>NC_090439.1:1143315954-1143970183 GCF_031143425.1 Pleurodeles waltl
GCCCCATCATCCGATGACCCAGACAGCGACGAAGGACACAGCCAGCAAAATATTGCTAGACACTGACTTTGATTCCAAACTGTTGATCAGACAGACACTACTAGAATAAGAGTGGAAGCCTGGAGATGGGAGCTGACACGGGGAGGGGATCAAGGGGGGACAGTTTAATTGGGATGTTGATTATTCCTGTATTTGTTGTCAACAAAACCAATAAATATATTTTTTTAAAACAACAAAAACCATAGTTCTGTGATCTGTTTGGTATACGTTCTTTGAAGCAGGCGTATGGGCCTTCTGCGCTATTTAATGATAAGCCAAACTGCCACTAAACAAAACTCCATCTCTGTAGCAGAAACATTAATGACCAGAGTTATCTAACATTTTTATTGTTTGAAACTGCTGGCCAAACAAGGAACTCTGCAGCAGGTGCTTTTAAACCCATAAGTTATTTCTGAACACAGACCCCTGAGCTCAGCGCCAGGTGTGGTCGCACCAGTCGCACTGCCCTAAAGCCGGCCCTGGTTATTTATTAATACATATAAAACAAAGGTTTTAATTGGTATCTTTTTTCTGTGTCTACAGCACAAAGCGCGTGGGCCAGGAGCCCCTTCTGTAACTTCCTGACTCAGTCCCAGAGGGGGGGAGTTAGCGTTGCTCCCCATCTAAGACCCAACTTTGCTGAGCGTCAGGGGAGGAGGCATGCGGCAGGCATCCGTGAGGCTGCGTATAGCCTGCCAGAGATGCCAGTTACCCATATTCTGACAATGCTGTGCTTCTGGTTACTGCCTGGCTGAAGCAACAGGGGAAAAGACAGTAGTTGGTGTCCCCGAGGCTGCAGAACAGCTGTAGGGGACACCTATGGCAAAAGCAAACCAGGAGAGAGCCACAATGTTGCCCCATTATGAATTGTAATGTGCATTGTCCAATTTAGAAAATAAATGTAAGAGGTATGGACAGTGGCCTAATATATTAAGGGTTAGCTACTACAGGGGCAGCCCTACTAACCCAGAACCAGGGGCAGTTCAACCATACAAAAACTACAGAGGTACTTTTAAAGGGCAGATGTAGCCTTGCACCCATGATAATTTACAGCCCATGATTTTGTTATTGGGAAATCTTTTGTACCCTAAAGTTTGATGCTCACACTCTGAGTATTAAGTGGTTAATTGGGACCTGGTGTTAAAGTCTTAGACTCTCAATATGAAGGTTAAGGGTTGAGTCCTGAGGCTCAATGATCATGAATGATTTGAAGTACTCTCAGACCAGCCAGAGGAGAAGGGTCTCTTACTGCAGTTTTCTAAACCAATTGTGCTGGCGTTGAAACTTCGTCAGAGAGTCAAGGAGATAATCTTTAGGCACTTGAAGGAGGTAGATCAATCCAACATGCCCGGTTCCTTCAGAAAATGTATGCCCTGATTGAAGGGGAGGAGGATTTTCTTCCAAACATTAAAGTGGATTCCTTCTTAGTGCTTTTGATTGGCAGGACAGCAATAAACCCTGAGGATTTCCCGCCATCTGATGCAGTGTGTTGTAAGGTAGACAGTGTTATCAAAAAGTCAGTTGCGACCAGTTCTGTGTCCCTGAAGGTGGCAACGTATGCAGGATATACAGCACAATCATTGGTGAAGGACTTTGAGTCTCTTTCCTCTGCCATCCTGGAGAATGTTGACTGTTCAGACCTTTTTCTGCAGATGGAGCAAGGGGAGAAGCTGCTGGCAGATGTGTCAGCTGATGACATAAGGTCTTCGGCTGTGTCCTCTCAGGCTTCCATCTTGGCTCGCTGTAATTTTTGGATGCAGGACTGGAAAACCAATTATTCTGAGATGGTTTGTCTCCTCAAGATACCCTTCAAAGGGAAGATGTTTTTGCCAACCAGTTGGACATATTCATCATAAAGACTTTCAAGGACAGAAAGCACAGTTCTCCTTATGAGGGGTTGTCCTGAAACAGGGACTCCAGGTGTAGGAGGCTGGCCTGGCTTGTAGTGGGTACCAAGGGGTACTTACACTCTGTACCAGGTCCAGTTAGCCCTTATTAGTGTAGAAGAGGTGTCTAGCAGCTTAGGCTAGTAGAAAAGGTAGCTTAGTAGAGCAGCTTAGGCTGAACTAGGAGACATGCAAAGCTCCCACTATACCACTGGTGTCATATGCAAAATATCATAAGAAAACACAATACACAGATATACTAAAAATAAAGGTACTTTATTTTTATGACAATATGCCAAACGTATCTTAGTGAGTACCCTCAGTATGAGGATAGCAAATATACACAAGATATATGTACACAATACCAAAAATTTTGGAAAGGTAGTTTGGCAGTACCCGGGTCTGTGCTAGAGACCCGGGGGATCATGGCATTGTCTCCCCAATGCCAGAATGGCTTTGGGGTGACAATTCCATGATCTTAGACATGTTACATGGCCATGTTCGGAGTTACCATTGTGACGCTATACATAGGTAGTGACCTATGTATAGTGCACGCGTGTAATGGTGTCCCCTCGCTGACAAAGTCCGGGGAATTTGCCCTGAACGATGTGGGGGCACCTTGGCTAGTGCCAGGGTGCCCACACACTAAGTAACTTTTCACCCAACCTTTACCAGGTGAAGGTTAGACATATAGGTGACTTATAAGTTACTTAAGTGCAGAGTAAAATGGCTGTGAAATAATGTGGGCATTATTTCACTCAGGCTGCAGTGGCAGGCCTGTGTAAGAATTGTCAGAGCTCCCTATGGGTGGCAAAAGAAATGCTGCAGCCCATAGGGATCTCCTGGAACCCCAATACCCTGGGTATCTCAGTACCATATACTAGGGAACTATAAGGGTGTTCCAGTATGCCAATGTGAATTGGTGAAATTGGTCACTAGCCTGTTAGTGACAATTTGGAAAGCAGGGAGAGCATAACCACTGAGGTTCTGGTTAGCAGAGCCTCAGTAAGACAGTTAGGCATCACACAGGGAACACATACATATAGGCCACCAACTTATGAGCACTGGGGTCCTGACTAGCAGGGTCCCAGTGACACATAACAAACATACTGAAAACATAGGGTTTTCACTATGAGCACTGGGCCCTGGCTAGCAGGATCCCAGTGAGACAGTGAAAACACCCTGACATACACTCACAAACAGGCCAAAAGTGGGGTAACAAGGCTAGAAAGAGGCTACTTTCTCACACAACCTCCCCCCCCCCAAACGAAGGACAATAAGGCCAACCTTGGCCAGTTGAGACTTTATTGTCTAAGTGGTGATAAGTTGAGAGTAGCTCTGCAATAGACTGGTTACTCCCTTTATCATCCACTATATGGTTACTTCCCTGTGGGGATGTAAACCACCCTGTTCGAAGTTTTTTAGCTAAGCAACAGTGTGAATATATATTTTCAGAGTTCCTATCAGTAAGTTTTAGTTTAGAACAGTGGGAATTATCCACTGGACCTATTTCTAGTGATGAGAATGCCAGACAGGGATGCTGTCTCAGTAAAGCCATAGCTAGGCAAAAACTTTGTCCATATGGCTGGAAGAGAGAACAGGGATGCTGTTTCTCTTTAGTTGGAGCAGGGCAGGGATGCTGTCCTATGAGCTCCACACTAGGGCAGGGCTGCTGTCCTAAGTGTTGTGAGGCAGTGCAGGTTTTGTGCACTAAAGTTTCTCTGGGAGGGTTGGAGGGATGCTCCATGTTAACTAAAATGGTGGGTTTATCACCAATATTAGTTATCCCACAGAGAGGTACTTCCACCTCAGGGAGTACAGCTATGCCAGCTGTTGATTCCCTTGGTACAGGTGACACCCCAGGAGAGGTTTCTCCCACCACAGGAATGGTATCCTGTATGGCAGGGTGGTTAGGGGATACTGTGATACCCTTTTTACCTGTTGTTGGAGAGGGGTCCTGAGTTTTCAGGCCTTCTCTCCTTTTTCATTTCAGTAGAAATGAGAGGGAACAATTCCTCAGGGATACCCAGCATGGCTGCATGGGTATAAAACTCTACATCAGCCCAACCTGAGGCCTCTAGGTCATTACCTAAGAGACAGTCTACAGGTAAGCTAGGTGATACCACCACCTGCTTAGGGCCAGTAACTCCACCCCAACTAAGCTGAACTATAGCTAAGGGAAGAAACTTAGTGGAGTTATGGACATCAATAATCTTGTATTGTTGTCCAATGATGTGTTGTTCAGGAGGCACTAGGTTTTCAGTCACCAAAGTGATACTGGCACCTGTGTCCCTATAGGCCTGGGCCTCAACACCATTTATTGAAACTGTCTGCCTGTACTTATCCATTGTAAGGGGACAAGCAGCCAGTGTGGCAAGGCCAATGCCACTAGGTGTGACAGAAACTGTCTTGGGACTGACTACCCCAGTTTCTATGATGGACCCATAAGTGAACCCAACTACACCCTTAGTTTGACTGTTGCCAGCAGTCCCACCACTATTACCACTACAGCTAGGGGCACTAGAGCTTGATGTATTAGTGGTGGTAGGCTCAGGGGGTTTACCTGGACAGGACGTATCCCCTGGCCTATGGCCTCTGTTTTACACACAAAGCACCAAGGCTTTTTAAATTGTGTAGGTTGTGAAGAAGAGGAAGAATTTGTTTTATCCCCACCCCCTGAAGAGTGTTTAGGATTTGAAGAAGGATCTTTGGTTTTACCCTTATCCCCATGCGTATCCTGAGATTTCTCACCATCTTTCTTTCTGCCATCCTTGTCACCCACTGTATGAACTTTTCTGTTCACTCTTGTTCTGACCCATTTGTCTGCCTTCTTTCCCAATTCTTGGGGAGAGGTCAGATCTGAGTCCACTAGGTATTGCTGTAACAAATCAGACACACAGTTATTCAGAATATGCTCTCTCAAGATTAGATTGTACAGGCTTTCATAGTCAGAAACTTTACTGCCATGTAACCACCCCTCCAAGGCCTTCACTGAATAGTCAACAAAGTCTACCCAGTCTTGTGAGGACTCTTTTCTGGTTTCTCTGAACTTAATCCTGTATTGTTCAGTGGTTAAGCCAAATCCATCCAAGAGTGCATTCTTCAAAACTGTAAAATGATTGGCATCACTTTCCTTAACAGTAAGGAGCCTATCCCTACCCTTTCCACTGAAAGATAGCCATAGAATAGCAGCCCACTGCCTTTGAGGGACCCCCTGTACAACACAGGCCCTCTCAAGTGCAGCAAACCACTTGTTAATGTTATCCCCCTCCTTGTAAGGGGGAACTATCTTATGCAGATTCCTAGAATCATGATCTTTCACAGGATTACTATCTGTAATAGTGCTGCTGCCACCATGGGGTCCTAACCCCAACCTCTGCCTTTCTTTTTCTAAGTCTAAAGTTTCCCTGTCTAGAGCCAGCTGTTGCTGTTTAAGCTTCAGCCTGGACTCTTCCACTCTCAATCTATTGAGTTCCCTTTCTAACATTCTGTCATCAGGGTGGGTGGGTTGGGCATGCTTTGACACAGAAGAATGGTGTGAATGAACAGAGGGAGACCTGTCCCTCACAGTTGGCACTCTAACAACCTGGCCTAAAGGAATGACAGCCCTACTGTGATGAGAGATCACATTAGTACCAGCTGTGCTGGGGGGTCTGCTAAGGGGCAGGTTGGAAAGAATACCATCTAACATTCTTGCTGGGGCTACCCCAGAATCAGAGTGTGAACCATCTCCTAACTTCTCAACAGATGTGCCAGCTAAGGGCTTATCATTTTCAATGAACATGTTAATCAACAGTTCTCTAGAGGGATTCTTCCCTACCCCTAAACCTCTATCAATGCAGAGACTCCTTACACCTTTCCAGCTAAGGAGATCATAAGCAGTGCTGGCCAGATCAAGAGTAGGACCTGTACCAGACATGATAGAAAAGGGTTTAAGGGACAGAAAAAGAAAGAAAAGGTTTCAGAACTTTTTAAGGAAATAGAAAAAAAAACTTTTTCAACTTTTTAAAAACTTTTTGAAAGTTTAGAGGTACTTTTCAGCACTTAGCAATAGAGTAAGAGAAGAAAAGCAAAACTTTTTGGTTAGGTGTACATACACTGAACTTGTTTTGTATATTTTTCTCTTATGAAAAGTACAAAATGACAAAGTGGTAAGTAGTTGCAAGTACTTATCCCACTGCTGCACAACCAATGTAGGAGGCTGGCCTGGCTTGTAGTGGGTACCAAGGGGTACTTGCACTCTGTACCAGGTGCAGTTATCCCTTATTAGTGTAGAAGAGGTGTCTAGCAGCTTAGGCTGATAGAAAAGGTAGCTTAGCAGAGCAGCTTAGGCTGAACTAGGAGACATGCAAAGCTCCCAGTATACCACTGGTGTCATATGCACAATATCATAAGAAAACACAATACACAGATATACTAAAAATAAAGGTACTTTATTTTTATGACAATATGCCAAAAGTATCTCAGTGAGTACCCTCAGTATGAGGATAGCAAATATACACAAGATATATGTACACAATACCAAAAATATGCAGTAATAGCAATAGAAAGCAATGCAAGCAATGTACAGTCACAATAGATTGCAATGAGAGCACATAGGTATAGGGGCAACACAAACCATATACTCCAAAAGTGGAATGCGAACCACGAATGGACCCCAAACCTATGTGAGCTTGTAGAGGGTCGCTGGGACTGTAAGAAAACAGTGAGGGTTAGAAAAATAGCCCACCCCAAGACCCTGAAAAGTAGGTGTAAAGTGCACCTAAGTTCCCCAGAGAGCACAGAAGTCGTGATAGGGGAATTCTGCAAGGAAGACCAACACCAGCAATGCAACAAAGGTGGATTTCCGGACGAGAGTACCTGTGGAACAAGGGAACCAAGTCCAAGTGTCGCGACAAAGTCGAGATTGGGCAGATGCCCAGGAAATGCCAGCTGAGGATGCAAAGAAGCTGCCACCGGATGGTAGAAGCTGTGGATTCTGCAAGAACGAAGAAGACTAGGAACTTCCCCTTTGGAGGACGGATGTCCCACGTCGTGAAGAAGCTTGCAGAGGTATTCCCACGCAGAAAGACCGCAAACAAACCTTGCTAGCTGCAAGGGTCGCGGTTAGGGTTTTTGGATGCTGCTGTGGCCCAGGAGGGACCAGGATGTCGCCACTTGCGTGAGGAGACAGAGGGGGCGTCCAGCAAGACAAGGAACCCTCTCAGAAGCAGGCAGCACCCGCAGACGTGCTGGAACAGGCACTACAAAGAGGAGTGTACCGGAGCTCACCCGAAGTCACAAAAGAAGATCCCACGCCGCCGGAGGACAACTCAGGAGGTTGTGCACTGCAGGTTAGAGTGTCGGGGACCCAGGTTTGGCTGTGCACAAAGGAAATCCTGGAAGAGTGCACAGGAGCCGGAGCAGCTGCAAATCACACAGTACCCAGCAATGCAGTCTAGCGTGGGGAGGCAAGGACTTACCTCCACCAAACTTGGACTGAAGAGTCACTGGGCTGTGGGAGTCACTTGGACAGAGTTGCTGAGTTCCAGGGACCACGCTCGTCGTGCTGAGAGGGGGCCCAGAGGACCGGTGATGCAGTCTTTTGTTGCCTGCAGTTGCAGGGGGAAGATTCCGTCAACCCACGGGAGATTTCTTCGGAGCTTCCAGTGCAGAGAGGAGGCAGACTACCCCCACAGCATGCACCACCAGGAAAACAGTTGAGAAGGCGGCCGGATCAGCGATACAAGGTTGCAGTAATCGTCTTTGCTACTTTGTTGCGGTTTTGCAGGCGTCCAGAGCAGTCAGCGGTCGATTCCTTGGCAGAAGGTGAAAAGAGAGATGCAGAGGAACTCTGATGAGCTCTTGCATTCGTTATCTAAAGAATTCCCCAAAGCAGAGATCCTAAATAGCCAAATAATTAGGCTTGGCTACCTAGGAAGGAGGATAGGCTAGCAACACAGGTAAGAGCCTATCAGGAGGAGTCTCTGACGTCACCTGCTGGCACTGGCCACTCAGAGCAGTCCAGTGTGCCAGCAGCACCTCTGTTTCCAAGATGGCAGAGGTCTGGAGCACACTGGAGGAGCTCTGGGCACCTCCCCTGGGAGGTGCAGGTCAGGGGAGTGGTCACTCCCCTTTCCTTTGTCCAGTTTCGCGCCAGAGTAGGGCTGGGGGATCCCTGAACCGGTGTAGACTGGCTTATGCAGAGATGGGCACCATCTGTGCCCATCAAAGCATTTCCAGAGGCTGGGGGAGGCTACTCCTCCCAAGCCCTGACACCTTTTTCCAAAGGGAGAGGGTGTAACACCCTCTCTCTGAGGAAGTCCTTTGTTCTGCCTTCCTGGGCCAGGGCTGCCTGGACCCCAGGGGGGCAGAAACCTGTCTGAGGGGTTGGCAGCAGCAGCAGCTGCAGTGAAACCCCGGGAAAGGTAGTTTGGCAGTACCCGGGTCTGTGCTAGAGACCCGGGGGATCATGGAATTGTCTCCCCAATGCCAGAATGGCTTTGGGGTGACAATTCCATGATCTTAGACATATTATATGGCCATGTTCTGAGTTACCATTGTGACGCTATACATAGGTAGTGACCTGTGTATAGTGCACGCGTGTAATGGTGTCCCCGCACTCACAAAGTCCGGGGAATTTGCCCTGAACGATGTGGGGGCACCTTGGCTAGTGCCAGGGTGCCCACACACTAAGTAACTTTGCACCCAACCTTCACCAGGTGAAGGTTAGACAGATAGGTGACTTATAAGTTACTTAAGTGCAGTGTAAAATGGCTGTGAAATAATGTGGGCATTATTTCACTCAGGCTGCAGTGGCAGGCCTGTGTAAGAATTGTCAGAGCTCCCTATGGGTGGCAAAAGAAATGCTGCAGCCCATAGGGATCTCCTGGAACCCCAATACCCTGGGTACCTCAGTACCATATACTAG
This sequence comes from Pleurodeles waltl, assembly GCF_031143425.1. Classification (NCBI taxonomy): domain Eukaryota; kingdom Metazoa; phylum Chordata; class Amphibia; order Caudata; family Salamandridae; genus Pleurodeles; species Pleurodeles waltl. The sequence goes on from NC_090439.1 coordinate 1,143,324,790, forward strand.
GAAATGATAAGGGTGTTCCAGTATGCCAATGTGAATTGGTGAAATTGGTCACTAGCCTGTTAGTGACAATTTGGAAAGCAGAGAGAGCATAGCCACTGAGGTTCTGGTTAGCAGAGCCTCAGCGAGACAGTTAGGCATCACACAGGGAACACATACATATAGGCCACCAACTTATGAGCACTGGGGTCCTGACTAGCAGGGTCCCAGTGACACATAACAAACATACTGAAAACATAGGGTTTTCACTATGAGCACTGGGCCCTGGCTAGCAGGATCCCAGTGAGACAGTGAAAACACCCTGACATACACTCACAAACAGGCCAAAAGTGTGGGTAACAAAGCTAGAAAGAGGCTACTTTCTCACACCAGGGACTACTGGAAGAAATATTGTAGAGGATGTTCTCCAAGAAGGAGATTTCAGCCTTAAAAATCCTAAACATGGCAGGATTCAGAGAAGCATGATGGATCCAGCAAGAACCATTCCTGACTAGTCTTTACTTCGGCTATGTGGGATCCACTTGGAGGAAGGTTGCTGACATTTTGGGACATTTGGGAGCAATCCATCAATGATCAGTGGATACTCAGTTTGGTTAAGAGAGAAAATGTTATAGAATTTGTCAGGAAACCTTCAGACTCGGTTCCCATTCCTAGGTCTAGCCCGAAAGGTCAGGTAAAAAGAGAGGCTGTTTGGAGTTCTGGACATCAGTCTCTTATGGAAAAAGGGCAACTGTGGCAGATGCCCTGGCAAAAGCAGCAACGGATTCCACTCTATCCTTTTTCTTGTGCAGAAGAACAATGGGGAGTACTCGACCTAAGGCAGGGACATTTTAATCATGCGTTTGTGTGGAAGTGGGCTTTTTCACATAATTGTAGATTTGCTGTATTTTCCACAAAATCTACTGTATATTCTGTGGATTTTAACCAACAAAAAAATAATTTCTTACTCAAAAGATTCATAAGTTACTAACAAGCATTTGCAATGCAATGGGTCTCGCATATGCTTGAGTTAGAGCTATTTGCATTGTAAATTTCTAACTGGACTTTTCATGCCACATAAATTGGTTAACACTGCTTCATAATTTGGTCTTTTCCTGACACATTCTTCCAATGGCCCTCCATATAACTAATGCAATAAGAACAAGTGATGGAGGGAATGCTGAACAATGTCAAACATTCACCCCCAGTACAGAAATCTGGGTCTAAATCCATTGTTTTTTTGCTACCCATGCCATTCCAGTTTAGACCCAGCCATATGCAAATCATTCTTGACCCTGCTCCTCATGGGAACAGTTCAGCCTGAACTGCCAAGACAGGTCCTCCCTGGACATGGGGAACAAGGTCAAGACTGATTGGCATTGTAAATTTCTAACTGGACTTTTCTTGCCACATACATTGGTCAACACTGCCTCATAATTTGGTCTTTTCCTGACACATAATTCCAATGGCCCTCCATATAACTAATTCAAAAAGAACAGGTGATGGACGGAATGCTGTACAATGTCAAACATTCACCCCCAGTACAGAAATCTGGGTCTAAATCTATTGTTTTTTTGCTACCCGTGCCATTCCAGTTTAGACCCAGCCATATGCAAATCATTCTTGACCCTGCTCCTCATGGGAACATTTCAACCCGAACTGCCAAGCCAGGTCCTCCCTGGACATGGGGAACAGGGTCAAGACTGATTTGCATATGGCTGGGTCCAAACTGGGATGCATGGTGAGCAAAAGGATTGATTGATTAAACCCAGATCCGTGACTGGGGGTGACTGTTTGACTGGTTCCGCATTCCGTCCATCACTTTGTTTGTTTGCCTCCATATAACTAAAGCACTTCCAATTACTTTCTTCCTCTATCTGCAGCCAAAAATGAAAAGTTTGCTATTTAGCATCCTAATTTAAATCTGCCATGCGAATTCCAATAGAATACCACTTTCACCACCCCACCTTCAGAGTTGCTGGCTGGCTAACACAATGCCCAAAACACAAAACAAAAGACAGCCAATAGGAGTAACAAGATAAATAAACTAGAAGGTTCACCCAAACATATCAAGAGTGTTCCAACAGTCATAGTTTAATAAGGATATTACGTTGGCCTGAATCATGGTCATAATTGCAATAAGGAAAGATTAATAAAACACATACAATTATCATATAAACCCAATAAAAACATTTATCAAAAGTAAACGTTTGGCATTAGACTGCAATACTCAAAACAGCCCCGAGAGGACACCACAATGAAACAGCATTTGTAAGAAACATGGTCATGTTACCATATGGTTAGCCCCTAGAGTGCATAATCACATGAAAATAAAATGACTGAATGTATTACAGTGTAAACATATATTTAGCTCCTAGAGAGCCTATACATTTTCAGGGCTAGTAGGCCTACCACAATTATGTTACAAACAAGATCTTTACACAAACTACTCCCACCTGTAAAACAAGAGTTCCAACCATGAAAGAGGTTAAAAAAACACTGAATGGAGGGAGGGGTTATTATTTTGGGGTCTCCACTAACCTAGTGTGGGGACCTAGAGAGGATCTGGACAGAAAGAGCAGGTTGTGGTGAATGTTTTGAAGGTGGTTCCATTGTTCTACAACCACCACAGGCTGAGTTATGAGCAAAAATGTTTTGTAAAAGGAATGCCCTGCAAAGTATTATGGGATAGCCGAGTGCAGCAAATATTTTAGTATTTTGAATGTAATGATCAGAACAGCCCCTAGAGAACATCACAATAAAAATATCATTTGTAAGAAACATGGTTATGTGGCCATATAATTAATCCATAGAGAACATACCCACGTGAAAAAATGACAGAAAGTAATACAATGCAACCATAGATTTAGCCAGAAGAGGGCATAGTGCCCTACACACATTTTCAGGCCTATTGCAATACTAACGCCTTTAGACCACAAACTACTCCAAGCTGTAAAACAAAAGTTCCAACTGCAAGAAAGTTTGAAAAGTGACTCAATGGTGGGAGTGGTTTTCAATTTGGGGTCTCCACTAACTTAGTGTGGGGACCCATAGATGACATAAACATAAAGACTGCGTCATGCTGAACGTTTTGGTGCTGGCCAGATTGTCCTAGGACCATCAAAGGCTGAGTTATGGGCAAACATGTTTTGAAAAATAATGCTTGCAAAGCATTATGGGGAGACTTTTCCCAAGTGCACTGAATATTGTAGTATCGGCTCTACTGCTCTGCTAGGAGAGGGTATTGATGATTTCTGTGTTTTTTTGTAAAGCATTTATCAATTATAAGTGTTTTTGGGAAAGCTATGGAGCGTGAAGGGGAGACGTAAAAGAAATGACTCTGATTAGGTAACAGTGTGAAAAATGTGACTAGTGCTCCAATTACGCCGATGGAGTTTGCGCTGTTGGCGCCGTTCGTGCTGTGAGCGCCAGGGCTGCCATGGAGCACCAAGGAGAGACCAAAGAAAAAAATAGTTCAGCCAGGCTGAAGTGTATCGGCAATCGTGCAATTATCAATGTAACAAGGTCAGTCTGCAAGGCGTAAATATATCCCCCCCAAGGTGGGACAAATGCAAAGCAATTACCAATGACATCAAGGGATTTTTGAAAGGCGAGCCCACGAACGAGTGAAAGTGATGGGCTTGAGGTGACCGTGGTTAAAAGCGCACAATATTTACAACAGGTCAAAGCGCTTGCGCGCTCGACCTAAAAAAGGTGTTTGGGTGGTCCTCACCTCCCCAAAAAAAGAAAAAAATATATTAGATTAAAATAATATATATATGAGAGAGAGGGGGTAGGTTTACTTACCTTAAATATACTAGTCATGCATCATAAAGGCACCTGCGTGTCAAAAGGCTGTATGGTAAAGGTCGGTGTGGTAATGGCGACCACCGTAATGTCATACATACCTCTGCAGGACATACTGCTGAGATTGGTTAAATGAAACAGAAGGTGCCACCCTCCATATGAAAGACGGACAGCTCTAGACAAGATTAGAAAGGGGTTAATAACGAAAATGGCTGATGTTGCGAGTTTCCTTAGCATGATGCTAGGGAATTCCGATTTCTGGCGATGTCCATCCACAAAGCTCCGTTGTTTTTATACTTAGAAAATCTCTCTATTTTTTCCTACATTTGTCCTATGAATGCTGGCAATTCACACACAGGGTCCCATGCAGTCTTCACTGTCTGAAGAAGTCCCTCAGAGGGACGAAACTCGTTGGCTTCAGTCTAAGGAAGTTGTACAATGAAGAAGATGAATGAAGCACAAGGTTTTTTAACTATTGCGTAGAAGGGTCATGGGGTTACGTGAAGGGGTTCATATTATTGCTGTACTTAAATGGCAAGGGGTGTTTTCAATCTATTCCTGTGATACAGGACTGTGTGTGGAGGCACTTCTGTTAATATTGAGGACATTTCCACTGAGGAGTATATGGCGGTTGGCCTTCCGGACTCGTGCACCAGTAAGCTTGCCTTTTTCTTTTTCAGACTTGTATTCACTGATGTGATAGGTGCGATAGTTTTGCCTGAGCCATCATCTTGTAAATCATCTGTTCACTGGATGCGCTGCAGCCGGTTTATTGACTTTTCATCCATTTGTTTCTGAGAAATGAAAATTAAAGTAGTCTGATTTAGTGAGATTTTTTCCCAGTCCAAGGGGAATGTTTTTATTTTGCTCTGATTGAGATCACAATGCCAAGCATGACAGTTCGAAGCAGGAAAAAGCCATATCAAAGGGCCCACCCAAAATAGAGCAGGCCATTAATGGCTGAAGCGAATGTTTCTGCGGCAGGTGGAGCATTGCAAAGTGTTTACCATGTCAAAGCCAGCTGAGATGCCACCATCAGAAGCTAAGGGCTAGATTTACAAGGCCTTCGCGCCACGCTAGCATTATTCTTTTACGCTAGGTGGCATTAAGGAGGCAATTCTCCTTCGCCATATTTACAAAGTTGCGTAATACATGCAGGTCATCACTTTGTAACCACTTGCGCCACATTATGCCTGCGCCAGGCATAATGTATGCAAGGGGGTGTTCCGGCACTGGGAGGCCAGTAAAAAATGGCACATTGAAATTTTCAAAATTTCACGTTGCCATTTTTACTGTCATTTTTAGTGCCAGCTCAGAGCAGGCGTTAAAAGGACGCACCAATTACTGTGAATGGGCCTCCCTTTACTTTGCAGTATTAGCTCCATAATTTATGGCGCTAATCCTGCAAAGTACCACAATAGCGTCATAAATTATGTGGTGCCATGGTGCGCCATATTGTAAATATGTTGCACACATGGTGTCATTAGGGTGTTGCAGAGGGGGGCAAAAAAAGTGCTGCATCACAGCTGATGTGACACTTTCTTGTAAATCTGGCCCTACATTCTTCCCCACCACTAAATGAGGCAGGGCGACAGCAATGCAGGCAGAGAGGGCATCTGACGAATTCTGGCAGATCCCAACTTCTGCCCACCTGTGGATTAGGGTGACCACCCATCCGTTATTTTCATGGACTGTCTGTAATTTCACCCTAATGTCCGTGCTAAAAGGTTTAACGGATGGCATTTGTCCATAACTTTAGCCTTTCAGCTAAAGTGAAGAATCCCATGCTGCAGTGGAATGAAATGGTGAGAGTGTCCTTTTCTGTGTTGCTGAAGAAGGGGAAATAAGCTAAAAAAAAGCTTTCTTCGCAGAGTGCCTGCTTCCCAGAAATAAAATGCAAATGTGTGCATTTGGTTAAATCTGCAATAATAAAGCAGCTTTGGTGCTAGGATAAGCCTTAATTGATAGAATCACTCCTGTGACAAAGATATTTTCTTTTTAAGAGGTACTGTAAGGGTGCTCCAACTTCAGCTGTGGAGTGCATGCTTTTAATGGACAGTTATAAAAAATGTATATTACTGAAATATATACTTTAGAAGCTCTTTTTATCTTAACCTAAATTTATATGCACTTTTTGTGGCAGACTATATTATACTGTGTGTAATGCACATTTAAAATGATGACTTATACATTCAGAGTGCTTTTAGGTACCTCGTAGCTCTAAAAAAACATGTTGCCTTTCCCTGCTGCACCAAATAGGATTCAATTCAATGGGCTTCTGGGTGCACACATAGGCATCTGTAGTGATTGTATTAATCAACAGAGGTTTCCTAACAAACAATAGTGCATTTTCCACTGAGTAGCTTAACTTTAACTTATTTTTCATTTAAGGTGTGTCTTATTTTACATGTAGTTACTTGATAGTGAAAGATCAACAAAATAGTTACAGAATATTTTGTTCTTTTTAGCAATGTCTTTGATTCCGCGTCCACCTCCGCCTTCACTGACCCCGTCTCTTTACAGTATTCATACTTTTGTATGTCCTTCGACTGCTACTTTGAATAGTTATGTAGGCTCAGATTGAAAAAAAATTCATGCAACCCAGCAAAACAACTTGCTGCCCTGCATAAAAGGGAGATGGTAGAAATACGCCATATCAAAATATGGTGAATTGCTGTCCTCTGCCTGCTCTAGTGCACAATTTGCAGCCTAGTACCAGTGCAGGTACCCCTGTGCCATGGTGCAAGGGTGCCTGTGTTAAAGGCAGGATTGTTTTGTGCAGCACATGACACCTTCCTGCACGAAAACAATCTTTAGAGGCATTTTCATCTTTACGAGTGTGTCGCAGGACGCATCACACCCCGAAAGAGGAAACAACAAGGAGAAATAGAGATATTTCTCCTTGTTGCGTCTCCCCTGGGAAGGCATACAATTCTAATGCATGCCCAGGTCTACCAGTGTTGGTAAATCTGGGGGTCCTTAGAATATATGGGTGGATGCGTTGTAACACCCAAGCCCCACCCATGTAACGGCTTCGCAGCATAGTGTAACCCAAGGCAACGACTAGTGCTGCCTTGATTTATAACAGATTTACCAAGCCATGCAGGTGCCTCTGATGGTAAATCTGATTCTAGGTTTTGCATCACCCTATATCGCACAAGAGAAACACAAAACCTTGATAAATCTCCCCTTTATGTCTAAAAATGCCAGTGATATTAGCACATGATGTCCTGCCTTCCCTTACCTTCATTATGCACCTTTTTCTTTTTTAGTTATTGTGTCAGATTATCCTATGAACTGTACTTATTTGACATAGTGCACTACTCATTTTACAGAATTTAACAGAAACACTGTCTTCTAGTTGTTGTTTAAATACTTCTTTTATTGATTTCAAAAACAGTTAAACTCACATCTTCATTTCAGCTCCCATACCCCGCCCAACAAGGAGCATGTTATAGCAGTTACAGCTATGACATTTTGTTTTGTTCTTCAAAATAGCTTCTGGTCAATATAAGCTTCACATTGCTTCAACACATAAGCATTCTATACCCCTAAATTCTCATTCCCTTATCATCCAATCAACAGTCTGTCAACTCCTGATCCTGTGCCTCTTCAGCTTCCCCCATTTCCCCCCGTAGGCGCATCTCTACCATATCCTATTCCGCCAGGCCCCCTGAACCATACCACTATATATTGGCCTGTGGCGGACCCCACACCCGCGCCCTTTAGCAAATTCCCACATCCATTGTTTCTTTGTGGGTGTCTTGTTTGTCATCCACCGCAGGGCTAAACATTTTTTGGTCACCGCCAGACCCAGCTCTACTACTTTCACCATACTTCTGGAGTGCCGGGCTCGGGTTACCAGTCCCATCAAACACAACTGGACTTTCGGCTGAATCGTTAATTCGGTCAATTCCCTCAGTCTGGGAGTGTTTGGTTTAGTGTGTGTGTCTCCGGTTCCTGTGGGAACCCCTACCAGGCCTTGCGAATAGCCACCGCAAGACCAGCATATGCCAGGAAGCTACCGCCTCCCACTCCCCATCTAGTACAGAAATCTGCATAGCCTACAAGCCTGCCATCCTCATATAGATCCCCCATATTCTGTGGTGTATTTCTCCCTTTTCTGGTTCTCAGAAATGCTGGTAGCTGAGGGCGGATACCTGTACGCCATGGGATCAGGTGCTGCATATAAATATACACATTGTCCTCTCTTTTAGATACCCATTCCCATAACCCCCAGGAGAGTACTAGTCTGCAGGGGTAAAGTAACCCTTTTCCTTGAGGGACCAGGGGCAATGACAGCTCGAGTGGGTGAACTTTTCAATATGTCAACCACTGGATCAGTACCTTCCTCACTGAACCACAGCACTATGTAATGTGAGAGAGAGGCCCAATAATAAGCCTGATAGTTTGGTACCTATAAACCTCTGTGATTCCAGGGCAGTTTCAATACCTCCAGACCTATCCTTGTCCTTCCAGTCACCCAGTAAAGTAGTCTAAGTAGTTTGTCCAATTTGCCAAAGCAGGTTTCTGGTATGTGCATCGGCATGTGTTGTAATACATGGAGAGCCCTATGTAACATGATTTTACTAAGAGCTATACGCCCCATCAGGGACATTGGGACTCACAGCCATTTATGTACGTTCCGCCCAAGACTCACTAGTAAATTACCCATATTTTAATCGTTGATTTCATTCACATCTGAGCTCAAGTGCACCCCTAAGTATTTACCCGGTGTGCTCTGTGCGCTTATGTTGTGTGTAGTCTCATCCCCTTCCCAGTCCGATGATATCAGATAAAGCACTGATTTGTCTGCGTTCAAGGTAAAACCTGAATGAGCCCCCACCTCAGCTACAGTGTCATTGAGTGTTATCCAAGTGACCACTGGATTCCTCAGGGTTAACAAGATGTCATACACATATAATGAGATGACCTCCCACTCGCCTCCAATCAAGATACCAGCATCCATGTGTCTATATCGTATAATCTGTGTCAATGATTCTATAACCAATGCTAATATCAGGGGAGAGAGGGGACATCCCTGTCGGGTACCCCTCTCTATCGGCCAGACATCAGATATTCTGAGGCCAACTTTCACTCTAGCTGTACTGTCAGTGTATAGTAGCTTTACCCCACCATAGATAATCCACCCCCATTACATACCGTACCAGCGTCCTGTCCATAAACAGCCAGTCAACTGTGTCGAATGGTTTATGGGCATCCAAACTAGCCAGTGCACATGGCTCCTCTTTTATTGTAGCTTGTTCTGTAAGAAGGAATGCTTTACGAATATTGGTGGATGTGTTACGACCTCTCTCAAACCCTGCCTGGTCTTCATGCATAATTTTTTTTGCCGATTTCGCTAGTCTCTGGGCCAGTATCATCCTCAATATTTTTGCATCTACTGTGATCATTGATAACGGTCTGGATGATTCTCAGTCAGCAGGGTCCCTCCCACGTTTAGGTAGGGTCACTATGTGTGCTTTCATCAGTGATGAAGACAATACCCCATTTCAAATTCTTCCCTATACATTGCCAGCAATGGTGCACACAGTAGATCCACATATGTTTGATAAAATTCCACTGTCAATCCACCGTTGCCCGGCACCCTCCCTGTGTTCATGTGCTTGATAGCCCATCTAACCTTTGCCTCTTCTCTTGATGCACTCACTAGGGCCCTCATTTCTTCATCTACCCCGGGTAGTTGCACCTCATCAAGAATGGCATCTATTTTTACTTCAACACTCCAGTCCTGCCTTGCATATAGCGCTGAGTAAAACTCAGCAAAGTGATCCAAGATTGCTTCCTAGGATGCCAGTATCCCACCATTTGCATCTCTGAGAGTTACCACTGCACCATCCCCTCTCTATTAACCAGCCACGCCAGAAGTCGGCCAGTGGTATCACCTTGTTCATGTTGTGTTTCCAGGTATGTGCGATAGTTATGTTTGCCCAGTGTGTCTCGGGCCTCATTCAATTCATCCCTCAGTTTGTGTCTTGCTTCCCAAACCTCATCCATGTGTGGAGCCTGCTTGTCAATGCCGGCTATCTGTTTTTCTAATTGTGTGACGGTGTCCCCCAATGATCTGTGCACTCCATATGTCGCAGCCACACATGTCCCTCTGACGGTCACCTTAAGAGTCTCCCACACTATGCTGGTGGATTGGACTATTCCCATGTCAAGAAGAAAGCATTCCTGTGTTGCCTCTCGGATATCATCTCTAAATGCCTGATCGTACAGTGCCCTGGACTGAAAGCGCCACTGCTGTACCGGAGCCACGTAGGTCTGGCCTTGCAACTCTGCCACAAGCAGAGCATGGTCTGATAGAGTACGATCTAGGTACTGTATGTCCCCAAATTGCACCACTTGTTCTGGGTGTATGAACATGTAGGCCCGTATTTATACTTCGTTTGCGCCGAATTTGCGTCGTTTTTTTCGACGCTAATTCGGCGCAAAACTAACGCCATATTTATACTTTGGCGTTAGACGCGTCTAGCGCCAAAGTATGGGCAATGAGCGTCATTTTTTTGCGTGAACGCCTTCCTTGCGTTAATGAGATGCAAGGAAGGCGTTCCCGTCTAAAAAAATGACGGCGACGCAAATGCGTCGTATTTATACTCCCGGGCAAAAATCACGCCCGGGAGTGGGCGGGTCAAAAAAAACCGCATTTGCTCCACTTTTTAACGCCTGGGTCAGGGCAGGCGTTAAGGGGCCTGTGGGCTCAAAATGAGCCCACAGGTGCCCTCCCATGCCCCCAGGGACCCCCCCTGCCACCCTTGCCCACCCCAGGAGGACCCCCAAGGATGGAGGGACCCACCCCAGGGACATTCAGGTAAGTTCAGGTAAGTATAATTTTTTATTTTTTTTAAATATTTTTTTTGTGGCATAGGGGGGCCTTATTTGTGCCCCCCTACATGCCACTATGCCCAATGACCATGCCCAGGGGACATAAGTCCCCTGGGCATGGCCATTGGGCAAGGGGGCATGACTACAGTCTTTACTAAGACAGGAGTCATTTAAATGGCGTCTGGGCGTCGAGAAAATGGCGCAAATCGGGTTGAGGTGATTTTTTTGCCTCAACCTGAGTTGCGCCATTTTAAGACGCCCTAACGCCATTTTCCCCCTACGCCGGCGCTGCCTGGTCTACGTGGTTTTTTTCCACGCACACCAGGCTGCGCCGGTCTGCTTGCGCCGTCTAACGCCATTCCATAAATACGACGCCCGCATGGCGCTTCAGAATGGCGTTAGACGGCGCTAAATTTTTTGACGCTAAACTGTCAAAAAGTATAAATATGGGCCGTAGTCCTTTCTGGAAAATTTCCCGTGTGGTGGGGAATAAAAGGAGTAGCCCACGTTTCCACCAAATTTAAAGATTCCATTCCCTCCACTAGTGTCCTTGAGGACCGGTCCAATGGTCGTGTCGTGGGCCTAAAACTGTCCAATTCCCTTTCAAGCACACAGTTGCAATCACTCATCCATATAATTTCATAATATGCATATGGTGTCAAAAGGCGTATCACCCTTTCATAAAAATCCGGTGTGTCTATATTCGGTGCATATGTATTTAAAAGTACTGTACTTTTACCACTTGTTTCCCCCACCACTCCTATATAACAACCATCAGCTCCCTTTAAGATTGTGTCTCCTTTAAGGGGAGCAATAGCATCTTCCCACAGTAGAACCTCCTGCGCTGAGAAAGCAAAGCTTCTATACCATAATAGGTCCCCCCATTTAGTCTGAATCTTTTCATGTTCTTGCGGTAGCAGGTGCATTTCCTGTAACATTACTATCTTTGCTTGTTGTTTGTGTACATATGACTATATTCTCTGTTGCTTTAATTGGATTCTGTATCCCTTTAATATTTCACAATATTACTTTCACCCTCATGTAGGGAATGTGTAATCCATTTTTTGTCCGGTGCCCTTCCTGTGTCATGAAGTAACTGCTATGGTCATGACATGTACTTTACCCCACAAGATCCAAAAACTGAACTATGCTCTGACCCCCCCCCCACCTGTGTGGCCCACCCCAGCCTGGCCTCTACAATTGACACATTCAGTGTCAACCCAGAACCTCATTGTATGTCCACCCGGAGCCGTGCGGGGGCAGCAATGCGTATACCAGGTCCTTCTCCCAGAGCTTCTTTCTCCACTAAGGACTTGCGTCATTTTTGTGTTGCTTTCCATTATATTCCACATCCCCCTGTACATGATCTGCCACTATAACATTTACTTTCTGCTTATATGTCAGAATTCTGGTGAGTAGCATGCATGGCAGCATGCCTGTTTTTTATTTACTACCTGGGGTTATATGAGCTCTGCCCACCCACTCACTGTCAAGATCTGGCATGATGGTGGGCAGCTATGACTCCAGAAATTGTTCCACCGGTGCAGACTTCATTCGTTCATGTAGCCCCAGTATGTGGACATTATTGCACCGCGATCTGTCCTGCAGGTCTGCTAGTTTGGTTTCCTGCATTTGAAGCCGAAGTTCATGGTTGGTCAATGTGGTGGAGTGTGAACCCATGATCTCATCCACTGTCCGCTCTAGTTCTCAGGTCCTTCACCTTCTCCTGTATCTTGCCCATATCCTGCCTCAGCCGTATTACTGTTGTAGCCACCTGTGGGAAAGTGCCCCTTTTGGCATAGCTACCCCCCTACCTTTTGCCTGATATTGATGCTGACTTAACTGAGAAGTGTGCTGGAATTCTGCTAACCAGGCCCCAGTGTTCTTTCCCTAAAACTTTACCATTGTCTCCACCATTGGCACAACCGTGGCACACAGTGGTACCAAGGGCTCTGTGACCAGGGAGTGTCCCTAAGCTCTGCAGAATGTATTGTGCCACCCTAAGGGACCTCCAACCAAGCACATGCACACTGCCATTGCAGATTGTGTGTGCTGGTGGGGAGAAAAAGATAAAGTCGACATGGCATCCCTTTCAGAGTACCATGTCTACAAACCACTCCCTGCGGCATAGGTAAGTCACCCCTCTAGCAAGCTTTACAGCCCTAAGGTAAGGTGCAATACACCACAGGTGAGGGCATAGCTGCATGAGCAATATGCACCTACAGTGTCTAAGTCCATTCTTAGACCTTGTAAAAGCAGTGTGGCCATATTAAGTACATGGGCTGGGAGTTTGTCTTGGTGAATCTGACCACTGGTCCAGCAACCTTCAGCAGGTGGCCCTCCTCCTTGTCCAGCCTGTGGTTTCCCAGAACCAACCTCCTGGACCTCGCCTGCAGCATCTAAGTGACCCGGGGTGCCCCTATTGCACCCTGCACCGCCCGTGCTGCTGAGAGTGTGTGTTTGGTGCTGACCTGTGGCCCCCTCGTGCTCACCTAAACCGCTCAGGTCTGCCTTCCGAAGTCAAGGGTACTTACCTGCCAGCTGATCCGTAACCAAGTGCCCCCAGTCTCCATAGGATCCCATTCTAAATCTAACTTCAACTTTGACCTCTGCTCCCGGCTGGTCCATGTTGCTGGTGGTGTACGTTTAGGGCCAACCTGAGCCCTGACCAGTGGACATCCTAACCCCCAGAGACTGGAACTTCAAGTACTTACCTCAAAACTGCACTAACACATCCAACCCCCAGGACTGTTCTGAAAATTGCAGTCAATTTTTTAAAAGTGAAAAGTGTTACTTGCCTGTAAACGGTTTTATTTGTGAAATCTAACCAAAGTGTCTTTGATACATATGCTCGATAAGTACTTGCAAATGTACTTTCCTGCAACAAAATTCTTTTGGTTCTAGAAATAAAGTAACACAATATATTCTTACAGTATAAATACATTGGCCTGGAATAAGTCATTGAGGCACTCATTATGATGTTGGCAGTGACTGATAAAGTGGCAGTAATACCGCCAACAGGCTGGTGGTAATTACTGCCAAATAATGACCATGGTGGTGATCCCTCCCATAGATAGCCAATCTACCACACCATCCGCCAGGGCGTTAACATCATGCACCACGGCGGTAGCCACCAAGAGCCAGTTGGAACACAAGGTACCGCCCACCATATAATGACTGCAAACCGCAAGATATTCGGGGCGGTACCAACGTCACCGAAAGCCTGGCGGAAACACTGCACAGAAGACCAAAGACTCACCAACAGAGACACAGAGAAGACCAACGCCGCCATGGAACCGTAACTGCAATTCTTCCCAGTGCTCGTCTACGCCATGCTCCACCTGGAACACCAATGCCGATGAAGATGCCGACGGTGAGTACAGCCGCCTAGCACACAAGGGAGGGAGAGGAAAAGGATTGTGACATACACACGCACGACATACACCAGACACACACACGCCATACACACAACAAGCTGAAGACGTAAACCAATGGCACACGGCGCACAGCATAATAATACAAGGGCTACAGTTCAGCAGCACTGACATTGTAATAGCAAGGCAACACCCACCACAGGAACCAATTCAATAACAAAGATACATGAACAACTGTCCAGAAAAGGCCAATGCCCAGTCCAAAGTACATAAGGCCCACATGGCCACAGGGCACAGTCTAAGCCCCAACTTGATCCTGACGAATTCCGCATGACTGTGCAGGGGCAACATCTCAGAAGTGGACAGGCACCTCAGGGGGAATGGGGGTGAGGGGCACTTCAGCTGAAGTCGGGAACTTGCCCACTGCTTCTGGAGGGGGCTCCATGCCCATTTCACAATGCTGGGGAGTGCAAGGTCACAGTTCTGAGGTAGGGAGCTTGCCTGCTGCTCCTGGAAGGGGCTCCATGCCCATTTCCCAATGCTGGAGAGTGCTAAGTCGCAGTCTCTGAGGTGGGGAACTTGACCACTGCTCCTGGATTGGGCTCCATGCCCATTTCCCAATGCTGGGGAGTGCAAGGTCACAGTCTCTGAGGTGGGGAACTTGCCCCCTACTCCTGAAGGGGGCTCCATCTACAACATTCCCTGGAGGGTGGCCTACATGCCCTCTGCTGGAGGTGAGCATTGTGTCTGCTGGGGGAGGTGTCTCCTGGGCAGCCTCTGCTGGAGGTGAGGGCTGCATTGCCTCTGCTTGGTGAGGTGTCTCCTGGGCATCCTCTGCTGAAGGTGAGGGCTGCATTGTCTCTACTGGGGGAGGTGTCTCCTGGGCAGCCTCTGCTGGAGATGAGGGCTGCATTGTCTCTGCTGGGGGAGGTGACTCCTGGACAGCCACTGCTGGAGGTGAGGGCTGCATTGTCTCTGCTGGGGAGGTGCCTCCTGGGCAGCCTTTGCTGGAGGTAAGGGCTCCTGTGTCCCAGCTGGAGGTGAGGGCTTCTTGCCCATCATTGGTGGTTGAGTGGGATCCTTTTCTGACATTGGTGGTTGAGTGGGATCCTTTTCTGACATTGGTGAGTGGGATCCATTTCTGACATTGGTGGTTGAGTGGGATACTTTTCTGACATTGGTGGTTGAGTGGGATCCTTGTCTGATATTGGTGGTTGAGTGGGAGTCTTCCCTTTCCTGGCTGGTGGAGTGGGGTCCTTCCCTTTCCTGGCTGGTGGAGTGGGATCCTTCACTTTCCTGACTGGTGGAATGGGATCCTTCACTTTCCTGGCTGTTGGAATGGGATGCTTCACTGTCTTGCCTCCACGACTAGGAGGTGCCTCCACTGTCCCCGTGGACTATTTGGCTGAGGTGCTGTGCTGGGCCGTTGGGACCCTGCTTCTATGGGCAGGACGGGGGAAGGGGGAAGGAAGAGGTCAAGTTGGGCAAGGAAAAGCTTCTTAGGGACAGTAGGGTGGGATGAGGGAGGAGGGATGGGAGTGGAGGTTGAGGGAGTGGTTGTTGGAGGAGTATGTCTGCTGGACTTGAATGCAGGTGCATGGGCAGTGTGCTGATGTGAGGTGGATGGCTGTTGGGTGTCTGAGTGCCTGCGTTTGTGTCCTTTAGGAGGAGGGGACAGACAGGGTGGGAGAGGACACTGGGGATGCGTGGATGGATGTTGTGGATTTGTCTGCTAGTGAGGTGTGTGTGCTGCTTGGTGTGGTGATGTTGGTGGTGGCTGTTGAAGCAGTGCATGCATGTGTGAGTGTGGACCTCAGTGGGTGTGGATGTGTGTGCAACTGTCTGTTGTTTGTGTGAGTGCTTGTGGACTGAAATGTGGTGCCTGTGTTTGACTGTGCCACTCTTGGGTGATGTCTTGTGTGCATACTCGTCTGTATGTGTGCATGGGATGGGTTGGGGTTGAGGAGACTGGGACTGGGAAGTGGTAGTTGGAGGGGGGGTGGTAGGAACTGGGACAATGGCTGCCATCAGAGAGGAGGCCAGAGCCTAAATCGATCTCTGTTGGGCCGCCAATCCACCGTGGATGCCCTCCAGGAATGCTTTACATTGCTGCATCTGGGATGACAGCCCCTGGATGGCATTCACTATGGTTGGCTGCCCTACAGAGATGGATCTCAGGAGGTCAATAGCCTCCTCACTTAGGGCAGCAGGGCTCACTGGGGCAGGGCCTGAGGTGCCTGGGGCGAAGGAGATGCCCACCCTCCTGGGTGAGCGGGCATGGGCAACTCGATGAGGGGCTACTGGGATGGCAGTGCTGGTACGGGAGGGGCAGCTGTACCTGTAGCTGGGGTGGTCACAGAGGAGTCCGCCACCCCCAGGGAGCTTCCATCGGAGGAGGAATCAGAGTATGTGTTGTCACATCTTGTCTCCACCGTGGTGCTCCCGTCGCCCGCTGTCCCACTGGTTCCCTCGGTGTCGGTGTACTCTGCCTCCTGGGTCCTGTGTGATGCAGCTCCCTCTGTTGCCGGTGCCCCTGCTCCTCTGACAGATGATGCTAATGCACTGTAAGAGGATATCCCAGGGAGGTCCCTGTTTACACCAGGAGGTTTTAGAATTGCTTACATCAGGAGACAAACGTGGGTTTGTGAAAATTATATTTATTGAAGTGTTTTCTTGTTTTGACCCTTATTGATTCACACTTCGTAATTTTTTTTTAGTCTGTTACTTTGATCTCCTTCTTGTTTGTTTTATTTTTCCAGGTGGTTCCGGTCCTCAGCGCCGGTCCTCTATCTAGTGAGGAGGGTGGACACAGTGCACAACGAAATAAAACGTGCTTGCATACATTGTGATTGATACTGTGCACGAACAAGCATGCGTCCCAGTGAGTATTCATGAGTTTATAACTGCCCCTCCCTGTTTCATCTGTAGGAATTCCCCTTTTCCTTCTCTCTCTCTCCCGACTTCCGGTTTCCCTTTCTGAATATTGCTGATGCCGAACCCAGCAGTCGGGCACGTACCTGGGATAGCCATATCCCTCCTGGTACGTAGCGGGCTTCTTGGTCCGGGTGCTGGGAACTGCGTCGCTCCTCCGTGTGGCTGGTTCTTCCAATGTCCCCTCTGGTTCTCTCCTCTCCAGTTGCTCTTTCCTCCTCCTCTTGGGTAGCATTTCTGTCCTCCTCCCAGGTCGCAGCCTCCTCCTTTCTTTGGGTCGCGCTCCCCTCCTTCTCAAAGGCGTCTCCTTCCACGTCTTGGTCGGCGTCCTTATCGCGCTCTTAGCTGGCGTCCTTATTGCGCTCCTTGCCGGCATCCTTATCACGCTCCTTGCCGGCGTCTCCCTTCTCTTCTTGGTCTCCGTCCGCTTTCGGCTTCCCCTGTGTGTCCTCGCTTGCATGCCTACGTCTACCCACATTCTTCTCTGTGGTCCCCCAGGGGCACCATCCTGCCGGCCCCGATCCTTCGTCCTCGTCAACAGGGCCTATTTCCCCGTCACACTCGCTTCCCACTGTGAGTGGCTGATTTTGCCCCGAATCAACTAGATGTCTTGAGAGATAGTCGGCATTGGTTAGATGGGAACCCGGGGTATGCTGTATCTGAAACTCAAAAGGTTGGAGGGCCATGAACCATCGTAACATTCTAGGGTTTGTGTCTTTATGGTGGGATAACCACGTTAGTGGGGCGTGGTCTGTGATCAAGTTAAAGGGACATCCCAGTATATAATATTGTATGGCCTTGATAGCCCACTTTATGGCCAGGCACTCATTTTCCAAGGTGGGATAGTGTTTCTCTCTCGGCAATAGCTTCCTCCTGATGTAAACCATGGGGTGTGCAAGCCCCTCCTCATCTTTCTGGGAAAGAACGGCACCCAGAACTAAGTCTGATGCATCTGTTTGTAACAAAAATGGTATCTTAAAATCAGGGCAGTGTAGAACGGGGTTTTTTACCAGGAACTATTTGAGTTTTTGATAACTGTCAAATTGTGGACCCGTCAACTTACCTACTTTATTTGGCTGTCCTTTTCCTAACAAGTCAGTTAAGGGACCTGCATGAGTTGAATAGTGTGGGATGAAGCGGCGGTAGTATCCTACCATTCCCAAGAAGGACCATATCTCCTGTTTTGTTTTAGGGGGTGGTATTTTATTGATTGCAGTGACTTTGTCTAACTGGGGTCCTATGTGTCCCTTTTCTGTGTTGTATCCAAGATAAGCAATGGAGCTCTTAGCTATTTTTCATTTTTTCAGGATTGGCCGTCAATCCTGCTTCTCTCAGAGATTGAAATTTCGTAGATAAGTGGTTTAGGTGTTGTTCCCAGGTTTGGCTATAGATGACAATGTCATCCAGATATGCTGCAGCATATCCTGTATGTGGCCTTAGTATTCGTTCATAAGGTGTTGAAATCTGGCGGGTGGGCCCATGTAGGCCAAACTGTAACACTGTAAACTGGTATAAACCAGATGGAGTGGAAAAGGCTGTTTTTTTCTTTAACCTTAGGGTTCAGGGGAATTTGCCAATAGCCCTTTGTGAGATCTAAGGTGGATAGATACTGGGCATGTCCTAGCTGTTCTATTAATTCATCTTCCCTGGGCAGGGGATACGTACCAAAGTTCGAGAGGGTGTTGAGTTGTCAGAAGTCAATGCAAAAATGGATCATTCCATTTGGTACCAAAATAACAGGGGAACACCACAGACTTTTGGATGGTTCTTTTATACCAGTTTTTAACACGTTTTGGACTTCTTGTTCTACAACCTGTCTACGGGCCTCAGGAATACAATACGGTTTTAATCTGACTATTTTCCCTTCTTCTGTATTGATATTATGTTGGACCAAGGGGATCTTCCCGGGTTTTGTTGAGAACAGATCTATATGTTGTTTCAGAAGCTCTATGAGCTTGTTTTTTTTCTCATCTGACAGGTCTGGGTTTAGATGGGATATGAACTCGACGGTTTCTCCTGGTTGGGGACACAGAGTGATCTCTAGGGGTTTTGTTTGCTTTATAAGGAAGATGGAACCATCGGTGGGGGTTTGTAATTCTCCTTCTTCCCATCTTTTAAGGAGGTTGATGTGATATATCTGTTTTTTCTTAGCAGTATGCAACATTTCCAGTCGATAGGTAACCGGGGTAATTCTTTCAAGGATTTTATATGGGCCCTGCCATTTCGCTAGTAGCTTGTTTTCGGAGCTCGGTAAGAGAACTAGCACCTTACTCCCTATAGATAACTCTCTCAATTTCTTTCCCGTGTTATAGTACTTTTTCTTTTTCTCTTGGGCTTCTTCTAAATGTACCCTGACGTCCTCCCATGTGGACTGTATGTTTTAACTGCTGGGTGTATTTGAGTATATCTCACCATTCGGTCTTGTTTTCTTCCCATTGTTCAGCTGCCATGTCTAGAAGGGTTCTAGGCTGTCTACCAAAGACTAATCTGAAGGGGCTATGTCTGGTTGAAGCCTGGACGTGGGTTCGGATGGCATTTAGAACCAGAGGTAATTTCTTATCCCAATCCCTTCCTGAGTCAGATATAATTTTTTTCAGGAGTGTCTTGATTGTTCAATTGTACCTCTCTACTAAGCCGTCTGTTTGTGGATGATATACGACGTTCGAATATGTTTTACTCCTAGAAGGTGACATATTTGGGGCATAAGGCGGGACATGAATGGCGTGCCCTGATCAGTTAGTAGTTCTCGTGGGAAGCCCACTCGGAAAAAAATCCTGATCATAGCATGTGCCACGTTTTTAATAGTCATGCTAGTGAGAGGAATAGCTCAGGATAACGAGTGGCATAGTCCACTAGAACTAGGATATAAAGATACCCTTGCGATGAGGCCACCAGTGGACCTACCAAGTCCATTCCTACTCTTGAAAAAGGGACATCTATAATGGGTAAAGGACAGAGTGGGGCCTTTGGGACCACAGAGGAGTTAACTAGTTGGCATTTGGGGCACTGAATACAGAACTTACATATGCCGGAGAATACTGTTGGCCGATAAAAACAATGTAGCAGGTATTCCTCCGTTTTATCCCTTCCGTAATGACCTCCACCTACTTTCCCATGAGCTGGGTGAAGTACGTGTACGGGTACCTGTGACCGGGCGGGCTCAAGGACGACACATAGAGATAGGATTGGTTGTCTTGGATGTGATTTATTATGGTTTTATGACAAAATAGTTCTTCATATACGTGGCTTTCTGGTGCTATTTAATGTTTTCGTTTGTTGTCCTTTCCCTGGTTTTTCACCTCTTCCTTGGTTTTTCTCTCTCTGGCAGGGCTCCCAGGAAGCGCATGTGGGGGAAAGATCAAGAAAGATATTGGTAAGTTCCTTTTCCTTCTTTTGCCTCTTTTCCTTTTCCCCCTATCCTTTACTTTTCTTTCTCCTCTTGCATACAGTGGGTTTTTCTCTACCTTTGTGGTCTTTTACAAACTTATTTTGTGGTCTCTGTCTCTCTCTCTCTTTCTCTGGTATTTCTTCTATCTGTATTGCTCTGTGTCTCTCTTATTTCCTATGCGTATCTTCTGCTATACAGTTCTTTCTTTGTTTTCTTTTCTTCCACTGCTTCTTCTCTGGGTCTCTCTGTTTTTGTAGTTTCTATTAGGTATACCTTCTTCCCCTTTTCTTGTCCCGTTCTCCCACTTCCCCTTTGTTTCTTGTTCCCTTCTCCTCCCGTCCTCCCACTCCCTCTTGATTTTTGTTCCCTTCCCCTCCCGACCTCCCGCCTTCCCGTTGCGCCCCTTTCCTGGCTCTCTGAACGCACCTGAGACTGCCATGCTTCTCCGGAAGCGTGGCTGGTCGGATCGCGTCACGCCTCCTGGGACGCCGAGATGGCCGTTCCGCCGGACGCCTCCTCTGCTCCTTCCTGCTTTCGTAGAGTTACACCATTCCTTCCTCCAACGCCGCACCTTGCCCCTCCTCCGTTGTGCACCGCACTCGCCACCACGGCCCGCCTTTCAGCTCCTCGAGGTCCCACCTTTGTCGCCGGATGCAATTCCTGATTGGTTTCCTCGGCATGAGGATCCGGGGCACTGGAGGCAGCGCCAGCACCAGTCGGGTTCGTGTACGGGCCACCTCGGGCCGGCCCGTCCCAGACACTCCCCCTAGCGAGCGGCTGATAGAGTCTCTCCGAATCCGTATACTGTAATAAATAGTCAGCGTTCGTCATGAGGGAACCCGGGCAATGCTGTATCTGGAAGGAAAAAGGCTGGAGTGAGAGGAATCATCTGAGTACACGGGCGTTGGTATCCTTATTTTGGGCAAGCCAGGTAAGGGGAGCATGGTCAGTCACTAAAGTAAATGTTCTGCCCGCTAAATAATATCGCAGGGACTCCACCGCCCACTTGATAGCCAAACATTCCTTTTCTAATGTGGGGTAATGATGCTCCCGTGGAAGGAGTTTGCGACTTATGTACACGACAGGGTGTAGAGTCCCATTGTCCTGTTCTTGTGAAAGGACGGCCCCCAGTCCTACATCGGATGCATTGGTTTGTACAACAAAGGGTTTTTGAAAATCAGGACAGCACAACACCGGTCCAGAGGTCAAAGCGTTTTTTAGCCTTTCAAAGCTTTGCCGTTCTGTAGCCGAGAGAGGGGGTAAAGTGTTCGGACTTTTTTTCCGCAAGAGGTCAGTAAGGGGTCCGGCTATGGTGGAGAATTGTGGTATGTAATGTCTATAATATCCTACGAGTCCCAGGGAAGCTCGTACATCTTTCTTTGTGAGGGGAAGGGTAATCTGGGTGACTGCCTGTATTTTTTCTATTTGGGGTTTAACTTGTCCCTCTCCTAGTATATATCCCAAATACTTAATCATTGTATGCCCCAATTTGCATTTCTCAGGGTTAGCTATAAGGTTGGCTTCCCTCAGGGCCTGTAGGATGGTGTCTAGGTGTTCCAGGTGGTCTTCCCAGGTTCTGCTGTAAACTACGATATCGTCGAGATAGGCCACCGCATACTGCTGGTAGGGTCGAAGTATCCTGTCTATAAGTCTTTGAAAGGTGGCTGGGACCCCATGAAGACCAAATGGAAGGACCGTGAAGTGATAAAGACCGGAGGCGGTGGCAAATGCGGTCTTTTCTTTATCTTCCGGTCGTAATGGTATTTGCCAGTACCCTTTCGTTAAATCTAACGTGGACATGTATCGGGCTTGACCCAGCCTATCGAGGAGTTTGTCTATGCGGGGCATGGGATATGCGTCAAATTGTGATAGGGAGTTGACGCGTCTGAAGTCAACACAAAAGCGGGTGCTTCCATCTGGTTTCGGTACTAATACCACCGGGGAACACCATGGACTAGTGGATGGTTCGATGATGCCGGCTTCTAACATAGTGTGTACTTCTTGCTCTATGATTTTCTTTTTCGCCTCAGGTATTCGATAGGGCCATTGTCTGGTTATGGTGTCGGAATGCATACGAATGGCATGCTGTATTAGAGGGGTTCGTCCCGGCGTCTTTGAGAACACGTCTCGGTTGTTATTGACCAGGTTGCGGAGTTGCGTACGGTATGGGTCTGTAAGTATGGGGTTTATTTGAGGGGTGGGGTCCTCATGTGATGTGTCAGCTGGGAAGGAAAGAAGGGGAATATCGGCATTTGTTTCTTTTACAATATACAAGGCGGGTTGTTCAATTACGAGTTCATACAATTTTTTAATAAGATTTATGTGATATATCTGTTCCCTTCCCGTACCCGGTGTTATGGCGAGTCTATATGTGGTAGGATTGATCTGTTCTAAGACTACATATGGGCCTTGCCACCGGGCTAGTAATTTGTTTTCACAACTGGGTAACAGGACTAACGCCTTGTCTCCCACCTCCAGACTCCTATATGCACTTTTAGCATCATACAACCTTTTCTGATTGTTTTGAGCCTCTCTTAATGCGGTATGGGCCTCTTCCCATACCGTATCAAGGTTTTCTCTTAGTTCTCGGGTATATGTTAAAATGTCCTTAACCTCTTCTTCTGACTCTTCCCATTACTCTGCTAACATTTCTAAAAGAGTACGAGGCTGTCTCCCGAATAACAGCTCAAAGGGGCTATGTCCTATAGATGCTTTGACATGGGTATTTATGGCATAGAGCACTAGGGGTAGCTTCTTTTCCCAATCTTTTCCTGCTTCCGAAATACTTTTACGAAGCAGTGATTTGATAGTCTTACTATATCGTTCCACTAGTCCGTCTGTTTGGGGATGATAAACGGAAGTTCTTATTTGTTTAACCCCTAGGGAAAGGCATACTTCCACCATAAGCCTTAACGTAAATGGAGTTCCTTGATCTGTGAGGATTTCCTTAGGAAACCCAACTCGAGAAAAAAATGTGATCATAGCCTGGGCGAGGGTTTTTGTATGCATACTGGCTTCGGGATACCAGGTCGCGTAGTCAACTAACACAAGAATATACTGGCGTCCTTTTACCGAAGGAGTTACGGGTCCTATGATGTCCAACCGGACTCTAGTGAAAGGGGTCTCTATAATGGGAAGAGGTTGGAGAGGAGCTGTCCGATAAGGGGAGGGATTCAGGAGTTGGCATTTTGGGCACTCTGAACAATGTTTCCTAATATCCCCAAACACCCCAGGCCAATAAAACCGCCGTAAAACCGCTTCCTCTGTTTTCTCTCTCCCCATATGCCCTTCCCTATTATCGCCATGAGCTAACTGTAGGACCTGTTGCCTATGGGTTCATGGTACTGCTAACTGTAACGCTCTTTTCCCAGAAGTGGAGTGGCTTCAATACAATAAATTGTTTTTTACCACAAATTTGGGACCTACCACTGGTCCGTCCTGGTGTAAGGCTTGGTGCCAAGCATTTTTCAGGGTAGGATCTTCATGTTGACCTTGTCTAAAGTCTCCCGTGGTTGTGCAAACAGTGGCTGGGTGGGGTTTGGGGTTCTAGATTCCTGGGGTCGCGGAAGTTTTGATGGTTCCGCCTTTGTTCTCTCTTCTGTTTTCTGCTGAGTTTGATCTGTGGTTTTCTGGTTTCTTCCTCGCTGGCTACAAAAGGTGCCTCTTCCCACCAGGTATTATGTATATGTTCTTGTCCCGCTTTCTCAAGCAGAGAAGTAAAGTCCACGTAGTCCGTACCGAGGATGAGATCCTCACCCAGATTCGGAATCACCCCCACAATGATTGTCTCGTCATCTCCTTTCCAGTTAAGTTGGACCGTAGCCACAGGATAGAGTCCTTGATCTCCGTGTACACATGCTATTAGAACCTGACTCTGAGTTCTCTTGCCCGGGTAGGACCAAATTCTGTCGGATCACACTTTGACTGCATCCAGAATCCACTAGAGCGTCCTTTCTAAATCATTAAGTAGGACTGTTAGAGTATAGGTAGGTCTCTTCCCCCCAGACCATAGCACTCGTCCTTTCGTGAGCCCTATCTCCATTGGTTCTTCAGGGTCTTTTTTTAATGGGCAATTTCGTGCAATATGTCCCCATTCAGAACAATGATAACACTGGGGCCCGGTAGTTGGATAACTCGGGGCTGTGGAGGCAGCAGGGAGAGCCCGATCAGAACTATGCATGGTCGACGGCCGAGGGGATACAGTCTTGGCTAGCCCTGGTCGTGCAGGGGTAGGAGGAGGATGTCTGCTGGGGATACTAAGAAAATCAGGGGCCCGATGATAGGCACAGGCTAGGTCTACAGCGGTCTGGTTAGTTAACCCTGGGTGTTGTCTAACCCAATTCCGTGTACTGGGGGAAAGGGCGTCCAGATACTGTTTGAGCACAATTGTATCGAACATCTCTTCTCTCGTGGTTTCTGTGGTATGCAACCATTTCCCTCCTGCATGGTGCACCTGGTATTACAATGTGCGGGGGTTCTCTTGATGCTGCCACTTCGTCTGTCAAAACTTCGTTCTATAACTCTCACTATCCAATCCTATGCGTTCCAGAATTGCTTTCTTCACTTCGGCATAGGGAAGGGTTCCTCTGGGGTTTATCGCCTGGTAGGCAGCTTGCAACTACCCAGTGAGTAATGGGGCGATGTATTGACCCCACTTATCTTCAGGCCAGTTCGCAGTACTGGCTACCCTCTCAAAATTAGTAAAGAAAGAATCTGGATCCTCTTGTTCGTGATATTTTTGAAGCACGCTGCTAGGTACATTAGGATGTACTTTAGTGTGGGCAATGGTGTCGGTCAGTTTGCCTAGGGCCGTTTCATGGACCAACTGGTTGTTGGCTATTATGGTGGCTTGACTTTTCAGAGCAGTTTGTAAGGCCTCCAGCTCCTCCTTAGCCTCCTTAAGTTGTTGCTCCCAGTCTAATTGTAGGTGACGTTGCCCTTCGGCCAGCTGGGCTATCATGTCCGCCAAGGTGGGTTTCTCTTCCATGCCATCAATGTTCTGCTTGTATCCCACTTCTGACACCACTTGTGACTGGGCGGGCTCAAGGACGACACGTAGAGATAGGATTGGTTGTCTTGGATGCGATTTATTATGGTTTTATGACAAAATAGTTCTTCATATACGTGGCTTTCTGGTGCTATTTAATGTTTTCGTTCGTTGTCCTTTCCCTGGTTTTTCACCTCTTCCTTGGTTTTTCTCTCTCTGGCAGGGCTCCCAGGAATCGCATGTGGGGGAAAGAACAAGAAAGGTATCAGTAAGTTACTTTTCCTTCTTTTGCCTCTTTTCCTTTTTCCCCTATCCTTTGCTTTTCTTTCTCCTCTTGCATACCGTGGGTTTTTCTCTACCTTTCTGGTCTTTTACGAACTTATTTTGTGGTCTCTGTCTCTCTCTCTCTCTTTCTCTGGTATTTCTTCTATCTGTATTGTTCTGTGTCTCTCTTATTTCCTAGATGTATCTTCTGCTATACAGTTCTTTTTTTTGTTTTCTTTTCTTCCACTGCTTCTTCTCTGGGTCTCTCTGTTTTTGTAGTTTCTATTAGGTATACCTTCTTCCCCTTTTCTTGTCCCGTCCTCCCACTTCCCCTTGTTTCTTGTTCCCTTCTCCTCCCGTCCTCCCACTGCCTCTTGATTTTTGTTCCCTTCCCCTCCCGACCTCCCACCTTTCCGTTGCGCCCCTTTCCTGGCTCTCTGAACGCACCTGAGACTGCCATGCTTCTCAGGAAGCGTGGCTGGTCGGATTGCGTCACGCCTCCTGGGACGCCGAGATGGCCGTTCTGCTGGACGCCTCCTCTGCTCCCTTCTGCTCTAGCAGAGTTACACCGTTCCTTCCTCCAATGCCACGCCTTTATGCTCCTCCGTTGCGTGCCGCACTCTCCACCACGGCCCGCCTTTCAGCTCCTCGAGGTCCCGCGTTTGTCGCCGGATGGAACTCCTGATTGGTTTCCTCTGCATGAGGATCCGGGGCACTGGAGGCAGCGCCAGCACCAGTCGGGTTCGTGTACGGCCCACCTCGGGCCGGCCCGTCACAGTACCACTAATTTTCTTTTCTGCACGTTTTTTTTATTGGAGGGTCCTATATAATAAACCATTCTTTATAAGAAAATAAGGACCCACCTGACCTTTTGGTTCCGTAACAGCGGAAGCCCAGGCGTGTTTCAATACAGGGTCTTCTCTCTGCCAGACTCTGAAGTGCGCTGGCGTCGATAATACCTTCTCAGTGGGAAACAAAGGGAGAGGGTTGGGCTGATCACCGGTTTTATATTGTTTCCTTTGCTCTCTCTTTTCACGTCTGCTTAGCTTTGGTTTCTCCTTACCCGCCTCAATTGTGGTGTTGGAAAAAGGGGCTTTGTTGATCCAGGAATCTACAGGGTTGTATTTTTTTATACTCCTTAATAAATTTTGGAAATCGTAATAGTCTGTTCCTATAATCAAATCTTCTACTAAATTGGGTACTACCCCTATGTTTAACCTTTCTTCCTGTCCTTTCCATTCTATGATTACTTTTGCTACTGGATATTGTTTACTGTCTCCGTGTATACAGCATATGGCTACGGATTCTCCCACCCGCCATTGGTCATTAGAAATCAGTCCTGCTTTAATCATGGTTTAACTACATCCGGAGTTGACTAGTGCCCTAATGGGTTTTTTGTTTACTACCATTCTTTTAACGTATTGTAGTAGCTTCCCACCGGTACATAAGACCCTGCCTCTAGTGACCCCTATTTCCATGGGTTCAGGTTTGGGAACTTTATGTGGACAATTGCGTGCAATATGTCCCCACTCAGCACAATGGTAACACTGTGGGTTTTGATTAGGCTCTTTTTCAGGAAAGCGTATACTCGGCATACTCTCAAGGGTATTCTGTATACGAGGTTTCGGTAAAGGGTTGGTATTCTTTGCCACTGACATTGGCCCTTAAAGAGGGGTCACTCGGAAATCAGGGGCTCTATAGTATGCACATGGAAGTTCAATGGCCGAAGCTATGGTAGCGTTAGGATATTGTTTCATTCAGTTTCCTGTTTGAACCGGTAATGCTTCTAGGAACTGTTCTAATAGTATTGTTTCTATAACCTCTTCCTTCAAGGTGCTCATGGGGTTTAGCCACTTCAGACCTAGATCTTGAACCCTATAGAAGAGAGCTCTGGGATTTTCCATGGGAGTCCACTTTGTCCCACGAAATTTTAGATGGTAATATTCTGTATCGAACCCTACTCTTTCCAGGATAGCCTTCTTGATATCCCCATAAGGAGTCGTTCCTCCCAGATTCACTGCTTGGTACGCTGCTTGTAGAGTACTAGTCAATAGGGGTGCTATGTATTGCCCCCACCTGTTTTGTGGCCAGTTCGCGGAGGTAGCAACCCTTTTGAAGTTAGTAAAGAATGCATCTGGGTCTTCCCCTTCCTGGAATTTCTGTAGCACTCAGCTGGGAACGTTTGGATGGACCCGGGTGATGGCTATGGTATCCGTCAGTTTTTTTAGAGCTGTCTCATGTACTAGTTGGTTGTTTGCTATAATCGTAGCTTGACTTTTTAGGGCAGTTTGTAAAGTCTCCCTATCAGTCCGTGCTTCCCTTAACTGTTCCTCCCAGACTAACTGTAGATGTCTTTGGCCTTCAGCAAGTTGATTAATCATATCCTCCATGGTGGGTTTTACGTCCATGGGCCCCTTGTATTGTTCAGGCAGATCCCACTTCTGACACCACTGTAAGAGGATATCCCAGGGAGGTCCCTATTTACACCAGGAGGTTTTAGAATTGCTTACACCAGGAGACAAACGTGGATTTGTGAAAATTATATTTATTGAAGTGTTTTCTTGTCTTGACTCTTATTGATTCACACTTCTTAATTTATTTTAGTCAGTTACTTTGATCTCCTTCTTGTTTGTTTTATTTTTCCAGGTGGTTCCGGTCCTCAGCGCTCGGTCCCATGGAACACAAGAAGGGAAGAGAAAAGACCAATGACAGGTAAGTCTATTGATCTGGAAGTGATGGGTTTATATATATATATATATATATATATATATATATATATATATATATATATATATATAAGCACACTAATAATAGAAACTTAATTATACTGGGGAGGGCGGGTGGATATCTAGTGAGGAGTGTGGATATTTAGGCCCTCATTACAACCCTGGCAGTAAAGTCCGCTGGCCGCCAACATACTGTGTCCGCGGGGGAAATCCGCTGCGGGTATTATGACCCACACTGAGAAATCCTCCACAATACAGACACCCACAAAAGTCCACCACACCAAAGGTCAGTGATAAATTGGCGGTACCAAAACCCACACCGTTAAGCCAACAGGAATACGCCCACACTATCACGACCCACGAATCAACGCAGCGGTCATTCAACTGTGGTAAACCATTGACGGTACACACCGCCGCGCTCAAAGTACACACACACTTACAAAACACAACCACATTGGACAATTCAAAATACACACACCTGACACACATACACACACCACACCCACACAGCCAATCCAATATAAAACACACACCCACATTACCCACAACCCCTTACAATGAACATTTTTGAAGAAGCAGAGAGACAGCAAAGCAAAGACCACACCAGCATCCAGAGGCACACAACACCATCACTCATACACCATCCACGCATAAAACACCAGACACCCCAAAACATCAACCTACACATCACCTCACACATCAGTCACACCACATCATGGCACCTCAAAGACACCCCAGGTTTTCTGAGGAGGAGCTCAGGGTCATGGTGGAGGAAATCATCCCGGTAGAGCCACAGCTATTCGGATCACAGGTGCAGCAGACATCCATTGCTAGGAAGATGGAGCTATAGCCGAGAATTGTCAACATGGTCAACGCAGTGGGACAGCACCCAAGAACACAGGATGACATCAGGAAGAGGTGGAACGACCTTCGGGGAAGGTGCGTTCCGTGGTATCCAGACACCAGGTAGCTGCACAGAGGACTGGCGGTGGACCCGCACCTCCTCCCCCACAACTAACAACATGGGGGAGCAAGTTTTGGCAATAATGCATCCTGAGGGCCTCGCAGGAGTAGCAGGAGGACTGGAATCTAGTAAGGCAAATCTTTACTACTATATCCCCCACCCTACCTCCATGCCACCACAAACACCTACCCCTACCCTCACACCCATCACTCCACCACCTCACATATACCCCACTATCACAACCCACCCATCCCAATACCAAGCCCTGCATGTTACACCAATGCATGGACAACCATCACAGACCTGCATGGACACCCATCACCAAAGCATGTCCAAGGAAGAGACTCACCCAGGGCACACAATCAACACTCACACAAGGGCCAAGGCGATATTGCAAGCACAGTAATAGAGGGAAACACACCCATTGCACAAGATGGCACACACAGATACAATAACAATGCATTTACACCCCAACAGGACCCCTACACAACGTCACCGGACAGGAGGTGCCAGCCATATCCAGTCCACCCACAGAAGAGGCCCACAGTGATGACAGCAGCTCTGCACGCCTGGATCAAGATGACCAGCCCGGCCCATCAGGGACCTCTGGACAGTTGGTTCCCCTGCCACAGTCCCAACCCACCACAGAACCTCCCCCCTCAAGAAACACCACCACAGCACCCACCCAGCGGGCCCATGCCACTGTCCCCAGGACACGTCAATCAGCAGTGTGTCCACCACTACAGGGACCCCAGGCAAACCCACTAACTCAAGCAAATCAGGGACCTGGGGTCAATGGCAGTGGGCACACGGTTCAGGTGACAGAGGCACAGGATAACAGGGAAGCTGGGAGGGCTGCTGTGTGACAGGGGGAGGACAGGCCCACGGAACCGACTCTCCACAAGGCACTATCAAACATCATGGGAGCATACCACCATTGCCAGGAGACCATGGGCACGGTACTGGCCAAGTTTCAGGAGACTCAGCGGCTGCAGGAGGGACAGTACCTGGGGATCAGGGAGGACTTGAAGTCCATTAACACCACCCTGGTCACCATTGCAGGGGTGCTGGCAGACATGGCTAACACCATGAGGGAGACAGTGGCATACCACCAGACCCCTGACACCAGCCCGAACGATGAACAGCCTTCCACATCCGCCGGCGCTAGTGGACAGGAGGTCCCGCCACAGGACCAACAGGCCACCAGCACCCCACCCCCTGCAGAAGGAGAACCACCCCGCAAACAGTCCCTGCGATCCAGGCAGAAGACAGAGAACATTGCCAAGACCCCCGCCAGGAAATAAGACTCTCCTGATTGTCACCCTTCTGTCTCACTCTGTCACCCTGTCCACCTTTAACTGACATTGCTCTACTTCCTATGCCCCATTGGACAATGCACCTGTGATACCGAGAGACTGGACTCTACTATAGACCTTCCTCCACCATCACCCCAGCCCCTTCCACATACCCCTGTACACATTAGCCCATAAATAAACACCCTTGAATCACAAACCAATCTGGAGTCAGTCTGTACTTTCACAAATGTATAATTACAGCTTCATCCACAAATATCAATGTAAATGTTCATTTGCACATACCAATGTATGACAGTTGTTGGGCAGCAGTAAATATGGCAGAAGGCAGAATGAGGTACCCAGATCTGTGAAATGGAAAGCCAAAGTGAACTGTGTGTCCATACACAGAGGTTAAGAGGCTGACTTGGACAATGTCCTACAGTAGTCAGATATGAGATGAGCAGTGCCAGTCTCTTACCTGTGTCTCACTGGAAGTACTGCATGATGATGTTGTTTCGGTTGTCAATATCTTCTTCCTCTGCCTCCTCTTCCTCAAAGTCCACAGGCTCCACAGCTGCCACAATACCATCATCAGGCCCATCCTCCTGCAGAAAAGGCACCTGGGGTCGCAAAGCCAGGTTGTGCAACATGCAGCATGCCATGATTATCTGGCACACCTTCTTTGGTGAGTAGTATAGGGAGCCACCTGTTAGATGGAGGCACCGGAATCTGGCCTTCAGGAGGCCGAAAGTCCGCTCAATAATACGCCTAGCTCGCCGATATGCCTCATTGTAGCGTTCCTCTGCCCTTTTCCTGGAATTCCTCACTGTGGTCAGTAGCCATGAGAGGCCGGGGTAACCAGAGTCACCTGCAAATGTCGAGGGAAATCTGTTAGACACACACTAGCCCTTAGTGACTACCCCATACCCAGACACCTATTCATACTGTGTGGGAACCTTTGGCTCACCTATTAGCCACACCCGGTGCCTCTGGAGTTGGCCCATCACATAAGGGATGCTGCTATTCCTCAAAATGTAAGCGTCATGCACAGAGCCAGGATACCTGGCATTCACATGAGAGATGTACTGGTCTGGCAAACACACCATCTGCACATTCATAGAATGGTAGCTTTTTCGATTTCTGTACACCTGTTCATTTCTGCATTGGGGTGACAAATGCCACATGTGTACCATCAATTGCACCAATTATGTTGGGGATATGTCCCAGGGCATAGAAGTCAGCTTTCCCTGTGGGCAAATCCTCCACCTGGGGGAATACGATGTAGCTGCGCATGTGTTTCAGCAGGGCTGAGAACACTCTGGTCAACATGTTAGAAAACATTGTCTGAGACATCCCTGATGCCATGGCCACTGTAGTTTGAAAGGAGCCACTTGCCAGGAAATGGAACACTGACAGGACCTGCACTAGAGGGGGGATTCCTGTGGGATGGCGGATAGCTGACATCAGGTCTGGCTCCAATTGGGCACACAGTTCTTGGATTGTGGCACGATCAAGTCTGTAGGTGATAATTATGTGTCTGTCTTCCATTGTCGACAGGTCCACCAGGGGTCTGTACACAGGAGGATGACGCCATCTCATCATCTGCCCCAGCGTATGTGCCCTATGGAGGGGAATGGTGAGCAGAGGGTCATGTACCACATAGGTTGCACAAGTGTTTTTGCTGTAATGTGAGTAAATCCATGTGTGGCGTACTGTGTACATATTTCTGCCAAAATGTGCTGTGACACAGTTAGGTGCCATGCCATGTGCCCCCCTGAAATGGCAGCTGCCTGACCTGTAAGGAGGGACAAGGGGAAATGAGGTAACTGCGCTGGCGTTGTGCAGCGTCGCGGCAGGCGGTCGAAGACCACCGCGCAATTTAGCATTGGTTATTATTTGGCCCTATGGGTTCCAGGAGCCAATGACAAGGTATGCCGGTGGTGACGGTAGGCACCGCTGTGGACGTGACCGCCATTTTCTATCTGTTCACTCACTTGATACCTGACCTTCAACAGGAGAGGACCTACACTGCAAGTGCTGCTGTGACCTCAGTCTGGAAGCGACAATGGCTCATGTGTCTGGGGAAAGGGCCCCTGCCTTCACCGCGGAGGAGTTGGACAAACTGGTGGATGTGGTCCTCCCCCAGCACACGCTACTCTACGGTCCTCCAGACAAACAGGTGAGTACACTGTGAGCATGATGCGTGGGCCATGAATGTATGGAGTGGTATGGATGGAAGATACATGTGGGGGGGCTGAGGCCTGCATGTTAGGATGGTGAGTGTATGTGCGTCAGGGCATGGGTGGGAACTGGTGGGCAATGAGTATGACGGTCTGGACGGGAGAGTAATTTCCTTTCATCCTGTACCTTTCCTCTAGGTCAGCGCCCACCAGAAGAAGGGTATTTGGCGTGCCATCGCCAAGGAAGTGTGGACCCTGGGGGTCTATCATAGAGGGAGCACCCACTGCCACAAGAGACGGGAGGACCTGCGCCGCTGGAGCAAGAAGACGGCGGAGGCCCAGCTGGGGATGGCCTCCCAACGTGGCAGGGGTGCCCGTCGCACCATGACCCCCCTGATGTTCCGGATCCTGGCGGTGGTATATCCGTAGTTGGATGGGCGCTTGAGGGCATCACAGCAGCCACAAGGGGGTGAGTACAGTCTCATTCAGCTGACTCTGCGCGCTTTACGAGGTGTCTGGGTGGGGTTGTGGGTTCCTCTAGGCCAGTGTGAACCTGGTAGGGTAGGTGCCTTGTTAGGCAGGCTCTGAGGCACTCCAACCCCAATAGTGGTAGTGGGCATCTACAACTAGTCAGGCTCCTGTGGGTTCCAGGTGTACAGCAAATGGTGTTAGGCATAGTCCCCCATGGGTAGGTGATTTTCCTACTAACTGCTACTGCTTGGCCTAGTGCATAGGGCTGCTCCCTGTGTGTTGTGTCCACCAACGGTAGCGGTGTTGCTGGCATTGACTTTTTGTCACCCTGTCCTTGTGTGCATCAGCATCATCTGGCGGAGGAGCAGAGGCACCGGAGACGGTGGGAGCAGCATCCCACATGGCCCAGGAGGGTGAATCCATGGAGGGTGAAGGCACCAGTGGGATGGAGGGCGAGGGGAGCTCCACGACAGGGACAGGAGAGGACACCAGCGACAGCGACTCCTCCTCTGAAGGTACAGCAGCCACCCCCCTACTAGCACCGCCCTCCCAGCAGCCCCTCAGCGTGTTTCCTGTGCCCACTCACCCAGGAGGGTGGGCATCTCCTTCGCCCCAGGCACCTCAGGCCCTGCCCCAGTCAGCCTTGCTACCCTCAGTGAGGAGGCTATTGACATCATGACATCCCTCACTGTTGGGCAGTCAACCATTCTGAATGCCATCCAGGGTGTCGAGAGGCATTTGCAGCAAACAAATGCATACCTGGAGGGCATTCATTCTGGCATGGAAGCCCAACAGAGAGCATTTCAGGCTCTGGCCTCAGCACTGATGGAAGCCATTGTCCCTGTGTCCAGCCTCCCCCCTCCAACTTCCACTACCCAGATCCAATCCCTCAATTGTGTGAAGCATCTTGAAGCCTGTGCCCAGATACCCTTTGGGTTTGGGTGGCAACTGTACCCTGCAGTGTGGCCCTATGAGTCCTGGGAGGTCCCTAACGACGTGGATGTACCCCCTTTCAGTGTTTTACTCCAGCGGGAGCAGGTCCTCATATGGTACGCTCTCTGCCTGGTAGTGTGCCAGCCTATGTGTAGTCATGAGCATCAGCCCATTCACTAGATCCTGGCCAGGACCTCCGTATCTGCTTGTTGCTTCAGTGGGAGAATGTTCCGGAGGGGGAAGAGGATCCACAGTTACTACTCCATCTCAGTCTCTAGCCACAAACCCCTGACCCCCTGCACTATGTCCTCCTATGTCATTCAACTGCGTATTAGGTTGTCAGGATTGTGGCCTGCAGACTCCTCATGCATGACAGTTATTGTCCTTTGAATTGTTACTTCCTTATGCCGATTTAGAGGTTAATTCCTGCATCCTGCAGTTGGGCCCCACATATTCAGGCCTCTTGTATTGTAGTGGGTAGTGAGTTCAAGGGGGGAGGGGCACCATGGAATTTCACTTAGGGGTGATCCAGGAGTATGTCCCTCTTGTGCACCCCCTCGCCTGACCGGTATACCCAGGGTTCACCTCTTGCTTTTCGGCTTGATCAGGGCCGCCTCCCAGGCTCTGTTCATCAGCGGAGGCCCATCCAGCCTGCCGCTCCTCAGCAGAGATCACTTCGCTGGTGCCCCGCTCTCATTGGAGGCCACAACTCACTGTGCTGTTCAGGGTGTGCACAGTTGCACTGTCCCTGTCTAATCCATTTTGGTAGTTTTGCTTGGGGGGCGCCAGCCTGCCATTTCCCATGCGCTCATCACCACCTGGATTTTTCTCACCTGCAAGGCCTCTCTGCTCGCAGCTTGGCTCCATACCTCATTCCACATTTCCTGGGACCAGCGCCTTTCCCTCCAGTCCCGTATTCATGGGAGTAACTTCCACTCACCACAATCGCTTTTGTAGCAGAGGGGGGTGGTACCACTGCCGGTAATAAGTCGGAGCGGTAGGTTGGCACGTCCGTTCAGGCGGCCATCTTGGCTCCTCCTGTCTTCTAGTTTTAAAGGGGACTGGGAAAACGAAATAAGACTACTCAGTGACTTAAGTGCACTATGTGTGACCGGGAAGCCTGGGTTCAAATCCCAGATTCCCTGCATTAATAGATTGCATGATCTAAGTCAAATCATTTAACTGTATGTGCCAAATGTACTTGATAGTGATATTTGAGAGCACTTTCAAGTAATTCAGTTTAAGGTGGACTGTGTACAAAGTCTCAGGTATATGTTTTATTAGGCTGTGATGTTCCACCATTCATAACAATAATTGGCCTTGATGTAAGGGACAACAGGTAATTGGTTCACTTTGTTCACTCCTAGTGTTGACAAGACGGAGGGCCAAGGAATGTTTTAAAGTTCTTGTTTAGAAATGTTCACTTCATATAAATGCCAATGCAATGTTGTGATCTAATGTACAAAATTGAAAAACTAGCATATGTGTTTTTAAAATGTTTATAGTTGTATGCCAAAAAGAGGTTACATTGCATGATGGTAGCCCGGTATGTAGCAAAAGATTCCATCATACATTTACAGAAGGATAGTACTGGGCTACATATATCTATGAAGAGTTAGCACACAACTTTTAAACTTTACTTTGTGACAAGCAGTGGCGGCTTGTAACTTTTGAAAGTGGTGGGGCGTAAAAGTTGTTGAGTGGTGTGATGAAGTGAGCAAGACCAACTATCAATGAAAGGGCTACTAAGGGCTCTCCAAAACTGAAAAATAGAGGATAAAATGGTGCATCTTTGCAGCAAATATTGTTGTATAGCTATTATAGGCATATTTTAGACACATAGGGGGTTATTACAACTTAGGAGGAGGTGTTAATCTGTCCCAAAAGTGACGGTAAAGTGACGGATATACCACCAGCCCTATTACGAGTCCATTATATCCTATGGAACTCGTAATACGGCTGGTGGTATATCTGTCACTTTTGGGACGGATTAACACCTCCTCCAAAGTTGTAATAACCCCCATTATTTTAGCAAACTAGGCCTGTCGTTATGTACTTTGGCCCACTTACATTTTATTCTGCATCTCTTATTTTTCTTTATTTTTAGCCACATTTGCGGTGTTGTTTTATTTTCTCTATCTAGTTGTTCTTTTGCTTAGAAAAGCATCACGTTCTTAGCACTGCATTTATTTCATTTTGTGCTTTCCTCAAAGCTGCAGCCAGATAGGAATGCCGGCAAAATAATGTTACCTATTGATAGCAGAAATAGTGAAAATGTAAAAAGTAAACAGTAAACACAAACAACGTGAAATTATAAATTAGGAAGGATTGGAAGAACAGAGAAGAACACGAGTGAACAGTATCATGTATTGAAAATGGGATTTAAAAATTTTAATTCTAGAAAATCATTTATTTTTAATTTTATTTGTAATATATGTAAACTACAATATCCATAATGCATTGTGTATGATGTTGTGATATTGAGTATAAATAGCAAAAGGGAAGAGGGACTCATTCACTGTGAACAAGACTCCATGAGGAGTTGAAACGCGTTGGCGGTTGTTATTTTGAAATAAATTGCATTATTGAGACTTCGTGGAGTGCGGTGAAAACTTTTTTGTTATTTATATATTTATATATTTACATGTATATGTATATATATATATATATATATATATATATATATATTTATATATATATGTATGTATGTATGTTTATTGAGTCTATAATCAACATAGAGTAACCATGAAATGTACGTAGCAAGGTGTAGAAAAAAACTGTAAGTTATCCATAGGTAATTAAATATAAATACCTAATAGAACCGCTGCCTACAACTCCAAAGCGGTGTTGCAGAATTAAGAAAACCTGGGCTTGCTTAATTTTGTATTCAAAATATTGCAGCCTCAAAACTTTTTGAAAATACTTCAGAATATTAAGTGACAATCAGAAATATAAGTTACTGCCTGGAGGTTTTCAGGACTTATAAATAACAGCTATACTTTATAAAGTGAATCCTAGCTTCACCACTTTGACGATTTGCGTGATCTTGTACCTTTGTTCTCTCATCTTCATACACTAGAAGCCCTCACAAAACTGATTAACCAAATGGACTAAGGGCCTGATTATGAGTTCAGCGAAGGGGATGAGCCAACCGCCGAACTTCAGACGGGGAGGTTGCCGCATTACTGGCTACCTCCCAGCCGGGCCCATTACGACTTTCCCACCAGGCTGATGGGTGTAAACCAAGATTTCCGTCTGTCAGCCCAGCGGGAAAGTGGCGGCAGCATTGTCGCCGGCTCGTAATCGACAGCAGACAGTGAGGATTGTGAGGGTGCGGGGCAGGGAGACCCCTGCATTGCCCATGCCAATTGCATGGGCAGTGCAGGGGCCCCTCTGTGGCCCCCTACACCTGTTCTATGCCAGCCTTTTCATGGTGGTAAAACCGTGGCGCTGCATGCTGATTGCGACCTGCACCCTCTGTCAACCCATTGGGATAACCACTCCTGGCAGAGATGGTGGTACCCTGGTGGTCTGACCTCCAGGGTCTTAATGTGGTGGCTGGACTGCCACAGCAGAGGCGGTACTGACTGCCACTGCAAGTCTGGCGGTCCAGTTTTTCTGGCCAGCGTTTGCCATCTCCTCCCTCGTAGCTCCACCTGCTGCTGCTGCGACCAAGCCTCTCAAGAGCCTGCCGGCTCTGAGATCGAGGCCCACCTCCACCCACAGGCACCCGTCTGCGTCTCATCCCTGGTGGCCTAGTGGCCATCTGCTTCTGTCTGCTTTCTATCTTTCTGCTTTCTCTGTTTTTCTCTCTTTTCTGTTATATTTTTTGCTTTCTGCTTTCTCTGTTTTTCTCTCTTTGATTTCTATTTTTTGCCACTTTTTGCTTTTTTGCACTTTTCACCTTCCTGCGCTCCCCTCCCTGCCACTGCTGCCCGCCCGCAAAGCACTTTTCTGTCCCTTCCACCTCCCAGCAGTCCAGACCCTCCCACCTCCATCTTAAGGGTGGCCGCTGCGCGGTTGCGCACAGTGGGCACGCCAAGGGCAAGCCCGTCTGCGCCCGTCCGTGCCTGGACCGCGCCCAGCACCATGGACCCTGGCCCTCACTCAATCCACCAGTTCAACTCCAACACACTACGCACCCTCAACCCAGGAAGATCCTCAGCCTGCCACCTAGCCGACCAGAGGAACACTCATGGACCTTTCTCGTGCTGTGCATGCTCCCGCACCCTCCCTCCACCGACAACCACATGATCCCGAACCAAGCACAGACAACCACCTCAAGTGCATATTCCTGAACACATACTTTCTCGTCAATCATGCAGTAGAAGTCTGGGACCGCCTCGGCTAGACCGCCCTGGAAATCGCCTTCCTCACGGAGAAATGGATCACCTCGGCCCCGGACATCGGCATGGCCCTCCCAGACGACTACAAAATCATCCACAAGATAAAGCCATGGGTCTTAGGAGGAAGCATTGCCATGGCCTACAAGAACACCCTCAAATCTGACAACCACCAACGAGTCACAGATTAAGCCAAACCATGAAAACGTACACTTCTACATCCAGACCAACCCCAACTCCTCCCTCCGTGGCACACTCATCTACAGGCCACCCGGACCCTGACCTCAAATCAGCGAAGCCATCGCCGACCTCGTCACCCCTAAGCTCTTGCCTCCACCAACTACATCCTAATCAGCGACCTCAACTTTCACCTTGATATCCACAATGACCCCAACACCACAAATCTCTTGGCCAACCTTGCAACACTCGGCCTCAAACAACTGGTCAACTTCCCCACTCACACAGCTGGACACACCCTCTACCCCATCTTCCCAACAGGGAACAACATCACCATCTCTCACACTTCCAGACACCATTGGACCGACTACAAGTGCATCCACTTCACCTTCACGAAGAACATTGCACGCCACCCGGCACACACTGGGGCAAAGTCACAAAAGCACAACTCACTAGCGCACTCAGCCACTCGCCCCACCTGATGCAGCAAATGTAAATCAATCAGCACGTAATCTACACCACTGGATATTGTAATGGGCTATCATCATAGCCCCCCTCAGGAAACTCACAGGGAAACCGACAAAGCAAAACACCTAGATGGTTCACGACAGACCTTCAAGAGTCCAAACGCACCTGCAGACATCTGGAATGGAAATGGAGGAGCAGCAAATCAACCGATGACCGCATAGCCTACAAGAACACAGTCACCATGCACCACCAGAACATGAGAGCTGCCAAAAAATCTGCCATTCAAGATGCTTTAACACCAGCGCTCACAACAGCAAGGAGCTCTTGCCATCGTCAAAGAGCTCATGAACCCCTGGACAGACACCTCATCCATCCCTCCCTCTCAAGATCTTTGCGACAACCTCACCACCTTCTGTCACCAGAAAATCCAGGACATATACAAAGGCTTCTGGAACCAAAATCCTCCCACACTGCCCAAATAAACCACCATGGACCCCATGCAACACCAGATTCTGAACTCTTGGACCCCTATCACCATAGAGGATACCCAAAAACTCATGAACTTCATACACTCTGGAGCACCCTCACAGCCGAGCCCTCATCACATCTTCAACCTGGCCAGCGCCACCATAGCACCTGAGCTCTGCTGGACTAACAATCGATCCTTCGAGAGTGCCATCTTCCCATTAGACTGGAAGCACGCCGAGATCAACTCGCTACATAAGAAACCCACCACCAACCCAAGGGAGCTGAAAGACTACAGACCCATCTCTGCTCCCTTTCCCAGCCAAAGTAATGGAAAAGGCCCTCAACCAGCAACTCACCGAACTCCTCGAGACACACCAGATCCCAATCCGGATTCAGGAGCACCACAGCACCGAAACAGCACTCCTAGCAGCCACCGACGACATACACACCATAATAGACCACAGAGACACGGCCGCACTCATCCTCCTTTGACCTTTCCGACGCTTTCCATACCATCTCCCACTCCACCCACTGTCTCAGACTCCACAATGCCAGCATCTGCAATGAAGCACTGGAATGGATCAGAACCTTCCTCACCCGAAGAACACAGAGTATCAGATTACCGCTGTTTACATCAGAACCTAAATAAGCATGCTGCGAAGTGCCCCAAGGATCATCACTCAGTCCGACACTCTTCAACATCTAAATGGCCGCACTTGCCAAGATCATCAAACAACACAGACATCATCTCCTATGCCGACTGTACCCAACTGATCCTCTCCCTGTTCGATGACCCTGTAAAGGCCAAGAGAAATTTCTACAATGGGATGAGAACAGTCGCTGCCTGGATAGAAGCTAGCTGCCTCAGACTCAACTCGGACAAGATGGAGATCCTCATAGTCAGCTACTCCCCCTCTGCCTGGAATGACTTCTGGTGGCCTACCGCACTGGAAAACGCCCCCACTCCCATTGACCATGCACTCAATCTGGGAATCATCATGGACTCCTTTCTGTCCATGACCCTCCAAGTCAACACCGTCTTGTCCTCATGCTTCCACACTCTTCGCCTCCTTCGTAAGATCTTCAAGTGGATCCCCACCGACACGAGGAGGACAGTCACCCATGCACTTGTCAGTAGCAAATTGGACTACGGCCATGCACTCTATGCTGGCATCACCAAAAACTGCAATCAAGACTACAAAGAATCCAGAATGCAGCAGCGAGGCTCATCCTGGACATCCCCTGACAAAGCCACATCTAGTCCCTCCTCAGAGATCTACACTGGCTCCCAGTCAACAAGTGCATCACAGACAATCTTCTGATTCACACCTACAAGGCAGTACACAACAGAGGACCTGCCTACCTCAACCACCACCTCACCTTCTACGTACCCAACAGACAACTCCTTTTTTCCCAGCTTCCCCTCGCAGCCATTCCCAAGATCTGAAAAATCACAGCAGGAGGAAGATCCTTCTCTTATCTCGCAGTCTGGACATGGAACATGCTACCTCCGAAACTCAGACAGACTGCATCACTGAAGCAGTTCAGGAAGGACCTCAAGACATGGCTTTTCAATTAGGCAGCATGCCCGCAGACAGCCCTTGAGACCCCACGGGTGATTAGCCGGACTATAGAAGTACTGATTGATTGATAGTGACCATCAGACTCGTAATCAGGCCCTAACTGCCATTTAACCACAGGGAGTTTTACAATGTATTTTTTCCTTGGCCCACATCTATTTCATTGTCTCTTTTTCACTCTATCCTTCATCAGCTCTGTGGGAAGCTGGCCTGGTGTGTGCTGAGCACCTATGGTGTTATCACCTTATACCAGGTCCAGTTATCCCTTATTAGTGAAATGTAGGTAGTGTCTAGAAACCAGGCTCTCTAGGGCTAGCTGAGCAGCCAAGGCTTATATAGGAGACATGCAAAGCTCATGCAATACCACTGTAGTCACACAGTACCCACAGACATGAAAGGAAATACTCAGTGTTGCAAAAATAAAGGTAATTTTGGTGACACAAATGCCAAGAATACCATAGAGACTATACTCCCTTAGGAGGTAAGTAATGCACAAATTATATACACTAGTATGCAAAAACAGGTGTACAAACAGTTAGAAAACAGTGCAAATAGTGAAAATCATAATAGTTAGAAATGGGCCTAGGGGGAACACAAACCATACACATAGAAAGTGAATGTGAATGTTGGTTTCCCACCCAGGCAAGTGTAGTATGTAGAGGGGCGCTGGGAGTATTAGAATACACCAAAGGTAAATAATAGAACCCATCGCAGAGCCCAGGAAAGCAGAAGTAAATCACAGTAACTTTCATAGAACACACAAGAACTTGAGATAGAAGATAATGCAAGAACCAGAGAGACTGCAAGACACCAACAGTGGATTCCTGGACCTGAAGACCTGTGGAAGAAGGGGACCACGTCCAAGAAACACAGAAGAGTCCAGGGAGATCAGGAGCCCCTGCTAAACCAGATGAAGGTGCAAAAGAAGAACCACCAGTGAAGAACAACAGTCAGTTCTGCACCCAAGAACACGGATGCGGGTTCCAGGTTGGTGCAGATGATGTCCCACGCCGGATGGAAGATTGCAGTCTGGTTTGCGTTGCTGGATTCCGCCAACAAGCCTTGGGAAACGCAAAGCTCGCTGTTAGCGGAAAATGGCGATTCCCGGGACCAGGAGGGACCTGGTGGACTCTACCCAGAAGAAGCAGTCAGAGGGTGATCTCAGCAACTCAGAGAGCCCACAGAAGACTAGGCAGTATGAACAGGAGTCCCACAGCACAGGGACAAAGAAGGTGCAAAAGGAGGCCGATGCAGCATGACAACAAAGGATCCCACACCGCCGGAGAACCACTCGGGAAGCTGTGTGTCACAGGATAGAGTGCTGGGGGCTGGAGCTGTGCGGTGCATGAAGAACTTCATGGAAGGATGCCAACAAGCCTTGGCAACTGCAGAACACACAGTGCACGGGGGTACTGTCTTGCGTGGGGATGCAAGCTATTACCTCCACCAAAGTTGGATAGTAGGATGTCAGGACCGTCGGGACCACTTCAGTCCACTACCCGTGATGCAGGATCCACACAGCTTGTCAGGAGAGGGGATCCATGCAGCCGGTCGTCGATGCAGAGAGGTGCCTGCTGAAGCAGGGGAGTGACTCCACTCCAAGGGAGATTCCTTCATTCTTCTATTGCAGGCTGAAGATAGGCTGTCCTCTGAAGATGCACGACCAGGAAACAGTTGCAGTTGCTGGCAGGAGCTTAAAATACAATATTGCAGAAGTCAACTTTGCTTCTTTGTTGCAGTTTGTAGAGTTTTTGCAGGATCCAGATGCAGTTTCTTCAGTAAGAAGGAGAAGTAAAGGATGCAGAGGATTCCTGCTGGAGTCTTGCAACCTGAATCTGAAGAACCACCCAAGAGGGAGACCCTACATAGCCCCGAAAGGGGGATTGATCAGCTAACAGGTAAGCACCTATCAGGGGAGGGCTCTGACATCACCTGCTGGCACTGGCCACTCAGATGCTCCTAGTGTTCCCTGCCAACTTGGAATCCAAGATGGCAAAACCCAGGGACCCTCTGGAGGAGCACTGAGCACAGCCCCTGGGGTGGTGATGGACAGGGGAGTGGTCATTCCCCTTTCCTTTGTCCAGTTTTGCACCAGAGCAGGGACTAGGGGCCCATGAACCGGTATAGACTAGATTATGCAAGGAGGGCACCAAATGCGCCCTTCAAAGCATTTCCAGCGCCTAGCGGAGGCTACCCCTCCCAAGTGTGTAACACCTATTTCCAAAGGGAGAGGGTGTAACACCCCTCTCCCAAAGGAAATCCTTTGTTCTGCCTTCCTGGGCTTGAGCTGCTCAAGCAACAGGAGGGCAGAAACCTGTCACAGAGGTGGCAGCAGCTGGGGCTACCTTGAGAACCTCAGAAGGCAGGAATGGCAATACTGGGGGTCCTCTAAGGAGCCCCCAGAGTGCATGGAATCATACAACCAATGCTTGCAAAAGCACTGGGGTATGATTCCAACATGTTTGATACAAAACATGCCTATGTTCAGAGTTACTATTATGTAGCTGGACATAGGTAGCGACCTATGTCCAGTACACCCGTAAAATGGCGTCCCCGCACGCACAAAGGCCGTGAAAATGGTCCTGGAGGTTGTGGGGGCACCTCTGCTAGTGCAAGGGTGCCCTCACACACAGGTACTCTGCACCCTGCCCTCAGGGCTGGAGGTCCTGCTATAGGGGTGACTTATAAGTGACCTGGTGCAGTGTAAATGGCAGTGAAAGGGTGCAGGCACCTTTTCATGCAAGATGCAATGGCAGTCCTGCAGAAGCCTTTGCAAGGGCTCCCTATCGGGGGCAAAAGAAATGCTGCAGCCTACAGTGATCCCCTGGAACCCCAAATGCCCGGGGTACCTAAGTACCATATACTAGGGTATTGAGTGGCCAAGACAGGCAGGTGATATCACATCCCCCTCCTGATAGGTGGTCACCCTGCTAGGTGACCAATCCCACTTTCTGGAGAACCTAAATAGCCTTTCTGGGCTATTTAGGGTCTCCAGATTCGAAGTGCACAATTCCAGTAGTATTCCTCTGCAAAGTTTGCTTCACCTTCTGGTTACTGGAACTGCAACTGGACCTGCCTGGAACTGACAATCTGAATCCACAGCGACGACTCTGTTCTGCAACATTGTTTCCACTGCTCCTTCCAGCAACTGCAACATTGCCCCAGCTGTGCATCCTCTGAGGGCTACGAGTCTTCACTCTGCATGAGAAACAAGAAGGAATCTCCCTTGGAGTGAAGGAGTCACTCCCTGCATCTTCAGGCACCAACTACAACAGCGACTGGCTGCGTGGATCTCCTCCTCCAGAGGTGCGTGGATCCTGCATCACAGGTGATGGGCTGTAGTGGTCCCCTTGGTCTCCTCTACCAGCTGTCCAACTTGGAAGATGGTAAGCCCTTGCCTCTCCAAGCAGGACAGTACCCCAGTGCACTGCGTCTCTTCCAGCAATCAAGTCGTTTGGCATCTCCTCCAAGGGACCTTCAGGCTTCGTGTAGCCTCAGCCCTCAGCACACTTCTCTGCTTTGAACAGCCCTCTGCATGCTTCTCCTGCGACATGGGACTGA
The DNA here is from genome assembly GCF_031143425.1 of Pleurodeles waltl. Classification (NCBI taxonomy): domain Eukaryota; kingdom Metazoa; phylum Chordata; class Amphibia; order Caudata; family Salamandridae; genus Pleurodeles; species Pleurodeles waltl. Next base: position 1,143,369,529 of record NC_090439.1, read on the forward strand.
CCGACTGCAATCCTTCTGCCGGCATGGGACGTCGACTGCATCACTTCAGGAACACTTCAGCTGCTCCACTGCTGCACTGCTGACTGTCTTCGTCACCGTTGACCTAGTCCTGCATCCACAGATGGGTGGGTAGTGGCTCCTGCCACCACTGGACACTCCAACGTGTCCAGTGGCTCCCTGGTACATTTTGGTAATTTGGTCATTTGTAAGGTAGGCTCAGTTCAGAATATTAAATTGAATACACTTAAATCGGGAGCTACAGGATACCTTATGGGAGTAGTCCAATATTTTAGCCCAGCCGGCATCGTGCAGAGATTTGACCAGATCAATCTCCCAGTTAGTAATGTTACCCAAACTGTTTGCCATAGGATGTAAAATGTTTAGAAACATAATCAAAATGTTGCTTTCTCTTCAAGAAGGATTGGGGAAATTTCGATAGGGCGGATGTGCCTGACACCTGCTCAAGGACATTAATTTACTTTTGAACAAGGACATAATGTGCCACTTGAATGGAGCATTCCTTGAGGCAATCACATTAAGACCATAGTGAATAAATAGTGCTATATAGAAAATAGTAAATACATGCACAGATAGAGTAGTCTTGTGTGGCTTGTCATTGGATGTGTCGGGACAATTGAATTTTTGTCCTGAATTTTGACTCTTTTTCCTAAATTTGTGTCGTGAATTTTGACCCTTTGTCCTGATTTTTTTACAGTGCTCTCCTGTATTTTCCTCCATGCCAGGAGGGATCTACTCTAGAGCGCAACTTGAAAGGCTACCCGGTGGCTGCAGAGGCTGAAATGCCGAGGGGCAGGAATACCACTAAGATTTAAAAATACAATGTAAACAAATATCCCAGGAAGTGCTAAGGGTGAGAATGGAGTGATGACGAAGGAAGAGTTATATTTCAATCGCAGGGGAAGGGGTTAAATGAAAATTAAAAGAAACGGAGGCTGGTCCTCCGGTTAACGGCCTTGGGAGAACAAGCCTGGTGTTTGGCTGCTTCGGGCTTAACGGCAGCAGCCCCAGCCCTGCAGGCTTCAACTGGTGCAAACACTGCTCTACAAAGACCAGGGACAAACATGCACACTAATGTTCCAACTTCTTTACGGTAAAACTGCGTAACTCCAAGTGCGCTTTCGCCTAGACTAAGGGGCATATTTATACTCTGTTTGCACCGAATTAGTGTCATTGTTTTTTACTCTAATTCGGTGCAAAACCAACTCCATATTTATACTTTGGTGCTAGACCCCTCTAGCACCAAATTTATGGAGTTAAAGTCATTTTTTGAAAGTGGAGACCTACTTTGCCTTAATGAGATGCATGGTAGGCGTTCCCGTGCAAAAAATGACTCTATGGCCTTAACGCCATATTTAGGGGCATATTTATACTCTGCGGCATATTTATACTCTGTTTGCACCGAATTTGTGTCATTCTTTTTTTACTCTAATTCGGTGCAAAACTAACTCCATATTTATACTTTGGTGCTAGACCCATCTAGCACCAAGGCCCTGATTTAAACTTTTTTTGCACCGCATTAACGTCATTTTATGACACAAAAGTGGCGCAAACTTACAAAATATTGGCCCTTATTTATACTTTTTGCTGCAAAACTGCACTAACTCAGTTTTGCACCAAAAAGTTTAGCACCGGCTTGCACCATTTCTGTGCACCAGCCGGGCACCATGGGCCGTATTTATACTCCGTTTGCGCCGAATTTGCGTCGTTTTTTTCGACGCAAATTCGACGCTAAACTAACGCCAACTAACGCCATATTTATACTATGGCGTTAGAGGCGTATAGCGCCAAAGTTCCCGGAATGTGCGTCATTTTTTAGCGTGAACCCCTTCCTTGCGTTAATGATATGCAAGGGAGGCGTTCCCGTCTAAAAAATGACTCCCAGGCCTTTACGTGGTATTTATACTCCCGGGCAAAAGAGACGCCCGGGAGTGGGCGTGGCTAAAAACGGCGCATTTGCGCCGCTTTTTAACGCCTGGGTCAGGCATGGCGTTAAGGGACAAGTGGGCTCAAAATGAGCCCAGAGTGCCCTCCCCTGCCCCCAGGGACCCCCCCTGCCACCCTTGCCCACCCCAGGAGGACACCCAAGGCTGGAGGGACCCACCCCAGGGACATTCAGGTAAGTATTTTTTTATTTTTTTTTAATAATTTTTTTTGGCATAGGGGGGCCTGATTTGTGCCCCCCTACATGCCACTATGCCCAATGACCATGCCCAGGGGACAGAAGTCCCCTGGGCATGGCCATTGGGCAAGGGGGCATGACTCCTATCTTTACAATGATAGGAGTCATGTTGATGGGGGATGGGCGTCGAAAATAAATGGCGCAAGTCGGGTTACGACGATTTTTTCGACGTAACCTGACTTGCCCCATTTTAAGACGCCCATGCGCCATTTTCCCCCTACGCCGGCGCTGCCTGGTGTACGTGGTTTTTCTCGCGCACACCAGGCAGCGCCGGTCTGCTTGCGCCGGCTAACGCCATTCAATAAATACGGCGCCCGCATGGCGCTTCAGAATGGCGTTAGCCGGCGCAAAACTTTTTGACGCTAAACTGCGTTAGCGCAGTTTAGCGTCAAAAAGTATAAATATGGGCCCATATTTATGGAATGGTGCAAGCCGGTGCAAAGGGTAGGCTAGGGTTTAAAAAAATTACTTTAGTCGGGTGGGGCTGGCAGCATGGAAGAAGAGGGTTTAGCACCAAACAATGGCTTTAGGCAGGTTAGAGTTAAAAAAAATGACTCTAACCAGATTAGCGTCATTTTATGGTGCTAAATCTACCATGCCACATGACTCCTGTATTAGAAAAGGCAGGAGTCATGCCCACCACCCCAGTGGCCAGCACAGAGGACAGGGTTCCCCTGGGCATGGCCATTGCACCCGGTGCCATGTATGGGGGCCCATTTCAGGGCCCCCTATGGCACTTTCAAAAATAAAATACACTTACCTGTACTTACCTGGGATGGGGTCCCCCATCCTCGCAGTCCCTCTAGTGTGGGTGGGGGTGCCCCTGGGGCCTAGGGAGGGCACCTCTGGGCTTATTCCATGGTGTTCCACCATGGAAATAGGGCCACAGGTCCCCTAACACCTGCCCTGACCCAGGTCTTAAAAAATGGGGCAAAGCAAGCTTTGCCCCATTTTTTGACCCCTCTTTCCTCCCTTGCACCATTTTTACATGGGAGTATAAATATGGTGTTAAGGCCATAGAGTCATTTTTTTTGCACGGGAACGCCTACCTTGCATCTCATTAAGGCAAGGTAGGTTTCCACTTCCAAAAAATGACTTTAACTCCATAAATTTGGTGCTAGACGGGTCTAGCACCAAAGTATAAATATGGAGTTAGTTTTGCACTGAATTAGAGTAAAACAAAAATGACGCTAATTCAGTGCAAACAGAGTATAAATATGCCCCTTAGCGTCAAAAAATGATGTTAATCTGGTCAGAATCATTTATTTTGACTCAAAACTGCCTAACGTCATTTTTTTTTAAGCTAGCCTACCCTTTGCACCGGCTTGCACCATTCCATAAATATGGTGCCCAGCTGGTGCTAAAAAATGGTGCAAGCCGGTGCAAAACTTTTGGGGGCAAAACTGCCTTAGTGCAGTTTTGCACCAAAAAGTATAAATAAGGCCCTAATTACGCAATAAAGCGCGGAAGCCTCGTTACATTACTAATTGTGGCGAGAACTTCACTGGGGGCGGTGGGTTTGGCGCCCTTGGCGCGAGAGTCCGTAACGTAGGCCGGTTTCCTGCATGCTACATAATTAAGCAGTTTGTGGCCCGAGGTGTGTGCATCCCATTAGTGAAGAAACCTGTGTTTAAAGAGTGGGACATACCGACAGGCAGCACCTGACTGCTGTGGATTGCCTGCAGCGCCTAGAAGAGCGCCTTTTTGCACAGGTATTGTATAGACTCGGTGCTCGCCGCTCCTTCCATCAGTAAGCTGACTGTCAGTCTCAGCCAGTCCCTGGATACCTGCACCCAGACTCTGAGCCGGTAAGGATGTACTTCCTTCACAAGGAGGTTGGGCAGCCAGCACCTGACTGCTGTGGATTGCCTGCAGCGCCTAGAAGGGCGCCTTTTTCACAGGTACGGTATAGACTCGGTGCTCGCCGCTCCTTCCATCAGTGAGCGTGACTGTCAGTGTCAGCCAGTCCCTGGACTCCTGCAACCAGACTCTGAGCCGGTAAGGATGTACCTTCCTTCCTTCCCAAGGAGGTCGGGCAGCCCCTCTGGGCGCTACTTGTACATATACTAGCGCCAGGTACGTAGCTTGGTCAGGGAGATTGTGGGGGGACTGGGGTGTGTTTGATGTGAGCTTCGAGCATTCCGGGAATCACACTGGCACATAATGTTAAAATCAATACATTATGTACATTATGGAACAAAAGGGGGTCCAAAGGGGCAGCGGAAAGGGAGGTAAACGCGCATTGGCAGGAGTACTAAGTGAAAGAAAACACGGTATTTCATGAAATAACCAACTTTTTTGAAGACTTTCAAAACAGAGAGGAAGACTCCTCACCATACCCGACAGAAAGCGCCCGTATCCAACTATTTACCAGAGAATAGATTTATAGGGGGTATAACCCCCCCAAGCCCCCCCCTTAAGCTCCGCCCCTGCATAGCGCGCAGAGGGCGGCCTCCCTGTGGTCAGGGCCGGAGACCAAAGTAACGGGGAGTCAGGAGACGGGGTAGGGACGATTTCAAGAGCCCGAGGCTATTCCAAAAAATGCTCCGTACTTTAACATTGAAAAGTGTTCCACCAATGACCCCAGCGGATTATCGAGGCGCTACAACCTTGAGTTGGCTCTTCATTATAAACTACTCCAGTTATCAAGTCTCCTAATGCCAATCACTTTGTAAAGTAAACTATTTACGGTGGCGCATCATTCATTCAGCCAGTCATCGCCAGTTGTGTTACCTTTAATTTAAAACAAAAGGGCATGTATACAAGAAAGTTGTGCATCGGTCCTGATGTGCCCCTCTTCTTGTTTCGCCCTTGCCCCACATAACGACAACATGGTTGCCCGTATTTACAATACTGCCCACCATGGCAGTCGTTAGCAAAACAGCATCTACATTTTTGACGCTGTTGTGGCGCTTTGCTGCATTAGCATAAAAAATGTTGACGCTAGTGCAGCGAAACGTAGGGAGACCCATTGACTTCAGTGGGTGCGTGAGTTTTAACGCCTGCTCTGAGCAGGTGTTAAAAATGATGGAAAAAATGGTACAATGTAAATTTCACTGTTTCCTTTTTTTGGGTCTCCCTGCGTGGGAACCCCCCCCCTGTATACATTTTGCCTGACGCAGGCATAATGTGGCGCAAGGGCTTGCAAAGTATAATGCATGCATTGTGCCACTTTGTAAATCTGGCCCGGTGGAAAGGCCACCTTAGCACCCCTTTACCATAAAAAAATTACCCTATGGTGGTGCTAAGGCAGGCAAGGGGCTTGTAAATATACCCCAAAGTGCTATATCACTTTACACAATAGCGAGGAGAACATAAAATGTACCCGTGTTCCGGAACTTGTATTCTTGTTTTGTTTTACTGATCCCATATTAGATTAACAAAACTAAGTACAATGAGCTCTAAAAGGAAAACACAGGACTGGAACCTGGCGTTCCTGGGTCAGGGGTTCATTTTTTAGCCCTAGTTTTACCAGATGACTCCACGTCATGAAGGTCTCCGTGGTTCCCTATTCGGTCTCCCTGTGACACTTCCTTTTCAGTTGTCATTCCACCTAACGTGAACTTCAACTCCCACAATGCAATAGATTGTTAAAGGAAGGTCTGGAAAATTGTGATTGAAGCTATACTGAGGATGTTAAGAAAGACATTTTTGCCTGCTTCATGGGTCCAGTCATCACAACAGTCTTGCCTGCCAGCACTGTAATTAGGGACGTCTGACCTAGCGATTGTAGTTAGATTATTATTATTTTTTAACCCCTTCGCTGCCAGGACTTTTCCCCTCCTGTGCCGAGCCATTTTTTGGCTTCTTGGGGCAGTTCGCGCTTAGGCCCTCATAACTTTTTGTTCACATAAGCTACCCACGCCAAATTTGCGTCCTTTTTTCCCAACATCCTACAGATTCTAGAGGTGCCCAGACTTTGTGCGTTCCCCTGAAGGAGACCATGAAATTAGCCAAAACACAGCAAAAATTTTGTTTTTTTTTTAAAATGGGGAAAAAAGGGCACAGAAGAAGGCTTGTCCCTGAAAATGGTAACAACAAAGGGTTTGCGGTGGCAAGATCACCATCTTCCCAGCTTTCAGGAACAGGCAGACTTGAATTAGAAAACCCAATTTTTCCACAGAAGTTTGACATTTTACTGGGACATAACCCATTTTTACTATTTTTTTGTGCTTTCAGCCTCCTTCCAGTTAGTGACCAAAATGGGTAAGAAACCAATGCTGGATCCCAGAAACCTAAACATTTCCGAAAAGTCGACAAAAGTCTGAATTCTGCAAGGGGTCATTTGTGTAGATCCTACCAGTGTTTCCTACAGAAAATAACAGCTGAAATAAAAGAATATTGAAATTGAGGTGAAAAGAACAGCAATTTTTCTCCACGTTTTACTCTGTAACTTTTTCCTGCAATGTCAGATTTTAGAAAGCAATATACCGTTACGTCTGCTGGACTCTTCTGGTTGCGGGGATATATAGGACTTGTAGGTTTATCAAGAACCCTAGGTACCCAGCGCCAATAAATGAGCTGCACCTTGCAATGGGTTTTCATTCTATAACGGGTATACAGCAATTCATTTGCTGAAATATAAAAAGTGAAAAATAGGTATCAAGGAAACCTTTGTATTTCCAAAATGGCCACGAGATAAGGTGTTAAGAAGCAGTGGTTATTTGCACATCTCTGAATTCCGGGGTGCCCATACTAGCATGTGAATTACAGGCATTTCTCAAATAGACATCTTTTTTTTACACACTGGCTTCCATTTGGAAGGGAACAATGTAGAGAAAGACAAGGGGAAATAACACTTATTTTGCTATTCTGTGTTCCCCCAAGCCTCCCGATAAAAATGGTACCTCACTTACGTGGGTAGGCCCAATGCTCGCGACAGAAAACACAAAATGTACACATCACATTTTTACATTGAAATCTGACATGTTCTTTGCAAAGTGCTAGCTGTAGATTTTGGCCTCTAGCTCAGTCGGCACATAGGGAAATTTAGCAAACCTGCACAGTTTTGAAAACTAGACACCTAGGGGAAATCCAAGATGGGGTGACTTGTGGGGTTCTGTTACCCAGAATCCTTTGCAAACCTCAAAATGTGGCCAAAAAAAAACACTTTTTCCTCTCATTTCGGTGACATAAAGTTCTGGAATCTGAGAGGAGCTACAAATTTCCTTCCACCCAGCGTTCCCACAAGTCTCCCGATAAAAATGGTACCTCACTTGTGTGGGTAGGCCTAGCGCCTGCGACAGGAAATGCCCCAAAACACAACATAGACACATCACATTTTCACAAAGAAAACAGAGCTGTTTTTTGGAAAGTGCCTAGCTGTGGATTTTGGCCTCTAGCTCAGCCAGCTCCTAGGGAAACCTAGCAAACATGTGCAGTTCTGAAAACTAGACACCTAGGGGAATCCAAGATGGGGTGACTTGTAGGGCTCTGACCAGGTTCTGTTACCCAGAATCCTTTGAAAACCTCAAAATATGGCCACAAAACACTTTTTCCTCTCATTTCGGTGATAGAAAGATCTGGAATCTGAGAGGAGCCACAAATTTCCTTCCACCCAGTGTTTCCACAAGTCTCCTGATAAAAATGACACCTCACTTTTGTGGGTAGACGTACTGCCCACGAAAGGAAATGCCCCAAAACACTATCTGAACACATCAAAATTACCAAATACAAAACTACCTGTTTTTGTGGGGGGGCACCTGCGTGTTTGGTCCTGGGCTCAGCAGCCGTCTAGGGAAACCTACCAAACCCAGACATTTCTGAAAAATAGACACCCATGGGAATACAGCGAGGTGTGACTTGCGTGGATCCCCCAATGTTTTCTTACCCGGAATCCTCAGCAAACCTCAAATTTAGCTAAAAAATCACATTTTTCCCACATGTCTGTGTGGGATCACCGCACCAGGAGAATTTTCATACCACCCAACATTCCCCTTAGTCTCCCGGTAAAAATGATACCTCATTTGTGTAGGTGGGCCAAGTGCTTGTGACAGGGAAGAGCCAAAAACATGTCAAAATTGAGGGGGACCCAAAGCGGGTCCAAAAGGGCAGTTTGAAAAAAAACATTTTTAGGCTGACAAGTGCAGCAGAATTTTTATCGGTATAGACGAGACAGTGCTGAGTAGTAGGAGGTTTGTAGATTCCTGCAGATTCTGGATGGTTCCCTCCACTAAAATGTGGGAAAAATGTGTGATTTCCAGCAAAGTTGGAGGTTTGCAGGGCATTGTGGGTAAGAAAATGGTGCGGGGTGCATGTGAAACACACCACCCTGGAATCACCCAGATGTTTAGTTTTCAGATGTGTCTAGCTTTTGTGGATTTTTCTACATGGCAGCGTCCCAAAGTCCATAAAGTGCAGCCCTCACCATTCCAAGTGGGACGATTTTGAGAGTTAGCCATGCTCTCATGGCCCAAATGTAAAACCAAAACCCAAAATAATCAAATGTCCTTTTGCTTGCCGTGGGATAAGATGTTTTAGTGTGCGAGGGAGAGCTGAAAGACTGTTACCCCCTTCAGTTGGGGTGGGGGCATAACCAGGTCCATACTGGTTGGTAGCCACCACCCCACAATTTTTTTTTTTTAATTCCCTGACATCTAGTAGACTTTTTGCCCCCCCAGGTGTGGATCAGGGGTAATTGCCCCATCTGCTCACCGGTGGGCAGAACAACTTTGGCCCTATTTATTTGGGGTGGGGGTATGGCCATACCCCCACCATCTTCTTTTGGGAAAAAAAAAACTTCAGAGTTCTCTGGTGAGTTTTCTGCCCACCCTTGGGGGTAGATGGGCCTTCCAAAAATAGGCCTATGGCCAACAATAATGTTCCCTCATGGGAAGCGACTCTAACCCAAGGGGCTGCCCCCTAAAGAAAACACACACCTATACCTGGTGCCTAAGTGGTTTCGGCCCAATAGAAATACGCCAATCTGCCCCCAAGGGGAGCAGAAGTGGTCTAAATACAATTTGCCCCCCAGGGGAGCGAACCTTGCCTAAGGGGTCAATCTCCACCTCTAAAATGCAAAACAAAAAAATTATCCCTGGCGCCTAGAAGTTTCAGCCCCACCTGGGGGCAGATCGGCCTAATAACAATAGGCCGATCTGCTCCCGGGGGGGGGGCAGAAATGGCCTAAAATAAATTCCCTTTCCCCCCCCCGAGAGCGACCCTTGCCTAAGGGGTCGCTCCCCTTTGCGTGAAATTGGCCCAAAAAAAAAAATCTCCGGTGCCTAATGGTTTCTGCCCCCCTTGTGGGCATATTGGCCTAACAAAAATTGGCCGACCCGCCCCCAAGGGGTGCAGAAGTGGTCTAAATACAATTTGCCCCCCAGGGGACCGACCCTTGCCTAAGGGGTCACTCTCCACCTCTAAAATGCAAAAAAACAAAACAAAATTATCCCTGGCGCCAGAGGTTTCTGCCCTACCTGGGGGCAGATCGGCCTAATAACAATAGGCCGATCTGCTCCTGGGGGGGGCTGAAATGGCCTAAAATAAATCCCCCCGCCCCCGGAGAGCGACCCTTGCCTAAAGGGTCACTCCCCTTGAGTGAAATTGGCCCAAAAAAAAAAATCTCCAGTGCCTAGTGGTTTCTGCCCCCCTTGGAGGCAGATTGGCCTAACAAAAATTGGCCGACCCGCCCCCAAGGGGTAAGAAATGGTCTAAATACAATTTGACCCCAGGGGAGAGACCCTTGCCTAAAGGGTCGCTCTCCACCTCTAAAAAACAAACAAAAAAATCCCCAGTGCCTAGTGGTTACTGCCCCCCTTGGGGGCAGATTGGCCTCCTAAAAATAGGCCAGTCTACAGAAATGGCCTACATATAATTTCCCCCCAGGGAAGCGACCCTTGCCTTAGAGGTCGCTCCCCACCTCTAAAAAAAAAAAAAAAAAAAGATCCCTGGCGCCAATAGGTTTCGCCCCCGCCCCCCCACTAATAACAACAGGCCGATGTGCCCCCGGGGGGGGGGGGTGCAGCAAAGGCCTTGAAAAAATTGCCCCCCTGGAGAGCGACCCTTGCCCAAGGGGTCGCTCCTCTTATGCCAATTTTGATTCATAAATGAATCCCTGGTGTCTAGTGGGCGTTTCAGCTGAAATGCTCTGAGAGACTTCAAAGGGAAGGAAATTCCTTTCCTTCCCTTTGAAGCCTCTCAGGCCCCCATCACATGAATGGAAGAGAAATGCTGAGCATTTCTCTTCCGATCGGGCTGGAAGCTGTGCTTCCAGCGCAATGGGGAAGTGGCCTCTGATGAGGTCAGCGCGCAAATGCGTGCTGACGTCATCAGACATCACTGGGGTGGTCGGGGATGGAAGGGGAAGGGCTTCCCCTTCTATTCCTGCCTTGGGGGGGTGGGAGGGAAGCCCATGGAGGGAGCGCTAGCACTCCCTCCGAGCTCCATGCTGAGGACGTAATGGTTACGTCTTCGGCACAGGAGCACTGGGGTTAAAAGTCTCATGCACCACTTGGGTATAGTATCATATTATATGCTTGAGTAATATGGCCAGAGTCCCAGTGTCAGTTTTTCTGCGCCTCAGTATGTTTAAGTAAACAACCTGATGCCTGGTTGTGTCTGCTGGCATGCTTCATTTTACATCATCATGCACTCCGGCCTCTAACCTTCAGTGCCCTTGGTCATGCAGTGCCAGCTCTGTCTGCAGCTTCAACAAATAGTCCAACTGTCTTGCTGTAAGAAAAAGAAGTCTGGCCGTGGAAGCACTCTTACAGCAGTTAGTGCAGGTTTTTTAGCATGCTAAAATAAGTTTGGGGCTTTCTTCAGTGAGAGAAGTGTGATTTATTCAATATTATCTCTTCTAAGGACAGTTCGTGTTGAACATTTCATGAATCATGTGGAAAGCCGACACACGTTTCGCTTAGGCATATGACATGCCATGAGCTTTTTCAAGGCTGTAACCTGTATGGTAGTGATCCACAGACAGAAAGAAGCGCATAGCACCCCACAGGTGGAGTGATTATAGGGCTTGGAGTGGTGATGAATTTCACCTTTCACGTAGAGAAAGCCATAAAGTTGCATCATGTATTATACTTGTGTGAATATCCAAATACATGCACAGTGTTGACACAAATATCACGTAAAAAATATAATTTACCACAGTATCTGGTCCAGTACTTATAACTAAAAGTAAAAAAAAATCAGAAAACAAATATTGATGACACTAATATCATCCAAAAATAGACACAATTATTCTTTAATATAAATAAAATTGAAAGTAGTAGATGTTAAATATTTTAATACATAAATGTAGTTCAATGTAAATCAAACATATTCCATTATTTAATACTGAATATACATATATACACACAAACATATATAATAGACATTTATTTTACATATTTTTTAACATTGAAAATTTATTAATATGAAACCATGTGTATATATGTTCATAGTAATGCAAAATATTACTAACATGAATGTAATGTAAAATACATCCTTTTATCAATTATGTTACACTATATTTAATACATATTCAATAAAAGCATAACAAATAAACAATTGAATAAGAAGAAATATATTAATTAATGTAGACAATAAATAAAATATTGCAAACAAAAACACATTTACTGAAAATACTATAAACATTCAAATAAACGAAAAACAAAACCAAATAATATAAAATATAAAAAATAAAACAAGGAATGCTATAAAAGCTATTTAGCCAATAATATGAAAATTATTAATTATCCCCCCTCTAGTTTATGCAACAGTAGGGAAAGCGTTGGACTTCAGAGGGATTAGATTTACTATTCCTATTCCTGCAACTGCAATAATAGGGAAAGTGTTGGACTTCGGAGGAGTTAGATTTACTATTCCTACTCCAATCATTACAATAGTAGGGAACGCATAGGACTTCGGAGGGATGAAATTTACTATTCCCTGTCCAGACTAAACAACAGTAGGGAAAGTATTGGACTTTGGAGGGGTTAAATTTACTTTTCCCACTACAAACAGCTCAACATTAGGGTAAGCGTTGGATTTTGGAGGGATAAAACTTACTTTTCCCATTCCAAACAGCGCCACAGTAGGGAAAGTGTTGAACTGTGAAGAGGTTAATTTTACTATTTCAAACAGAACAGATGATGGACCGAATGCTGAACAATGTAAACATTCACCCCCAGTCACATAGATCTGGTTTTAATCCATTGTTGGCTGGGTCCAAACAGGGGTGGCATAGTGAGCAAAAGAACAATGGTTTAAACCCAGATCTGTTACTAGGGATTAGTGTTTGAAAAGTTTCAGCACTTCGTCGATCATCCCTTTGTGTTGCTAAAGTCGCCCTAAGTGGAAAGGGTATTCCGAGACGTGGGTCCCGTGTTCATTGTGCCACTGGATTCAAGCTAGCCTGGCTGATGAAGGGGGATACTCTGAAATCGGGCCCAGGATACTCATTTCCAGTCTAGTGGGGTCCTTGCCTGGCAGTTCGGACTCGACTGTTCCCATGGGGAACAGGTTCAAGACTGATTTGCATATGGCTGGGTCTAAACTGGGGTGATATGGTGAGCAGAAGAACAATGGATTAAGCCCAGATCTGTGCCTGGGGGTGAGTGTTTGAAAGGTTTCAGCACTTCGTACATCATCCTTTTATGTTGCAAATGTTACTATTTCTACTGCATTCTAAAGCAAGAGTAGGGAAAGTATGTCATTTCAAACACATTACATAGATAAGTAACCCCATGAATGTAGAGAAATATTAAACTCTTAATATAAAAATATTAACATAAAAAGTAAGTAATTTACATATTTACCAATGATAAAAAATGATCAATTAACAAATGTAATTCAGTTATTAATTAACTTCCCACCATGTACCCTAACAAACCTAGCAGCCCACATCTAAAATATAACTACAAAAATTACTATTCCAGAACCTATGTATATTAAAATAAATAATAAACAATTAATATTCTTAATTTTTTACTCAGTTAACTTCCCAACCTGGACCCCTACAAACCCAATAAAATGAAAATAAACAAGTGTTCCACAATATACATATTTAAAATTCAATTAAATAATTTATAAAAGATAATTGCTACTTAACTTCCCACCCCATACCCCTACAAACCTAGCATCCCTCAACTAAAATATAAGTAAAATAAATCAGTATTACATATTTTACATTATGTAAAATCAGTTATATAATTGACAATAATAATATATTGTTAACTATTCATTAATTAACTCCCCACCATACACTCGTACAAACCTAGCAGCCCACAACTGAAATCTAAGTAACAAAAATAAGTATTCCTTAAATTACATAATTAATAATCACTTAACAGTTATTAATTGTTAATTATTAATTAACTTCTCACACTTTACCCCTACAAGCGTAACAGCCCGCAAGTAAAATATATTGAAAATAAATCAGTGTTACATTATTGCCATATTAAATATCAATCAAATAATTAAATTACATTTCTTAAATAATGTTTTTAATAACATAAGTTAAGGTCTTACCACCTAACTGTATGGGTATATGCTTTGCTCCCAGCTTCACCAATCTGTTCTTAGTATGGTGGAAGGAACACATTTTTAGCAATGAAGAATTGCAGGGATGCTGTCAAAGGTAGTCTTATGGCTATTATCATCTGGAAAGGCCCTGAGATGGATATGGTAGATTTTGTGATGATTCTGAATGATAATGAGAATAATTTGAGTTTCACTATTACTATGAGTAAGACACATAGAATTTGTTGATGTGGTAGTGGCAATTGAGCAGGATAAGATAGAGACTTGCCTGTTTAGAAAATTGACAGCAGGAAAAAGCCTAGTACATGCCCTAAGTGGATATCCTACGAGGCTGAAATGGAGCATACCGTACGGTGAACTCCTGAGAACCAAGAGGAACTGCAGCACTGAGTCTGAATTCCGGAATGAGAAACAAATCATGATACACCGATTCAAAGACAGAGGCTATCCTAACTGGGTGCTAAAGGAAGCATGTAGGAAGGTAGATGGTGTCACTAGAGAGGGGATTTTATTTTCCAATAGGACAGCAAGTGACAGGTCCATACCTAGAATAATCTTAACCTATAATAACGACATGGACATGCTGAACAAAATCCTGAAGAAAAATTGAGAACTTTTACGTAATTATACCGTGATCGGTAATAGAGTGGGCAACAAACCCAGTACTAAATACCGAAAATGTAGATCATTAAGGGACACTTTGGTACATAGTGACAGTACTGTAAGACCAAGTAACATGGATCTAAAAGGATTTGTTCCTTGTGGACGGTACGAGCTTGTAAATATAGCAGCACAAAAAAGGGATATACAACTGTTGGTGAATATAAACGCCCAATAAATCAATTTATTACATGCAATACACAGTGTGTTATCTATGTGCTTGAATGTCCATGCCCAATGTGCTATGTGAGGAGCACTATATGTGCTTCAAAAAAAGGGGTGTTAGAACATATGCACGCCAATGAGCACAGAGATCATACATACCCAGTAGAAAGGCATTTTGAAGAGTTTCAATATAATGATCGTTTAAAACAGTCATTTTATGGCATTGAACAACTCAGTATAAACCCTAGAGGTGGAAATCGTGCAAGTCAATTCAGAAAGAGAGAAAGTGATCTGATTCTGGATCTCCAGGCTCTCACACCTAGTGGACTTACTCAGGATTAAGAGTTGAGTGTACATTTATGATGGGACCGAGAGAAAGATGTACTACAGGTGTTTTAATTGAAATAAATGGTTCTATTTTTTTTGTATTTTAAAATGTAATTTTAATATTTTGTTTTATTGTGTATGTTTACTTCAGAGAGTTGAAGTATGTAAGAGTTATAGGTGCTTTCACAGGGTGGGGGGGCACTTTCAGTAATGAGTCCTTCCAGTCACATGTGTTGGGTACAGTTTTATTGATGACGTGGAGTGGGTGTATTAGTTTCTTGTTATGAACATTATGAGACAAATAAGGATATAGTAGAGATCAAAGTAATCCTAATGTGATCCGCACAAGGAAGGTTTTAAGAGACATGTGTAGTAAGAACTTGACAGTAAGGTTAACATTATGGATTTGGGTAGAGTGTAGTTGTTTTGAGATATAATGCAGGATCATATCCATCCATGAAGAGTATTCTATAATAGGAGATAAATCTCTGGTAGTAGGATAGCAAAATATGATCTTTGATCTTAGATAGATGATGATTGTGGATAGTACAAATGATCAATGAGATGATTTGTAGAAGGTAATAATTTGATTGCAATGGATTACATCTGACGTACGTTATGTATTATTATATAGAATAATTTGCATTAAATGAAATGCTAACAGATTAATGATATATATATATATATATATATTCAGTATGTCCAGTTGAAGGCTGTTGCCGACAACGCGTCGACATTTGGCTGGGACAGCGTGTGTTTGTTTGTTCATTGTGGGCACTTTACAGATTTTTGCAATGAAGGAAATTTTAGGAAGTGCCATTTATTCATTCATTTTTGTTTATTATTACTTTTTGCCATTTATATGAACTCTTCCAATAAAATGGAGCCGACAATTTTGTATATGAGTGATTTTTAATTATTATATTCACTCTATACATTCCACAAGCTTGTTTGGATATTGTGCAGCCTTTTGGTGTTCAAGTTGCACCGTTTTTTTGAAAATTTTATATATATATATATATATATATATATCCAAATACTTGAACAATAGAGCTCAATCAGCCCAAAGGGGTGGTGCGAGAACCAGCACGAGCAAGCTGGTAATTAATGCAATATATATATATATATATACACGCAATGTTAAAATATAGTTATGGAACATGCCAAAGAAATGAATAAATGTTTGTGTAGCTTGGATTCACGATCTCCTGGTAGCGCTTTGATATTCTAAGATGGCGCCTACTTATGAGTGTACTTAGATATGATTGACATATTGAGTCTGTTTGTATTGTCCATTGTACCCCTAGATCGGGAAAGCAAAATATGATTCTTGAGCTTAATTAGATGATGAGTGTCTACACTACAAATGATTAATGAGATGATTTTAGAGGGAAATGATCTGAGTGTAATGGATATCTGATGCACACGTTACAAATTATTTATACAGAACATTTTGCATAAAATTAAAGAGTAATAATACGAATACAAATATATAAATATGCAATGTTATAGTATAATTATGGAACATGTCAGAGTAACGAATTGATGTTTATGTATTTGTTGGATCCATGATCTCCAGGTAGAGTTCTGATATTCCAAGATGGCGCCTACTTATGAGTGTGTTTTGATGTGACTGGTATGCTGAGTCCTTTTTCACTGTTTAATGCACTATAGAGTTGATTTAAACTATTTGGTGTACAGCACAGTGATTGTGTGATCAAGGCTGCTGTTTGGCCGAAACTCGTCATGAGGTGATTACATTTATTGTGATTCGGTTCAACGCCTGAGTGAGTGTTTTTTATGGCGACTTTGGACTTTAAATATATGTAGGTATGTGTGTGTTTATATATTTATAGATAGATATTACCCACTAGGTAGTTATAGATATGATTCTGTTTCCACAGTAGATGTATTTTTTGTGTTGCTAATAACTTCCACGCTGTTTGATAAATATCCACTAAACATACTAAAAAAGTGCTATTTTTTTATTAGTTTACACATGGAAACTTTTGGGGTGATCCATCAAGTGGGGCAAAGGAAAAAGGGGGGTCCCAAAATGCGGTTCCATTATTTTTTCATTGGAACTTTAGACACAGCGACAGCCTAAACCTCTGAACAGATTTACACTATATTTGTCGGAAAGCTAGATCTTGGCCCTGAAAGAGTGCTTTTTGTGATTTAGTGTAAACCTATGCTGTAGTTTTTGAGCAATTAATGCTCAAAAACATTGTATATCTAGGGATGTGGCGCCTCCACTGATCCCAAAAGATTTCCTGCTGAGATCTGATTGGTTGCCACACCTCAACCAGGAAGCAGTGGCAGCCATCTTAGGACTCAGGACTCAGTTCAAAATGCATAAGGGGCAGGGTAGGGTAGGCCGAACCGCTATGCATGATGGTGTGGAGGGATCCGACCAGGGGCCAAATTTTTTGTTTTTTTTGTGTTTTTTTTTGGCACAACGTATCTGAAAGAATAAACAGCAAAATTAAAAGGTATAACTCATGCCCTAAGGTAGCTTTAACTCGCGACCTCCACCATGCACAGTTTTCTGATCAATAGTTTCACTGCAAACGTTGCAGTGATATTATCAATAATGCCATTGAAGATGTGATGACTGATAGTAATTAGCAGTGCACGGTGAGGGTGCGAGCGTTAGTTACCTTAGTGCACGAGTTATATTTTCTAATTGCTGAATTTCTATGGTTTTGTGTGTGTAAAATCTGAACACAACTATACCGTCCCAGTAACCTTTGTTTTTTTCAGTAATATTTAATTACCATACGTTAATCCAACCATAGCTGCTCACGGCCTCTGGTTGTGCACGGTGGGGAGTTGGCCACAGGGCCTAGCAGGTGGCCAATTCTTGTGGTCAACCCCCCAAAGACAGCCAACTCTTGGCCCCCTCCCCAGGCCTCTTTCAGCACCAGGCGCCCCATCCCCAGAAGCTCGCCATTACATTTATAGGGGAGGGAGGCTTGCAGCCCCCCAGGGCCAATTCTGGTCCCAGGGGCTCCATCTCCCAGGGTCTGGATATATTCTAAATGGGGATGGGGACCAAGCAGCCCCTCTCCCCGTACTGATTTTGTCCCTGGGGACCCCATCTCTTGGGGTCTGGCACATTTTGTGGGGGAGGGGGCACATGTGCCCCTCCCTGGGCTGACTTCGGCCCCGTGGACCCCATCCTACAGAGCCCAGCACATTTTTTTTAGGTGGGTGGATATGAGGCCTCCAGGGGACGATTTGGCCTCAGAGAACCCATCCTTCGGGGCTCGCCATAATTAAAATGTGGGAGGGGGCACACAATACCCCTTCTGAGTTGATTTCAGCCCTGGAGCCCCTAACCCCAGGGGCCCACCATTATATTTAAGGGGAAGGCATGCAGCCCGTGGGGGCCAATTGCGGGCTCAGGGACTCCATCTCCGGGGGTCAGGCCATATTCTAAAGTGGGATGAGGGACAAGCAGCCCCTCGCCTCTCACTGATTTTGGCCCTGGGGACCCCATTCTTTGGGGTCTGGCACATTGTGTGGGGGAAAGAGGCACATTTGCCCCTCCCTGGGCAGATTTTGGCCCCTGGACCCCCATCCTCCATGGCCCAGCACATTTTTTTAGGGTAGTGGATATGTGCCCCCCCCTCCACCACAGCCCTTTTTTGGCCCCGCAGACCCATCCCTCAGGACCCACCATTATATTTATGGGGGAGGAGGGCATGCAGCCCCCTCCCTGGGCCAATTTGGCCCCAATGAACCCATCCCTGGGGGCTCAGCCTTATTAAACTGTGGGAGGAGGGCAAGTGACCCCCCCGCCTTCTGAGCTGATCTCAGCCCTGGAGACCCCATCCCCCAGGGCACAGCCAAAGTTAATAAGGTGGAGGGGGCAGGTAGCCCCCCTCCCTGGGCTCAATTTGGCCCCAGTGATCCCAGGGCCCGGCCAAAAAGGGTGCCCCAACACCCCTGTGGCCCCAGCTGTCTCCCTGCATCGAGTGGCATCCAGAGGTACCAATATTCAGATCTGTTTCCCTGTCCGCATCACTGCGGGCAGGGAAACAGATCTGAAGCTCACTCCCAGCTTACAGGAGCATTTTTAATACTCCTGTCAGCAGGGAGCGGGCTTCGTGTTTGCTCACGCTTGGTGGGAGCTTTGAAATTGCTCTCTCAAAGCAACAGCAAACACAGGAATCTCTGCTGGTGCCAGTGCCGGCAGGGAACCTGTTATGTGCCATGGGTGGGCCCCCTGGCACATAGCAGGAGCTGGCTCTGGACGATGGGGTCCCCAGGGCCATTAAAGGCTCTTGGAAGGGGGCTGTGTGGCTGTTCTCCCCTTTCTTATTGTGGCCAGGCTCTGGGTGATGGGGTCCCCAGGGCCAAAATTAACCTGAGGAGGGGAGCTGTGTGGCCCCCTCCACCTTACTACTATGGCCGATGCCCAAGGGATTGGTTCCCTAGGGCCGAAAGCAGTCCGGAGATGGAGGCTGTGTGCCTCCTCCCCCTTTTCACCAACAGCCAGGCTGTGGGATTGGGGTCCCTGGGACTGAAATCCACCCAGAAGGGGAATTGCATGCCCCCTTTCACTTATTTATAAGGCCAGGCCCCAGGGGATGGGATCCCAAGGGCCTAAATTGGACAGGGGAGGGGGGGCTACGTGCATCCTCTCCTCAAAATCTATATAGATCCCGCCTGGGACCCGACCCACCCGAGGGGCATAAAAAAAAAACCAAGCACTGGAAACTGCACTTGCTTTTTTTATTTTACATTTTGCCGTGGATCTGCTGCAAAAAAAAAACCCAGATCCCACCACCAGGCCTAAGGGGTCATGGTATTCCTACCCTGAACGCTTGTGTGTTTTTTACACTTTTTTTTCTTGGACTCAGCCCCAAGATGGCTGCCACCACTTCCTGCAGAAAAGGCAGCCAATCAGATCTCAGGATGAAAACTGTTTGATCTGCGGACCCTCTGCATCTCTAGATATACATACAAATGTTTTTTAATTACTTAATTTTTTTAATTACTTAAATACTACTGAATGGATTTACACCAGATTACAAAAAGAGATACTTTTGGACCAAGATCTAGCTTTCAAGCTATGTCTGTTTCAATTGCCACACTCCACTCTATGCAGCTCCACTCTTTGCCACTCCACTATATGCCACTTCACACTACACTAATCCACTGTTTGACACTCAACTCTACTCTATGGAACTCCACTCTACACCACTCTACACCACTCCAGTGTATTCCATTACACTTTATACCACTCCATTCTATGACACTCCATTCTATGCCACTCCTTGTACCCCCCTCCACTCAACACTACTCCTTTGCACGCTATTCCCTGTTACACAATTCAATTCTGTGACAGTCCACTGTAAGCTGTTGCACTGTACACTACTCCATTCTACGCCACTCCACTCCAAGCCCCTCCATTCTATGCTACTGCACTCTATGCAATTCCACTGCAGGATACTCCACTGTACGTCACTACACACTATGCCAGTTAACTCAAGATTATTCCACTCTACAACACTCCACTGTATGCCACTACACTCTACACCACTCCTCTCTACACCACGACACTCTATTCAATTCCACTGTACTCTACTCTACTTTACTTCACTCCACTCCACAGTACGTTATTACGTTATATGCCACAACAGCCTATCCCACTCCACTGTAACCCACTTCTCTCTACAACATTCCACTCTACGGTATTTTACTCTTTGCCGCACCACTGTGTGCCACCCCACTGTATGCCATTCCAGTCTACACTATTACCCTGTATTCCACTACACTGCACCTCACTCCACTCTATGCCACCCTACAACAGTCCACTCTACCTCACTCCTGCGTATGCTATTCTGCTGTGCCCCACTTCACTGTACGATACTTAATGTCACTGCAGTCTGTGCTACTCCACTGTATGCCAGTACGCTGTACCTCACTCTACGCTATATCAGTTCACTCTATGCCACTCCACTCTATTCTATTCCACTGTACGCCAGTCCATTCTACCACACTCTACGGCACTGCATTATACACCACTACAATGTACACTATTCCACTGTATGCCGCTCCACTCTACTTCATTGCAGCCTTTACCACTACACAGTGTCAATCCACTCTACACTATTCCACTATAAGCAACTCCACTGCATGCTATCCCACTCTATGCTACTTCACTCTATGCCACTCTACTCTACACTACTCCTTTGTATGCCACTCCATTCTATGCCACTATACAGTGTTCCGCTCTACACCACTTCACCATACACTATTCCACTCTAGTCCATTCCACGCCACTCCAGTATTTGCTATTCCACTGTATGCCACTCATCTGTAGCCTATTCTTCTGTATGCCACTATAATGTACCTCACTCCACTGTACGCCGTACCACTCTATGCCACTGCACTGTACGCTATTCCACTGTATGCTATTACACTCTACCGCACTCCATTCGATGCCACTCCAGTTTTTGCAGCTCCACTGTATGCTATTTTACTGAGTGCCACTCCACTCTACACCATTATATTCTACAAAACATCACTGTACGCTATTCCACTGTACGCCACTTCACTGTACATTACGTCACTCTATGCACTCCAGTATACACAATTCCTCTGTATGCAACTACACTCCAGCCAATCAGCTCTATGCTATTCAACTCTATGCCACTCCACTCTATCCCACTGCACTGTGCGGTACTGCACTTTATGCCACTTCACTGTACTCCAATAGACTGTACGCTATTCCAATTTATGCCAGTCTGGTGGATGCCACTACAGTGTACACCACTCCAATGTATGTCACTCCACTCTATTCTATTCTATCCATGCTATTCTATTGTGCGCCAATCCACTCTATTCTGCTCCTCTGTGCTGCTCCACTATATGCAATTCCACTCTATGCTATTCTACTGTATGCTGCTACACTGCACCCCCTTTACTATACACTGCACCACTCTACACTACTACACTCTACGCTACTCCATTATACTCTTACACTCTACCACACACCTCTGTACAACACTGTATGCCACTCTATACCCCTACACTGTACTCCATTCTGCAACAGTTTCACATACCACTCCACCGTATAACACTCTATAACACTTAACCCCACTGCACACAGCGCCACTCCAGTCTCCAGTCTACTCCACTCAACTGTATTCCGCTCCACAACACTAGACTCTGTTAACTATACTATATCAATTAATCAGTTATTTGCATAGCGCAACTTCTCACTTGCTGGGTCTGAAGACACTATGGGGGTCATTCTGACCTCGGCGGTAAAAGCCGCTTACCGCCGGTCAGAAGCCCGCCACAATACCGCCGCGGCCGCGGTTAGCCGCTACGGACATTCTGACCCACAACTGCCAAACCTCCAAAAATCCGACCTCCATTGCAGTCCGCCACATCAGCGGCCAGTGGTAAACTGGAGATGACCAAACCTCCACCGCCACGCCAACAGAAATACGCCCATGCCATTACGACCCACGAATCCACGCGGCGGTCTTTCAAACGCGGTAGTCCATTGGCGGTACACACCGCCGCGGTCAAAATACACACACCTTTACAAAACACTACCACATTGGACAATTTGAAAGACACACACCTGATACACATACAAACAACACTCCCACACACCCAATACAATATAAAACACACACCCACATCACCCACAAACCCCTACTACCAAAAATCAGAGCCGAAGGAGAGAGAGACACATCAGAGAATAGAGAGCCATACACACAGAGGCACACTACAACATCACACACACCACATAGAAGCACAAAGCACCTCACACCAACACACTCATCACCACATACACCACCCCACACCTCATCCATACCACCCCATGGCACCACAAAGGCACCCACGGTTTTCGGACCAAGAACTCCGGGTCATAGTGGAGGAAATCCTAAGAGTAGAACCCCAGCTCTTCGGCTCACAGGTGCAGCACACCACTATAGCCAGGAAGGCGAAGCTATGGCAGCGGATCGTGGACAGGGTCAACGCGGTGGGACAGCATCCCAGAAATAGGGACGACATCCGCAAACGGTGGAACGACCTACGGGGGAAGGTGCGCTCGATGGTGTCGCGACACAACATCGCGGTGCAGAAGACTGGCGGCGGACCCCCACCCACCCCACCAGAATTCACAGCATGGGAGCAAGAGGTACTAAACATCCTGCATCCTGACGGCCTCGCTGGAGTACCCGGAGGAATGGACTCTGGTAAGTCCAATCTCAAATACTTCATCCACCCTACCCCACCAGCATGCCAACCCCCACCCCCACCCCCACCCTCACCCCCAACCCCCTAGCACAAATCCTCCCTGAGAATGTCTCCCCAGCACAACCCACCCAACCCATCACCAACCCCTGCATGCCACCACAAACAATGGACACCCATCACCTAAGCATGACCACTGCACATATCCATCCCCCCCACAAACCACCCTCACAACACCTCCCCCAAGGGAATGCCTGCACTGGGGGATAAGGGCACCCATAAATCGCACGCAATTGCACACACAGAAACAATAACCATACTCTCTCACCCCATGCAGGACCCGAACGCCAACACACCGGTCAGGAGGGTCCAGAAATGTCCATCACACCCCCGGAACAGGCCCCCAGTGATGACAGCAGCTCTGTCGACCTGGAACCTGATGACCAGCCCGGACCATCGGGGACCTCTGGGCAGTGGGTTCCCCACACACAGACACAGGCCACAGCAGACCCAACCCCCTCTGGGAACAACAGCTCAGCTCCCACCCAGCGGGCCCATGCCTCTGTCTCTAGGACAGGTCAATCAGCGGTGTGTCTGCCACTACAGGGCACCCAGGCTAACCCACCACCCCAACAACAACAGGGACCTGGGGGCAGTGGTAGTGGGCACACCGTCCAGGGGACAGAGGCCCAGGCAAACAGGGCAACTCGGAGGGCTGCCGTGCGACAGGGGGGGGAGGAGAGGCCCAGGGAACCCACTCTCCAAGAGGCCCTCACTACCATCATGGGAGCATACCACCACTCCCAAGAGACGATGGCGACGGTACTGGCCAGGTTCACCGAGATCCAGGCACAGCAGGAGGAACGGTACATGGGGTTCAGCAATGAACTCAGGAACATCACTACCGCCATGTGGACCATAGTACAGGCCCTCAACAGGATAGAAGACACGTTGCGGGAACATGTGGCACCACACAGGGCCCCTGTCACTAGCCAGGAACAGCCTACCACCTCCGCCGGCGCTAGTGGACAGGAGGCCCCCACACAACGACAGGCCACCAGAACCCCACCTCCTGCTGAGGAACAACCACCCCGCAAGAGGAGCCTGAGATCCAAAAAAAAGACAGAGTAGGATGCCAAGACCCCCGCCAGCATGAGATACCCCCTGAAGTCATCCCACTGTCCCACATTGCCACCCTGTCTAACCTCAAACAGCCCCTGCTCCATCCTTCCACAGGCATATGGACAATGCACCTGTCAGACTGCGAACTGGACTCTGCCATGGACATTACTCCACCCCCACCCATCACCGTTTTACTATCATGTACCATTATCTAAGCACAAAAAAGAAAACAATTATTGCACAGAAAACTGTTTGGAGTCATGCTGTATTCTCTACAAATGTATTACACATAACAGTTCAATAAATGTGATGTCAGTTAGTGATGACAACATACCAATGTCAATACGCTGTAGTTCATGGGCAAACCAAGCAGAAGTCAGGCTCTGAGTCATTAAGCACTGAGAAGGGAAGGGAAAAAATAATATGTTGTTTAAAGGAGCTGGGGGGAAATACATAAAGTAGAGATGCATGAGGCTCTAAGTAAATGGGAAATGGCGTGGGTGAATCTTACCTGTGTGCTACTGAAAATACTGTTGTATAACAGTTTCCCTGTTGTCTGTGTTTTCCCCGTCGTCTTCCTCCTCTTCACTCTCCACAGGCTCCACGGCTTCTACAACACCACCATCTGGACCATCCTCCTGCAGGAAAGGCACCTGGCGTCGCAAAGCCAGGTTGTGAAGCATACAGCAGGCCACGATGATATGGCACACCTTCTTTGGTGAGTACATTAGGGATCCACCTGTCATATGCAGGCATCTAAACCTGGCCTTCAGGAGGCCGAATGTCCTTTCGATGACCCTCCTAGTACGCCCATGGGCCTCATTGTACCGTTCCTCTGCCCTTGTCCTGGGATTCCTCACTGGGGTCAGTAGCCACGGCAGGTTGGGGTAACCAGAGTCACCTATTAGCCACACACGGTGTCTCTGTAGCTGTTCCATCACATATGGGACGCTGCTATTACGCATGATATACACGTCATGCACTGACCCAGGGAACATGGCATTAACATGGGAGATGTACTGGTCTGCCAAACAGACCACCTGGACATTCATAGAATGGTAATTTTTCCTGTTTCTGTACACCTGCTCATCGTCATTTGGGGGTACTAAAGCCACATGGGTCCCATCAATGGCACCAATGATGTTGGGGATATGTCCAAGGGCATAGAAATCACCCTTCACTATAGGCAAATCATCCTCCTCTGGGAAAATGATGTAGCTCCTCATGAGTTTCATCTGGGCAGACAACACTCTGGACAAAATCTTTGAAAACATAGGCTGAGACATTCCTGATGACATGGCCACTGTTGTCTGGAATGAGCCACTAGCCAAAAAATGGAGGACTGACAGAACCTCCACTAGAGGGGGAATTCCTGTGGGATGGCGGATGGGGGACATCAGGGCTGGCTCAAGCTGGGCACACAGTTCATGGATAGTGGCACGGTCAAGTCGGTATCGGAGTATTATATGGCGTTCTTCCATTGTTGACAGGTCCACCAGCGGTCGGTACACCCGAGGATTCCTCCTTCTCACCGCAAGTCCCAGCGGACGGTGCCTAGGAAGGAGAATATGGAGCACAGAGTCAATCAACTCACAGGTACGTTCACCACAGCTTGCACAGTACACAAAAAGGTATGGATTGCTATGTTTGGATGTGTGCCAATGCAAGGCCTAGGCCTGTGTGACGCAGTTGAAATTAAGGCATGTGGGCCCTTGAAATGGCGGCTGCCTGACCTGTGAAGTGGGACATTGGGATGTGAGGTCAATGCGCTGGCGTGGCACACTGTGGCGGTAGGAGGTCGAAGACCGCTGTACGAAGCCGCATTGGTTAACATTGAACCCTATGGGATTCAGGAGCCAATGACGATGTGCGGCGGCGGTCGCGGTACGCACCGCCGCGGGCATGACCGCCATTTTCTATCTGCTTAATCACTCGAGACCTGATCATCCACAGGAGAGGACCTATACTGCAAGTGCTGCTGTGACCTCGGTCTGGAAGAGACAATGGCTGCTGCGACTGGGGAAAGGGCCCCTGCCTTCACTTCTGAAGAGTTGGAGAAACTAGTGGATGGGGTCCTCCCCCAGTATGCGCTACTCTACGGTCCTCCAGACCAACAGGTAAGTACACAGGGTGCACGTTGAATGGGCAATGCCTGTGTTGAGTCGGGTGTATATAAGATGTTTGGGGTGGGGAGAGAATGAGGAGTGCAAGGCACGACAGATGAGTGATGTGCCACATGGCAAGTTTGGTGAGGGGGGGCCAATCACATCTTACATGCAGAAAAATGATGATATTTCCTTTCCCACCCTGTACATGTCAAATAGGTCAGCGCCCATCAGAAAGTCGACATTTGGAGTGCCATCGCCAAGGAAGTCCGGACCCTGGGGGTCTACAACAGACGGGGCACCCACTGCCGCAAGAGGTGGGAGGACATCCGCCGCGGGACCAGGAAGACCGCCGAGTCACTGCTGGGGATGGCCTCCCGACCTAGGAGGGGTGCCAGTCGTACCCTGACCCCCCTGATGTCCCGGATCCTGGCGGTGGCCTACCCTGATTTGGATGGGCGCTTGAGGACATCACAGCAGACACAAGGGGGTGAGTATCTGCACATTCTGCTATCCTTACGCGCAGTTGAGGCGTCTGGGTGGGGGAGGAGGGCTGTGGGTAACAGTAGGCCAGGGCGCTTTCTGTAGTGTAGTCCCCTCCCTTAGACATGGCCCTGTGCCCCCGCCCCCCACCTCTGTAGGGTGCCAAGTACAGCTATCCATGGTCCTGCATCACCCATGAGCGCGTCTGTTGTCCCTAGACCTGTTGGCCTACTCAGAAGTACTGAGTAGTGTACCCCAATTGCGCGGCTTAGTGCATGAGGCACCTGTGTCTGTCCTCTCCGCCAACGGTGTTGACAAGGCATGCACTCAACCTGTTTTTATTTCTCCCCCCACCCTTATTCTTTGTCTTCTTGTGCATTAGCATCATCAGGCGGAGGAGAATTTGCGTCGGAGCACGAGGGAGCTGCAAGTCACAAGGCCCCGGTGGGCACTGGAACAGACACCGAGGGCACCAGTGATCCGGAGGGCGAGGGGAGCACCACAACGGGGACCGGTGAAGACACCAGCGACACGGACACGTCCTCGTTTGGGAGCTCCCTAGCGGTGGCGGCAACATCCGGGCCCCCCGCCTCAACAGGTACAGCCGCCACCCAGCGCTCCAGCTCCGCCCTCCCAGCAGCCCCTCAGCCTTCGCTCCGTGCCCGCTCGCCCAGGAAGGCGGGCGTCTCCTTCGCCCCAGGCACCTCAGCCCCTGCCCCAGTTACCCCTGCTGCCCTCAGTGCGGAGCTCATTGACCTGGTGAGGACGCTCATTGTTGGGCAGACTACCCTTTTGAATGCCATCCAGGGGGTGGAAAGGGAGGTGCATCGGAGCAATGCCTACCTGGAGGGCATTCATTCGGGTCAGGCTGCCCATCAACGATCGTTCACTGCTCTGGCCTCAGCACTGACGGCAGCCATTGTCCCTGTCTCCAGTCTCCCTCTTCTAACTGCCTCCACCCTTTCTCTGTCTCCTGTTCCTCAGCCTATCCCATCCACACCATCAGACCAGCCTGCACACACCTCAACACCCAAGGCCAGCTCATCCAGACACAAGCACCACAGAACACACAAGCATTCACCCAAGCAACACCCAGATGCAGACATACCAACAGTCACTACCACCTCTGTGTCCCCCTCCTCCTCGTCTCCCTCCTCCCTCCCTGTGACGTCTACACTCACACCTGCATGCACACCACCATCAGCCAGTGCTTCCATCACCACCACACCCTCCACTACAGTCCTCACACATGCAGTCACCACCCCCACTGCCATCTACACGTCCCCTGTGTCCTCTCCCACTGTGTCTGTCACCCCCTCTTCCAAGACACATAAACGCAGGCAGACACCCAAACAACAGCCAACCACCTCACAACAGCCTACGTCTCAGTCACCTGCACCCAAAGACAGCACACCTGACTCTCCTACAACCACATCCTCTTCCTCCACTTCCATCACCACTACTCCTACCCTTTACCTTGGTCCTAAGAAATATTACCTCTCTAATCTTAACCTCTTTCCCTCCCCTGACCCACCCCCTCCATCGGTTAAGAGTCCCAAGAGCACCTCAGCCACCACCAGCCCAGCTTCCAGTGTCCAAGTGGTGCATGGCTTCTGGAGTCCACCCTTTGGCGGCAGTGACACGTCACTGAGCAGCAAGGACACATCCAGCCCACCCCCAGGCAAGAGGACACGGAAACTGAAGGGCCGCCGTGAGAGGACTGAGACGGCTGCCCCCAAGGAGCTAACAACGGCCACTTCACCTGCCACAACAGCCAGGGGAGGCAAGGGCCCGAGAGCCCCATCTAGGGAGCGAAAGGGCAGCAGGGCGGAGAGGTCAGCCAGCAGGAGCGCGGAGCAGGAGGGCCCCACAAGCCCCATCCCGCCTGCAAGGGACGACAGCAAAGGGCCCAGGACTCCGTCCCCGAAGGGGCCTGCCACTGCACGATCGGAGGGCGAGTGAGCAGGGTGTCCAGCCCAGGTCTGGCTCCCTAGACTTACTGGAAGAGCACCGCTGAACAGGGCCCCGCCGTGAAGACAGGTACCGCTGAACAGGGCCCCGCCGTGAAGACAGGTACCGCTGAACAGGGCCCCGCCGTGAAGACAGGTACCGCTGAACAGGGCCCCGCCGTGCAGAAGAGCACCGCTGAACAGGGCCCGCCGTGCAGAAGAGCACCGCTGAACAGGGCCCTTCATCTCAAGCTCCGCTCCGCTGGGCCCTTCATCTCAAGCACCGCTCCGCTGGGCCCCGCCGTCTCAAGCACCGCTCCGCTGGGCCCTTCATCTCAAGCACCGCTCCGCTGGGCACCGCCGTCTCAAGCACCGCTCCGCTGGGCCCTTCATCTCAAGCTCCGCTCCGCTGGGCCCTTCATCTCAAGCACCGCTCCGCTGGGCCCTTCATCTCAAGCACCGCTCCGCTGGGCCCTTCACCTCAAGCACCGCTCTGCTGGGCCCTTCATCTCAAGCACCGATCCGCTGGGCACCGCCGTCTCAAGCACCGCTCCGCTGGGCCCTTCATCTCAAGCTCCGCTCCGCTGGGCCCTTCATCTCAAGCACCGCTCCGCTGGGCCCTTCATCTCAAGCACCGCTCCGCTGGGCCCTTCATCTCAAGCACCGCTCCGCTGGGCCCTTCATCTCAAGCACCGCTCCGCTGGGCCCTTCATCTCAAGCACCGCTCCGCTGGGCCCTTCATCTCAAGCACCGCTCCGCTGGGCACCGCCGTCTCAAGCACCGCTCCGCTGGGCCCTTCATCTCAAGCACCGCTCCGCTGGGCCCCGCCGTCTCAAGCACCGCTCCGCTGGGCCCTTCCTGCAAACACAGTTCACGGTTCACTGTGGCCATCATGCATCCTCCTTGACCAGTGGAGCAATTCCTCCACCTGATGGACTGTGGCTTTGCACTCCCCAGGATATGGCAGTGGGCAATCCAACCACTGTAGAGACATTGAGAGACTGTGGCTTTGCACTCCCCAGGATATGGCAGTGGGCAATCCAACCACTGTAGAGACATTGAGAGACTGTGGCTTTGCACTCCCCAGGATATGGCAGTGGGCAATCCACCCACTGTAGAGACATTGAGAGACTGTGGCTTTGCACTCCCCAGGATATGGCAGTGGGCAATCCAACCACTGTACAGACATTGAGAGACTGTGGCTTTGCACTCCCCAGGATATGGCAGTGGGCAATCCAACCACTGTACAGACATTGAGAGACTGTGGCTTTGCACTCCCCAGGATATGGCAGTGGGCAATCCACCCACTGTAGAGACATTGAGAGACTGTGGCTTTGCACTCCCCAGGATATGGCAGTGGGCAATCCAACCACTGTACAGACATTGAGAGACTGTGGCTTTGCACTCCCCAGGATATGGCAGTGGGCAATCCAACCACTGTAGAGACATTGAGAGACTGTGGCTTTGCACTCCCCAGGATATGGCAGTGGGCAATCCAACCACTGTACAGACATTGAGAGACTGTGGCTTTGCACTCCCCAGGATATGGCAGTGGGCAATTCAACCACTGTAGAGACATTGAGAGACTGTGGCTTTGCACTCCCCAGGATGGGACAGTGGGCATGGTGGCCCCTTCGTGGATCTGGCGTCGTGGACTCATGTGGCTGAGGTGCCCCCCCCTTCCCTTCCCCCTGAGGTGCCTGTAGTTTTGTCATCAGATGCCCCTGCAGTGTTCTCTCCAAAGGACTCAGGTCTTGTGTGTGGGCTTTGCCCTTGTGTTGCTACACTTTGGCCCACGGACAAATCGTTACTACGTAAAATGTGCAGGACTGATTTCTTCAGTTGTCCACTGCTGTGTATATAGATTTTTTAAATGTAAATATTTTTGCTAGTTGACCAATACTTATCGGAGGCTATTTTGGACATAAATATTTATTAACAATTTGAAAATGTCATTGCATTTTTTAGGGGGGTTTGGGTGGTGTCACTGTGACTTGTTGCTCTACATTGGTGTGTACATATTGGGGGGGGTGGGGGTCGCATATGTGTGTGCCCGTAACCTTTCGTCCTCCCCCCTCCCCTGTGTCGTAGGTGCAGTACTCACCGTTGGCGTCTGCGCCGGAGTTCGTACTCGTGGTAGATGAGCAGGTAGACGAGAGCAGGTATGATGTTCAATTCGGGTTCCATGCTGTCCTCCGTGCTCGTGGAGTGCGTAGAGGTGAGCGTTTTCCCGTTCGTGGTCTGTTTCCGCCGTGTTTTTATCGGCGGTGCTCCCGCCCCGGAAAAGGTAGCGGATTGGTGGGTCGTGATGGTGTGGGCGGTACATTGTCTGCCGCCTGCCTGTTGGCGGTGACCGCCGCGCTGTTTGTTTGTTCCGCCGTGGCGGTCGGAGTGTTGATGTGGCGGTCTCTGTTGGCGGTTCCCGCCAGGGTCAGAATTCCAGTTTATGGACCGCCAGCCTGTTGGCGGGTTGGCCGCCGCTTTATCACCGACCGCTAGGGTTAGAATCACCCCCTATATGACACTGCCCTTTACCATACAACATGCACTTAACAACACTGAATTTAATGACGCTCAACACTGATTTGAAACATTTTTATTAAAAAAATAATGAAACAATCAAATGTTAAAGGTAAGTTATATTTAGGAACATTTTATTTCTTCTTAAAATACAAATCCAACTTAAACTATACAAACTGGAGAAATGATACAGTCATAGTTATAACTTAAATTTCTAATTTACGCACCACTAGATAGAAGGTATATTTATAATTTAAGCAATACCTCCAATTTACAGTACGTTGTACACCTCAGCAAACATTCTTCCTGCATCAATCAGCACTACATATATATATCTCGAAGTACTGCTATTTTAAAATTAGGGAGCTGTCGAGCGACTGAGATGATGGATTGGAGAGTAAACAGAAGTTGAAAGAGGATGCTGCTCTCATGCTCTATCTCTTTACCTATTTTTAGCTCTTTTAAAAATATTTTATGGCTCAAATGACCTAACACCCATTCATCCCCTCACATTTGTAACCCAGTGCTTCCATTTACATCTCAATGCTCGTTCACTCCTCAGGAAAGGCTTGAAATTCAACTGCTCCTATTCCAACAAAATGGCCTCCAGGAATACCTCACATTTGTCTTGAATACAAAATGTTAGCATTTTATTTTTTCATTAAAACTCTAAGGTGATGCTGCAGTTAATTATTCCGAAGTTAACTGACACATTGCTGCTGTCGTCGAAGTGCATTTTTCGCTATGCATATCAAAAGGCTTTACTGAAATAGTCGAGAAAGATATTTGAGAACTCACAGAAATAAGTCCTCATGTT
This sequence comes from Pleurodeles waltl, assembly GCF_031143425.1. Taxonomy (NCBI): domain Eukaryota; kingdom Metazoa; phylum Chordata; class Amphibia; order Caudata; family Salamandridae; genus Pleurodeles; species Pleurodeles waltl. Next base: position 1,143,401,578 of record NC_090439.1, read on the forward strand.
AGCTGTTTATGAAAATAACCACACAGTTAAGGTGTAGTTATAAAATAAATCCATTTCAGTGAACTATGAATAAATATATATATATATATATATGTACATTTAATTATAAAATGAAACTGAAGCAAACTCAACTACTACAACCCGCCCGCCAAACTCAATGCTCATGACATCACTCTTGACCACAGCCAAGCTCCAAAGAAAACTCCAGCGCATCCAGAATGCCACCGCACGCCTCGTCCTCAACATCCCTGCCCATCAACAAAAGGATCATCTTCAAAATCCTAATCCACGCTCACAAAGCCCTCCACAACACCAGACCGGCCTACCTCAACGAACGAATCAACTTCCACAACCCGACTCGACAGCTGCGCTCCACCGACCTCACCCTCGCAACAGACCCCCGCATCCAAAGCACCACCTCCGGCGGCAGATCCTTCTCCCACGTCGCCGCCAAAACCTGGAACTCCCTCCCCACCAAACTACGCAAGACCCAGGACCTCCTAACTTTCAGAAAGCACCTTAAAACATTGCTCTTCGAGCAGTAACTCTTCCCCCCACCCCCAATCCCCAGTGCCTTGAGACCCTACCGGGTGAGTAGCGCGCTTAAGAAATTTGATTGATTGATTGATTGATTGGAATAGATGACTTCACAAATATATACATGATCTCACTAGTGACATGATATATTGTCTTACCATCAATATTATGATTGACACAACTGTAGACAAAGTAAGATCTGTTTATTTGTGTATATGTTGACATACAAGTCCTCTTATTTAGTATTGTACGTATTACCAGGTCATCACCCTTGCATTTGGTGTGTGTGTTTTGATTTGTTTGTATCTATGGGTTCTGTTATTAATAAAGTTAACATACGCTACAGCTGGTTGGTGTTAGGGCTGAAGTTAAGTAAAATGACAGAGCAGTACAATGACAACGTTTACAGGTTAAAAAGGTAGTTTTATGATTCTTTTTACTCCAACAGATGTTGTGTGAGCTTTTGGAATGAGGAGTACAAAAATGACTTCCTGGACTTAGTCATAATTGGTTCATGAAGTGAGAGAAACTGAGACCCTCTTCCATTATTACATGATGTACAATCAACATAGGGGATCAATATGACTTAGGCGGATGGTCTACACCATCCACCCAAGTCCCGATGGTCAGGTTGCCGCCAGTGCAACTGCCTTCCTGCAGGCCCCATTACGAGTTACCTGCTGAATCAGTGGGTAGCAACTGAGTTGCTGCCCGCCGGCCCAGAGGGTAACAGCCTACAGCATTGTCGCTGGTTCATAATAGAGCTGGTTGCACTGCTGTAGTGCGTAGAGTTCACCTGTTGCAAAGTTCACTGTCTGTAAAGCAAACAGTGAACTTTGCGACGGGGCTGGCCAGATATAACCCTGCACTGCCCATGCGAAGTGCATGGGCAGTGCAGGGGCCCCCCTGTGCCCCTGCACTGCCCTGCACCCTGTCTCCGCCACCGCCATGTAAACGCTAGCGGACTGGGGTGTCGTAATCCCCAGGGGGGCGCTGGTTGCAGCGCTGCCCTGGCAGATTAGGATCGCCAGGACCTCCTGTGGAAGAAAACTGGCAGTGCTGGCGGTCTGACCGGGGCACGATTGTCACGGTCATAATGTGGCAGTCAAACAGCCGTCAAAGCCATCGGACTAGAGGTCAGACCACTACCACGAGCCTGCCGATTGTAATCAGGCCCCTAGTCTTTTTTAAAAGAAGCGCTTTCTTATGGAAATCAAATGTGATTGTTTGTTTGTGGTCCTGAAAAGACCAGCATGTTGGTCTTCCAGACTGTCCTATTACAAGTCACATGGGCAGGACCACCAACTGCCAAGCAAAAATGGCAGACGGGCAGCGGCGGGCTGAATGAAGGCGGTTAAACAACCTGTGCCGTCAGCTCCGCGACAAACCACCAAGCTTATTACAAGCGCACAGTCGCCGTGGCGGTCCCTTCACGGCGGTCAGCCTATGGTTGTCCAAATCATGGCGGTTTGGGGTCAGCAGAGTAAAAGACAACTGCACATTGGATGATTTTGAAAATCGCACAGCTGACAGTGGACACTCCTGCAAAGGACAGTATGAAACACACCCCTTCACAGACCATAATCATTTTCATCTTCACTGTATGACCAACAACAGTCAGCATCATTTTCCCATCTGACCATGTCCTAAGCACCGCCATCATTTTTCTCACCATCCCATAGAACACACTGCACACACTTTTGTCTATTCGCTCCCTTTTGCACTTCCCCTGTTTAGTAAGTCATAGTCACCCTTTTTTCCATGTTACGTTCCAAAAACTGACAATATTCTGAGGATGTGTTAAATGTCATGGTAGATGAAATTATTAGTATACACACAAAGTTGTTTGGCTCCTAAGTCCAGCATATTCCTCTGAGTAGGAAAATGGAATGTGGGACAGCATAGTCGACAAGGTGAATGCTGTAGACACCACCCTGCGCACAAGTGACGACATCAGGAAGAGGTGGAACAACCCCAAGGGAAGGTGTGTTCCCTGGTCTCCAGGCACCATCTGCAGGCCAAGAAAACTGGCAGTGACCATCTCAGTGCCTCATTACATCTCTTTCCCTTGGAGGAGAAGGTCTTGGCCATCCTACATCCTGAGGGCTTGACAGGAATACCTGGGGGAGTGAAGTTTGCTAAGGCACGACACAAAAATGTCACAAATATGCCATGTCATGCATGATCATAGCTCACCTTTTGCCATTGCCTTGTTCATGTACCACACCAACATTCAATACACAGAGTATCTGGGTGTTCACTCTGTCTGCCTGTATTGTTGGACCCATCATCACAGCTACTAAGTTCCATCACGTCATTGGTACAAATGGGCCTGTAAATCTTACAATATTCAAAAACAATCCCAGGACTCATGGTATGTCTCAACAGGTAAATGTATGCCCAAATCTTAAATGCTGTCTATATACAGATATGTAATACCCAACATTTGTATTATGTGTGTAGTAGAGACAGTGACCTAACTGCAACTCTAAGCAGTCACTGTTTCTGTAACTCCAAACACCAGACCAGTGTGCCTGTGACCAAATACACCTGCGTATCAACTCACAAATGAAGTTTACTCACCTGGCAGGATACCATTTGCAGGCGCGGCCCGTCCTATAGGGCCGACGGGCCACGCCCCCCCACCTTTTGCCCCTCATGAAGAATGTCTGTCAGGCTGAACAAAGGTCAGCCTCACAGACACACTTCCTTTTCTCAGACAGCCAGGAGTGAGACATGCGCGATTTGCGCCGACTCCTGGCTGCCTGAGCTGAACTTTGCTGGGCTGAGGAGGTCACAGCTCCTATGGGCATGACTTCCTCGGCTCAGCAAAGGTGCCTCGAGGCCCTCCCCTGAGTGACGAGGAAAGCGTCACCCATTGACTGACCTGGGCGCTTCAGGTTTAAGCCCTGAAGCGCCCAGGGCGAGTGTCAATCAGTGAAACTTTGTCACAGAGTGGGGTGGGGTCAGCAGTCTCACTGACCCCATCCCACTCTGTGACGAGGCTGGGACTGCTGCCTTCCTTCATTGGCTGACCTAAGGTCAGCCAATGAGGGAAGGCAGCAGTCCCAACCCTCCTGGGACCTCGAGGCTGAAGGTAAGTGTGTGTGTGTGTGATCTTTTAAAATTAATGTTTGGTGCGTGCATGTTTGAATGTTATGAGTGTTAATGGATGTGCGTGCATGCGTATGTGAAAGAATGAGTGTGTGAACTTTTAAAATTAATGTTTGATGCGTGCATGTTTGAATGTTAGGAGTGTTGTTAATGGATGTGCGTGCATATCTGTGTGTGAAAGAATGAGTGTGTGTGTGTGCTTCCCGCCCACCCCCCTCCCTCCTAAAGCTGCCGGCCGCCACTGACCATTTGTCTACTGTATGAAGTAGAGGGACTGACCTAACTATAGCTCTCAATAAGACCTGTTTCTGCAACACCAAACACCAGACCAGTGTGCCTGTGACCAAATACACCTGTGTATCAACTCACAAATTAATTCTACTCTCCTGGGGGGGGGGGTATCATTTTTATAGTGCGAGTAGGAGAGGGACTGACTTGACTACAGCTCCCAGGAGGCCCTATCTCACCAACTACAAACACCAGACTAGTAGTCACTTGTCCAAAACCCCTGTTCCTCAACTCTCATCAGAAGTGTGCTCACCTAGGACGATTGCATTGCTAAACTTTGGAAAGTAGAGGGAGGAACCTGACTGCAAAGCCAAGTAGACCCTGTTACTCTTACTCCAACCACCAGCACAGTGGTCACTTGTCCAAATACCCTTGTTTGTCAACTCTCAAATTAAGTATACTCACCTGGGAGTGATCAAGTGCACATGCAAAAACTAGAGACTTATCTGCCAACATAGCTCCATTTTGAATTGCAAACCCAAGATGAAATATTTGAGAACAGGAATGACACCTTAACCAGTGTGAATAACAAGTATTCATAGAGCCTCAAGATGCCTCACCGTATTGGTATTGGCAGCAGACACATTCACACTGCACTGTGCACATGATGACTCCAGTCACATATGCAGCAAAGTCCTAGGTTTGCCTGCATCACACTCAACTAGGCCCTAAAATTGTCAAATTCATATCTTGCCTAGCCACTCTTGCCTGCACTGGTGGCAAGATGTAATTGTCAGGCCATCCTCCAAAGTGCACATGATCTGCACATCTCATCAGCTGCTTGGGTCAAAACGAATTGTCAAACTTCGCACGTCAAGTCAACACACCCAATATTATGGTCACTTGGCACCAGTGGATTAACAGCAACTTAACTTTGTATAAGGTCTCTGCTTACTGTAACCCTAAACCATTGGAGGTAGATGCCACAATACAACCAGTAACATTGTTTGTTTCATATTAACAGTTGGAGATGCCGCTAGGCACACACAGGCCACAGAACAGACTTCCACTACCCCTCTGGATGAAGCCCTCAGTACAAAAGACAAGCCTGGACGTGTAGTATGGTACTGGCCCATCTGAGCAACCTCGTCCGATGGCAACAGTGAGTCTCACTGTGCCCACTACGTCACGTCCCACCCCGGGTTGCTTCAACATCACAGGCAAACATTTGCTCTCCCCAACCTGTGTACCTAGCACAGTGTCCACCATCTCGTGCCAGTCTTGGATCCTGAGTTGCAGTGCAACACTTCTAGCAATGATGGTTCAGGACCTAGCTAGAGAGTGCAACCTGTGGCAAGGGCAAAGGCCAGTATCAGTAGGGTGCGAGGGAGGGATTCGGTGGGCTAGCAGGTAAGGCCACTGGGGCTGCTTTTGGCCAGGACACCATCAGCCATGTCTTTAGGGTCTATCAGGAGTCTCAAGGCATGATGAGGCAGGTCTTGACCGAACTCCAGAAAATCAAGCAGCTACAGAGGGACATCCATAGGGATATGCATGAACAGTAGGAGGCTCACAATATCAACATGGCCTCCTCAACAGGGGTGTTGAAGGACATTAAACCCACCCTGAGCAAGACTCTACAACACCACTCTACCCTTTCCTTTAGCGCAGCAACACCAGGCCCTTCTTCATTGGTGCCAGCCACTGGAAGGGAGGCCCTGCCAGATGAACAAGCCACAGATACCCCTGCCTCTGTAGCAGCAGATCCACCCCACACACAAGCGGGATGTCCAACCAAGAATCCAGGAGTTGCAGATAGCAAGATACCCACCACTGCCAGTAATAACCCTCTTCATAAGGACTTCCTTTGTGTGCCACACATTCACCCTGCGGACTGATCCTGAACCACCTATCTGTTCAGATGGGGGGGGGGGAGTACTCTAGACTCCCAATGCTGTGGCATCTACTCGTATCATTAAATTCACCATTATTTACCCCTTCACTTTACATTTTTGTTTCTTTCAATCCAAAATGTATTTTCTGTATTGGCATCAAAATAAATTCATCCATCACAAACTCCTTGTCTGCTTGCTTTGATTCCTCATTTCGTTATGTAGAGATGTAAGACCATATGAACCATACAACAAGCTACTTGTGCAAGCAGGGCTATGTTACAGGTACACGGTGTCCAGTACAGGATTACAACCATTACACACTAACACATTAGTCCAAGTGTCTGGCAAAACCAAAAAATGTAATCCACTCTTCTGCACATAGGCTGTCAATATGTCTGGACTTTTGGAAATCAAGAATGTGTGACTCATACTGAGTAAATCTACACATTTGCAGGTACAAGCCCCCAGACCATGGAAGGAAGGGATTTGTCAGACTTTATCCTGTAGAATAGGCAAACATTGATGCTGCTGATGTCATCAGGTTGGCCTTATCACAAACCACACCAAAGTAATTCAGCATTACATAATCCATGATACAGACAGATGGCAGTACAACAGTGCCTAATCACAGGGCCATCATAATCCAATGGTCATGCATCTGGTGGTATGACACAAGCATATGTCAGTGTTGTGGCAAAGACACAGTGGCCTACAATGATGAAACACATCTACAGCTACATACAGGCCATACACAAATAATGTTAAGCCAATGTGAAGGGAAAATGACTTGGTCAAAAGCTAGGACTGTATATTTTATGACCACATGGTGACACACATGATGCATCAGGGCCACCCCAACACACAAAACAAGTGCAATAGTCACTTCTGTACCTCCACCCAAACACTGTGCATACTGTCTTGGTACAGGTCTCATACATCCAAACTCTGCGACCTACATTACCTGGTACAACCATTTGGTATGTCAGAACAGCACCAGATACCTGCCAATGTTACAACTCTGAAATGCCCACAGGAAGATGTCAGGGTGAAGATACCTGTACAAATAACAAACAAGGTGCATAGAATTGAAACCATACCTATGACACAAGTCACATAGCAAGCAACTGAAAAACAAAGTACCTTGCAAGGAAACTGACACAAACAAAGCAACATCATAAAGGTGGGGATGTGCCAAAAGCTATCTCATCAAGCAGCCTTTGGCTGAATATTGCTGAGCATCAGCTCCCTAGATGTTTCCAAAACACTCAACTCCACACATTCTCAGAACTGCAGTTCATTGCGCAGTCAGTCATAACATCACATGACACACTTACACTCATGAAAAGTAGCTGTTGATGAGATCTTCTCGCAACTCAGTTCCTTCCTCTTCACCACTGTCATCCTCATTTGACATTTCAGGATTCTCAGCCGGTGGCATTGCAGGCTCCCCCTCCTCTGGGATGTATGGGATGTTCTCTGCAGGGGGAGGTTGTGGAGCATGCAGCATGCCACAGTGATCTGACACAAATTTCCCTGGGTGAGTAGAGGAGGACTCCACTAGTCCTGTTCAGGCACCTAAATCTACCTTTCAGGAGCCCAAAAGCCCACTCAACTGTCTGCTGTGTTCTTCCCCAGGCCTCATTAAATGAGACTTCCACTGGCATAATTGGGTTCCTCACTGGCGTCAACAACCAAGGACGGTTTGGCAAGTCTCCTGGCAAGGAATGGGACATGAGTGTAGCAATGAGTCACTCAGTTCATGATTGTCGCTCCTGACATTGCACACATACAATCAGGACAGACATGACTTACCAACCAGCCAGGCCCTCTCTGGTCACAGTTTTGACATCATCTGGGGTATGGTGCTGATCCGCTTTATAAATGAATCATGAGCTGATCCTTGATAACGGGCACAGACATGTGAGATGTAGAGATCTGCCAAACAGACAATTGCACATTGATGGCATGGAAGTTCTTTCTGTTTCTATAGACTTGTTCAGTGGCCTGCAGTTGAACCAAGCCAACATGTGTGCCACCAGTGGCCCCCGCCACATGTGGGAGGTGGGCAAAACCATAGAAGTCAGCCTTCACATTGGCTAAATCCTCGCAACTGATGACAACTTTATCAGATTTCAATGTGTTTCGTCATTGCTGAGACGAAATCTTTCGACACCACACTGAACATCGGTTGGGACATACCATCAGATAGGGCCACTGTATGTTGGAAGGAAGTGCAAAACGGACATGACTTGTACAATGGGTGGTGCAGGTTGGATAACTAATAGCTGGCATCAGATCTGGCTCCAACTGACGACCTAAGTCTACTATTGTTTGCCTATCGAGGTGGCAGAATATAAATATACAACATTGCTCCATGGTCTGAAGGTCTGGCAGTGCACGTAGACAAGAGGTTGTTGCCTCCTCCCTCTCCCAGGGTACTTATGTGACGAGACATGATTTGTAACATTAGTCAGTGTGTTCAAAGCAACATAAATTAGGCATACAAATAATGTCATGGGACAAAGCATTTCTGATTGGTTAGACATGACACTCAGTACATAGCATAGCTGGCAACTACACAAGGGTCACATGTGACCCATATGGTTGTCAGCACATGTGTCCACATCGTAGATGTGGATGAAACTCAACTATCTGCTGCACAATCGCCCCTCTAAATGTGTCTGTATAGTCCATCAGCAAAAATGACCATCAGCGGTGGTGGACTGTGCACTGCCATCAATTGCCATCCGTGCCTTGCAATACACTACACTGGTGGTTGTGTAGAAGCACCTACATGACAAGATAAAATAAGGATGTATGCAATGCCACAACACATTTTTTGTAGGTGTGACACAGTTTACAAAACCTGTATTTCATGCTGCCAAAATAGAAGATGCCTGACCCACTCCACTGGACATTAGGAACTGTCTGCGACTGTTGTCAGAAGTCGTCAGGGCTTGTAGGCGGTCCCAACTGTGGCAGACCCAGCCATAGCCTGATATTGTGTGAAGAGTGCTGGTGCCTCACTACTGTCTGTAATGTGAAGCTGGCCATCATACATGTGACAGAGCATACATTGTTTTTTGGGTGCAGCTACATATCTTTGCTTTTCCTTGGTAAGTGGGGGATGTCCATTAATTGGATTTATGTGCCATCACTGCTGCCAACATTCCTTCTGCCTGCATGTTAGCATGTGCCCTTTTCTATTTTGGCAAAATGTGTACACTGATGTGTCATTCATGGTCTATCTTTGTTAATTGGATGATTTCTGTGTTCCCTCACATATATGTGCATGCCTACCTGTGTGTGTAATGGGACATTTACAGTGGTGCTACATTTAGGAGTGTGTCACCATTGATTGTTGGCTGACACAGACCCTCAGTGTCACTGCATGTAATTTGGCATGTACATCTGCAGTGGCAATGAGGGACAACAGGTTTATGACTAGATTTTTTTAGCCATTATGTGCATTTTGAGTCCATTGATGTGGCATCATGTAGCAAAATCCACTGCACATATGTAATGGAGAAGGTGTGTTAGCTGACTGTTGGCATGCATCATGGAGTGACTTGCAGTTGTGTTGGAATCACATGTGGTTGAGTACAACCAGTCATCCACAGACATCTGGGTTTGCAGGACCAAAATGGAGACAGTGCTATATCTTCCCACTGTTTGTTTTTGCCTGTCTCACTGGGATTCTGCTAGCCAGGACCCCAGTGCTCATAGTTTGTGGCCTGAATGTGTTCCCTGTGTAGTGCCTAACTGTGTCACTGATGGTCTGCTAACCAGAACCTCAGTGCTTATGCTCTCTCTGTCTTTAAAATTGTCACTGCAGGCTAGTGACCATTTTTACCAATTCTGATTGGCACACTGGAAGACCCTTATAATTCCCTAGTATATGGTACCTAGGTACCCAGGGTATTGGGGTTGCAGGAGATCCCTATGGGCTGCAGCATTTTTTTTGCCACCCATGGGGAGCTCAGACAATTCATACACAGGACTGCCACTGTAGCCTGAGTGAAATAACATCCACGTTATTTCACAGCCATTTTACACCGCACTTAAGTAACTTATAAGTCACCTATATGTCTAACCCTCACTTAGGGAAGGTTAGGTGCAAAGTTACTAAGTGTGAGGGCACCCTGGCACTAGCCAAGGTGTCCCCACATTGTTCTGGGCAATTTCCCCAGACTTTGTGAGTGTGGGGACACCATTACACACGTGCACTACATATAGGTCAATACCTATATGTAGCTTCACAATGGTAACTCTGAATATGGCCATGTAACATGTCTAAGATCATGGAAATGTCCCCCCATGCCAAATCTGGTATTGGGGTGCCAATCCAATGCATCCCCAGGGCTCCAGCATGGACCCCAAGTACTGCCAAACTAGCTCTCTGGGGTTTTCACTGCAGCTATCGCTGCTGCCAACCCACAGACAGGCTTCTGCCCAGGAAGGCAGAACAAAGGATTCCCTCTGAGAGAGGGTGTTACACCCTCTCCCTTTGGAAACTGGTGTTAAGGGCTGAGGAGGAGTAGCCTCCCTCAGCCTCTGGAAATGCTTTAAAGGGCACAGATGGTGCATAAGCCAGTCTACACCGGTTCAGGGATCCCCCAGCTCCTGCTCTGGCGCGCAACTGGACAAAGGAAAGGGGAGTGACCACTCCCCTGTCCCTCACCACCCCAGGGGTGGTGCCCAGAGCTCCTCCAGTGTGTCCCAGACCTCTCCCATCTTGAATGCAGAGGTGTGAGGGCGCAATGGAGACCTCTGAGTGGCCGGTGCCAGCAGGTGATGTCAGAGACCCCTCCTGATAGGTGCTTACCTGGTTAGGTGGCCAGTCCTCCTCTGAGGGCTATTTAGGGTCTCTCCTGTGTGGTTCTCATCAGATAACGAATGCAAGAGCTCACCAGAGTTCTTTTGCATCTCCCTCTTTGACTTCTGCCAAGAATTGACCGCTGACTGCTCCAGGACGCCTGCAAAACCGTAACAAAGTAGCAAGATGACTACCAGCAACATTGTAGCGCCTAATCCTGCCAGCTTTCTCGACTGTTTCCTGGTGGTGCATGCTCTGAGGGCTGTCTGCCTTCACCCTGCACTGGAAGCCAAGAAGAAATCTCCCGTGGGTCGACGGAATCTTCCCCCTGCTAACGCAGGCACCAAACTTCTGCATCACCGGTCCTCTAGGTCCCCTCTCATCTTGACGAGCATGGTCCCTGGAACACAGGAGCTGGATCCAAGTGACCCCGACAGTCCAGTGGACCATCGGTCCAAATTTGGTGTAGGTAAATCCTTGCCTCCAAACGCCAGACAGTAATCATGTGTACTGCGTGATCTGCAGCTGCTAGGACTTCTGTGCACTTTTGCAAGAAATCCTTCGTGCACAGCACAGCCCAGGTCCCCAGCACTCCGTCCTGCATTGCTCAACTCGCTGGGTTGACCACCGAATTCATGGGACCCTCCTTTGTAGTCTTGAGACGACCGCCGGGCTCAGATTTCTTGAACCCCTGTTCAAGTGCATCTGCGGGTGCTGCCTACTTCTGCATGGGCTCTCTGTGTTTTTGAGTGCCCCCTCTGCCTCATCCTCCAAGGAGCGACCTCCTGGTCCTTCCTGGGCCCGAGCAGCACCCATTTTCTTCAACCGTGACCTTTGCAGCTAGCAAGGCTTGTTTGTGGTCTTTCTGCGTGGAAACAACTCTGCATCCTCCAGCACGGCGTGGGACATCTTCTGTGCAAAGGAGAAGTTCCTGGCATCTTCCGTTGTTGCAGAATCTTCAGCTTCTCCCACCCGGAGGCAGCCATTTTGCACCTTCATCTGGGGTTTAGTGGGCTCCTGCCCCGCCGGACACTTTTGTGACTCTTGGACTTGGTCCCCTTCCTTTGCAGGTCCTCAGGTCCAGACATCCGTCTTCAGAGCTTTGCAGTCTGTTGTGGTCTTTGCAGAATCTCCTATCACGACTTCAGTGTCTTTTTGAGGAAGTAGGGTAAATTTACTCCTACTTTTCAGGGTCTTTGGGTGGGGTATCTTTGCCACCCTTAGTGTTTTCTTACACTCCGAATGACCCTCTACACACTACACTAGGCCTGGGGTCCCTAAGTGGTTCGCATTCCACTTTTTAGTATATGGTTTGTGTTGCCCCTAGGCCTATTGCATCCTAATGTATTCTACAGTGTTTGCACTACTTTTCTAACTGTTTACTTACCTGATTTTGGTTTGTGTGTATATTTTGTGTATTTTAGTTACCTCCTAAGGAAGTATATCCTCTGAGATATTTTTGGCACATTGTCACTAAAATAAAGTACCTTTATTTTTAGTAACTCTGAGTATTGTGATTCTTTTGATATAGTGCTATATGATATACGTCGTATAGTAGGAGCTTTGCATGTCTCCTGGTTCAGCCTAAGCTGCTCTGCTATAGCTACATCTAACAGCCTAAGCTGCTAGAACACTACTAATAAGGGATAACTGGACCTGGCACAGGGTGTAAGTACCATCAGGTACCCACTATAAGCCAGGCCTCGTCCTCTTTGTATTTTCAGCATCAGTCCAGGCAAGCTAAAGAGACAGGGCACAACCAAGCGGGTGAGCATCTGGCCACAGTACTTCCCATCAAGACACCAGCGACACTGAGGGACGCAGTGGCCCGAGGGTGAGGAGAGTGCCATGGAGGAGACTGGATCTACATCCTCATTATTGGATTCTACCTCCAGTAGCCACTCCCTCATGGTGGCGGACCCATCGGGACCTTCTCCTGTACCATCTTGGTCTGCCACTCCCAATTCTATCGCCACCCTCCCAGTTGCTCTCCACCCAGTTAGCCATGCTTGCTCACCCAAGAGGGTGGGTGTCTCCTTTGCCACAGGCTCCTCTGCCTCAGTCTCCGTTACCCCTGCTGCTCTGAGTGGAGGCTACTGCACTCCTGAGGAGCATCACTGTGGGTCAGACTGCCAGTGTGAAGGCCATCCAGGGGTTGGCCAGCCAACTTCAGCAGACCAATGCTTTCCTGGAAGGCATCCATAGTGCCATGTCTGGCCTACAGAGATCTTCTTAGGCCCTGGCCTCCTCACTGACGGCAGCCAGTCACTCCCATCCCACATTCTGCCCCACCTCCCTCTACCCAATCCAAATACCCCATTCCCCTACTGACCGCTGGTCAGCGTGAGCCTCGCTCCCCGTGAAGCACCACCTGTTGCTGCTGTTGCCTGGCGTGCACTTCTGCTTTCTCTCTGCTGCCTTCTGCCTCTTTTTGCTCTGTTGGCCTTCTTTTTCCTTTAGTTCCTTTTTCTGCCTCTTTCACTCTTGCCCTCTTCGCCTCCTTCAGCGATCCCCACTCTCCCCTGCTGCTGCCGTCCCACCCCCCTCCCAGTGCCATGTTTACAGCCCTCTTGCCTCCCAGCAGCGCGACCCTCTCACCTCCCTTCCCTTCTTAATGGCGGCCGCTGATGCACCAAAGGCAAGCCCATCTGTGCCCGTCCACGCCTGGACCGCACCCAGTGCCACGGACTGTCAGGCCTGCAAACCCGAATGTGCTCCAAAACCCACATCTGGCATTTAGTAAAGTGTGCCCCTAAGCACATCACCTGCCCTTGCATGGGCCAATGACTGTTGTTGTCTTTGAGAAATGTTTACTTGAGCCAATGTTTGTTTTAGAACTTGGGTAGGAATCTGGGGCACATGTCAACTTGTTGTCTGAGCTTGTGGCATCCTCATGACTCAGACTGGGTGTGGCCAAGTACAGCAGCCTCATGACTCAGTCTGCGTGTGGCCAGATGACTCGGACTGGGTGAGGCCTGGTGCAGCAGGCATTTAAATCCACACCAGTCTTGAGGTGATTGCTTGCTGTCAGAGATCTTCATGTGTACAGTGGGATTCTGTGCTCCTCAGCCCTTGTTCCTGGATCGTCTGTTCCACAGTCCAGCATTGTGGATGCCGATCCTAGAAAACAAGAGATAAAAAAGATTAGCATCATAAAAGGCGGTAACGCACTCCAAAGCTTCTTACCAATTACCTTTGATAGTTGATTGCCGGATGTTCAGATGGGCAGCGCACACGAGAAGGGCATGTTATCAGTGTCCTTCGTTACTTAAATACTTGCTGTCTGATGAATAATAACGCTCATTGTTGTTACAATTGTTATTTTAATGAGGTACTATGAACATGTTTGTTATTGTTGAGCTGTAGTGTACCATTCTTGTGATACCAATCATTGCCTATGATAAATAACACTCAGTTCTTGGCACACGCTAGTTTCAAAGCGTGAATCAAAGGTCTGTTATTTCCATGTTCAAATGTCACTGTGATGTAACAGTGATGACACCAATTACATATGAAAGTGAGCTTTAGTATATTAACCCTATTCTCTCAGGGTGGTTAAATCATTGAACTGTGTTCTTTCCGATACTAACACGCTGCGCTGATTAATACCTTAATATTTGAGCAATCTAAATACTTAAGAATTGATTTTCATTCTTTATCGCCTGTTATATGTCTATGATTGTGAGTGTGACTGTGTTTTAGAAAGCCTCATCAAGACCCAACAAGCAAGACATACACTGAATTTCTGGAACACTTTAGGTAGGTCTTCCAGTGGGGCCACATTGACTTGGGAATACATGTAGATAGTATTGAAGGATGAACACTGTATCCGGTTGCAGGTTCCATACTTTATTTTGAAGATCCCTACAGAGAGGGGAAACCATCAAAAGTGGGAAAGGGGATACTGACAGGTACACCTAGTTTGTGGGAATTGGCGAAGAGTAGTTTTAGTATATTGGTTACATGAAAAGTGTTATTTGACTAAGTGTTTAATTTATCATAGGAGATATCTGCTCTTCGGAGACCAATGCTAACCATCCTGATCCTGCCAGATGACGTCCATGTTTCTCTCTCTATCTCTCATCCATCTTCTTTCCCCCAGAATATTCCCGTGCCGATAACGTACAAATAAGTGGGAGGCACGCAACATCTAGGTGGAGTTGGGAACAAGCAACTTGGGTCAGCATTGTGTCTCTGTGGGACGAACTGGTTAGTGCTTGACACAGACCCAAGTTCCCCCACCATCTATCGTTACGACGAAAGCACCCTGCACACCCTCAATACCAGAGGCTCCACTGCCTGCCATTGCGCCTCGCCCAAGAACACACATGGTCCATTCTCCTACCGCAACTGCACCGTCTGCCCATGCACACTAAATCCTCACTTCACCTTAACCAAGACAGTCGAACAGCACCACGCCCACCGCCCCCTCACAGGAACTGGGCCACGTTCACCAAATCCCAGCTCACTACCGCTCCCCACCACCAGACATCACTGATACAAACGCCTCAGCCCCCAACCTCCACCAATGGATGACCAACTGCACCAACACCCTAGCCTCCCTAAGGAAACCGACCTGCAATCAACCCCACAGGAGGCCTAGCTGTTTTATCCCAGACCTCCAAGAATTTAAGCGGTCATGCAGACGACTCTAAAGAAGGTGGAGCAGCAGTAAAAGCCCAACAGACCACAAAGCCTTCAAAGACGACATTGCATTGCACTACCGGCTCAACAGATCAGCTAGGAAATCCGCCATTCAGGAGCAAATCAGCACCAACGCATACAACAGCAAGGAACTCTTCACCATAGTCCAAGAATACACTAAACCCAGCATGGACACCACAGACATCCGCCCTCCCAAGACCTCTGCGACAACCTCGCCAACTTCTTCCACCGAAAAATACAAGACATCTACGAAATACTTGCATGCAAAGGCCCGTCCACCAACACCACCACGGACTCCAGCACCACTACGGACCCCAGCCACCAACCGGTCATGAACCACTGGACCCTCCTCACCCCAGAAGACACCCTGAAGCTCATGAATACCATCCACTCTGCGGCACCCTCCCATCTCCCCACCACATCTTTAATCGAGCCAGCACCACAATTGCATCCGAGCTATGCCACACTATCAACTGCTCCATTGAGACCGCCACCTTCCCAGATGCCTGGAAACACATGGAGATAAACCCCCTTCTAAAAAGCCCTCCGCAGACCCAACGCAAATAAAAAACTACAGACTGATCTCACTGCTCCCATTTCCAGCCAAGGTAATTGAAAAAGCGATCAACGCACAGCTCACTGACTTTATCGAGATCAGCCACACCCTTGAACCCTCCCGATTTGGATTCACAAGCAACCACAGCACCCAAACTGCACTCCTAGCGGCCACGGATGACATCCACACTCTACTGGACCGCAGCGAAACAGCAGCCCTCATCCTCTTCAACCTCTCTGCCGCCTTTAACACCATCTCTAACACCACCTTGTGCACCAGATTATACAATGCCGGCACTACGGCAAAGCCCTGGAGTGGATTCGCTCCTTATTCACTGACTGAACCCAGAGAGTCAGGCTCCCACCTTTCTCCTCAAAGCCAACGGAAACCAGATGCGGAGCTCCCCAGGGCTCCTCCCTGAGCCCCACCCTCTTCAAACTCCACATGACCCCGCTCACCGATATCATCAAGACACCACAGGCTCAACATCGTCTCATACGCAAATGGCACACATCTCATTCTTTCTCATCGACCAACCATCAACAGCAAAAAAGAACTTCCACAATGGTATGAAGGCAGTTGCCACTGGATGAGAAACAGGCCCCTCAAGCTCAACTCGGACAAGATGGAGATCTTCATACTGGGCCCCACCACTACTGCCTGGGATGACTCCTGGTAGCCCAGTGCCCTCGGAACTGCTCCATCTCCTACCAACCAAGTACGCAACCTCAGCATCATTCTCGACTCATCACTCTCCATGGCCCACCAAGTCAACGCCATCTCATCCTCATGCTTCCACACTCAATGCCTACTCCAGAAGATCTTCATGTAGGGTACCCATTGATGCAAGAAAGACAGTCACACAGGCACTTGTCAGCAGTAAACTCGACTATGGCAACTCACTCCATGCCGGAATCAAGAAGAAACTCCAAACCAAACTCTAGAGAATACAGAACGCTGCAGCTAGACTGATTCTGGACACCCCCCACCACATCTCCGCCCACATGAGAGACCTACACTGGCTCCCTGTCAACAAACGCATCAATTTCAAGCTCCTGACACACAAGTACAAGGCCCTTCACAACATCGGACCAGCCTACCTCAACCCCCGCCTCTCCTTCTACACATCCTCAAAGCAACTCCGCTCTGCTCAACTGGTCCCCAGGATCTGTAAGAACACAGCTGGAGGAAGCCCCTGCACAGAACTGGAACACGATGTTGCTCCACCTCAGGCAGTCCCCCTCGCTGGCTCATTTCAGGAAGGACCTCAAGACCTGGCACTACGACTAACCTGCATCCCCTCAGCTAGCGCATTGAGACCCCCAGGTGATAAGTCACGCCTTACAAATGCTGATTGACTGATTGATCCCAAGCACACAGACACACCTACCTGCCCCAACACACACAACCAGCACACATAAACACAAATACCACAGGGCACACTGGCACACAGGCACTCAACATACACCCATATCACAGCATCATCCACCACGGCAGCAGACACCCCCAACGAGCCACACACTGTCAACATCAGGTCAGTGCGTGCTCTACGGGTGACCAGAATGCAAAAACCTAATGATTTCAAGCTAACATAATTTATGCATTGTGCTGATATCATGTTGTTCAACCTTTTGCAGTGCAGAGTTTTATCCTGAAGACTTATGTTCAGCATGCATATAAATACTGCTCATATGTAA
The DNA here is from genome assembly GCF_031143425.1 of Pleurodeles waltl. NCBI lineage: Eukaryota > Metazoa > Chordata > Amphibia > Caudata > Salamandridae > Pleurodeles > Pleurodeles waltl. Next base: position 1,143,419,086 of record NC_090439.1, read on the forward strand.
TGTACTGCTGCAGGCTTTCAGACTGTGTCGAGGTGTGGTCCCCTTCCAGGGCCTTCTAGAAGTTTCCCTGCAGCATGCATAGGTGTGGTTGGTGGGCTGGGCTAAAACTCTATAAAAGGGAGCGAGCCCAGCTCCATGTGCTCACTATTCAGAGGTCCCGGTTCAGAGCAGCCGCAACTTCCTGTTCCAGAGGCCTACTTGGATCTTCCAGGCCTTGCCCTTTCCCTCCATTGGGTGATTCTTGATCAGGGCGGTAAGACGGAGGTCGGGCTGGGCCCCCGATCCCGTTCTCGAAGAATTTCGAGTTCTTGGGCCTAATTACTATTATCAAATCTTTTGATTCTACTGCGTGTGAAAGTGCGCTTAATGTTTATTGGGCATTTACATGCTGGCATTCGAATCGGCTAGACGCACGATTATTTACTCATGTTTAATTCATGTTACTCATTGTGCGTTACCATTTCCAGGCATTCATATGGTGACATTCGGATCGGCAAGACGCGCGATTCCTTCCTCGTGCTTTAACCCTTGATATTCATTGTGCATTACCATTTCCAGGCATTCATATGGTGACATTCAAATTGGCAAGATGCACGATTCTTTCCTTGTCCTTTAACCCTTGATATTTAATGTGTGTTATCATTTCCTGACATTCGAATCGGCGAGACGCGTGATTCATTTCTCGTGTGTAATTCATGCTGTTCATTGTGCGCTACCATTTTCTTGCATTTACATGGTGGCATTCGAATCGGCGAGACGCGCGATTCATTTCTTGTGTGTAATTCATGCTGTTCATTGTGAGCTACCATTTTCTGGCATTTACATGGTGACATTCGAATCGGCGAGACGCGCGATTCTTTTCTTGTGTTTATTGTCACGGTGTTCATAATGTGCTATCTCTTCATGGCATTTACGAGGTGGTTTCCTAGTCAGCAAGACGCATGATTTATTTCTCGAATCTGAACTTATGTTATTCATGGTGCATGATCATTCTATCGTATTTACAACCTTTGTGAAAGCATACAATGTGCACAATTCATGTTCCGATAATTTTAAGAAAACAAAAATGCTAGTGTTCTAGGTGTGATGTAGTATGTATATAATAAGTTTCTAAAAACCAATTCCTATGATGTTTTAGAAATTATGCAGATGTTTATTCTTGATCCTCATGTAAAAGATAATGTTTGAATCTGAACGTGCATTTAACCTTCCTTGATTCCTTCTCAGGTATCCAGTAATCTTGAAGCCTCGTTATTTAAGTCAGTTCTTAGGTTGTCTATGATTTCAGAATAACAATGCTTAGAGTTATAATCTAGGACTGATTAATGTGATATAATCTTGATATTGTGTGTTTTAACCTTTTGCTTCCTACAGGTCTCCTTCCCAGCTGTTCCCTTCCTAATCCCCTTTTCCCCACTTGGACTTTCTTAGACTCTGTGATAATTCTAATCAGAGTATTGGAGCTGTCGTGTGGTGGAAGTGTTGGGAACGTGCACAGACCCCAAGGATCTGGTGACTCTGGCACACACCACATCCAGCATACTCACAGACATCACTCCAACAGACATAGACATCCACCACATCCATCAAACCTGCACACACCACTTCAGCAGACACCCACCCACCACTGTATCAACCAGCACCTCCACCTCCCAAGCCCCCAAGATGCGCAAACACACACAGCAGACACCACCCGAACAGAAGCATACGTCACACATGCAAACACCCAAGACATCTACACCGACACACCAGACAACCACTCCTTCAGCCTCCAAATCCCCAACCCCTTCTGATGATCATCCCCATGTTCCAAAGGAAAGTTTCCTTTTTGAGCTTGCCCTTTCCCCTGTTCCCTCTCCCCCCTCCCAAACCCAAGAGGACCCGACCCACATCCCAGCCCATCCCTTCCAACTCCAAGTTCTCCCCTGACATATCTGCCCCTCTGCAAGCACCCATACCCCTCCCCCCAACGAAGAAGCCCATCCCTCCTAAGAAACAGTCCACCCCTCCCAAACCCAAACCCACCCCTCCCAAATCCAACTCCCTCAAGGATGATCCCTGGCAGCAGTATGAGTCAAGTGTGGGCGCAGTGATGTGCATGGACCTAAAAATGTAACTTTACTCTTGAGCAATTGTTCATTGATAAACCCAAGTTTTTGTTTTGTTGGGTAAACATTTGTCCTGAAATTCCTTTTCTACCTTTATGTAGTTTCTGAGCAACTTGTGTTGTATGCGTACAGTCTGTGTGTTTGACCCTACTTGTTGATCCATTTGCTGTTGATTGCAATACCTGACTTTGTGGGCAGTGCTGATGTCACCCAAAACAAAGGTAGACGTTGACTGTATGGATATGTGTGTGTTAATCCAAATGGGGAGTCATTGCATTGAGTTTTGTATGGTATGGTATGGTATTTCATCTTGTGTTGTCCAATGTCAACATGTACGTGTTGAATTCCTCCCCTGAAATGGATTGTATATTGGTCTCATGTTTGGCAGCTTGAGTTTTCTTTGTGCAGACATGAAGTGTGTTCAATTGTGCTAGCTTCCTTTGCATTTGACTGTGCATGTGTCTATTTTGATGTGTGTACCTTGCAGCTAATTCATCTAGATGTATTTCCCATGCAGTTGCTGTTTTATGTGCTTTATTGACTTGCACTTCAACATTGTGCAGATAGTCATGTCACTTGGCTCTAGTATTGTTTGTCCATGAACTTCATGTATGGTCAGTTCCTGTTCAAATGTTGTTTTAGGGGTGTTTGCAAAGTGATATGTGTCCTAGTGCAGCATCCTTCCCTGAGTGTTCCTGATGCCCCATCCCTATTGTGCAGGTATTGTGTGCATGGTGAGCTTTGGATATTTGCCTCTCTGACTAATGTACATCCCATTGCCCTTCCAATGTGTTGCAATGTGGGGGATGTGTAGCTCCATTATAGGGAAGTTTAATGGGAGGGATGTTTGTATTAAATGTCACATCCATAGATATGTGTGTTGAATCTGATGACAGTCCATGACGTGTGCAATGTGAGGGTGTCAGTTGTATTGTTGGATATGATATTGCTGTGTTGTTGGTGTTGTGTGACACAATATTGTGTACACTTTATTGTTCCTTTTGCATAAGATGTGCAAACGTGTGTTTTTGTGTTGTGTTGCAGTGCAGTGTGAGTGAGCTGCCCAAAGGGGGCGTTTTGTGACTGTGAATGGGTCCTCCATTGTGACTTTCCCCCGACTGTGGACCCAGTGACAGGTGTGCTTGGTACCTGTAGCGTGACCCCCATATCATGTTATGTTATGTTATGATAAGTTGCTTGTATAGCGCATGGCCACCCAAAGGCCTCCCAGCGCTAGAGGCCAGAATCTCCATAATTCTGGATACATAACGAAATATTTTAGAACTGCCAGGTTTGTAATGCTTTCCAAAAATTGAGTTCATGGCTGGTTGACCGAAGGCTACGGGGGAGGGAGTTCCACAGTTTAGCTCCAAGATAAGCCATCGTGGTACCTCTCCATCTTGATTTTTTTTAACTCTAGGAACCGTAGGAAACGCTGCTGATGCAGACCTGAGTTCCCTGGTGGGAGTATAAAAAGATGCGAGGGTCTTTAGATGGATAGGACCTCTATTGTATAGTGATCTATGGGTACAGCACAGGGTTTTAAACGCTATGCACTGTTCCACTGGGAGCCAATGAAGTGCAGAAAGGGCGGTTTTAACCAAAACATGCCTCGGTATTCCTAAGAGGAGCCGGGCTGCGCTGTTTTTAACTACTTGTAATTTCCTTTTGACATATCTAGGAGAGCCAAGAAATAGTCCATTGCCATAATCCCAGTGGGAAATTATGAGGGCCTGAATGATGAGTCGTTTTGCCAAAAATGGAAGAATAGCAAAAATCTTCCTCAGAAGCCTCATTTTACCGAAGCAGGTGGCAGAGATTCTTTTAGCTTGGTATTCCAAAGTAAGTTGGGAATCTAGCCAGATTCCTAGACTTGTAACAGGGTTTCTTAGGAGCAGGCAGGTCCCCGAAAGGGATAAGCAAACTGGGGTTTGTGCCCGGACGTGGACCCTGACCCAATATCATCCCTTCTGTTTTATCTTCATTTAGTTGGAGCATGCTTTCATTCATCCATCTTGACACTGCCTGTAGGCAAAGAGGCAATGAGCTTTCATCAGGACCTGAGTTAGTGGAAAACGAAATCACTAGCTGGATGTCATCTGCATAAGAAGCTAAGGAAATTCCAAATGGATCCACTATCTTGGCCAGGCGAGCCATATATATATATATATATATATATATATATATATATATATATATATTGAATAATGTAGGACTAAGGGCGGAACCCTGTGGCATACCACAACTGCAGTTAAACCTGCTGGAAATATAAGAACGATCAATTACATATGTTATCTGGGGCTCAGGTTATTGATCAGAAAATTCTGATGGTATCATATTCATCAAGCCAGGGCAATCATCAGCAAGTTCCTGGAGACGTGTCACGATGTATCGTGTCTTATTTGCGTGTAGCGAGATGAAACCTGAGTCCCGGATAACATATGTGATCAGCGCTCTGTGGTACCTAGACCACACACCATCCACTGGATAATTGTTGACCCCAGATTTGGGTATTTCCCATTACCTAAAGATGTCCCTGACCACCAGATTGCCTTGCTACACTGGAGTTCAGGTTCTACCGACTGAATTTTACTTTCCTGATGATGACCCCCATTTGATTATTCTTTACAACGTTGTCGAAACGTTGACATACCTATGAGAATGGAATATATAAACATAAAGAAGCCTTATGAGACTTCAGGGCTTCCTGGACTGAAGGAGCCACTAGAAGTTCATAATTTTCTTAAAGACACCTTTGTTAGTATTGTATAAATCACCTTCACTTACCTGCACTTTTGCATCACCTTCACTGTTTTTACTAGGAGCACCTATTCTGACTAATGCAAACTTTATGTTCAGAATAACATGTTCAACAAAATGTATGTTTAATGTCTGGAATAACATGTGCAAAGAAATATATAATGCAATAAAATGTCTGTTGACGTTACATTGGTTGTACACACAGATTTACTTTAGCCATTTGATTACCGTGGAAGTCTAGGTTACTTCCCCCTTGCATTGACCATTAACCTATCCACATTTACTACCCTGGTCATAAGGTTTAGAGGGTATTTGCCTCATCGTCCTTTACATGAATCCCCAAGGGCCATTATCAATGGAGGAGCAGAGTCTAAAGGAGAGCCTGACTTGAGAGCCGAGAGATAAGAGGCAACCTGATCCTGTGAGATAGGATTAAATTGTGAAATAGAGGCAGCACAATTGTGGCGAAAGTCTGCCACATCATCCAGGAGGGGCTTACTATTAAAAAAATCAAATAGATGTCAACAACTTTTTGTTGAAAGAACATTTCTAAATTGCTACTGTGTTCTTGAGAGGCTTCAACTAGTTCACCTTCAGAGGATGATTGTAAAATTTCTTTGAGTAGCTGAAAAATCTCTTTAGAGGAGTTGGAAGATTGTTCAATCCTAGCGGCGTAGTAGGTACTTTGGGCTAATTTGATTTCAGCGTGGTAGAGTCTAATCACCTTCCTATATTCTTCCTTTAAAACTGGCTCATAGGTTTTTCTCCATCTTCTGTCTAAACATCTGCATTTCCTTTTAAGGGTTTGCAGGTGGGGATGACGGCACGATGTTCTGTTGTGTAGCCTACTGACAAAGGTAGCTGTGTGTACTTACCGTTGGTGTTGTCCATGGCGGCGTGTATGTTGGGCTCCATTGATGAGCAGCGGCAGGACAAATGTGATGGTCTCCATGGCTGCACAGGATGTGTGAGGCTGTCTGCAGGTGAGTTGCTCCCTTTATACTCTGCTTCTGCCAGTTGCGACGTGGTGGTTGGACCGCTATGGTGACATTGGCAGTGTGCAACCTCCTAATGTATCCGCAGGAAGCACAGGCTCTGTTTGTCCTGCCTCGTCACTGCTGCGGTTTGCGCTGCATGATGGTGCCGGCGAGACCGCGGAGTCTTTGCTCCATAGGCCCACTTTCTCGTAATACAGTGGTCCGACCGCAAAGACCGCAAAGACAATGGCTATTGGACCACCACCGCCACCATGGCGGTGCACGGACCACCAAACTCGTAACGAGGCCCTAAGTTTTTATTGAATTTCACTTTAGAAATATTGGACATTTGTAAGGACGCATGCCAGATTACAAGTTCCTGTTGTAGAAATTACAAATTATAGTTTAGGATTGTGTAATTCAACAAGAATCCAACTGTTTTTATTTATTTTAATTGGAAACCTAGCATTGCTGGCAGGAATCTTTGCCCAAGAGCCCAGCGGTGCCTCCCCATGGTTTGCTTCCCATGAAGTGTGGTGTGTGAATAGAGAATAATGATTTCCATCACATTTTGTAATGAAGATTTTATTTTATTCATGGTTTGTTTTCTAGCGCGACTCTACCCATTACTTGTCAGCGCACCTTATATCAAAGAATCCTACTTCAGAAGATGCAGGTATACATATAAAAGTATACTAGAGGACTAAAACATAATCACACTAATATTTAAATGGGGGGGTGTATGAAAAATATCTGAGAGGGGTGGCAAGAAAGAAGACACAATGGAGAACAAAGAAAGAATGAGGGCAGGAGAAAAACACAGTGGAGAACCTAGTTCAAACATCCCCAGGGGAATGATTAAGTATTTAAGTGCTGTTTGAATGGGTATGTTTTCATAATTCTGACTAAAGATAAATATTTTTGTTTTAGGTCTTCACTGGCACAGTCTGCAGTCTGTGTTTTACTTAAAAAAAGTTCATGTCTTTATGAGTGTAGCAAATGGGTTCCGCCTGGATTTTTTTGGATTTACAATACTTGGTTTTGGACTTTTACTGTGAGTGAGACTAAGGGAGTCTCACTCACTGTGCATTTTGTGAAAAATAGACTGAGAGTGTTTACCACCAGGGTCAACCTTTTAAGACAGGGTTTGCTGCTGTGCAGCTTGGTAAAAGGCTCCACGCTGGCTGTGCGTCAACATGTGAGTACGAGGTGTGCACACATGTGCGGGCTGCGCATGTGAGAATATACTCTACTCAGCCAGGTACCTGTCCACAGGTAGCCTGTTGCAGAAGGGATCCTTCAGGGATTGGTGTTCACATTATGCAGGCCTTATAATTTGAGTGAGCGTTCATGGAGTACATTTGTAGTGCTTAACTGTTAAGAGGGTGTGTTATAACAGGTTGGCAAAAAACAGACATGACGCAACTGACATGAAGATGCTAAGATTTATTAAATAAATCTATGGACATATGATAATAAGGACAAGGAAGGGTTTGGGAGGTAAAATGGAAAGTGTATGTCTGTTCAGTCACAGATAGATATGGGGTTTGGCTTTCATTGGTGTTCTCATACCCCTTGGTTTCCCTTCTTGGCGTTGCTCTCTCTCTCTCTTCATAGGCTCCTCTTGCTGGTGCAGCCCTCTGGAAACCAAAGGAGACCTTTAGCACTTAGTCTATTTGGGTTCTCCCACCACCAGGCACGATGACCAATTAACAACACAGCGTTCCTTTTATTGATGTGTGTACACCGCTTCAGTATATTGTTGGTTCTTGGGCTGCCAGGCGAACACAGGGCAATGGGCAGCACCGGCCTCTATTGCTCTGTCTCCTCTTCTGATTTGTCCTGTTGGTCCCTTTCCTCTCCGGTCTCCCCTCTCCTGTTACTTCAGGTTCCCTCGGGTGGTTCTTCCCTGTTCCTCTCGCCTTCTGACCTCGTTGCATCTCCTTTTCTTTCCTCTATGTCCATGTGAGACCCCGACTTCCTGTTTTGGGCTGCATATAACGCCCTTTAGAACACAGCCATACAATTGAACACGGGTGTGAGTGTGCTGACAGCTAGACATAAATCCTCCTCCTCAGGATGTAGCATCATGGTGACCATCTTGGATTCTTCACGCTCAATGTGCTTTCCCAGGTGCTTTACTGAATTGTACATTAAGGGTGAAATCTACACCAAAATACATCTTTTGCCCTAATTAGGCATAGAGAGACTGGTCAGGTAACATTCCTAGTATAAAAGAGTACCCCAAATTTACATCCCAAAGCACTTTTTTTTTTTAAATTAGTCCTCATTTATGACAAAAGACACTGCCAAAAGAGATGAACATCATTAGTGTTTTCCAAAACACATTTTGTGCAGCATCTCCGTCTCTCTCCTCCCAACTTTGCCAGCTTTCTTGGCAACCAAAACACACGATACAAGGTAAACAGATGGTTTCTCCTGAGAGGTGCGGATTTCACAGCCGGCTAAAGCGTAGACATTGGTACTTGCCAGAGATATGAAGTGTTGAATAAGGGCAGGTCCATCTTCCAAGTTTCTTACGCCAGTGAGTTCTCCACCTGTACTAAAGCCCAGTACCATTTGGAAACCTCCCTCTTTAGTGGTTGAGTATCTTGTAACTCTACCTCCAGGTCCAGCTTGATGCCCACCTTAGGTTCCGCCCGAAGCCAGCTCCCTATTTGTAAATATTTAAACCTAGATAAACTGTTAAAGTTTGTACGGCTAGCTAAAGAGTCCCATAGGGTCAAGCTACCCTCCACCACCAGCTGGCCCCATTTAAGTAATCCTGCCTTCAACAGCGGGGTGGTCAAAGCATCCTGAAACATTTGGGTGTTCCAGGAGAGTTCCATATCTGGCCATATTGCTGTAATATGGAATTCCAAGAGTTTTCCTAACTTGGAACCAAAGTTGACAGGCTACATGTAAGACTCTAAGTCTGACTTTTTTTAAATACTTTGGATGGCTGAATTTGTATAAAAAGTATCTGCCTTCTTCCCGAAGATCTTTGGTCATAGCATAAAAACATGGAGAAATCCTTGAATAGTCCCTGGGGAATAGGACTCTAGCATTTTTCAGATGAAAAGCCCAGCAATACAGCTGAAAATCTGGGAAGGCTATGCTTCCGTTGATCTTTTTCCTGTGTAATTTTTTCCAGGCTATTCTCGCACTTCTGTTGGTCCAAATTAAACTAACTAGCTCCCCCTGAAGTTCCCAGATCCATTCTGCTTTAAAGTACAAAGGAAGGGGGTTAAAGATAAAAGTGAACTTTGTAAGATTCATCATCTTGATAAAATGTGTTCTCCCTAGGATGGAAAGAGGTAGGTGAGCCCAGGAGTGTAAAGGTTTCTTGGATTATGACATCAGTTTTCTAAAGTTTGCTGTGCCATACTTCTCAAATCTTTCACCACTTGCACTCCTAAGTATAACATTTTCTTCTTTTCTAAAGGGTTGTCAGTAGGTCCATTCCAGGTCATCAGCTCTGTTTTGTCTTCATTAATTAACCTGAAACCTTTGCATAGTCCCTTATGTTTAGAATTGCCGGGGAGGCACTTTGGAAGTCTTGTGTGTATACCATTAAGTCATAGGCCTAAAGAGCTACTTTTTTGGCCCAATCATGTATTTTAAAAAGGAATAATCATTACGGGGTAAAGTGGAGACCCCTGCCGTGTACCTCTAGCGAGCTGGTCTTTTGGCAAGAGATTCCCATTAACTAGAATCCTTGATACTGGTGCACTATAAGTGGTGTTTACTGCTTGAAGGAAATTATCACCTCAGCCATTCTGCTTTATAACTGCATGGAGGAAGGGTCAGCTTTCTATATCAAAGGCCTTTGCGGCATCAACCGTCTTAACAGTCGGGGGGGATCTCAGTTTTTATTGTAAGGTCTATTGTCGCCACCAAGTCATGTGTCAAGTCGTGAAGTTGTCTGTTTTGCATAAAACCCTTTTGGTTCTCATGAATCATCCCATCCATAACTTTATCTAACCTTTAAGCAAGACTTTGGGTGAAGATCTAGTAGTCATCATTAAGCAAAGATATGGGTCTGTAGGATTCACATCTTCTTGGGTCTTTGTTTGGCTTTAAGATTATAGTGATAACGGCTTTATTCCATGAGGCCAGAGTGGGATGGCCATCTGCATACACAGCATTCATTAGGTTAGTCATAACCGAGTGAGCACCCCTTCTAATACCTTGTACAATTCATTAAGTAACCCATCTTGGCCAGGTGTCTTCCTATTTTTTTTTAACCCATTAATGATCTTAACTACTTCCTCCTTATCAATTTGTTTATTAAGCTGCTTGCCATGCTCTAGCACGGGTAAAAGATCCTCCTTTAGTCAGCTATCTATTTGGGCTACTGCAGTGGTGACATCATTAGTGTATTAAACTTGAGAAAAATTCACAAAAGCCTTTTCAATATCGGTGGATTCAGTGAAGTGTTCATTCGTTTCGCTAAGTACCATTTCCTTGATCATGTTTCTAGTGACCTAACCTTCCAAGCCAGTATCCCTCTCCATATTCATCATGTGCGAACTGACTAGCATCCCACTTTTTCCTTACAATTCTTTCCAAGAAATCTGGTAGTGCTTTCCTAGCTTCTTGTATCTGCTTACGTAATACTGGCTGCCTAGGAGAGTTATTACCGTTGTTAAGTGCCTCCTGGGCATCTGCGATTCTTGCCTCCAGCTCCTTCACCTTTATACTATTTTCCTTCCGTGTACAGTAAAACAAGTTATTTTCACCCGAATGGAAGCTTTAGAGGCTTCCCATATGAAGTTAATGGGTGCTGAGTCCTTATTAAATTCAAAGAAATCTGCAGTGTCTGTTTCCAGTTGAGTGACCACCTTCCGCTCTCCTAGTATTGTCCTGTCAAACATCCATCTGATGAAGGCAAAAAGCTTAGTGAGCCGGTGTTCTAACTGTACAGCGGAGTGGTCTGATAGATGAGCTGGTTGGTGTACCAATCCTAGCTCTCCAGCCTAACATTTAGAAAGAAGTCTACCCTGGATCAATGCCCGTATTTCTTATTAAAGTAGGTATAACCCTTGATCTGGCCCGCTTGCCTTCACCAACGGTCTGTTAATTTCTGTAGGAGGCTGGCCTGGCTTATAGTGGGTACCTGATGGTACTTACACCTTGTGCCAGGTCCAGTTATCCCTTATTAGTAGAGTAGTAGTGTTCTATCAGCTTAGGCTGATAGAGGTAGCTATAGCAGAGCAGCCAAGGCTGAACTAGGAGACATGCAAAGCTCCTACTATACCACTTGTATCATATAGGTACTAAATCATAAGAAAGACAGTACTCAGAGTTACCAATAATAAAGGTACTTTAATTTAGTGACAATGTGCCAAAAATATCTCAGAGGATACACTCCCTTAGGAGGTAAGTAAAATACACAAAATATACACACAAACCAGAATCAGGTAAGTAAAACAGTCAGAAAGAAGTGCAAACACTGTAGAATACAATAGGATGCAATAGGCCTAGGGGCAACACAAACCATATACTAAGAAAGTGGAATGCGAGCCACAAATGGTCCCCTCGGCTAGTGTAATGTGTAGAGGATTGCTGGGAGTGTAAGAAAACACAAAGGGTGTCCAAGATACCCCACCCCAAGACCCTGGAAAGTAGGAGTAAAGAACTACTATTTCCCAAGAAACACACTAAAGTCGTGATAGAGGATTTTGCAAAGACCACAACAGACTGCAAAGCACTGAAGACGGGTTCCTGGACCTGAGGACCTGCAAAGGAAGGGGACCAAGTCAGAGAGTCGCGAAAGTGTCCAGGGGGGCAGGAGCCCACTAAACCCTGGATAAAGGTGCAAAATGTCTGCCTCTGGTTGGAAGAAGCTGAAGATTCTGCAACAACGAAAGGTGCTAGGAACTTCTCCTTCGTGCAGAAGATGTCCCACAGAGTGCTGGAGGATGCAGAGCTGTTTCTTTGGCAAAAGACCACAAACAAGCCCTGCTAGCTGCAAGAGTCGTGTTTGAAGAAAAAGGGTGCTGCCCGGGACCAGGAAGGACCAGGATGTTGCCACTTGGGAGAGGAGACAGAGGGGTCCCTCAGCAACGTAGGGAATCCACGCACAAGAAGGAAGCACCTGCAGAAGTACTTGAACATGGGTTCAAGAAGTCTGAACACAGCAGTCATCTCAACACTGCAAAAGAGGGTCCCACGAAGCCGGAGATCAACTCGGGGAGCTGAGCATCGCAGGACAGAGTGCTGGGGACCTAGGCTTGGCTGTGCATGAAGGATTTCATGGAAATGTGCACAGAAGCCCTAGTAGTTGCAGTTCACACGGTGCACAGGATTACTGTCAGGAGAGGGGAGGCAAGGACTTACCTCCTCCAAATTTGGACAGTTGGACCACTGGACAGTCTGGGTCACTTGGGTCCACCACCTGTGTTCCAGGGGCCACACTCGTCAGGATGTGAGGGGTCCCAGAGTACTGGTGATGTGAAGTTTGGTGCCTGCTGAAGCAGGGGGAAGATTCCATCGACCCACAGAAGATTTCTTCATGGCTTTCAGTGCAGGATGAAGGCAGGCAGCCCCCAAAGCATGCACCACCAGGAAACAGTTGAGAAAGCCGGCAGGATTAGGCGCTACAATGTCGCTGGTAGTCTTCTTGCTACTTTGTTGCAGTTTTGCAGGCGTCCTCGAGCAGTCAGTGGTCGATCCTTGGCAGAAGTCGAAGAGAGAGATGCAGAGGAACTCTGGTGAATTCTTGCAAGTTGTTATCTGAGGAAAAGCCAACTGGAGAGACCCTAAATAGCCCTCAGAGGAGGATTGGCCACCTAGTCAGGTAAGCACCTATCAGGAGGGGTCTCTGATGTCACCTGCTGGCACTGGCCACTCAGAGGCCTCCAGAGTGCCCTCACACCTCTGGATCCAAGATGGCAGAGGTCTGGGACACACTGGAGGAGCTCTGGGCACCACCCCTGGGGTGGTGATGGACAGGGGAGTGATCACTCCTCTTTCCTTTGTCCAGTTTCACGCTAGAGTGGGGACTGGAGGTTCCCTGAACTGGTGTAGACTGGCTTATGCAAAGAGGGCACCATCTGTGCCCTTCAAAGCATTTCCAGAGGTTGGGAGAGGCTACCCCTCCCCAGCCTTTAACACCTATTTCCAAAGGGAGAGGGTGTAACACCCTCTCTCAGAGGAAATTCTTTGTTCTGCCTTCTTGGGACTGGGCTGCCCAGACCCCAGGAGGGCAGATCCCTGTCTGTGGGGTTGCAGCAGCTGTAGCTGCAGAGAAACCCCAGAGAGAGACCAGGTTTGGCAGTAGCCGGGGTCCACAGTAGAGCCCCGGGGATGCATGGGATTTGTACCCCAATACCAGATTTGGCATGGGGTGACAATTCCATGATCTTAGACATGTTACATGGCCATATTCGGAGTTACCATTGTGAAGCTACATATAGGTTTTGACCTATATGTAGTGCACGCGTGTGATGGTGTCGCCGCACTCACAAAGTCTGGGGAAATGGCCCTGAACTATGTGGGGACACCTTTGCTAGTGCAAGGGAGCCCTCACACTTAGTAACTTTGCACCTAACCGTCAGCAAGTGAAGGTTAGACATATAGGTGACTTATAAATTACTTAAGTGCAGTTAAAATGGCTGTGAAATAACGTGTGCGTTATTTCACTCAGGCTGCATTGGCAGTCCTGTGTAAAGGTTTGTCTGAGTTCCCAATGGGTGGCAAAAGAAATGCTGCAGCCCATAGGGATCTCCTGGAACCCCAATACCCTGGGTATCTAGATACCATATACTAGGGAATTATAAGGGTGTTCCAGTACCAATAGAAATTGGTAAAAGTGGTCACTAGCCTATAGTGACACATTTAAAGGCAGAGAGAGCATAAGCACTGAGGTTCTGATTAGCAGAGCCTCAGTGACACAGTTAGTCACTACACAGGTACACACATTCAGGCCACAAACTATGAGCACAGGTGTCCTGGCTAGCAGGATCCCAGTAAGACAGGCAAAAACAAACTGACATACATGTAGAAATGGGGATAACATGCCAGGCAAGATGGTACTCTCCTACAGATTCCCCCTTGGAAAACGGGAAGCGTGACCTGAAAGGGTAGTGGGGGCCCAGATTACCCAAAGTACTCAATCAAGCAAAGTAACCACGAGGCTACTGCACTTCTTCCCCCATCATTTAGGGTGGCTAAGCATCTTTGCTTTGACCGCAGCATTCGTTCCTGGATTGGTTTCCAGGGTTTTGTCTGCAGTGTCAGCACAAGTCAGCCTCTGCATTTCCTTGTTGCTGCCAGAGACGTGACAACCACAGTAGAACCATCCTTCTCTGTGCCCCAGGATATTACAGTGCATATGAGCTCCATATCAATTATTTACGGGTTGGGGGCGAAGGATAAAAGCCAGACAGCCATCCTAACCGCCTGCCATCAAGAGGAACTCCACCAACAAAAGGTAAACCCAATCGGACTTTGCAGGCCAGCATGACTAGGGCACAGTAAGGGCTCAAGTTAACTCAAAGCGTTCCTCGAGGGGGGTGCTTTGAGTCACTTAATCAGAATAATTTTGGAATGTCTGGGGAGTTTGTACCATTTACTGTGGCCAAAGTGAGAACTACGCTAACAGAACCAACAGCATCCTGTTTTAAGCAATATGGAGGAGGTTAACTCCATATCCTTGAGCAACATGACATTGGCTGCTTCAGAGCCTCAATGCTTGATAGTGGTCTTAGATCTCGATAACATATGCCACACTTTAATCCTCCCCCAGTCTTCACGTCAGGCTCCCTCTGAAGAAAGTATGGGGACATCACCTACATTGTCTCAAGAAGGAGACACAGGAAATATGGAAGGGAGTCAAGATAGACCACAGCGAGAGGGTGCAGAATCTCTACTTCTCACATTGATGGAGTAGATTAAAACAAAATTTGCGACATCTGAGAGCAACCAAGTTAAGATACAGGGTGCCTGTCAAAGTTTGGATCTTAAGATCACAGACCTTGTGGAGAGACTATCAGTCATGGAAGCATTCCTAGGAGGACTGCGCTTAGCAGTTGAACACAACCGCAAGGAAATTCAGTCATTGAAGTTGGGAGAAAGATACATTTGGGATATTCTGGAGTCTTTGGAAAATAACTCCAGAAGAAACAACTTACGGCTCGTTAATGTTCTAGAGGGAGTAGAAAGTGGAAATATAAAAGAGTTCATTGTAAACTTATTTAAGGCATTCATCCCCTCAGTGGCCTCAAGCGATCTAAACAAAGAGATACAAAGAGTGCACCGGGACCCTTTAGGAAAAACCCTAACAGAGATAGACCTAGGAAAATCCTGATCAACTTTAGCTCTTATCTGATAAAAGAACAGATTCTCTGAGTCCCTAAAAATAAAGGCCCTCATTACAACCCTGGTGGTTGGTGTTAAAGTGGTGGTAATACCGCCAACAGGCTGGCGGTAAATACCGCCAAATTATGACCACAGCAGTGAGCCATTTTACCACACAGATGGCCAGGGTGGAAACAACGGGCACCACAGCTGTAGCTGCCTACAGCCAGGCGGAAGTCAATGTTCCGCCCACCATATTAAGACATGCCAATCCACCACCTTTTCCAGGGCAGTACCAACGACATCAAAAGCCTGACGGAAACTGACCTCAGAAGTGAAAGGACTCACCATTGGAGACACAGGGAACAACAACGCCGCCATGGAGCCCGAACTTTATGTCTTCCCCATGCTCTTCTACTTGCTGCTCCACCACGAACACCAATGACAGCGAAGACGACGACGGTGAGTATAGCTGCCTAGCACACAAGGGAGGGGGGAGGAAAAAAGAGAGTAACACACACACACGCAACACCCCCCCCCCCCACACCGCCAACACCATACACACATACAGCTACAGTACTAAAATATATTTACCCCGTACTTCGGATGAATAATGCAAGGACAACAGGAATTTATTAAAGTAAGAGTAATAAGATCAACACAGTAGAAATAAGAAATACGCAATACAACAGATATATACATTTGTACAGTCCTCAGTGTGCGTGGGCCACAGACCAAAGTCCAAGGCCCCACTTGTCACCTGCATCAGCACGGAGAGAACACTGCAGGGGCATCAGTTGGTAAATAGGCAGGCACCTCAGGGGAACGGGGGATGGGGGGGCCACCTCAGCCGGGAGATGAAACAAGACCACTGGTTCTGGAGGGGCCAACATGCCCTGTGTTTGGTCCTGGGGAGTGCAAGGCCACAGTCTCTCAGGTGGGTGACTTGCCCACATGCCCTGTGCTTGATCCTGGGGAGTGCAAGGCCACAGTCTCTCAAGTGGGTGACTTGCCCACTGGTTCTGGAAGGGGCAACATGCCCTGTGCTTGGTCCTGGGGAGTGCAGGGCCACAGTCTCAAGTGGGTGACTTGCCCACTGGTTCTGGAAGGGTGTCCTGGGGAGTACAAGGCCACAGTCTCTCAAGTGGGTGACTTCCCCACTGGTGGAGGGGGCAACAAGCCCTTGCTTGGTCTTGGGGAGTGCAAGGCCACAGCTTCTGGAGTGGGTGTCTCCCACACTGGTTCTGGAGGGGGCATCGGGCTCTTTGCTCTTGATCTTGGAGGCTGGGGTTGGTGGGTGTCTTACCCACTGGTTCTGGGGGGGGGGGCATCATGCCCTGTGCTCTTGATCCTGGGGAGCGTGGGGTTGGTGGGTGTCCTACCCACTGGTTTTGGAGGGGGCATCATGTCCTGTGCTCTTGATCCTGGGGAGTGCAAGGTCACAGTCTCTCCGGTGGATGTCATACCCACTGGATTTGCAGGTGGCAGGCCGCACAGCAGCCAATGGAGGCAGGACTACATACCGTCCGCTGGAGGTGACGGCTCCTCGGTGGTAGTGGTGGTGCTGCTGCTGGAGGGGAGAGGCTCCAGCCCATCCCCTGCAGCCTCGGATGGCTGCCCACTGGTGGTGCTGCTGCTGGTGGGGAGAGGCTCCAGCCCATCCCCTGCAGCCTCGGATGGCTGCCCACTGGTGGTGCTGCTGCTGCTGCTGGTGGGTGGAGGCTCCAACCCATCCCCTGCAGCCTCGCATGGCTTCCCACTGGTGGTGGTGGTGCTGCTGATGCTGGTGGGGGGAGGCTACAGCCCATCCCCTGCAGCCTCGGATGGCTGCCCATTGGTGTTGGTGGTGGTGCTGATGCTAGTGGGGGGAGGCTCCAGGCCATCCCCTGCATCCTTGGATCGCTGCACAACCATGGTTGGTGGTGGGGGCTCCGTCAGAGTCCCTGCCCCAGGCCCCTTACCCTTACTGCCTGCTGGTGATGGCTCGTTATTCTTCCTGGCAGCAGCTGGGGCAGGCTCGTTGGTCTTCCTGGCAGCAGCTTGGGCAGGCTCGTTGTTCTTCCCGGCAGAAGCTGGGGCAGGCTCCTTTGTCTTCCTGGCAGCAGCTGGGGCAGGCTTCTTTGCTCTTCCTGGCAGTAGCTGGGGCAGGCTTCTTTGCTCTTCCTGGAAGCAGCTGGGGCAGGCTCTTTGCTCTTACTGGCAGCAGCTGGGGCAGGCTCTTTGCTGTTCCTGGCAGCAGCTGGGGCAGGCTCCTTCCCCTTGAGGCTGCCTGGTGCAGGCTCCTTCACCCTCAGGACATGTGCCCTGGATCCTTTCCCACCACCAGTGGGTGTGGTGACTACTGGGCCCGTGGACTGGGTGGCTGAGGTGCTTGCCTGGGTTTTTGCCACACTGGCCAGATGTGCAGGATGGGGGGAGGGGGAGGGAAGAAGTCAATGGCGGATAGGAAAAGCTTTTTAGGGACATTGGGGTGGCAAGAGGGAGAAGGTTTGGGAGTGGAGGAAGGAGGGAGTGGTTGTAGGAGGCATCTGTTTGCTGATTTTGGGAGCAGGTGCATGGGCTGGATGCGATTGTGAGGTGGATGGCGGTTGGGCATCTGAGTGCTTGCGTTTGTGTACTTTAGGAGGGGGGCAGACGCAGTGGAAGAGGACACAGGACGTGTGCATGGCTGTTGTGGAGGTGTTTGCCAGTGAGGTGTGTGTTCTGGTAGGTGTGGTGGTGATGCTGGTAGTAGATGATGATGTAGTGCATGCAGGTGTGAGTGTTGACGGGACTGGGAGGGAGGTTGAGGAGGAGGAGGAGGAGGGGGAGTCAGTGGAAATTGTGGATGTTGGTATGTCTGCATCTGGGTGGTGTTTGTGTGAGTGCCTGTGGGATGAAGTGTGGTGCTTGTGTTTGCCTGTGACACTCTTGGATGTTGTCTTGTGTGCATGCTCGTCTGCCTGTGTGCTTGGGATAGGTTGGGGTTGAGGGGAATGGTTTTGGAAAGAGGAAGTTGGAGGGGGGAGGATTTAAACAGGGACAATGGCTGCCATCAGAGAGGAGGCCAGGGCCTGGATAGATCTCTGAGAGCCAGTGTGAATGCCCTCCAGGAATGCATTAGTCTGTTGCATCTGTGCTGCCAGCCCCTGGATGGCATTCACAATGGTTGACTGCCATACAGAGATGGATCTTAGGAGGTCAATAGCCTCCTCACTCAGGGCAGCAGGGCTCACTGGGGCTGGGCCTGAGGGGCCTGGGGTGAAGGAGATGCCCACCCTCCTGGGTGAGCAGGCATGGGCAACTCGATGAGGGGCTGCTGGGGGGGGCAGTGCTGGTACGGGGATGGCAGCTGTAGCTGGGGTGGCCACAGAGGTGTCCGCCACCACCAGGGAGCTTCAATTGGAGGAGGTATCGATGTCCAAACTGTCCCCTCCAGTCTCCGTCGTGGTGCTCCCCTCGAACTCCGTCCCACTGGTGCCCTCAGCATCGGTGGACTCTGCCTCCTGGGTCCTGTGGGATGCAGCTCCCTCCATCACCGGTGCCTCTGCTCCCCTGCCAGATGATGCTAATGCACATAAGGACAGGGTGACAAAACAAAAAGAGGGGGAAAGAGACAAAGGATACACTGGGTCAGTGGCTGCACCAACACCACTATTGGCGTACACAGCACACTCACACACAGGGTACAGGGCTATGCAATATGCGTTGCACCACCAGTGATATTGCTAGCCACCAAGGCATAGGGAGGGGCACACACTGCCAAATGAAGCACACCTGGGACCCACGCAGCCCTGACCAGTAGTGGATGCCTACGAGCTAGATAGCAGGATTGTCCCTTCAGTACCCTTGCCACCAGGGGATATGCTCTGCAATGTCAGGACTGGCCAAGGGGCACCCACTGACACACATCCCCCACCCAGATACCACCCTACCATGCGTAAGTTGTGATGATGGGCACTGTACTCACCCCCTTGTGGCTGCTGTGATGCCCTCAAACGCCTATCCAGCTCAGGATAGGCCACCACCAGTATGCAAGCCATCGGAGGGTCAGGGTTCGACGGGCACCCCTTCCTTGTTTGGAGACAATCCCCAGCTGGGCCTCGCCTGTCTTTCGTGCCCAGCGTCTCAGGTCCTCCCACCATTTCCGACAGTGGGTGCTCTGCCTGCCGTAGACCCCCAGCATCCGCACCTCCTTGGCAAAGGCAAGCCATATACCCTTCTTTTGATGGGCACTAACCTGCAGAGGCAATACACGCAGGAAAATAGTATCAGTCAGACAGTCCTGCCTGTTACACTTATGGCCCACCATACCCCTTCACATCACCATTTACACACACATGGCCCAGCACACAACCTGTACACCGCCCAGGGGACATCCACCCACCCCCCCCTTACATGAGGCCTTCACATACCACTACATGCATTCATGCCACATGCATTGTGCTCACAGTGTACTCTCCTGTTGGTATGGAGGCCCATACAGCTGTCCGTACTGGAGTAGGACCCCATCCACCAGTCCCTCCAACTCCGCCGAGGTGAAGGCAGGGGCCCTTTCTCCAGTGACACGAGCCATGGTAGGTTCCAGACGCAGGTCACAGCAGCACATGCAGTGTAGGTCCTCTCCTGCTGAAGTTCAGGTAGCAAGTGAGGAACCAGATCGAAAATGGATGTCACGTCCACGGCAGTGCATACTGTCACTGCTGCCGTACATCACCATTGGCCACTGTACTCCATAGGGCCCAATGTTAACCAGGAGTTGCACAGTGGTTTTCGACCGCCTCCCGCAACGGCGCACAACGTCTGTGGAATTACCTCACTTCCACCTGTCATTTCGGGGGTGGGGGGCAGCCCCAGGATAATTACTGCATCATTGTCTAAATTTAGACATACAGGACAATTCTCACTGACCCATTACAACTTGACAGCATGCATCATACTGTTGTAGCCCCATTGTTCAGTTTGTGACCGGCTCCTCACTCTTTTGTCCCATAAATTGCTACCACTGTGGATGAATAGGAGATGGAGACACACCCCCGTGTACAGACTCCTGGTGGACTTGGCAATAGTGGAGGACAGGCACATCATCCTCACCTATAGACTTGACAGGCCCACAATCACAGAGCTGTGTGCCCAATTGGAGCCTGACCTGATATCTGCTATCTGTCACCCCACTGGGATCCCCCCTCTTGTGCAAGTTTCATCAGTGCTCCATTTCCTGGCAACTGGTTCTTTCAAAGCGACAGTGGGCTTTGCAGCAGGAATGTCACAGTCAATGTTCTCAATTTGGCTGACCAGAGTGTTGTCTGCCCTGATTAAACACATGTGCAGCTACATTGTATTTCCCCAGGTGGAGGATTTGGCCACAGTGAAGGCTGACTTCTATGCAATCGGACATCTCCCTAACATAATTGGGGGGATTGATGGAACACATATTGCATTTGTCCCCCCGTCAAAATGAACAGGTGTACAGAAATTGTAGGAGTTTCCACTCAATTAATGTACAGATGGTGTGCTTGGCGGACCAGTACATCTTCCATGTCGATGCTAAGTATTCTGGGTCGGTTCATGATGCCTTTATCCTGAGTAATAGCAGCATCCCAAATGTGATGGCCCAACTAGAGAGGCACAGGGTGTGGCTAATAGGTGAGCCCTGGTCCCCACCCAGTATATATTGGTGTATGGTGTGGGCCATATGGAATAGTATGTGGCTAGATGTCATCCCTCAATATTGGCAGGTGACTCTGGTTACCCCAACCTATCATGGCTTCTGACCCCTGTGAAGAATGTCAGGACAAGGGCAGAAGAACGTTCTAATGAGGCACATGGGTGAACCAGAAGGATCAGAGAAAGAACCTTTGGTCTCCTGAAGGCCAGGTTTCGGTGCCTCCATCTAACAGGTGGATCGCTGTGCTACTCACCCAAGAAGGTCTTCCAGAAAATAGTGGCATGCTGCATATTGCACAACCTTGCCCTGAGACGCCATGTGCCTTTTCTGCAGGAGGAGGAGGCTGGAGATGGCCGTGTGGCAGCAGTGGACCCTGTGGACAGTGAGGATGAGGACAACAGAACAGCAGTGATATGACAGTATTTCCAACGGCACACAGGTAAGACAGTGTTACTTCACATTTCATTGTCATTATTTTGAAATTCTTTGGCACTGGCATGCTGTTATTGCCCACTTCTATGCCCACTTACTGTACCTTTTGGCAATTCATTTTACAGATGTTGGTGCCTCACTATAGCTCCTGGTGTGTTCATCGCAGCCAACTACAGGTCTTTCTTATGTGCTCATTTACTGTACAGTTGAATTGCATTGTTTGTACCTGTTTAAATGAATACATACTTGAAAAATGTGACATACGCCACACTTGTATTTTTTCCAAGGGTGTTTATTGAAGTGCTAAGAAAAAGAGGGGCAAGTGCAATGGGATGGGGTGATGATGTAGGAAATTCCAGGGTATAGATCCAATCTGTAGCACAGGTGCATTGTCCATGGGGACATAGGTAGGGGAGCAATGGCAGTTCAAGGTGGACCGGGTGACAGAGTGGGACACAAGGGTGATAATCAAGAGCATTTAATTTCCTGGCGGGGTGTTGGCAATAGTCTTTGGCTTCTGCCTGGATCACAGGGAACGTTTGTGGGGTGGTTCTCCTTCTGCAGGGGGAGGGGTGCTGGTGGTCTGTGAGTCCTGTGGCAGGGCCTCCTGGCCACTAGCGGCTGCGGAGGTAATAGGCAGTTCAGATGACTGGCTAGTGGCAGGCGCCCACTGGTGTGAGACTGCCTCCCTCATAATGTTGGTCATGTCTGCCAGCACCCCTGCTATGGAGACCAGGGTGGTGTTGATGGCCTGCAAGTCCTCCCTGATCCGCTGGTACTGTCCATCCTGCAGCCACCTGTTATCCTGCACAGTGTCCTGGGAATGTTGATATGCTCCCAGGATCTCAGAGAGTGCCTCCTGGAGAGTCGGTTCCCTGAGCCTGTCCTCCCCCTGGCGCACAGCACTCCTTCCAGTTTCCCTGTTGTCCTGTGCCTCTTTCCCCTGAACCGTGTGCCCACTGCCACTGACCCCAGGTCCCTGATTTTCTTGGGCATGAGGTGTGCCCTGGGGTCAATGTAGAGGTGAACACACTGCTGATTGACGTGTCCTGGGGACAGAGGTATGGGTACGCTGGGTGGGTGCTGTGGTGGTGTTTCCAGCTGGGGGAGGCTCTGTAGTGGTGTGTGACTGGGCATGGGTAACTGACTGTCCAGAGGTCCCTGATGGGCCAGGTTGGTCATCCAGGTCCAGGCGACCAGAGTTGCTGTCATCACTGTGGGCCTCTTCAGTTGGGGTACTGGATATTGCTGACACCTCATTTCTGGTGACATTGGCTGGGATACCTGTGGGTATGTAAATGATGTGTTATTGTTTCTGTGTGTGACATATTGTGCATCTGTGCGTTGCCCTCTTGTATTTGCCCTAGCGTCTTTAACTTGTGTAAGTTGGTATGTGGTGGGCTAGCTGATTCTCTCTAGTGTGCATGCTTTGGTGATAGGTGTCCATGCAGGGCTTTGAGTGATGTCCATGCATTGGTAGAGCATGCAGGGCTTGGCATTGGGATGAGTGAGATGTGATGGTGGGGTGTGTGGAAGGTGGTGGAGTGATGGGAGTGAGGGTTCGGGTTCGGGTGAGGGTGTGGGGTATGTGAAGGCATGCAGGTAGGGGGTGATAGTAGTAAAGAGTTGACTTACCAGAGTCCAGTCCTCCTCCTACTCCAGCCAGGCCCTCAGGATGCATGATTGCCAAGACGTGCTCCTTCCATATTGTTAGTTGTGGGGGAGGAGGTGGGTGTCTACCGCCAGTCCTCTGTACTGCGGATTGGTGTCTTGCTGCCTTCCCTTGTAGGTCGTTCCATCTCTTCCTGATGTCGGCCCTAGTTCTTGGGTGCTGTCCCACGACGTTGACCCTGTCCACGATTCTCCGCCATAACTTCATCTTCCTTGCAATGTATATCTGCTGCACCTGTGTTCCAAATAACTGAGGCTCTACCCTGATGAGTTCCTCCGCCATGACCCTTAGCTCCTCCTCTGAGAATAGGGGGTGTCTTTTTGGTGCCATGGGTGTTGTGTGGGGTGTGTAGATGAGGGTGTGCTGGGTAATATGTTGGGGTGTGTGATGTGGGGTTCATGAGTGGTGTAGAGGTGTAGGTAGTGTGTAGCTCTGGTCTTGTCTGTGGTTGTGGTGTCTGTCTCGTGCCAATGGTTTGTAGTCTTAAAGGGTTGTGGGTAATGTGGGTGTGTGTTCTATAGTGGTGTGGGTGTGGTGTGTGTATGAGTGACAGGTTTGTGTTTTTTGAACTGTCCAATGTGGTGTTGTTTCGTTTGAGTGTGTGTATTTTGAGCACGGCGGTATGTACCGCCAATGGTTTACCACCCTTGAATGTCCGCTGTGGTGATTCATGGGTCATAATGTGATGGGTGTAGTTCTGTTGGCGTAACGGTGTGGGTTTTGATACCGCCAGTTTCTCACTGACCTTTGGTGTGGCGGAATTGTGTATGTGGCTGAATAGTGACAAACTGGTGTGTGTGTGTGTGTGTCATAATATGGTGAACAGATATCCGCCGCTGCATGTTGGCGGCAGTTAGCATGGTGGTAAGTGGGATTTACCGCCAATGTCATAATGAGGGCCAAAGTGTTTTAAAAAAGAATGGTCCTTCCGTATCAGATTTAACATTTGTAAGGTGACCCAAACTCGTCAATGGGAGCTGGGAAAATACATTCAGGAATCCAAAGTCACTTTTGTGATATCTGTACTCCTTATGGCCATTGAGGAATCATCATAATTCTCTGGCTTAGCTCATAATTAGATTCCCACCCTGTTTCTCCCCTGCTGGGCCAAGTTAATTACTCTGCTGGCCAGCAATAGGATCAAAGACCTACCCATAGAGCAGAGCTATTAAACACTGCACAGACTTTTTTCTGGGAAAGGGCGGGGTAGGGATGAGATCAGCATGTGCTAATCTGCCCTTCATCCTAAACCTTCCTGATGAGGGGCACTTCCACAGACTCAAACAAGGACAGCCGGACCAGGCACCTGTGACAGTTGAGGGCAGGGCTGAGACAAGAAGGTATTTTAGTAGACCCTTTGCAGTCACCATGTTAGAATATCCCAGAATGCTGTGAAAGAGGGTTGGGACAGAAGTGAAGGGATGATGTGTCACCCTAGGATTTAGGAGAGATACCCAGCTTCTTGATCTTTCCACCCCTACTTAAAATACCCTGTGTAGGAAAGTACCATCTTGCCTGGCATGTTATCCCCATATTTACTTGTGAGTCAGTTTGATTTTGCCTATGTCACTGGGATCCTGCTAGCCAGGACCCCAGTGCTCATAAAGTATGCCCTGTATGTGTTCCCTGTGTGGTGCCTAACTGTATCACTGAGGCTCTGCTAACCAGTACCTCAGTGTTTATGCTCTCTCTGCTTTTAAAATTGTCACTGCAGGCTAGTGACTAATTTTACCAATTCTTATAGGCACACTGGCACACCCTTATAATTCCCTAGTATATGGTACCTAGGTACCCAGGGTATTGGGGTTCCAGGAGATCCCTATGGGCTGCAGCATTTCTTTTGCCACCCATAGGGAGCTCAGACAACTCTTACACAGGACTGCCACTGCAGCCTGAGTGAAATAACATCCACGTAATTTCACAGCCATTTTACACTGCACTTAAGTAACTTATAAGTCACCTATATGTCTAACCCTCACCTAGTGAAGGTTAGGTGCAAAGTTACTATGTGTGACAGGACCCTGGCACTAGCCAAGGTGCCCCCACATTGTTCAGGGCAATTTCCCCAGACTTTGTGAGTGCGGGACACCATTACATGCGTGAACTACATATAGGTCAATACCTATGTGTAGCTTCACAATGGTAACTCCGAACATGGCCATGTAACATGTCTAAGATCATGGAATTGTCCCCCCGCGCCAAATCTTGTATTGGGGTGCCAATCCCATGCATCCCCGGGGCTCCACTATGGACCCCGGGTACTGCCAAACTAGCTCTCTGGGGTTTTCTCTGCAGCTACCGCTGCTGCCAACCCTCAGACAGGGTTCTGCCCTCCTGGGTTCTGGGCAGCCCAGTCTCAGAAAGGCAGAACAAAGGATTATCTCTGAGAGAGGGTGTTACACTCTCTCCCTTTGGAAATAGGTGTTAAGGGCTAGGAAGGAGTAGCCTCCCCCAACCTCTGGAAATGCTTTGAAGGGCACAGATGATGCTCTCCTTGCATAAGCCATTTTACACCGGTTCAGGGATCCCACAGCCCTGCTCTGGCGCAAAACTGGACAAAGGAAAGGGGAGTGACCACTCCCCTGTCCATCACCACCCCAGGGGTGGTGCCCAAAGCTCCTCCAGTGTGTCCCAGACCTCTGCCATCTTGAATGCAGAGGTGTGAGGGCACAATGGAGACCTCTGAGTGGCCAGTGCCAGCAGGTGACGTCAGAGACCCCTCCTGATAGGCTCTTACCTGGTTAGGTAGCCAATCCTCCTCTGAGGGCTATTTAGGGTCTCTCCTGTGGGTTCCTCTTCGGATAACGAATGCAAGAGCTCACCAGAGTTCCTCTGCATCTCTCTCTTTGACTTCTGCCAAGGATCAACTGCTGACTGCTCCAGGACGCCTGCAAAACTGCAACAAAGTAGCAAGAAGACTACCAGCGACATTGTAGCACCTAATCCTGCAGGCTTTCTCAACTGTTTCCTGGTGGTGCATGCTCTGAGGGCTGTCTGCCTTCACCCTGCACTGGAAGCCAAGAAGAAATCTCCCGTGGGTCGACGGAATCTTCCCCTTGCTACCGCAGGCACCAAACTTCTGCATCACCAGTCCTCTGGGTCCCCTCTCATCTTGACGAGCGTGGTCCCTGGAACACAGGAGCTGGATCCAAGTGACGCCAACAGTCCAGTGGTCCTTCTGTCCAAATTTGGTGGAGGTAAGTCCTTGCCTCCCCACGCCAGACAGTAATCCTGTGTACTGCGTGATCTGCAGCTGCTAGGGCTTCTGTGCATTTTTGCAAGACTTCCTTTGTGCACAGCACAGCCCAAGTCCCCAGCACTCTGTCCTGCATTGCTCAACTCGCTGAGTTGACCTCCGCCTTCGTGGGACCCTCTTTTGTTGTGTTGAGACGACAGCCATGCTCATATTTCTTGAGCGCCTGTTCAAGTGCTTCTGCGGGTGCTGCCTGCTTCTGCATGGGCTCTCTCTGTTGCTGAGCGCCCCCTCTGTCTCCTCTTCCAAGGGGTGACCTCCTGGTCCTTCCTGGGCCCTGGCAGCACCCATTATCTTCAACCGTGACTCTTGCAGCTAGCAAGGCTTGATTGCGGTCTTTCTGTGTGGAAACAACTCTGCATCCTCCAGCACGCTGTGGAACATCTTCTGACTAAAGGAGAAGTTCCTGGCTCTTTCCGTTGTTGCAGAAGCTTCGGTTTCTTCCTCCCAGAGGTGAGCCCTTTTGCACCTTCATTCGGGGTTTAGTGGGTTCCTGTCCCCCTGGACACTTGCGTGACTCCGCAGGTCCTCAGGTCCAGGAATCCATCTTCAGTGCTTTGCAGTCCGTTGTTGTCTTTGCAGAATCCCCTATCTCGACTTTACTGTCTTTCTGGGGTAGTAGGGTAACTTTATTCCTACTTTTCAGGGTCTTGGGGTGGGGTATCTTGGACACCGTTAGCGTTTTCTTACACTTCCAGTGACTCTCTACACACTACACTAGGCCTGGGGTCCATTCGTGGTTCGCATTCCACTTTTGGGGTATATGGTTTGTGTTGCCCCTAGGCCTATTGTCTCCTATTGCATTCTATTGTGTTCTACAGTGGTTTCACTACTTTTCTAAGTGTTTTACTTACCTGATTTTGGTCTGTGTGTATATTTTGTGTATTTTACTTACCTCCTAATGGAGTATATCCTCTGAGATACTTTTGGCATATTGTCACTAAAATAAAGTACCTTTATTTTTAGTATCTCTGAGTATTGTGTTTTCTTGTGATATAGTGCTATATGATATAAGTGGTATAGTAGAAGCTTTGCATGTCTCCTAGTTCAGCCTACACTGCTCTGCTATAGCTACCTCTATCAGCCTAAGCTGCTAGAACAATTCTAATCTACTAATAAGGGATAACTGGACCTGGCACAAGGTGTAAGTACCACTAGGTACCCACTATAAGCCAGGCCAGCCTCCTACACCCTGCACAAGGCAGAGACTGTGGACAACTTTCATAACCTGGGAGTGGCGACACCAGAGGAGTGCCCAATTGGAAGGAGAAGCCCCTTGACTCCACTGCAAGGATGAACTTAGAGGCTTTTAGACTCCAGCTGGCACTCTGGGTCTAGGAGGGTTTCTCGAGTGCCAGTGATATGATGCCCGTCCCTAGATAGAACCTTTCCCATGCAGATCCCATCCCTCATTAAGCATTCAAGCACAGGCCCTGGACTTGATGCCACCCCTAATTATGCAAATGCTCTGTGCTTTTCATGACTGTTTCTCTTCCGCTCCAAACTCCTTCAATCTGCCTATCCATTGCCAGCTATATTTGACATGCCAAGATTGGAAAGTCTCTGGCATATGAGAAGAATTATTTTAGGATTTATTGGTGATTTAATTGGTTTGTTTCAAAATAGGTCCATTCATTTTTTGCATGGTGAATTATTCCAGTCATATCTGTTGATATTTTGTCACGTTACTGTATGTTTTTAATTGATTGTTGATATTCGACTATGTCCTTTGTGGTTTCAATGTGAACCTAATAAAGTTATTTGAAGGAATGAATAACTGTTTCTGCTTGTGGTGGACACCAGGGGTCACTGGTTGTTTTGTGTTCTCTTTCACAGTGTACGTAAACTCTGCTATTTAGGGGTGTTGTGTATTCCGCCGTTCGCACTGTGTAGGAGGCTGGACTGGCTTGTAGTGAGTACCAAGGGGTACTTGCACCTTGCACCAGGCCCAGTTATCCCTTATTAGTGTATAGGGTGTCTAGCAGCTTAGGCTGATAGATAATGGTAGCTTAGCAGAGCAGCTTAGGCTGAACTAGGAGACGTGTGAAGCTACTACAGTACCACTTAGTGTCATATGCACAATATCATAAGAAAACACAATACACAGTTATACTAAAAATAAAGGTACTTTATTTTTATGACAATATGCCAAGGTATCTTAGAGTGTACCCTCAGTGAGAGGATAGGAAATATACACAAGATATATATACACAATAGCAAAAATATGCAGTATAGTCTTAGAAAACAGTGCAAACAATGTATAGTTACAATAGGATGCAATGGGGAAACATAGGGATAGGGGCAACACAAACCATATACTCCAAAAGTGGAATGCGAACCACGAATGGACCCCAAACCTATGTGACCTTGTAGAGGGTCGCTGGGACTATTAGAAAATAGTGAGAGTTAGAAAAATAACCCTCCCCAAGACCCTGAAAAGTGAGTGCAAAGTGCACCAAAGTTCCCCTAAGGACAAAATAGTCGTGTTAGAGGGAGAATGCAAGGAAAACACAAATCAGCAATGCAACAACGATGGATTCCTGTCTGAAGGTACCTGTGGAACAAGGGGACCAAGTCCAAAAGTCACAAGCAGCTCGTAGCTGGGCAGATGCCCAAGAAATGCCAGCGGTTGGTGCAAAGAAGCTCTTACTAGGCTGAAGAGCTGTGAATACTGCAGGAACGACAAGGGCTAGAGACTTCCCCTTTGGAGGATGGATCCCCCACGCCTTGGAGAGTCGTGCAGAAGTGTTTTCCCGCCGGATGGACGCCAACAAGCCTTGCTACACGCAAATCGTGCGTTTGGCGTTTTTGGACGCTGCTGGGGCCCAGGAGGGACCAGGAGGTCACAAATTGGACCTGCAGAGAGAGGGGACGTCGAGCAAGACAAAGAGCCCTCACTGAAGCAGGTAGCACCCGGAGAAGTGCCAGAAACAGGCACTACAAGGATGCGTGAAACGGTGCTCGCCGAAGTTGCACAAAGGAGTCCCACGTCGCCGGAGACCAACTTAGAAAGTCGTGCAATGCAGGTTAGAGTGCCGTGGACCCAGGCTTGGCTGTGCACACAGGATTTCCGCCGGAAGTGCACAGGGGCCGGAGAAGCTTGCAAAGTCGCAGTTCCCAGCAATGCAGCCCAGCGAGGTGAGGCAAGGACTTACCTCCACCAAACTTGGGCTGAAGAGTCACTGGACTGTGGGAGTCACTTGGACGGTGTCGCTGGATTCGAGGGACCTCGCTCGTCGTGCTGAGAGGAGACCCAAGGGACCGGAGATGCAGCTTTTTGGTGCCTGCGGTTGCAGGGGGAAGATTCCGTCGACCCACGGGAGATTTCTTCGGAGCTTCTGGTGCAGAGAGGAGGCAGACTACCCCCACAGCATGCACAAGCAGGAAAACAGTCGAGAAGGCGGCAGGATCAGCGTTACAGAGTTGCAGTAGTCGTCTTTGCTACTATGTTGCAGGTTTGCAGGCTTCCAGCGCGGTCAGCGGTCGATTCCTTATCAGAAGGTGAAGAGGGAGATGCAGAGGAACTCGGCTGAGCTCATGCATTCGTTATCTAAAGTTTCCCCAGAGACAGAGACCCTAAATAGCCAGAAAAGAGGGTTTGGCTACCTAGGAGAGAGGAAAGGCTACTAACACCTGAAGGAGCCTATCACAAGGAGTCTCTGACGTCACCTGGTGGCACTGGCCACTCAGAGCAGTCCAGTGTGCCAGCAGCACCTCTGTTTCCAAGATGGCAGAGGTCTGGAGCACACTGGAGGAGCTCTGGACACCTCCCAGGGGAGGTGCAGGTCAGGGGAGTGGTCACTCCCCTTTCCTTTGTCCAGTTTCGCGCCAGAGCAGGGGCTAAGGGGTCCCTGAACCGGTGTAGACTGGCTTATGCAGAATTGGGCACATCTGTGCCCAACAAAGCATTTCCAGAGGCTGGGGGAGGCTACTCCTCCCCTGCCTTCACACCATTTTACAAAGGGAGAGGGTGTCACACCCTCTCTCAGAGGAAGTTCTTTGTTCTGCCATCCTGGGCCAGGCCTGGCTGGACCACAGGAGGGCAGCTGCCTGTCTGAGGGGTTGGCAGCAGCAGCAGCTGCAGAGAAACCCCAGGAAGGGCAGTTTGGCAGTACCAGGGTCTGTGCTACAGACCACTGGGATCATGGAATTGTACCAACAATGCCAGGATGGCATAGAGGGGGCAATTCCATGATCATAGACATGTTACATGGCCATATTCGGAGTTACCATGGTGAAGCTACATATAGGTAGTGACCTATATGTAGTGCACGCGTGTAATGGTGTCCCCGCACTCACAAAGTTCAGTGAATTGGCTCTGAACAATGTGGGGGCACCTTGGCTAGTGCCAGGGTGCCCTCACACTAAGTAACTTTGCACCTAACCTTTACCAGGTAAAGGTTAGACATATAGGTGACTTATAAGTTACTTAAGTGCAGTGTAAAATGGCTGTGAAATAACGTGGACGTTATTTCACTCAGGCTGCAGTGGCAGGCCTGTGTAAGAATTGTCAGAGCTCCCTATGGGTGGCAAAAGAAATGCTGCAGCCCATAGGGATCTCCTGGAACCCCAATACCCTGGGTACCTCAGTACCATATACTAGGGAATTATAAGGGTGTTCCAGTAAGCCAATGTAAATTGGTAAAAATGGTCACTAGCCTGTCAGTGACAATTTGGAAAGAAATGAGAGAGCATAACCACTGAGGTTCTGATTAGCAGAGCCTCAGTGAGACAGTTAGTCACTACACAGGTAACACATTCAGGCACACTTATGAGCACTGGGGCCCTGGGTTACCAGGGTCCCAGTGACACATACAACTAAAACAACATATATACAGTGAAAAATGGGGGTAACATGCCAGGCAAGATGGTACTTTCCTACACACTGACAGAGTAATCTCTTTCTGGAGAGCTCAGCAGCATAGCCCTTTTCTTTGGTCCTATATGTACAGACCTTCTGTCCTAAAGAGTGACATTCAAGTGTTTTATCTCTGGTCTTTGACTTTCTGTACACTGGTGCAAATAGCTCATACAAGTAAAAGTGATACATTATTTATGCCTCAGAGATCCGCATATATCCAGTCTTCTAGCAGCAAATTGCAATCAATATTTTTACAACCAGTAAAGATTTTTAAGAGATGAACTAGGTACTAATAATTTACTGACTCCTACAATTGATTTAGGGCCAGATGTACAAAGCTTTTTTCTTGACGCAAACCTCCTCATTCGCAGAATGGGGCCGTTGCGACAAGAAAAATGCATTTTCTGATGCACAGACCCAATTTTGCGGTACAGTATTCTTTTTACCGAAGTGCAAAATGAGTTTGCGAGTCGCCATTAGGAAGGGGCGTTCTGAGGGCGTCCATTCCTAATTGCGAATCGCGGTGCTATGTATGATTGTTTTGTGACCGTGAATTCTGTCACAAAACAATCAGAGTTAGCACGAATTTCAAACTGGTGCTAACCCATTCGAAAACGGGAAGGGGTTCCCAAGGGACCCCTTCCCCTTTGTGAATGAATGCGAAAATATTTTTTCAGAGCAGGCAGTGTCCCAGGGACCACTTACCGCCCTGAAAATAAATATAAAAGAAAACATTTTTTGATTTTAATACATCTCGTTTTTCCTTAAGGAGAGCGGGCTGCATTTAAAAAAACAAAACAAAAAAAAACGCTTTATTTGAAAGCAGTCACAGGCATGGTGGTCTGCTGACCCCAGCAGGCTACCATCCCTGTGAGTGCAACCATTCCTAATGGGGTCGCAAATTGCGACTTTCCTCTTAAATATCAGGGCCAGATGTATGTACCATTTTTCTTGTCACAAACGCCCCAGTTAGCAGAACTGGGCCGTTTTTGTCAAGAAAAAAGCATTTTGGTATGTACAGACCCTATTTTGTGATTCGGTAATCTAATTACAAATTGCAAAATAAGTTTGCAAGTTGCAATTAGGAAGGCGTGTTCCCTTCCTAATTGCGAGTAGCAGTGCAATTTAGAATTGTTTTGTGACCGTGAATGCTGCATGCAGCACTCTGTTTCTCCCATGGGTTTGCGTTTTAGATACTGAGATGGGTATCATGCAGTGATGGATCGCTACACTGCAGAGGCTGGTGGGGTAGCACTCTATACCATTCTTTATAATGATGTGTAGACATGGAGGGGGCGTATGCTGAGGTCTGCATGTCCAACAAGGAGAATGGAGCGATTCCACCGACTAGTTCCACTGAGGCTGAGGTATGGGCCCCAATTATGTGTCTGGTCATGGATGTTTTTCAGATGATTGGACAAATATTGGTATCTGAAAAGAGTTACACCCTGTCTGAGAAGAGGGGCGGTACACCACCATAATACCAAGTTCTACAAAAATATCACAGCCAGAAAATTCACTAAAATATTGTAAAGGTAAATTTATGCAGGTAAGTAGAGGTTTCCTATATCTACCATCGTACACCTTTTCTGACTGTGATATTTTTGTCCCACAATATGTTTGTCCTTGATGTTCTGGCATACAATGAAAGTGGGGGGTGGGAGGAACTGGGCAATTACTGGCCCATTTCCTTATTCAAACCGGCTAGACATATTTATGAGCCCTCTACTGAACTGGCTACAGGAGCACTCAGCAGGTAATCCAATCATTTTGGATTGCCAGGTGGAATTGGTTGAGCACATGTGGGGCAATTGTCCAATGTTACAAGCTTTTATCATAAATTCAGAGCGGGTTACATTGAAATAGATTCAGGGTTATATTATCTTTTCAGAGGTTTATATTCCTTTCAATTAAGTGAATTAATATATGGGTTGGACACTAATAAAAATGAATATAATGCCCTGATGTATATATTTGGAGTTATTACACGCTAAACACTAACTGATGTGACCAAAGCTACTGACGTAATATAGTCTTATAGCTGCTGGTGAGGGATATACCTGGTATAAAAAGGCCCAGAACCTGAGGGAGAGGGTCTTTAATAACCATTAAAGTCCAATGCCTGTAAGACTATTAGAACATTCCACCCACGGAGGGTAGAATGTTGTGCGCTAAAAAGGGGAGAAACAGAGAGGCAAACGTTGGGATGTTGGAGCAGAAGGCTTATGCCAGCCACTATTAGTCAAGAGCCACGTCATTGTCCTCTGTGGAGCTCCCAGCATTTCAGCGCTCTAATACAGCCATATAGCCCACATAGCAGGCTATATCATATCGAGCGTTAAAGGCCTGCTCCAGCATTAAAGAGGGCCACTATTAGAACATTCCACCTCACGGAGGAAGAATTTTCTAATTAAACAAGCATTTTCAATGCAGTAGTAGGTCTTGCATTTGCTTGAGTTAGAGCTATTGGCATTCTAAATTCATACCTGGACTTTTCTTGCCACACATAATTGGTCAACCCTGCCTCATAATTTCGTCTTTTCTACCATATAATTCCAGTGGCCCTGCATATAACTAAAGCACTCCCCTTCTTTCTTTAACTGCATCAAAAAAAGAAAATGTTGCCATTTAGCATCCTAATTTAAATCTGCCATGCTGATTCCAATAGAATACTGCTTTCCCCACCATCAGAGCTGTTGGCTTGCACGCTCGACTTAAAATGAAAGCCAGCAGTCTTGCCAATGCTTTTTTTTCTTCCTTTTTTGCAACTCCCATTCCCTCTTCCAGCTTCTTCCTTCTGTGCCTCCTTGCATAACAAAAATGACAGCAAATTAATTTTAGATGAGAAACAACTGTGCTGAAGTTGACATTTGGAACCGAAGGAAAGCACAACGGGGACATAGAATTTCCCATGTCCTCGTCGCGTGCGGCCGGAAGTACGTCAACTAAACAGTGAGAACTGCATGTATAATTACAGGCATACAGTAGCCAGACAGCATATACTTTTCTTGTCAATTACATGTACACTGCAAGGTGCCTTCCCGGTTTTCAGTCTACATAAAATGGCATTTACATTCATTAAACAATTCCAAAGCGTAATTAAAATTCTCCCTTGAAAAAAAGACAAAAATCAACTTTTTAAAATCAGCTCTTGTACATTGAGTAGTAAAACCAGTGTCGGGACCACATTAGCTGTATCGAAGTACTATACAAATGCCAATTTTAACACTATACCAGAGATGTTCTAAATAATAAACTGTCAGTATTTGGTAAAACACAGGTCAGACTGGACAGGAATGAAAGTCACTTTAAATATGAAACTAAAGTTAAATATATCCGGATGTTCTCTGACTTTGCACCTTATAGTGGCATAATCTTATCGATCATTTCACATTCAAATTCATCGAATTGCAAAATAAAGCAGAAGAACTTAAATAGTGTATTTAAACAGACACATGTTCTTCATGGTTGTGTTTAAATAGCTTGCTTAGGAAGTGCATTAGTTGTATTTCCGGGTGAGTGGCAGCTACTTAGCATTTTGTTCCCTAAGATGTTGTCTTCTGTATGTTACCGTGGTGCTGGCAAGAACCTCCCACCAAACGCAAGCCCACTATTCCACCAGATTATTATGTATGTTCGCAGCTCGTTTGCTGCTCTTTCCGTTAGAAACAAGTAATTCAAACTGTTTTGTAAGCTTCAATATGAGCATTTCATGTGAGGCGATAGAAATTCGAGAACCTTTGAAAGATTCTGGCCTCAGGGCTTCTTTGCCTTTAAACAATTGAGCCAAGTTACCATTGTACATGCAGACTCTGAAACATGTCGGTAATACTGCTGGTTGTCATGATGAAATATCTTTGAAATGCTGATGGCTCCATCACGCAAGACATTTTCCTGGTCTGTGGTCGCCACCTAGTGGGCTTCAACGCTAAATGCTTCTAGATGGAGCTTAGCTGCTGTTTAGTTAGAGCTGCTCCCTGAGGAGGAGGGGAGAGGGCCATGTGAGATTCTTCTGAGAGATTTTGCCGTGGGGCTTTGGTTGGGAGTAAAGAGGAGAAGCGGCTAAGGAGGATTTCAAGTTCAGGATGTGTACAGACCTCCTATGTGGATACAAAGCCGCCGACTGCCTGGCTAAGAACACTGTCTGCAAAGAAAGCTAAGAAAACAAGCTTTCGAACTGCAATGGGTCTCGGGTTTGCTCCTCGAGTTAGAGCTATTAGCGTTTTCTTGCCACAAACTGAAAATAAAAAGTAAAACAGTTGACATAAGCAGCCGGTTCAAAGCACCGCCGTGAGCTCACAGAGACAGGCAAAAGGAACAAGCATTTGCAATGCAAGAACCGAAAATGCACGAGGGAGAGTAAGGAATGGAATAAACAAAGTCACACATTACTGCAGATGAAAATAACTAATAGACTAGAGCCCTGTTAACAGAAACAGTCTGGGGCCACTGAAGCATCCAGCGCTCTGGCCAAATGCTATTAGCCTTTGAACAAAGTAATCCCTAAACACATGCTACATAGGCACAAGTGGAATGGTACAAGTACTAGGGTCATGCTCCAGGGGAGTGTACAACTGTCGAAAAGGTGGACAAAGAGCAAGGATTGACCACTAGCAAACAACGATTTTTTAAGGACACTGAAACAAACCAGTGAAAACACAGAGACCCCAAAAAGAAGTATAGAAGTATATACTAAAGTATATACAAGAGGTCTCGAATGCTCGATCTAAAAAAGAAAGGCCTGTCTGAGCCCAAGGGTGTTGAAATGCTTCGCGACTCTTAAGCCTTTGTTTCACTGCTGTTGTTGCAATTCAGAACAGCCGTGCGCAGGGCCAGAGGTGATGGCTATTGCACATTCACAGCAATAGCTATAAAAGGAGGCAGAAGTCAGTCTGGTTCTCCCTGGGTGTGGCTAACCTACCTTACATCATTCAGCCAAGACATGGAGACCCAGGAGCTGAGCAGCTTTCACCCCTCCCTCCCTGACACTGTGCGCTGCAGGAGGAGGCGGGGGTAAGGGTCCTGTGTGCCCTGATGCACAGGCTCTGCCTCTCGCATTCACCTGCCCTATCCATATATTTGGGAAAGGAAGGGAAAAGAGAGAGGTAGGGCCTGTGCATTAAGACATTGTAATGGTGAGGGCAGCGGGCCTGTACCAGTTTATGTAGGTTGGTACTGCTCCAGTTCGTTAAATTATAGGAAGCTCTCACTATTTCAGTGTTGTAAATGTTTTAGAATTCACTATTCGCAACTCCTTTTACTAAACTCATTAGTGAGCAGGCTTCCCTTGAGCGTTTTTGTTCTGGTTTTGTTGTCTTTTTTTCTATATAACGCTAACTCTGTGGATATAAATTGATGAATTCTGCAGAGGTTTCTTGTTTTTGCAATTAAATTCCTAGGAGTTCCACATCTCTTAACATCTAGTTGAAGTTACATTCTACATGAAGGCAAGGTTGGGAGCACACTGCCTCACGTCCCAGCACAGTTCGTCCCTTTGCATCCTGGTAAATGCAGTTCACAGTTAGCGCTTACTGAAAGGTTATCTGTAGTTTTCCCCCAAAGTTGGTGCAGACATTGCTGTATATCTCTAGACACGTGTTTCTGGGTCTAGCCCTTCTTCATTAGAGAGTAGAGAACAAAGAAAATTCATCTGGGTTTGCTGGAAATGCTGCCAAAATCCTCTCATGTCAAGTACCACTCACAGGCACACAGGTGCATCTCCAAAGCTTGTCAGCTCACTGGCTCAAGGGAGCCTTTTAAACAGTAAGGGAGGGTTGGAAGCACACTGCCTCACATCCTAGCACAGTTCCCCCCTTTGCATCCTGGTAAATGCAGTTCACAGTTAGCGCTTACTTGAAAGTTATCTGTAGTTTTTCACCAGAGTTGGTGCAGACATTCCTGTATATCTCTAGACACTAGATGAATTTTCTTTGTTCTCTACTGATAAAGGGCTAAACCCAGAAACACATGTCTAGAGATATACAGCAATGTCTGCACCAACTTTGGTGAAAAACTACAGATAATATTGAAGTAAGTGCTAACTGTGAACTGGATTTACCAGGATGCAAAGGGGGCGAACTGTGCTGGGATGTGGCAGTGTGCTCCCAACCACCCCCCTTCCTGTTTAAAAGGCTCCCTTTAGCCATTGAGCTGACGAGCTTTGGAGAGGCACCTGTGTGCCTGCCAGTGGTACTTGACCTAAGAGGAATTTGGCAGCATTTCCAGCAAACCCAGATGAATTTTCTTTGTTGTCTACTCTCTACTGATGAAGGGCTAAACCCAGAAGCACGTGTCTAGAGAGATACAGCAATGTTTGCACCAACTTTAGTGAAAAACTACAGATAACTTTTAAGTCCGCGCTAAGTGTGAACTGCATTTACCAGGATGCAAAGGGGTGAACTGTGCTGGGATGTGAGGCAGTGTGCTCCCAACCCCCCTTCCTACATTCTACATGGTTTCACTGTGACCAGGACCTTTACCAGCACCACTGATTAGGTTTGTTATCATCATGGCCACAACTGATTTTGCGAAACTTCAACTTTGAAAAGCAGAGGGAATAATGTTTGAGGAATTAGAAATGATAACTTGTCTCGGAGTGCGCACTGAAGCTGGGAGCTCATTAGGGTTTGACTAGTCTTACGATCAAGCCACCACCTCCTTATATTGTTGAGAGCCGCCCTGACTTTGCTTGTGCTTGTTGCCGCTTAGTGCCATGATCCGCTAATCATAAACCAGTCACTGCGTTTGTCTCCTCCCTGTGCAGGCAGAATGGCAGGAGTGTGGGATGATCTTTTCAATGACGAGATGCTAATAGAAGAAATTATTCCAGTCGCAGTTGATGCTGCGCTGCTCCATGGACTCCTAATAAGAACCGAAGAGCAACCTAACACATCCGAGGTAATATCACTTTAAAGAGAATGATCATGCGTCAGTGACTCTTATTCAACCAAGTGCATCACCGTGTGCTAAGACCTTCTATTACTGATGTCGAGCAATTTGTGGCTCTATTACATATAGGTTGTGCAGTCCTGGTCTGTGCCAGGGCACACCCTGCACTGGAGGCAGTGACATTAGTTTAAGGCAGACCACTTGTCTGCCTTTCGCTGCCACCAGCAGACCAGTCTCAGTTCTCAAAGGGATAGGCACCCCCTGGTGGTAGGTGTGCTGTGTGACAGCACATGTTTATGGAGAGGTCTTTGGGACATCCTGCACCTGATTGGAGAACCCAGTGGGATGCTATTGAAGCTTATAGGTTGCGCACTGCGTCTGGGTTCCACATATTAGGTGCACCATGGAAACACTTGCTTGCCCCTGCTCTTGTGTCTGTAATATTGTTTGGGCACAGCGGCCATGGCGTTCCTTCATTTGCATGAGGCCACACCCCTTATAAATGATGGAGCACCCTCTTACATAGAGAGTGGGTGGCACAGAGTGTGAATCTATATATGTGGCATAGCTAGCGCCCCTGGGACCCTTCCTAATAATAATGTTGGGACATGCGGAGACAGAATTGCCCTACAAGACCCCAACATGTGGTGTAGGATGGTTACTTTATTTCCTTGGGAGTGTCTTTTCCTCACTGTCATCAGTGAGGGTCATGGAGGAATTGTAGACAATATATGTCTGCCCAGGAGGTCTCTGATTCACTTCTTCCTGCAGGGAAAATGTAAAAAAACAAGAGCGACCCCCATCCCTCCAGCTTTCCGCCTTGGTTTGCCTTTCATACGCTGCCCTTTCTCCTCCCACACCATCCTGCTTTGTAGGGTGCTCCTAGATGACGACACTGTGGCACTCTTCCAAAACCTTCAATTTCACCTCCTCTATGTCCTGCTTGGCCCCTCCCCCCTGCTCCTCTGCCATCCTGCTCCATGGGCGGCCTGCCAGTCTGCCTCTTTCACCCCCTCCCACTCTCGAGCTTACATAGATGCTAAATTCTTCCTTTCCACTCCTTTCCTGACAAGTCCTCCAAAATTGACAAAGAAAATGGGAGTAGATGGGGCAGTTCCATCAGGATCTTGAAACTAGAACTGTTCTGGGAAGATAAAAGATAAACCTAAAATTAATTATACAAAAAAAATAGGTATCTGAAAACAGTATACAGGACAATACTTCGAACAAATATTTAAAGAGACTCTGATGTTGGACAAGGTTATATTGGGTGAATATAAGCACAGATGATGCATTGCTCTGTGATCTATAAAATAAACATACCTAGAGAAGATGCATCATGAGAAAGCATGGCTGGACAATAATGACAATTCTGAACCCATTCCATATGGTGGTATTTCCGTAGGATAGCTCTGAGCAGCCTAGGGATGGTGTTCTCAACGTTTTGACCCAAGGTGCATGTCTACCGGTCTCATCATAACATAGCAGTACCGTGGGGGACGTACAGTGCCACACGGTGGCTCATATATTGGAGAGATGGCCATATGCAGATGCTGTCACTCCTTGGTCACTTACTTAAAGAAGCACCATGTACGAGCGGCCCGTAAGTTTGTCTCTATCCACTTGCATCCAGGTTGCCTTTGACTCTGGGGCCCTATGCTTTGTTTTTTGTTTTACTAACATTTGCGGGAAAAAACAGTATAAGTTGCTCTCTTGGATGGTTAAGAAACAGCAGAAATGTAGATGGGCATGGCGGCCATATTGAAATGCTTTTTTCATACGCTTCAAAAAAATATACCCAACGTGCACAGGTGTCCATCTTGAAATGGTTTTAAAACCATTCAAAAATAGGCGCTTACCACTGTATTAGTGACGGTGGGTAGCCAAAGCAAAAAGACGCAGGTGACTATTGGGGAAGAGAATTTTTTAAAGAAAGAGAGCAGGAGGTCTGAAGAGGGGATCGGAGAAAGCCGGGAGATCAAGGGAGAGACATAATAGTCCCTCATGAACCATATTGCAAGGTCCTCACAGAAAGAGTGAAAAGATGCAACTCACTTAATCAAAACATAGTGAGACAAAATTACCCAGGCACAAACACAAGAATATGGGGGAAAGCCATTAAAAAAGCAGCAGGGAATTGAGGTAGACAAAAAGCTATGAAATCATGAGCAAGAAGTGAACAATTAGCCACTCTCAGCATATATTGGATACTATACCTCTGTTGTCAACAGGCAGCTGAAGGTATCTATACGTGAAATCTAAAAAGCAGTCTGTGTTCAAGTAGCCTTCCCCTCAGAGGTCCCAATAGCAAGCCCTGCCTCCCCAGTATCAAACGTACAGTACAGACGGACAACTTCCCAGTGCTGTAGCAGCAACCTCCAAAGTAGTCCAGCAGAGAGGCCTGACCGCCTCCCGTCCTGGAGTGGGAAGTCATGATAATAGCAGTCATGCATTGGACAAAGCTCTCTAGTCCTGGCCCAGGGTGACAAACAGGATGGCCCGTAAGGAACCTTCAAGCCGCTTGCCACTGAGGGAGGAATTCTGCAAAGAAGCCTAGTGAAGGAGTCTACAGCATGAGCTTTGGCTACAAGCAGCATGATCATTACAGCAGGTGTTTTTCCACTCCATGGAGGGCCTGGAGTAGTGGAAGGATTTGTCGGAATAGGGTTGGCTTCAGATTGACACCTTTAACCCTTGCAGGCTGACACAGTGTTGACTTGGGAGGAGGCAAATGTTTGGAGCCTAAAAGTATTCCCAGGTATTGAACTACTTATTGGTTGGTTTGATGCCGGGCTCGAGACTTCTAAATTTGTCTGTCCTTAGAATATTGATGGCAGCCAACACGTTGTGGTTGGATTTGAGGGACTTTGTTTTTGACAAAACTGTACGTTGACTCAAACCCCTTTTAACATATGTTTCTCAAGTGTCTGATGGGAATGGAGTTTGTCATTTCTCCTGCTGGTAATGGGATTTTTTATGTTAGGTTTCACCATTTAATGGAGATGAGATAGAGGAAGAAAACACATAAATAGAAATGAAACAAATAATAATGTTTTTAACCCTTTTATGTATTGACCAAACAATGTTTATGATCTGAATAGGAAAGAAAATAATGTTTATCACTCCTGTTTTAGACACATTTTCATAGTTCACTTGTTTTGGCAATCACTTTTGGTACATTTGCAGAATTTTGAACATTTGTGAAGAGAATATTGACATGGACATCTTTTTGTAGGTTTTGCAAGTACATGTACGTGTAACTTCTGTGGGTGAAGACTTTAGAAATTTTGTAGGTTTTAGCACCCCATCAATATCTTCCCAGCCAAACTCACATGGATCTTTCTCTACATATGCACGATTCAAAACATGTACACATCTTCTGATCTAGTAGAATGCCCTTTTAATGTGTCTACACTCAGAATATGACGTTGGTGGAAGGTTATTTAGCGGGACTGATCTCTTGAACCCACTGTACCGAAGGTCGTCAAATGTGTGACAGTCACAATTTGTTTTTTACACATTCACAAGATATTTTTCTACATCTTTAAAGTCACATTCTTCTTCAGTCTCAGCAAATCATTTTAGAAACTTCACAGGTTCGGCAATTAAAACTCCAACC
Organism: Pleurodeles waltl; assembly: GCF_031143425.1. Lineage (NCBI taxonomy): Eukaryota > Metazoa > Chordata > Amphibia > Caudata > Salamandridae > Pleurodeles > Pleurodeles waltl. The sequence continues at coordinate 1,143,460,606 of NC_090439.1, forward strand.
TTTGTTCCAGTTTTACTCATAGTGTCATCACCGGTAAGAGTATGTGCCTTGATAAGAACACTGGGTATCTCTGGGTCAAGTTTCTTGTACAGATTATGAAGCTGGATTGAGTGTTTTCTTGCTCCTGTTCCATAACATATCCATAACTCTGATAATCCTTGACTTATGAACATTGCAACAAATCTAAGTGAGACAATATTAACATCTGTGCCATTTGACTGTGCAATGACTCATTTGGAACCATTTGGAATAGCCCACTCAGCATGTGGCACAACATGAGGATCAGCCTCCTCCAATTTGCTTTTAAGTTCTTGAACAATATGGCTCGTACCTTTCGAATATATCTCTGCAGGAACCAACTCCTCATTGACAATCATTCCACTTGCAATAATTTGAAATTCAGTGTTCACTGAAGCATCAGCAATGTTTTGGCAAGTTAACATCTCCAAGTTCATCTTGTTTGATGTTGATGACCAGAGTTCATGAAGTTGCAAATGTATAGGTGTCAAATTTCTGATGCAGGCAGGGTCAATTGTTTCATTTGTAGACATTAACTGTCAAAGACAATGTGCAGTTCTTGCAAGGTACGCACTGACTTTGATATCTGTCAGTCTGAACATCCTCAAGGCTTTGCATGGATGAAATCTTGACCATTCACAATTGTGACATATAGTACACAACAACAGCAGTTTTCAATGTGGACACCTTTTCAAATTGAAATTCTTCAGTTGAAAGTTTTTTTTGGAGTTCTTGTACGTGTTTGTGCTTCCCTGGTTTGGTTGCAGCATTTCCATCAAATAATGCATTTTTTGGAAGAAGATCATGCGACAGAATGTCCTTACTATGGCAATTAAATTGTGAAAGTTTAGCTTTAGTGATTATGTCAAACAGCTTTTTCTCTTTCAATTCAAATCTCTTTTGCTCTAGTTCTCCATATAGATTCTATCCATGTTCCAGGACAGCTAGGAGACGTGCCTTAATATCAAATATTGTTTGGTGACTAGGTTGTGTAGTCACAGAGGCTCAGTTATTTCAAAGGGGTTTCCTTGCTGCTGCATGAAATGAAGACGGTTGTCAACATGTTTTTTAAAATGTCCCCCTCTCTTTCCCACAAGTTTGTAGTTAGGAACAGTTTCACGATGGTCCATTAATTTTGAATTTGTCATCTCTCTGAAAAACATTGCAAATAGAAAGGACTTCATGGTAAACTACCTGCCACTGAGCAACATATTCACTTTTACATGTCTAACCAACAATTCCCTTAGAGGTTTTATGTGATCTCTGGATCGTCTGTTCCAGTTTCATATCTGGAGCCCCAGCATTGAACCTTCCCTCTCTGTCTTTCACCACAAATTGTGGTTCGATGAATTTTCTGTAGAGGCATGATTTTTCCACCTCTAGATTCTTCACTTTTTACAAATACCAGGTCCCATATCTCAGGTAGTTTATGCAATCAAATTCACAAAACACAGTAATAAGTGACTCCACAGTCTTCACATGTAGCTCCCAATCACCTTCCCGATCACCATGTAACTCATTTTTCACTATAGCTACCATGTGTAAAACATTTCCCCAGAACTTGCAAAGTACTGATTTTTCTTCACATTTTTTGACAACTCTACAAACTTGATTTTCATTTTCTTTTTTATTTTGAACTGAGTGTATTGAACATTGCCTGACTTTGCATTAAATCTTTTGAAAGAAGTGCACCCTGTGCCTTACTCACTTCTGAGATAAGATATGCAAAACCTAATTTGTCATTCTTTTTCCAGAAAGCATTTCAGTGCAATATTTCTGTAGCCTTGGATATAATGAGCATACCTTGTAACAGACTAACATAATGAGTTCGGCTCAATACTGACTGCACAGTTTTGCTTCCAATGATTTCAGCCTCAAAAAGTGTATTGTCTATGACACATCCACTGAGATAACTTCCTGCATATCGCAACACAACTTCTGTAATGCGGAAAACACCCATCATCGGATAAAGATCATTACATTAAACTGGATTGCTCATAAAAATGTCATCTACAATATGGAAAACAACTTCATCGCAGAAAATTGGGAGGATAGGCTGGTCTTCAAGTTGAGAATGCACATTTTGGAAACTTTTAGAGTTCTGTATACTGTTGTGTAGTTTGTGACTGGAGATGGTATTACTGGTATAAACCCAGCCTTCTTCAGTGGGACAGCATTCTGGGAGATCAGAGCATGAATTCCAGCCCACGGAGCAACTGGCTTCTCATCATCCTTCAGTCCACACCGAGTAAGCAACATGATAAATTCAGTTAATTCAGCTTTGCAGACCCCAGCATCAGGTAGAAGAAGATCCATGTCCTCAGCCACTTTGAAACTTTCTGGTAGACTGGGACTTGTTGATGGCATGTAGTGATTTTGCACACATTGGCAAGGCAGTTTGGCTATAAGTTTGCAGCTTTGCTTGTTTATGCCTACAGCGGACACAGCTTGTTTTCCAGCAGCTACTTCATTGCTACAGTCTTGAAAAAGCACTATGGCAGTATCATGTGTGCTGGATGTTCCAGGCAAAGAAGAGCTGTATTCAAAATCAAAATGATCAAGATCAGCAATTGTAAATTATTTTGTGGTAAAATGACTTGGAAGTGGTGTGCTGTCGGATTCACAAGATTTTACAGCATGAGCTGCTAACAAGTTCCTGCTCCGTACCATGTCGTAACTTGTTGATACACCAATCCTATTGATTGAAGTGATTAGCTTTCTACTTTGCGCTGTCATAGATTGCGTGGGCAGTCATCACGTGTAGCGGCGCTTTCTTTTTGCTGTGATGTAAATCATGAAACATGATTTGGAAAAGACAGGACATTTGCACAGCATAAGGCTGTCGATTTATGGGATTGTCTTCCACTTGTTCGCTTATATCTTCAAAGCCGTCATCAATGTTGACGGCTTCTGTTCCGAACTCAAGAACTTTAGTTTGTAACAGTTTTGCTTTGCTGATATTAATCAATGGTGTAAAAAAATGTTAAGACAAGATTAGGCATTGTTGTTGACTCCCATGATTTACGGAGCTCTGGGGCATCACACAGGACATTTCTTGAAATGGTTCCTGCTCATTTTACTGCACCCTGTGATTTTATTTTGGCGGCAAGAACTTCAGAAGATAAATCAGCTGAGAACACCATAAGTGGCTCATTCTTTTTGTTAGACTGACAAAAATGAATTCTGTTATTGTACATTCTCACCAGAAAAATCTCAATTTCATTATTATGGATCAATAGTGTCATCAGTGTTGACCATTATTCCTCTGTTCTCAATCAGTGTGAACCCGTAGCCAGCAGGCAAGAGTGGCTTTAAAACTTCATCTACTTTTTCAAAGAGTGCAGACTTAACTGAAGGCTGATGTTTATGTTGCTGCTGGGAGCTCATTGTACATTCATATTTTCGAATCTGTGCATGCATGCAGTTCAGGTGGGCATACAGATCCGCTGCAAATACATTCATCTCCCTGTTCAGATCAACTAATCGGCTGAAAACATCTTGGAAGCAACTAGCTGCAGATAAAAACAGGTTTGCCCTTTGAAACTCGCATACTCTGAACTTTGTTCCCTTTTCCCTTTGGCCCTTGTTCTGCCTAAACCATTGGTAACACATTGAAGATCCTCGGCTTTCTGATCAGTCGATGGAGGTGGATGAGGGGTAGCCATCGTTCTTCTAAATGGATGGGCATTGGGTTTGGTGGTTGTCACATTCTCACAAGACGCTGTTTCCTGTTGTGATTCACTGGTTTCTGCTATTTTTCAAAAAAAAATTCAAGGCTTTTTTCCATTGAATACAACTTGTAGCACTTGTTGTTACAGTGATAAAATATTTGATCCTCTTCACTCATCAGTTTCAGTCTTCTGTGAGCTTCGTCTTGCCATACTTCTTCAGCATCCCGAACTCTCTTCTGTACAACGGCGACTGATGTTAGCTCTTCTTTTGGTGGATTAGTTTGGCAACTGACACATCTTTTTTGTTGAAGGAGTCCTCAGATTTTGTAGTTAGCAACACTCAGGAGGTAAAGATCCTCTGTTACCACCTGCTTCGCTCATGTTTACGAATGTGAATCAACGGAAAACCTGAAACAAAAACAATAATAAAATAAATTGCCGGTATGATGGCTAAAACACATCATTATAGAGCTGCCATTTTAGAAAAAGGCAGAAGGGTGGCTCTGGGGAGTTATCTTCTGTCTCTATAAGACTACACGACCCCCAAAACCTATGTTTTGACACCAAAATGAAGTATGAAGGTCTCATAGGACTGAAATATTACATCTTCAATGCAACACATCTGCCATTTCTAAAAATGTCGTCCAGAAAAAATTGGCCCGGATTAGCAATGTCTACGAAAGCTAAATTACTTTTCTAATGATACACAAATCAAAAATGAAAATCTCTGGACAACAATTATTTTTACAGAGGCATATAAAGGGGCCCGGACTATAGGTCCAAGGAAACCCACCACAACCCGAGCACCCCCACCCCTATACCTGGCGGAAAATGTCAACCCCAGCGAGAGGTTTTATATCTTTCCATCAGGGTCACTCATGTACGAGGTACTCTTCTTGGTTACAAGATCTCTTCACTTTGCAATGCTTTACATGGACAGGTGCGATTAGGTACTGAAGGTAGAGTAAATCATATGTTTATAGGCAGTGCTCTATTTATAAAAAAAATAAGTACCAGTGGCAAAATTATTTCACACAGGTCCACTGCATCTGGCACTACCCACAGGTCACATTAAACTGTAGGTTTAACTGTAGGTTTAAGTCCTAGTTGTAGCATGTTTTACACATATATATATATATATATACATATATATATATATATATATATATATATATATATATATATATATATATATATAATGAACTAAACTAATGAACTAAAAAACACAAACAGTGCCACCATGTGGTGGATTCTCTAAAATATGTGCCAGTGTTTACAAATAAGCGTTGGTGCAGAGCACCAGCAAACACTGGCACAAATTAAGCACCGTTTGTAGCCCTTTTTTAGCTATCATATGTACATTGTCCTTTTTCATTTTTAGAGTCCATATAACAATCACGATATACAACAACGTGTTATTTTTCTGTAATACATCAGACACAATAACAGGTAAGAAGCAGATGTCAATTAATGTAATTGATAATAAACTTTTGATTACTGCAATGACATCTTCATTAGTGTTTCGAGTGTTTGTAAATACTTTGCTAAGACACACCTGGTTTCTCTGTGGATGTCTCCTCTTAGGTGATGAATTACTTTCCGTTTACGTTGCTTCCCTCTCCTGTGTCGAAAGATCTCTTCTATCAAGCCAGGACTGCTCAGCAAGATTTTAACCTGCTTGTGGACCTGGTTAGCCAAGATTATAGTTTCTTGGAAGAAGCCTTTGCGAGGTAACCACAACAATATTTATTTTCAGTAAGGTTTGAGCGCACCCAAGTGGCTATGTACAGATGCTACTCCCTGCTCTCTCCTTCTACTGTTCCAGGACGCCTAATAACACGAGAGGGAGTATATTGTATTTGAGTGATAGTTTTTCTTAGGTATCTCACATGAAGATGCATTAATAGAGCAGATCTTTGAAACTTTGAGTACTGTTGACTATAGACATCTTAAATTACACAGTCATTTTACACAATGTGCTACTGGCCCTTTGGAAGGCATCATTCTTTAAACATCATTCTTCAAACTATTTATAATGCAATTTTCTGAAGTTATATAGATCTCTGTTTTTCCAGCAGTGGTTATACTGTTTCACAAGTTGATACATAAATATACATATATATATATATATGCGACTGACCCAGTCATGGAATTTGAATTGATAAGATTAACAAGTCTTCTGTAGAGATGTGCTCAGCTCCAGGGACAAAATACTATGGACCACATTTACAATAAAGTGGTGCATTGTGCGCCAAAATTGGCAGTGACACACAGGTATGTGCAGTATAAACAAACATATGGTGTATTTCCCGCAGAGTGCCAATGCAGCCACCCTTGCACCATGGTATAAGGATGGCTGCATTGCGGGGGTGATTGTTTTTGTGCAGGAAGGGACACCATCCTGCACAAAAACAATCTTCAATGGCGATTTGCCGGCTCGTTGTCTGCCTGGCAGACAGTGAAAAGCGAGACAGGTGCTGCTGCACCCACCGCACCGCCACATTGCAGACGGCTCCTAATGGACATCCCCGCCGGCCCAGCAGGGAGGTCCAAATGCGGCCGGCGGGTTTCCGGCCGCATGGGCGGCCGACTGGCGGTTCAGCCTTGGCGGTAGGCCTCGTCCGACCGCCAAGGTTGAAATGAGGGCCTGTGTGTCTATGTCAAATGTAAGAGCTACATCTTGGACCTCTTTAGTGCCCAAAAAATGATCTAATTGTGCGTATGTTTTATGCGCGTGGGAGTAGAATGTATAATCACGCGTATTCGGTGACATTCTCTCCAGAGATCCCTTAGGCCCATTTCCTGAAGCCGACACTTACTTTCATTAGTTAATTCTCCTGACCCGCCTTGTCTCTGGGCAGATCGATCTAACGTGTTGGCAAAAACTATATTGAGGTCTCCCCCGAGCAGTATTAGTCTATCCTGCATGGCCATAACCCCCGTTAATGATCTGCATAGAAAGGGTTCCTGACCCTCGTTTGGTGAGTACAGGGAACCTAGTACAAACGTGTAACCCCCTCTATCGATGCGATAAACCATGAGGCGTCCCTTTATCGCTGCCACTTTGGCCCTATCTTCCCCTGGATTGAGCAGGCCACTAGGATTGCAACCCCTGCTGTTTTGTGGGAAAGTTTAGGATCGAATACGTGCCAGTCGCTTCACATCAGGTGTGTCTCCTATAAAAGACAGCTATCCACCCCTGATATTCCTAAGTCTCAAAGCACGGCTTGTCTTTTAGCAAGTTTATTCAACCCCTTTACATTCAAGGATATCATGTGTAATCTATCCATTGTAAGTAGTCCATTCTTAGGATTGCTAGGTGTCGCTTCTTTTCTGGTGAGACCCCACAATTGTGTTGGTAACCAGTGCTCACAAATGTATTGATAAAGTCAATTTTATGCCACTCAGGGAGGAGTGTCCGAAGATTTGAGTTCTCCCTAAAAAGAAAAAAAAGAGAACGCCTTCTAACAGAACAACAACCAAGCAGTTAAGGGTCCCGGTAGGTCCAATGCTCCAGACAGAGCAGCAGGCATACCAGCAGTATGTCCAAAGACCTGGTCCATGGTCAAGTCTGATTCCTCCTTCTGTGGGTGGTCCGCAGCCTGATCCTTCTCCCCCAGCTCCTGCACCCCTCCCCTCAGATGCTTCCAGCAGTCACTTTTCAGAGTCTCTTTGCAGTGTTTTCAGGACACTTCTATGCTCCTGGGCTGTAGTGTTTGGGTCCAGACGCTAGTCACCATGGGAGGGCGGACACCTCCACCTTCTGGATCTTTTCCTGGTTCTCTGACTCACTTGGCTGGATGATGCCTTCCCAGCGGTGTACTGCTCAATTCCCAGCAGGTTTCAGGCAGCATGAGTTGGAATGGGTGACCCCACGAAAATGAGACACCTTGTTCTTGAAGAAAGGTGGTCACTGGGCAAAAGTCCCCATGTTTCTGTAGTGTAAGGGCTGACAGGTCCTGAACCAGCATCACGGTGTGACCTCTGAACTTTAGTTGGTGTTGCTCTTTCGCTTTTTGCAAGATTTTCTCCTTAAAGGGGAAGTCGTGGACAGAAACCAATATGTCTGTGTTACGTGTGGTACCCGGATGGGGGAGGCCCGCCCTGTGCACCCTATTCAACTGTATCCACTTGTCATCTGGGGCTTCCAAGACCTGAGCAAAGAGAGCCGGTGCATAGGACTCCACATTTCCATCCCCTTCTTCATTTGGGGCCCTCCTGATTCGGATGTTATTACGCCTAGATCTGTTTTCTAGGTCCTCTGCATGGGCCTGGAGGTCAATATGCCCTTTGAGACTAAGGACCACTTGTCCTTGATTTCTTTGTCTCTGGAGGCTTCTCTGTCTTCTAGTGCCAACACTGTTTTCCCTAGTTCAGCTAGGACAGTGCGCATCGCTTTCATGTCTTGGGATAGGTCCTTTTTGACTGCCTGGAAGTCTTTTTTGAGGGCCATGAAGAGCCCCTCCATAAAGGAACACAAGATGGGGCTTTCAATTTCTTCACCTCGTGGGGGCGGGTCCAGGTTGGAGGGCGAGGGAGGGCTGTCTCCAGACCTCCAGCAGGTCTTAACAGCATTTCTTTAAAGGTGCATTCTTTTTTCCTCCTTCCATGGCTGCACTCCTTTAAGGTTCAACAGGGACAATCTTTGTAGACAATCGTGTCAGTGTTGCTATTGCTCTGTCTCCTATGGTGAGCAGGCTAGTATCCAGAGCGAGTGCTGTACTGCTGTGTTGGCAGCGTCGAGGGGGGGGCCAGCAGGCTGACCTGGATTCCCAATCCATCCCCCAGTCTCAGTCTAGACTCCAGGTTTCTCCTTTGCAAGGGTCTCTCCCTTTCTTGCCTCCTCCCAGATAGGTTTGTAGACCGTTTTTGGGAAAAGGAAATAGTGTCTTTCTGATTCTGGAAAGTGGGGGTGGTTAAAGCGTATCCTCCGGTTCTGGGGTAGCTATGCCATGGGTTGCAAGTTGTGGGTAGTCCGCTGGTTCTCCTCTCCGAGCCTGAGCAACTCAGTCTGATAGCTGAGGGTAATTCTGTCCCACCGAGGAGACTGGGGTGGCATCCAGTCCATGCCTCGCAGGTTCTCCTTTTATCATTCTTTGCTTGGTCAGTGCTTTAGTAGAGTAGGTCAACTTCCCATTTCAGAGCCTGCCTACCTTCAGCTGTAGAGGTGCATCTCTCCATATCCTCTAGGTGCTGACTGTGTACTCCTGTAATGGGGGGCCTCTTTGCTACGTGCAGACCAGCCTTGCACCCCACAGCCGTCTATCTTGTGGCCCGGATCTGGAATGCCATGCGCTGTTCAAGGAGGTTAGTGGGGCCTCTCTTTCCCATTTGTGGTGCAGTATGGGCCAGGTTAGTTTGCTCCAGCCCCCCCAGGGAGGCCATATTGTTCCCAGAAGCAGAAGCAGCGTGTATAGAACACAGCCTCTGTGCCCTCTGGTAAGGCCCAGACAGGCCTTGCTTCTGCTATGGTTCGCTGCACTCGCTTAAGAGCTGTGGCATTGTCTTTCCTTGGGCTGGGGTGGTCCCCACGCCTTTTTCTCTCTGATGCCGGGGAAGCCCCAGTATCATTTGAACTCTGCTGTATGGGCGCGTTTAAGGCCAGCTGTCTTGACGTCATTGCGCTGACCAGGGCCGATACTTATAGCACAGCTAGCTCTTTCCGCTCAGTGCAGGGGTAATTCATTCAGACCTCACCAGTAGCTACGCAGCAGCTGACACCTTCGGTCTGCTGGTGGTGGCCCACAGCAGCTTCCTTGGCATTCTCTCAATCCATTCCTGTCTCCCCAGGGAGGCCGTGTTATCCCCTGTGCCCAGCAGCAGCTTGTGTGAAGCATGGGGCTCAGTGCCCTTCAGTAAGGCCCGGTGGGCCTCGCTTCCGCTACTGTCCGCAGCACTTTCCTGGCGGCCGCGTCTTCGCCTCCCCTAGGCCTGGGGTGGACCCCGCACCTGTTTCTCTGTGGGTCCGGAAGAGCCCCGGCAACGCTTCAGCACTGCTGTCGGACTGGGTGTCAGGCCTGCTGCCTCAGCGTTGCTGTGTTGGCCAGGGCCAGTGGTTATAGCACTGCTGGCTCTGTTGGCTCGGGGCATTCTATCGGCCTCACCAGTAGCTACGTGGTGGCCTCCATCTTGGATCTGCCGGCGGAGGCCCACAGTAGCTTCCTCTGCGTTCGCTCTGTTACCTGGGGTTTTGAGATGGTTCTAAACTCGACGAGAGGGGACACCACACACGGGTGTCCCCCAGGTGCCATATACAAGTCAGGTGTGGGGGATCGGTATTTCACTCACAGGCACTGGAGAGATGGCCAAGAGCATGTCCTATTCCCTCACCAACTTGGCCACGCCCCCCAAACACACCTCTACATCACAATACAGTAACAGTTCACTTCTCTGAGAACCTCGTGCCTCTCCAACAGTCATTGACACTGCATGAGGCTCGGCAGTGGTTAGGCTACAATTACATCTGTCATCATAATATCTTCATCAGCTTCATCCCAGTCATTTTCATGGCGATACATGGAAGTACTTAAGAAGCCGAGCTTACAACCCCACCATCTGCGAAAACAAAATAACATAATGGGGAGCCACAGCACATAGCCAATAGGTCAAGGGAGCAAGGGGTGAAAAAGTTTGGTAACCACTGTTTTAGAGGATTTAGTTTGAGGGCATCCACTTATGCGTTCTTTCTAACCATTCCATCAGGGTTTGTGCGTCATGTTTCACTGATATGTTTAGTGTCACATTGCTGCATACAAAGTACGTTGTAGTTTCTTCTTCTGAGATCTTGCATCCTATTTCTGTCTTGTCCTGAGAATTATCACCAAGACACAAATATAGACCAGGGCATTAAGGAGTCTTGTGCTAATCAAAAAATCTTGGAGGGATGCTTATCCTATTTGTAAATTGACAAAAGCATTATAAAGTAGTTAGTTCTCCTTTTATTAAGAAAGATTGGTAATGGATGCAATCCACCTGGAGATTGTCTGTTTAGAATCAAGAGACCTTTACTCCATAAAACACAAATGTTATATTATGTTGTACAGATTTGTAGGGCATGAACATCACCGCTAATGGTATCCTTGCGACAGGAAAGAAAAACCACTGGACCTATCTGAGAAGGGCCTATTGGAAGAACCAGGGTTTCAGTTTTTATACAATTCAAGGGTGGAGCTGGTGGGTCTGATGTGGTAGAGGAGTTGGTTCTGGGGTTTAGGTGCAACATAGGCGAAGGCATGGCTTTCTGCTTTGGCTGTCTGCATGCTAGGGGATGTGGGCAAGGAGTAGACTAGCTGAGTGTTGGTGTCTGGATGGAGTGGAAAAAAGGATGCAGTTGTAGAGGTAGGGTGAGCCTTGGTTGTGTAAAGCTTTGTAGGTGTGAGTGAGGATTTTGAATAGGGAGTGCTTTTGGATAGGGTGCCAGTTGAGGAATCTGAGATGTTTGCAGACGTTGATGAAGTGGAGAATGTAGGAAGCAGGCTCTGTATATACTATATTAAAATGAGGTATAGTGTGCACAGTCCAGTGGATACCCAGAGATTTTATAGAGGCTAAAGTAGATAATACTAATGCTCTTTTGTGGTAGTGTGGTCGACCAGTTAGGCTTCTCAGAGGGTAGTGCTAAGTATTTGTTGTACACACACAGTCAAGAAATGAGGCACACGCTCAATGACTAACTCCAGGCCAATGTTTTTATATAGTAGCAATGTACTTTGTTATTTTATTTATAGAACCAAAAGGATCTTTGTTGCTCGAAAGTACAGTTGTAAGTTTGTATCAGTCATATACCAAATATACTTTGTTTAGGTTTTGCAGATAAAAGAGCTTGCAAGTAAGTAACACTTTTCAATTTCAAAAGTAGACAGAGCAATTTCTAGGAAGCAATGCATTCTTGGGGGGTGAAAGTGTTAACACAGCTTACCAGTAAGTACTTGAATTACAGTCCCAGTCTTTGGTGTAGGATGTCCACAGGTCAAGGTTCAAGTTGACCCCAAAAGAGCACCACCAGCAACACAGGGCCAGCCGTTTGCAGAAGTCAAAGCTGGTGTAAAGTTTTCAATGGAATCCTATATAGACTGGGGGCACTCGGAAGAAAACAGATTGCAGGGGAGTACCCATGACTTCATGGTACAGACCTGAAGGGGTTTAGATGAACACCGGGGGGGACACAGGTTAGCACCAAGCACACACCCTCAGCGGCACAGGGGCGGCCAGGTGCAGGGTGCAAACACAGTGACACCCAATGCTTTTCAATAGGAGAACCCCGGGGTCACAAAGATGCTGCAGGCTGGGTCCAGGGAGTCGGTTTTGGAAAACCAAAGGGTGTATAGGTAGGAGAGGAGCCCTCTGGACGTTGCTGGACTATCGCTCTGATTCTCCAAGGCCTGGGGGCTACTGGTGCAGGGATACATTTAGGCGTCAGGAATCTTCATTGGACCCGGTTGCGGTCAGGAGGGTTCTCCGTATTCAGGCTGCAGGCATCGTTGTGTTGGCCAGGAGGGGTCAACCTAGGGTGGACTCAAGGTCAGAATTGCCTGGGGATTTTCTCTGGTCTGGTGGGCCACCGGGACTCGGGATGTGGGCGCGGGGTGGAGAGTGGACACTGCAGAGTGGGAAGGTTGTTAGAGTTTCTTGTGGACAAAGCCGCTGTCCAAGCCGAGATCTTGATCCTCTGGTGGGCAGACAGTCCTCTGGGGGTTTGTAGAGTTTTTTGGTCCTGCAGGGTGTGTCACCTTTTTATAACAGGAGCCTTAAGCTGCAAACAGGCTGGTAGGGCTGGGACCAAGTCAGTTGTTGTCTGGAATCTTCACTGCTGGGTCGGCCCTTTAGTCCTTCTTCTTCTTGAGGTCATCAGGAATCTGAAGAGCTAGGTTCAGTGGTGCCTCTAAATAAAGGGGGGTTACAGATGTTACAGAGGTCAGATGGCAGTAGCCCCCTGTGGGGAGGGGAGCATAGCCCTGTCCCTATTGGCTACTCTCCTCCAAAGCAAGATGGAGCATTCTACAAGGAGGGGGCCACTTCAGCTCTGGACACCTTAGGGGTGGTCCTAGCTGCAGTGGTCACTCCTTGTTTTTCCTAATTTTCCCACTGGACCTGCCACCAAAAGTGGGGCTTGGTCCGGGGGCGGGCATCTTCACTAGCTGGAGTGCCCTGGGGCAGTATAACAGGAGGCCGAGCCTTTGAGGCTCACCACCAAGTGTTGCAGTCCTGCAGGGGGGGGAAGTGTAAAGCATCTCCACTCAGAGCAGGTTTTGTTCCTGACCCCGGAGAGCAAAAAGGTTCTCACCCCATAGGGTCAGAAACGTGTTTGTCAGTGGCAGGCTGGCACAGACTGGTCAGCCTTACACGAAAGGGTTGGGTAAAATACAGGGGACTTAGACACTGTAGGGGCATATTGCTCATGCAGCTGGGCCCTCACCTGTGGTGTAGTGCACCCTGCCTTAGGGCTGTAAGGCCTGCTAAAGGGGTGACTTGCCTATGCCGCAAGCAGTGGTTTCTTAACTCCTTGGTGTCCTCTGTTGAGTTGGGCCTTGATGCCTATGTTGAAGGATTTGTTGTAGTCTAGCTTGATGAACCTGTGGATGTCCAAAGAAAGCCATTTGAAGAATGTTCTGAGCAGATTAAGGGTTTGGAAGCAAGTAGATGTGACCACTTTGACCTGTTTGGACATCAAGATTTGGCTGCTGATTACAAGGTCCAGGTTCCCAGCACTAGTGGAGAAGTGGGGATTTAGTCCAAGTTCAGAGGGCCACCAGGCTGAGTACCACGCAGATATATCTTTGTCAAATTACAGTACTTCAGTTTTGTTGCCGTTTGAGATAGATCTTGTTCATGTGATTGGTTTCCAAGGACTTGCAGCTGGGAAAGTTGGCTTGAGCGATGAGAGAGCTTTCTGAAAGCGAGAAATTAACCTGGGTGCTATCGGTGCACAAGATGATGCTGAATTTCTGTGAGCAGATGATGCTGGCAAGCAGGGCCACGTAGACACTGAAAAAGGTAAGGCTGAAGGAGGATCATTGAGGAACTCTGGAGATCAGATTGGTAATGTTGGATTTGTAGGGGGCTCTGGTGGTATGTCCAGAGAAGAAAGTGCTGATTCATCATAGCGCCAAGCTCTGAATGCCAGCTTCTTGGAGGCATTGGATGAGAATGGGATAGGAGATAGTATTGAATGCCGCAGACTGGTCCAGTAGAACGATTGTTGCTGTGTGACCTTTGTCTATGTTGAGATGGAGATCGTCGATGGCTGCGATGAGGGCTCTCCTGATACTGTGGTTGGGTCTGAAGTCAGATTGTGAGGCGTCCAGGTGGTGTTTTGTGTTGAAATGGTTGTCTAGGCATGTGTTGATAAGCTTTTCCAGGAACTTGGCTGGGTAAGTGGGAAGGGAGATAGGCCTGTAGTTGGGCATAGTCACAGGGTCAATTAAGGATTTTTTGAGGAGGGGTAGGATAATGATGAGTTTCCAGGGGCGGTAGTGTGAGATAGGTTAAATGTTGGAGTTATGAGTTACTGGATGAGGCCAAAGCCCTAGGTGGTGATGAAGTGTAAGCATGAGTCCAAGGAGGCTCCAGAGTGGAAGGAGTGTATGGTGTTAGTGGCTTCCCTGGAGGCGATGGCTGGCAGTTTAGGGTCTCCTGGGTGTTCCTGTCTATGGAGTAGAGGTCCTAGATAGATGAGAGGTCTGGTTGGTACTAACATTCTAGTAGACGTTTTTTGGTTGCGCCTGCATGAGTACATGTGCATTAGTACATGAACTCTTGCTTGCAAGAGATATTGTGATAAATAAGGGACTTGGAGCCCGCCCATTGTTTACCATTTCTTGGCTTCATTGTCACCCTTCTTTGCTAATTGGCCAGTGCATGCAAGCTTTAATTCCTCGTCTTTCGTGTGTAGCTTGGATCAACCTCAAGCGGTCTAGGAGGGGAGTGGTTTAGGTGCTAAACGAGCGCCTCCTTTGGAGTTTGTGTGACTATATGGGGACACTCCCCCTCCTTTGACCTGGGGCAAGTAGCCACCCAGGATTAGGGCTGCCTTAGGGCATTCCCCCACAGGTAGGCCTTATACTACTTGTACTTACTACTTGTACTTCTATATAACCTTCACTCCTCCTAGTGGAGTAGTCTTTCTCTTGTCATAAAATGCATGACTAATGCCCTGAAGAATGCCCCTAGACCTTCCTTGTCTCTTTGTAGCGGGCAGAAACATGTTGGCCAGTAATTATTAGATAGGTGACCCAGTGAGTCATTGTTCTCACATTGGTGTCCCATCCTCTGTTCTCAACCTCACCTGCAGTCACCACGAATAAAGGTGTACTATTATACAGGTGACTGACTAGGTGTTTTTATATTTTCCCTAGCGTAGCTGGATGCCATATACTTCCAGACAATCTGAATTTTCACACTCCCTCCCGTTCTTTTAACGGTGAGGTTGAGTCCGCCCAGGTCGCACTGTCCTACCTGGGTGGGGCTAGGTGGTCATATGATGAACCATGACACTATATAGTGTGTGAGACCACCTAGTCCATAAAGGAAACTTCCCTTCCCTCCTCCCCCCACCACGAAATTCCCACAGCACGTTATATGGTACTCATAGTCTGAGATTAAGGAGCCCTAGGTAAATCCTTCTTCAACGGCCCAGTCTTATAAGTGACCCCCATACTCCTTGTGTTTTTGATTAACATTTTAGGGAGACAGTATGGGGCGGTCCTCTTCCTCTCTCTGACTCTCTTTTTGTGCTTAGATAGCTTGGACCAACTACTGATAGATTTTAGCTTGATTAGTGTCCTTCTATTATCCATCCACTGCTCGTGCTGTGATTCAAGTACTATTTTGTTTATTTGCTTCTGCTCCCAGGTTCCACCCGTCATCCCTGTTGCTTCTTCCCTTTTCACCCAGCCCTGTGTTCATAAGGCACGGTGCATGGTATTTAAAAGGACAAGTAAAACCTTTATGTTAACCATGCCCTTACAGTGAATAGGCCCAAATGTTATTTTCCCTGTTGAAGGGTTGGGTGCTTCATAAGAAAGCAATGGGATGCAATATTAAGTTGAATAATTTTGTCTCCATCTAGGAAACAGCGGTAAATTCCCTTCTTGGACTTTTTCCAACAGGTTCTATTTGCATTTTGCAATGCGTATCGCAGCGAGACGCTTTAGTGTTTAGAAAAGGGCTCGGAGCCCTGTGGACGTCACATCAGTGTTTTTCATTGGTTTGTGGGATTGCCTAATAAAATCTGCTTGCTTTCATTAGTGGAAGGCATGCACATGTCATGCCTTTTCCGGTGGCTAGCCCTCCTCGAGCGCACCGACAAAGTACTGAAAACATGCGAGGCTCGCTGTTTTCTGTCCGGCTCGTGGACTACTTTTTCTGTAATTTACTAGCACGATTTCGCTTGGCAGAAGTCGAGCGCTTTACATAGTTAATTGCACTTTTTCGGGTTAGGTACATAAATGCACTTTTGCCGATAGGTGAAAAGTCAGGTTAGGAGTTTACAACGCTGTCAGCTCTAATACGAGCAAACGCGAGACCCGTTGCATTGCAAATGCTTGTTAATATTAGTAGCTAAACCTATAGTTATTTCCAGTTGTGTGTACAGAGTAAAGAAAAAGCAGATCACATTATATAATATAATATAATTCAGTAATAGCTTTTAACCATGCAATACTCTGTACTGTGACAATAATCATGGCACTTTGAAGACCATAAGTATTAAATCCAACTTACTGCATATAACTGGGAAAAGAATAAAGGGAAGGGGGAGTGAAGGTATGGAATTGGTTGAGAATTAGCTTGGATCAGAGAGACCGCCTTCATATGAACAGGTGTAAGTAAGTGAGATGAAATGGGCAAACTGTTAAAGTGGGTTTGCAGGATGCCACTGGTAAAAAGGCAGGGATTGGAGTCTTAGAGAGATACTGCAAATAAATAGTCCATAACATGCAACATCTAAACTTTTATTTATGGGGAGGGTATGCTCCAACTTTAGGCAGTCCAGGAATTGTCCCATTAGGCTGCAAGAGAAGGCTTCTGGAGACCTCTGACCTGCTCTTTGTATAGGATAGATATTTCAGCTTCAGCCCATTTTATGAGGACTCGTGACCAGGTTGCAGTTGAGGTGGAGATTTAGATTTAGATTTCCAGTGACAATTATTTGTACGCTTAGGCAGGATGAGTGTCATGTTGGCCTGCTTTATGGCTGCCTGGTCTTTTTTTGAAGCCCCTTTATATTCCTGGAGTTATGGAAGACCAAGAGGGATCGATTTGGCAGTGATTGTAGACTATACATTTGTAAGGTCCAAAACTGCCTGAGGAGTGGCCAGGTCCAAAGCATGTGTATAAAGTCAGCCATAAGTTGGGTCAACATCAGGTGAGCGGGTAGAATGAGGTTCTGTAACACCAGGAAATTTGCCTCAGCCCATGGCTCATTGTGTTAAGGACTTGTTCAAAAGGATGGAGTTCTGGGGTGTGGTGGGGTGGGGGTAAATCAGAGAAAGGCCATATTTTTTGCAAAGCTTGTATTGTGTTGTGTACCAGGAAATGTGGTTTTGCGGCAATGTATATAGCGCAGGCTTGCGCCATTCCACAGCACCAGCCAGGAGCCATATTAAAGGAATGGCGTAAGCCAGCGCTAAACTTGGGCTAGCATCTCAGAAGGAGACGCTAACCGGTTGGGGGTGGCGGTAGAGAAGGAGGGGGTTATGCATCAGAAAATGAAGCTAGCTGGTTAGAGGCAAACAAAATGCCTCTAACCAGACTAGTGCCATTTCCTGGTAAACAACCACTAAAAACATGACTCCTGTCTTAGGAAAGACAGGAGTCATGCCCACCACCCCAATGAACAGCACAGGGGACACGTGTTCCCTGGGCGTAGCCATTGAACCCTGTGCTATGCAGGGGACCCCAAGTTAGGGTCCCGATGGCAAAAAACAAATAAAAAAATACTTACCTGGGATGGGGTCCCCCATCCTTCGGTGTCCCTCTGGTGGAGGTGTTCCTGGGGTTTGGGGAGGGCACCTGTGGACCCATTCCATGGTGTTTAACCATGAAAATGGGTCCACAGGTCCCCTAATGCCTGGTCGGACCCAAGAGTTAAATAATGGTGCAAAGCAAGCTTTGCACTATTACTTAGCCCCTCCTTCCACCCGTGCGTCATTTGAGCACGGGGGGATAAATATGGGGCTATGGGGATAGCACCATTTTTTTGATGGAAACGCCTACCGTGCATCTCATTGACACAAGGTAGGTTCACACATCCCAAAAATAGTGCAAACGCCTATATTTTGACACTAGGGCCTGTATTTATACTTTTTGACGCAAAACTGCGCTAACGCAGTTTTGCGTCAAAAAAATTAGCGCCGGCTAACGCCATTCTGAAGCGCCATGCGGGCGTCGTATTTATTCAATGACGTTAGCCGGCGTTAGCCGCCGGCGCTGCCTGGTGTGCGTGAAAAAAAACGACGTACACCAGGCAGTGCCGGCGTAGGGGAAAATGGAGCTTGGGTGTCAAAAAATGGGGCAAGTCAGGCTGAGGCAAATTTTTCGCCTCAACCCGATTTGCGCCATTTTTTACGACGCCCAACCCCCATTGAAATGACTCCTGTCTTAGCAAAGACATCCTTGGGCGTCCTCCTGGGGTGGGCAAGGGTGGCAGGGGGTGTCCCTGGGGGCATGGGAGGGCACCTGTGGGCTCATTCTGAGCCCACAGGTCCCTTAACGCCTGCCCTGACCCAGGTGTTAAAAAACGGCGCTAACGCGGGTACACATCGTTTTTTTTGACCCGCCCACTCCCGGGCGTCATTTTTGCCCGGGAGTATAAATACGACGCATATGCATCGGAGTCATTTTTTTAGACGGGAACGCCTACCTTGCATATCATTAACGCAAGGAAGGTGTTCACGCTAAAAAATGACGCAAACTCCATGAACTTTGACGCTAGACGCGTCTAACGCCAAAGTATAAATATGGAGTTAGTTTTGCGTCGAATTTGCGTCGAAAAAAACGACGCAAATTCGGCACAAACGGAGTATAAATATGCCCCTAGATGTGCCTAGCATCAAAATATAAATATGGAGCTAAGTTTGCACTGAATTTGCGTAAAAAATAAATGATGCACATTTGGCGCAAACAGTGTATGAGTATGGGGCTAAGGTCCCAGAGGCCGATGGCACCAGTAGGGTTGGGGAGGCCATGATGAGTATTGCTAGGGCATAAGGCATTGTCCTCTTGGTGAGGGTTAGTGCACAGTGTTAACAGCACGGCAGTACCTGGAGGAAGTGAGGGTGAAGGCGGAGACGGTGATGAGATGTGAATAACAATGTATTTAATTCTCCCACCCAGCATGGTGGTAACTATATTGTAGGTCTCTCAAGGGGAAGCCCCGCATGCCAACTACTCAGCCACTGGATTTGGCAGCTAGGTTATAGACCTCGAATTGTGGAGCCCCCAATGTCCCAGAATTGACTGACGGCAGACATTATTCATTACTATCAACATACAAGTATCCCTTGAATCATGAAGCACTCAAACTTAAAGGAAAAGATTGAAAGCTACACTTGTGCACCACACATACAGATGTGGGGAAGGAGACTCTCTCACCCACTCTAATAGTGGCATACTTCAACATCGGGTTCACCGTGAGTCCTAAAGGTCAGGGTGGGCTCAACCATCTTTCAGGAGGTCTTGTCAGATAATGAGACAGGGGGGGTAACATTACGATAACAGTTCCTCATGCAAACCCCAGATATCCCTTTATTAGTAGGGTGGATAGAAATAGTTAAAAATAAACTTAAAACTGGGTTTAGGATACAATGGTCCTATGACCCTAAACTTTCCAATTACACCAACTTTGGCCTCAGTGGGTCCTGGGCTTCCATCAGGGTGTGTGTTATAGCTCTTCACGCTTCCTTCGTGACGTGCCTTATCTGATGAAGTGCAGCATGCAAAACTACTTTAAGCTTGCCTAAACATTGGAATACTTGCCACTCTAAGTCATGCCTGGTTGAATGGGAAACAGCTGCTCTCTCAGGGTGGGAGGGGGGTTGGCCCTGTAGTCACACTTTTATCAAGGGTCCCTACCCTCTGATGCACCTATTTGTCTCTGCTTTTCCTGGCTTCTAGCCACAAGCCGGGAAGAGCAGAGTCCAATAGGGGAACAGGGTCAAGACTGATTTGCATATGGCAGGCTCCAAACTGGGGTGGCGTGATGAGCAAAAGAATGCTGGATCAATCCCAGATCTGTGACTGGGGGTGAGTGTTTGAAATGTTTCAGCACTCCATTTTTTCGTGTTGCTAAAGTTGCCCCAAGTGGCCAGTGTATGCCCAGAGGTGTGACCCGTGATACCCTGAAACTGGTCTTAAGTTGCTTGATTCTGGTTCAGGGAGGACCTTGCCTGGCAGTTTAGGCTGGACTTCTTCTCATGGGGAACATGAGTCAAGACTGATTTTTATATGGCTGGGTCCAAACTGGGATAGCACGGTGAGCAGAACAATAGATTTAACCCAGATCTGTGACAGGGGGTGAGTGTTTGAAAATTTCAGCACACCGCCCGTCATCCTATTGTGTTGCTAAGGTTGTCCTAAATGGCCAGGGTATGCTCAGATATGGGTAACGTGCTCACTCTGCCACTAGGTCCATGATAGCCTGGTTGATGAAGTGTGATACTCTGACACCGGTCCAGGATGCTTGATTAGAGTCTAGGGGGGACCTGGCCTGGCAGTTCGGGCTGGACTGTTCCCATGGGGAACAGGGCCAAGACTGATTTGCATATGGCTAGGTCCAAACTGGGGTGGCATGATATGCAAAAGAACTATGGTCTAAACCGAGATCTGTGACTGGGGGTAAGTGTTTGAAAAGTTTTAGCACTCTGTCCATCATCCTTTTGTGTTGCTTAAGTTGTCCTAAGTGGCTAGGGTATGCCAAGACGTGGGTCCTGTGCTCACTGTATCACTGGATTCAAGCTAGTTTGTCTGATGAAGGGTGATACCCTGACAGAGTAACGTGCCTGTTGAGATCTATTTCTGGCCATAAGTTTCTCTCTTTTCCAGCACATCCTGTTGCCTAACTACAAACTATCACACAGTGCACTATTCTCAGGGAAATCCAAGATGACAGAATATTTATGTACCTGGAGGCTGAAGTAGGCTTGTGGCACACCCACAGGTTTGTCTAGGGCAGTGAGCACTCTCCTCACACTCAAAAATACCAAACTGTTTTTAGTGCCATGTCCCTCCTCCCATTAGACTAGAGACAGAAATGTTAAAGCGTATCCCAAGATCAAATCACATCTCTCATCAGGGCTTCCCTTCTCACTAAACTATGAAAAAACAGGTCACTTTCTGGTCCCTTTCAAGTTAGTCGTTGGAGGCTGGCCCTCTATGTAGTGTACAAAATCGAGCAAACTGTGCAGAGGGTCCGGGCAACCATACGTTGGGTTCCATAGGTAAAAATTAGCCCACCTAATGTTCCAATTTTTAAGGTAGCTGCTCGAGCAGTTAGGCTAATCGAGGAGATGTGCTAAGCATTTGCTGTACTCACAAATCCAATCATGCACCACACCCACTCAATGAATAACTCAAGACCAGAATTTATAAAAATACTTTAGACTTTTATATAAATTTTAAGAACAAGATCTTTAAAATACGTTAAGTACTTTTCAATTTATGGCTTTTTAAAGTTTTAGCAAAGTTTGTCTTTCTGTGCGTAATTACGCACCATTGGAATCAATGCACAGACACCTTTAAAAATGCAGTAAAAATCACACAGTTGAGTTACCAACTCTTGCAGGGTGCTCTCAGCAGTCGGTGGGCACACTGTGTCAACTGGAGAGTCTCGGGCGGCTCCCGGTTCCGGCGGGGGCAATGTTGGAGAGATTCTTGGCACAGGGCCTTTGGAGCTGGAAGTGAGTCATTTTGAGGGCTGCTTATGGGACAACGGGGGCACTCTGGTCAGAGGTCCAGGGTGTTCCTGAAGTCCCTTGACCAGGGCTTCCTCCTGATCCTTTTTCAGCTCTGGGGAAGCTGGTTTTCTACTTGTCCGATGTCAGCTGACCAGTATCTAGGGTATTGACGTAACTCGACCACTAGAGGATGCAGTGCCACCAAACATGGCACAGTAATGGGTCATGTCCCGGCGGTCGCCGGTATATCGTTAGGTCTGGCTGTGACTTCCGGTCACGGAGATATTGGTGATTCAGTGAAGTGACCCTCACTGGTTTGTTGGACCTTTGCAGGTTTTATGATTTTCTTGAGTGGTGCCTCCACTCAGGAGGGAGATCTGGGATGATTCTTGAAGCCTGAAGGTCCCCTGGGTTTCATAGGGTCGGTCCAGTATCTAGCCCCTCCGCAGCTGCGATATTCGGGTCCTGGGTGCAGCACCTTTTACTGTGCAGCAGGTTCTCCGTTCTCTTGCTGTGGTCTTCTTTTGGTGCTGGTCTTCTTTTCTTTTTTGAATCCTTTTCAAATCTGCTTTCTTGGTCTAGGGGAGCCCACTAAATACTGAATTTAGTGGGTGTTTTAAGGGGAACCTGGTAGTGTCCAATGGGACACTTACCCTTGGATGGCTACACCAACTACAGTAACCACTTCTGTGGGAAGGGTCACTTCCCTAAACCTGATTGGCTATTTTCCTCCATTCCAAGATGGAGAAAAATGAAATGAAGCATCCACTTTGCCTGCAGGCCTGGGAATCGAGTTTCAAGAGCAGTAGCCCTTTGAAGCTTACTGCCAGGGCAGTGCACATTCCTGAGGGAGGGGAAGTTAGCTCCTCCACCCAGGAAGGGCTTTGTTTCACAAACCAGAGAGACAGGGCTCTCCCCCAGGATTTGTGTATTGGCTGTCTGGATGTGGCAGGCTTGCTGGAACCAGTCCGCAACCATGCCAGGATAGTTAGCTTTTTGAGTGGGCACCTCTAAGGTGACCCCTGGGTACTTTGTATAATAAATCTAGTACTGGTACCAATTTAGATTTATCATTCTCAGTTGTTTGATACCAAACAACACAGGGTTCAGAGTAGCCATTATGTAGCTGGGAAACTCGTATTGACCAGTGTCCAACACATACATTAAAATGGCTGCTCTGTTCACTCACTATGTCCCAGATTTGGCAAGGACACAGTGGGGCATATTGCTCATGTAATTATGCCCTCACATATAGTATGGTGCGCCCTGCTTTAAGGCTGGAAGGCCTGCTAGAGGGGTTACTTACCCATAACATATGGAGTGTACGGTGGGCAGGGCACACAGAGTGTGCCATATCGAGTTTGTATTTTAGGTTTGCACCAGGACGCTTAGTCTGCAATGGCAGTGCTGGGTGCACCTGGATGCATAGCTCTTGGGGTTGGCACAATCAGTGCTGCTGCCCTCAGGGGCTTACCCATAGTACCCCATGCACTAGGTACCCAAGTACCTTTTACTTGGGACTTATAGGAGTAGATAAAGGTGTATCCAATTACTTTTACCATGTTTTAGGGAAAGAACATTGGCACTGGGAACCTGGTTAGCATGATCCCAGAGCACTCCAGTCCAAGTTGCATTCAGAAACCAGGCAAAAACGTTGGGGGGGTGGGGGTACGGCAACAAGGAGCAAGTCTCTCACAGTAGTGAAGGTTCTAGACTCTGCTCAACTACTCTTTTTTGCTTAGGGTGGGTCAAGTACCCCACCCACGCCATCTTGCCGGTCTCAAGCCAGTGACTCTGGTCTCTGAGCAATATTTCACGTTATCAAAGAAAGCATTGACTGGGCCAGTGCAAGCAGGCAAATGCCAATTAGCCCAATAAAGCTACTGGCAGATGATAATATAAACACCTAAGAGATACTGTTCCTGTGTATTGGTCAGAAATGCAACTTTACCATTGAACTGTATTTTTTATAAATATTAAAAATAGAGGTTACATTAACTTCGTAGCTAGTACTAAGACCAATATACAAAACCAGTATTTTAATTTTACTTCAGCTTACCCAGCTCAACTCACGATAGGCTGTGCCATGACAATATGCATGGTCCTAATACAACTTAATGTGTCACACTATACTTCCAAATTCCTGTATATGTGTCAATAAGTTCAGGTCAGCGTGTCGCACAACACTCAGCACCGCCTTCTCATATGTGGGTACATGCATGCCCCACATCCTATCTGCACAGTAATCCAGCAACAGCCCTGGCTGATACTGTTCATTGTCTGGAGCTGTTTGCATAACATCATTGGACACTCTCAGAAACTGAACTATCTGAAATTGTACCGAGCAATGGCATGTCATATGACAATGTTGTATGTACATTGCTCATGTCATACACACTTGGCAAGATCTATGAGGATGACATGGGTTGTTTATGTTGCCACGTTCAACATAGAGTGTAGGGTATAAACAACATGTGTGCAAATTCAGTGTTCACCTGTGGTATGATGAGATTTGTCCTCACTATCTGAGGTGCTTATTTATGAGCCTCGTGCACAGCCGATGTGTCACTTTTCGTAGGGGGAAGAAGTAAAGCACTGGCGGCGCAAGGGGCTCAATGACCTCTTCACATGGTCCTTAATCCTAACATGCCCTGAGTTACTGTGTGCTACGCGATGCACACAGAGCAGTAACATGTACTGTGACTAACATGTTGCCATCCTCCATACCTGTTTTCAACTCAGCCCTTCTGGCACATGTCTTGACTGTCATCATTGTGTTTGTCCGCGTATGTACCTTTTCCAACAATCACAAGGCCCTTGCAGCACACATTCCCACCAGTGCATCACTTTGTTGCACTCCACATCCTCGACATGACATCTGACATACTGTCAATATCCAAGAATGGATAATGGTGTCCAAATTGGCTCACATCCAATTTTTACATGGCATTAAACACATCATACATCACACATAACCCTTGCACTACACATTAGACATAGAGGATGACATTTACTGATCGCATTGGGGTCCTCAAAGCTTGTAACCTCACCAGTGGTGTAGGGGGCGGATCCACCTGCAAGACATGACATGAGATATAGCACTGTGAATGTTGAACAATGAACACCATGGACAAATGTTACACATTATACGTGGGAATTGATTTGGTGTAAAACGTTTTAGCACATGCACTTTGCGCAATTACTCACGACGTAGTTTTGCAAGTACTTCACACAATCTGCATGCCAGGGCTGCTGTCAGGCAGGGATGGCAGGATACTTATCAGTGCCCCACTGGCATTTTAAATTTAAGAGCCCCCACAGCCCTATTGGTGCTGGTGTGCTCCCAAGATCAAGATGGCCCCCTCGGCACAGTCACTGTGCATGGTTGGCTGGCCCCTGACAGTGTACAGAGTGGATGGAGCCCCCTCTGGGGATTTTGTGTGTGGGGAGGAGGTTGGCATTCTCAAGTTTAATTTTGGCACTACAATGCACATTCAACTGCAGAAATCCAGCTGCACAATTTAAGTCTCTTGCCCAATTATGTACTGGGGACCTACAGGTTGTTGATGTCAGCCTTGCCCTATTGTGTACTAGGAACTTACAGGTTGTTGGTTTTGGCCTTGCCCTTTTATGTACTAGGGACTTTCAGGTTGTTAATGTCAGCCTTGCCTTATTATGTACTAGGGACTTACAGGTTGGTTGTGTTGGACTTGTCTTATCATTTACTAGGGATTGACATGACTATGTTTTATTATTTGATATTTGTTCCTCTGATGTATTGTTAGGTCATTGGTAGATAGTGGAACAGGGTCATGTCTGCAGACCCAGGGAACAGATAGTGTCAGTTGCTACTTCCATCAGTCACACTTGTTTGTGCTGGCCAAGCACAGAGGTGTAGTTGATGGCAATGTGACTGGGAAACATACTGTCCTACACAATGTGTGTGAATATGTGTCTGGACTTACATGGCTATAATGTTGTTTTATACAGTGAGTATTCGACAATGTGTGATTGTTCACACACTTTGAAGCCAGATTGTGTGATATAGGCTTCTAGGTCAGCGTTGCTGCACAGTTTCTGCAGATTTTCCTTGTTACTCATCTTCCTTATCCTCACCGTCCCGTCCTTAATGCACATCATAGTAATTCATACTTGTGAACTTTACTACTAACGAACAGTGCTTCTTTTACAGACTAAGCAATATTTGCCATACCATTTCCATTGTTTGCAGGATGAGGTGACTGACCCCAACACATCTCTCAACACCAGCCACAGCACTCCACATGTAAGATGTCAAAGTTAAGTAGAGTGTCTCAGTTGTCCTTCCACATTTGTTTGTTTGACATCACAGTTGCATTCACCATCCTTTGTCACATGCACTATCGGTGTGTTTGAATTGTGATAATACTCCTGACAGCTACGAGTAGAACATGCATGTTTCAACATTACTGTGCCCTTATTCACACGTACAGTTTGGCAAGGGTTTGTGACTTTCTATGACATTGCTTGACATGCATTCAAGATACCCACTGGATAGTCAGACAGACCAAGACATTCTGGTGTTTTGTCCTCTGTATTTAACTCTCGATTATTAGTCATACATGTGAGTGCCACTGAGGGGTATGTTGTAAGTTTTCAACTGTGATTGTGACATTCAGACATTGAGTTGTTGTTGGTACTGACTACTCTTGTTCTACCTAGGCCAAACATCTGAACAGCAGTCTTCACATGTTTTTTTTCTGTGTGGCTGCTGTAAAAGTTCAACCAGACACACTTGTGTGATATGTTTGTTGCAATGTAAAATATTTGTACAACAGGCTTGTTGGAAAAGGGGTTATTGGTAAGGGCAGGTAGGTACCTACACTTAGCAATAGGCCACTCACCTGCACTTAGGTCCAGTTAGATCTCCGTAAATTAAACCCAGTTCAACCCTTGGTAGCTTGGCAACGAGCGTCAAGGCTTAATTTAGGAGACAGAGGGGGTCATTCTGACCCCGGCCACCGCCGACAGACCGGCGGTGCCCCGCAGGGCATTCTGACCACGGCGCTTTGGCCGCGGTCAGTGCAGGAAAACCGGCGGTCTCCCGCCGGTTTTTTCGCTGCCCGTCAGAATCCTCCAAGGCGGCGCAGCAGGCTGCGCCGCCTTGGGGATTCTGACACCCCCTACCGCCATCCTGTTCCTGGCGGTTCGCCCGCCAGGAACAGGATGGCGGTAGGGGGGTGTCGCGGGGCCCCTGGGGGCCCCTGCAGTGCCCATGCCAATGGCATGGGCACTGCAGGGGCCCCCGTAAGAGGGCCCCGCTTGTATTTCACTGTCTGCATAGCAGACAGTGAAATACGCGACGGGTGCAGTAGCACCCGTCGCACCTTCCCACTCCGCCGGCTCGATTACGAGCCGGCTTCATTGTGGGAAGGTCGTTTTCCCCTGGGCTGGCGGGCGGCCTTTTGGAGGCCACCCGCCAGCCCAGGGGAAAACTCAAAATACCCGCTGCGGTCTTCCGACCGCGGTACGGTATTTTGGCGGCTCCCGCCGGGCGCGCGGTAACCGCGCCCGGCGGGAGTCAGAATGACCCCCAGAGTGTAAAGCATTCAAATATCACAAAACAGTAATTAAATAAAACACAGGAAACTGTTTAAAAATCCAAAACCAATTTATAAAAATAGTTTATATTTTTATCTTTAAAATGACACAAAAACGAATAAAATCGGATAAGGGGAACCGGAGATATGAATTGTTAAAGAATTAATATTTTTTTAGCGCCTAGAAAAAAAAAGCACCAATCGGGTCATCTGGTTGCACCTCGACCAGGGCACAGTCAGAGTTTAAGGCCGACCGCGATGGAGCCCTGTTCGGCTACAGGCCGCAGGAGGCTTCAGTAGGACGAACCTGCTAGTCCAATCCGACCTCCTGGAGCCCTTCTCCGGATACGCATCGCGGGAATCCTCGGTGGAGATTTTTACCTTCGGACTTAGTTGTTTTTTCGAGGTGAAAATCCTTCGACCGGGGTAAACCTGGATCTTGATCCAATGTCCCTGGAGCTCTCCTCGGATACGCTGGCTGGGAGGTGCCGGTCAACTTTTTACCTTCAGACTTAGGGGCTGATTCTGGAGCACCGCCGACAGGCCGGCGGTGCCCCGCAGGGCATTCTGACCGCGGCGCTTTGGCCGCGGTCAGAAAGGGTAAACCGGCGGTCTCCCGCCGGTTTACCGCTGCCCTCAGAATCCCCCATGGCGGCGCAGCTTGCTGCGCCGCCATGGGGGATTCTGACCCCCCCTACCGCCATCCTGTTCAATGCGGGAAAGCCGCCATGAACAGGATGGCGGTAGGGGGGGTCGCGGGGCCCCTGGGGGCCCCTGCCGTGCCCATGCCAATGGCATGGGCACGGCAGGGGCCCCCGTAAGAGGGCCCCGCAAGGTCTTTCAGTGTCTGCCTTGCAGACACTGAAATACGCGACGGGTGCTACTGCACCCGTCGCACCTTCCCACTCCGCCGGCTCGATTACGAGCCGGCATCCTCGTGGGAACGGAGTTTTTCCCTGGGCTGGCGGGCGGTCTTTTGGAGACCGCCTGCCAGCCCAGGGAAAAACTCATAATACCCTCCGCGGTCTTCTGACCGCGGAGCGGTATTATGGGGGCGGAATTCTGGCGGGCGGCCTCCGCCGCCCGCCAGAATTAGAATCACCCCCTTAGTCTCTTTTTCAGGGATTGTTTTTACTGGGACGAACCAGCAAATTAGGCCGGATCGCTGTTGAGGCAAGCTGGCTAGAGTTGCCGCGGCGGGTCGGTCCCTCTATGGAGCTTTTTTTCAAAAGTTCTCCAAACTTCTGGGGCTTCTCCCAGATGTCCTTTTAAGGTTCTTTTGAGGTCCACAGCTCACCCCAAGGGTCCAGAAGTTCTGAAATGGTCCTTGGGGGTGCGGACTACAACTCCCAGAATGCACCTGGCGCAAACTTTTGGGCCGCTGGGCAGTGGTCAGCTGGTTGATTTCTTCAGGAGTTGGTGCAGGGGACTCTGGTTAGCAATTTTTCACCTGTAGCAAACAGGGGGTCCCTCCTTGAACCAGTTGAAGCCAGGCAAAGTCCTTCTTGCGGTGAAGCCCAAGTGTGCAACTGGTGCAGTCCTTCTGAGTGCAGGTTCCAGGTGCAGGCCAGGGGTCCAGCTGGGCAGTCCTTCTTCTCCTTTGGTTCTTCCTTGTTGGATTCTGATGGGGATCTGAGGTGTGGGTGCAGGTCTGCCAGTTTTATCCTTGCTCCTGGGTGAAAAGCAGGGGGGTCCTGGTTCTCCAATCAGGTGCAGGGTCCTTCCCCCTGTGATGACCACTTCCTGGGAAGTGTGGCAAAAATCAGTCCCAGGAGGCAACATTCTTCAAAAATCCATCATTGCTGAATCTGATTTTTGGAGGTTACATCTGGCTGAGCCCACCCACTGGTGTGGCTAAAAATCATAAACACACCCCTCTCCTGCCCTCTCCTAATCTAATCAAGGGGGCACCTAGTTGTCTGGGGTTGCAGGATGTGGGGATGTTGCTGGTTGCTCCAAATGTCCTTCTCTGCCTTTGAAGACCAGTTTGCCAGCCCTCCCCCTTCCTGCCTTACCATCTGCTGAGGAGAGATTCCCTCCCACAGGCACATTCCTTTGTGTGAAGCCAGGCCACTTCACACCTCATCAAGGCAGCCTGGCCAGGCTGCCAGAGGCTGGCCAATCCGAGCACAGCAGCAAAAACAACGCAGGGCTGAAATTGGCAACTTTTTCGGGTAAAGTTTAAAACTCTTTACCTGAACAAGTTATATTAAATCCAACAACTGGAAGTTGTGTGATTTATTATAACAATTAATTTGATACCAAACTCTTGGTATCCATCATTTAAGGGGACTTTAAAAACTAAAATAAAGTCTCCCCATTCTAGCCTATGAAGGCCATTTACTACAATGAGGGAAAAAATAATTTGGCTGTTTTTACCTCACCAGGGCTTATAAAACTATTTTGATAAGGTTCCTGCTTATAGTTACATGACACCCAGCCGTAGGGGCACATAGGGCACACCTTAGGGGTGACTTATATGTAAAAATAAGGTAGTTTAAGACTTTGGAACTACTTTTAATTCCAAAGTTGAATTTGCATATAACTTTAATTTAAAAGCAGCCCGCAATGCAGGCCTGCCTTTAGAATGTCACTGGGCACCTCAGCAGTGCACCTATGGGTGCACTACCTATGCTGGGGTCCCTAAACCTACACGCCCTACCATATACTAGGGACTTATAGGTAGGTTAACTTAGCCAATTTGCACATCCATTTTACACAGAGCACTGGCCCTGGGACTGGTAAGCAGTACCCAGGGCACAGCCAAGAGTCAGTAACCACCAGTACCTAGCCAAAAAGTTTGGGGGTGACCAGGGCAAAAAGGAGGACTTTCCTACACTGCCCCCCCCCCCCAGAGGAAAGGTGATGGGTACTAACCTACACCCTCGTAGTCCTCATCAGCTAAGTGGAAAAACCTGGAAAGGCCATCTGCATTGGCATGGGCAGTCCCAGGTCTGTGCTCCACTGTGAAGTCCATCCCCTGTAGGGAAATGGACCACCTTAACAGTTTTGGGTTCTCCCCCCTCATCTGCATCAACCATCTGAGAGTTCTGTGGTCAGTTTGTACACGGAAGTGAGTGCCAAACAAGTATGGCCTCAACTTCTTCAGGGACCAGACCACAGCAAAGGCCTCCCTCTCAATGGCACTCCATCTTTTCTCTCCTGGGAGTAGTCGCCTGCTGATGAAGGCAACTGGTTGATCTTGGCCCTCTTCATTAACTTGTGCTAACACTGCCCCAGTCCCTTCCTCTGAAGCATTTGTTTGCACTATAAACTCCTTGCTATAGTCAGGGGCCAGTAACACTGGTGCTGAACACATAGCCTGTTTTAGGGTGTCAAAAGCTTTCTGACACTCTGGGGTTCAAATGACCTTCTTGGGATGTTTCTTGGAGGTAAGCTCAGTCAGTTGGGCCACTATGGTCCCATAATTCTGAACAAACCTCCTGTAGTACCCAGTCAGGCCAAGAAAGGCCCTGACCTGAGTCTGGGTTTTAGGAGCCTCCCAATCCAGGATAGTCTGGATCGTGGGCTTGCGAGGTTGTACATGGCCTCCATCGACAAGGTGGCCCAGGTACACAACTGAGCTTTGCCCTATCTGGCACTTGCTTGCCTTGATAGTCTGGCCTGCTTGAAGCAGGGCCTGAAGCACTTTCTTCAGGTGGACCAGGTGGTCCTCCCAGGTGGAGCTAAATACAGCTATATCATCCAGATAAGCTGCACTGAAAGATTCCAACCCAGACAGGACTCTATTCACCAACCGTTGGAAGGTATCAGGAGCATTTTTCAGGCCAAAGGGCATCACCTTGAACTGAAAGTGGCCCTCTGGTGTGGAAAATGCTGACCTCTCCTTAGCTCCTGGACTTAAGGCAATCTGCCAGTATCCTGAGGTCAGATCAAATGTGCTCAGGAATTTGGCAGCCCCCAACCTATCAATGAGCTCATCAGCTCTAGGTATGGGGTGAGCATCAGTCTTGGTAACTGCATTTAGACCTCTGTAGTCCACACAAAATCTCAATTCCTTCTTCCCACCTTGGGGATTAGGTTTGGGCACCAGTACCACTGGAGTGGACCAAGGACTATCAGAGGGCTCAATTACCTTGAGCTCCAACATCTTAGCCACTTCAGCTTTGATGTTGGCCTTGACCTGGTCAGACAGCCTGTACAGCTTGTTCTTAACAGGCAAGCTGTCACCAGTGTCAACGTCATGGACACACCAATTGGTGAGTCCTGGGGTCAGGGAGAACAGACTAGCAAACTGCTACAAAACCTGTTTGCAGTCTTTTTGTTGCTGGTCTGTCAACTTGGGAGAGAGTACCACTCCCTCCACTGACCCATCTTGTGCATTTGAGGACAGGAGGTCTGGCAGAGGTTTACTCTCCTCCTCCTTCCCTTCATCAGTGACCATCAGCATGGTCATGTCTGCCCTGTTCTGGTGGGGTTTCAACCTGTTAACATGCAGGATCCTATGAGGATTCCTGGGGGTGACAAGGTCCACCAAGTAGGTGACCTCACCCTTCTCCACAATTGGATAGGGCCCAGTCCATTTGGCCTGAAGTGCCCTAGGAGCCCTGGGCTCCAAAACCCACACCAGCTGTCCTGGGTGATACTCAGGCATGGTAGCTTTCTGATCATGCCAGACCTTCATGAGCTCTTGGCTGGCCTCCAGGTTTCTGCTTGCCTTCTTCATGTACTCAGCCATGCGTGACCGCAGGCCCAGCACATAATCTAGCACATTCTCCTTGGACTCCTTGAGAGGCTTCTCCCAAGACTCTCTCACCAAGCACAATGGGCCTCTTACAGGGTGCCCAAACAGTAACTCAAAGGGGCTGAATCCAACCCCCTTCTGTGGCACCTCTCTGTAGGTAGTTTATAGGTAGGTTAACTTAGCCAATTATAATTAGCCTAATTTGCATATCCATTTTACACAGAGCACTGGCTCTGGGACTGGTAAGCAGTACCCAGGGCACAGCCAAGAGTCAGTAACCACCAGTATCTGTCCAAAAAGTGTGGGGGTGACCAGGGCATAAAGGAGGACTTTCCTACAAGGCTATGCATACGTTTCACCCACACATTCATTTATTAGTGCATTGTGTGTAATTGTTTGTTGTTCCTGAGTGTGTTCCTAATTGACTTCCAACTTTTGTGTCCTAGTCATGCTTTCCAAGATGTGGGTGAGTTGATAAGGTATGTGGAGGTGAAAAGAAGTACTCCAAGACAAATCTGTGTTCAAGTGATTTATTTACAAATGTGTGCTCAGTGATGATTTAAGTACAGGCTCTAACTGAAGGTGTTGTGCACAATATTGCCCCTTCTGCGTGCTCCAGCAGCAAAGTTTTGTTCTTCCCCATCCTCCTATTGTGCATCATTGCCCTCATCCTCCTCCGTAGGGCCCTCAACCCGTTCCTCCCAGGGGACATTGGTGCAAACACAGATGCTGTGTAAAATTGCACATACTAGTATTATTTTGCACGCAAGGAGTGGGGCATATACTAGTCTTCCCCCAGATAGATCTAGGCGCTTGAACCTGGATTTCAGGATGCCACATGTCCTCCTTTCCACCACATTTCTGGTCGGTTTGTGTGCTTCATTGTAAGCCTTCTCCGCATCTGTATGTGGGTTTCCATATGGGGTCATGACCCATGGCTGAAGGCCGTAACCTTGGTCCGCTGCAATGGAAGGGGAAAAACCTTGTCAGATGTGCATTTGTGTTTCTTTCTGCCTGGCTTGGCACAGTATTTGTCATTGGAGTGGAGAATCTGTCTTGCATCTTGCATTGTGTATGTTCCTGTTTACATGCATGGTTGTATTGGTGTGTGGTTGTGCAGTTTCCAGTCACAGGTTGAGCCTCCGCATGATGATTGTGGGATTTGTCTGGCATGACAGTTCACCTATGCAGGATATGTGTGATGTTGAAAATCATTGTCTCTTAGTCCCATAAATTTTGACCTGCAACCATGTTGGCTATGTTTGTACCTATTTTGTGTGGTGTGTGTGCCAGGAGATGGGTGTAGTGCCCTATGTGTTGCATGTGAGCCCTCTCCCCCGCCTTTGGACATGGTACACCTCCCTTGCACACAGAGCTCTTGTAGCAATTTCCTGGCTAGCATGCATGTGTTTATGTAGAAATCATGCAAGTTGCGGCATAGGAGCTTGAGATGTATTGCCATGTATGTGAACAGTTTACAAACACCTGTGGCACAGGACAGGGCACAAGATGCTTTTCTGCACTGCCCTGCATCACCAGTAAAGGCCAACAATGTGCCATGTGTCCTTGACATTGTGCATTTCTGACCTCTAGAGCACTGGCAGTAGTTCAGCTGCCAATGTCCACTGTAGGCACCCTTGTAGCATGGTAGAAAGATGACAACTTTGTCGGTTTGATTGTTTCTGTGCAGCAAAGTATCACTTCCTACACATGATCAATCAATGATGTCAATTTCCTATTTCAATGTGTGCTGCACTATGTACCACACATGGTAAAAGTATACACAAGGAGAGTATCAGGTATTTGACTTCATAGCACAATGGTGATGCCAACCCTAAGGTGGCATTATTTGATGGTGCTGTCTCAGGTTTCAAGATTAAAGGAAATGTGGGAAAGTGCCAATATGCAAATTGTTTGACGGTGGCATGCCCAATGAAAACCCATTGCTGACCACTTCCACACTAAGTGAAAGCAGTGAAGGGGCTGTATTTTTGAGGCAGCGTTAGCTGGTGGCTTGACGCCACCTTTTAAATGAAGAGAGAGCATTGCCCCACCAGAGCATCATTAAAAGTGACAGTCTGGTGGTGCAAGGAACTTGTACAAGTGGCCATATGTGAGAGTGTTGGGCATTGAATGTGTGGAGTGATTCATGGTGCATATGTGTTGTTCAATGGTCATCTCTGCTTCCCTGTCCATGTGTTTGGAGTGTGGTGTGTGTGTATTGTGGTCCCACATGTTTAGTATGTTGTATGTGTTATGTCGTGTATGCTTGCTTACCTACAAATAGGCCATTGCCATATTGGCCATCCTGGAATCGTTGGTTTATTATTGAGTGTTGGAAGATGTAAGCATCATACACACTGACCGGGCATTTAGCAAGTAAGTTGGTGAATATCCCACGATGGTCCACAATGGCCTGCACGTTTGTTGAGTGTGTGTGTTTCCTGTTCCTAAAAAGGTGTTCCATTGCAGCAGGAGGGACAAGTTGGACATGTGTGCAGTCCATTGCACCCAGCACATGTGGTAACCCAGCGATTTGGCAGAATCCTTGTTTGGTCTCCTGCTGCAGTTTCTGGGTGTTGGAGAACAGGATGTGGTGGGGAGAGAGGCGGATGGTGGTGTCCTGTACCATAGGGAGGAAGTCAGAAAAGGATGGTTCTGAGATACCACCCATTCGTGCTGCAGTGGTCTGAAATGAGCTAGAGGCCAGCATGTGGAGCACGGCAAGGAGCTCGATCATGGATGGTATGGTTGTAGGACTTCCCACTCTTGCCATAATGTCGGAAGCAATGTGGTGGAGCAGCCATACAATGGACTGCGTGAGACGGTAGAGTCTGATGACATCTTCTTCTCTGAGGCCAAGGGTGGAAGTGCGTTGGCAAAATATTCCCTCACTCCTTCTGCGCTGCTTTTGTGGCTGTTGTTGTGGTGGTTGAGGGCGCTGTGGAGGTGCTGGTGGCCCTTGGAGTTGTTGCTGTTGTCGTGTCCGAGTGCCAAGCTGTAGCAGTATCAGGTCCATGTTATCCAGTTGTTTGCCAGAGTTCCTTCTGTGGGTTTTCCTTACATACTTCTGTCTGTGCGTCATTTTAATGCCTGGTCTGCCCATGCGTTAATATTTTGACACAAATTAGAGTTAGCCTGCTTTTTCGAGGCAATCCTGGTCCTGCATCATTTTTCCGATGGCTTTTAAATATGGCACTATCGGCATTTTTTAGGAGGGAACACCTACCTTGCACATCATTATTGATAAATGACGCAAGGTAAAGCGCGCTCCTGAAAAATGATGCAAACTACAGTAAAGTGGAGCTTGACTGCTCTAGCACCACTTTAGAAATATAGGGGGTCATTCTGACCTCGGCGGTAAAAGGCGCTTACCGCCGGTCAGAAGACCGCCATAACACCGCCGCGGTCGCGGTAAACCGCCACGGTCATTCTGACCTGCAACAGGCAAACCGCCAAAAACCCGACATCCACAAAAGTCCGCCACACCAACGACCAGCGATAAACTGCCGATGACCAAACCTCCACCGTCACGCCAACAGAAATACGCCCATGCCATTCCGACCCACGAATCCACGCGGCGGTCTTTCAACCGCGGTATTCCATTGGCGGTACACACCGCCGTGCTCAATATACACACACTCTTACAAAACACAGCCACATTGGACAATTTGAAATACACACACCTGATACACATACAAACACCACTCCCACACACCCAACACAATATAAAACACACACCCACATCACCCACAAACCCCTACAACCTCAATTTATTGACTAAGTGTAGGAGGCTGGACTGGCTTGTAGTGAGTACCAAGGGGTACTTGCACCTTGCACCAGGCCCAGTTATCCCTTATTAGTGTATAGGGTGTCTAGCAGCTTAGGCTGATAGATAATGGTAGCTTAGCAGAGCAGCTTAGGCTGAACTAGGAGACGTGTGAAGCTACTACAGTACCACTTAGTGTCATATGCACAATATCATAAGAAAACACAATACACAGTTATACTAAAAATAAAGGTACTTTATTTTTATGACAATATGCCAAAGTATCTTAGAGTGTACCCTCAGTGAGAGGATAGGAAATATACACAAGATATATATACACAATAGCAAAAATATGCAGTATAGTCTTAGAAAACAGTGCAAACAATGTATAGTTACAATAGGATGCAATGGGGAAACATAGGGATAGGGGCAACACAAACCATATACTCCAGAAGTGGAATGCGAACCACGAATGGACCCCAAACCTATGTGACCTTGTAGAGGGTTGCTGGGACTATTAGAAAATAGTGAGAGTTAGCAAAATAACCCACCCCAAGACCCTGAAAAGTGAGTGCAAAGTGCACCAAAGTTCCCCTAAGGACAAAATAGTCGTGTTAGAGGGAGAATGCAAGGAAAACACAAATCAGCAATGCAACAACGATGGATTCCTGTCTGAAGGTACCTGTGGAACAAGGGGACCAAGTCCAAAAGTCACAAGCAGCTCGGAGATGGGCAGATGCCCAAGAAATGCCAGCGGTTGGTGCAAAGAAGCTCTTACTAGGCTGAAGAACTGTGAATACTGCAGGAACGACAAGGACTAGAGACTTCCCCTTTGGAGGATGGATCCCCCACGCCTTGGAGAGTCGTGCAGAAGTGTTTTCCCGCCGGATGGACGCCAACAAGCCTTGCTACATGCAAATCGTGCGTTTGGCGTTTTTGGACGCTGCTGGGGCCCAGGAGGGACCAGGAGGTCGCAAATTGGACCTGCAGAGAGAGGGGACGTCGAGCAAGACAAAGAGCCCTCACTGAAGCAGGTAGCACCCGGAGAAGTGCCAGAAACAGGCACTACGAGGATGCGT
Organism: Pleurodeles waltl; assembly: GCF_031143425.1. Taxonomy (NCBI): domain Eukaryota; kingdom Metazoa; phylum Chordata; class Amphibia; order Caudata; family Salamandridae; genus Pleurodeles; species Pleurodeles waltl. The sequence goes on from NC_090439.1 coordinate 1,143,497,318, forward strand.
GAAACGGTGCTCGCCGAAGTTGCACAAAGGAGTCCCACGTCGCCGGAGACCAACTTAGAAAGTCGTGCAATGCAGGTTAGAGTGCCGTGGACCCAGGCTTGGCTGTGCACGAAGGATTTCCGCCGGAAGTGCACAGGGGCCGGAGAAGCTTGCAAAGTCGCGGTTCCCAGCAATGCAGCCCAGCGAGGTGAGGCAAGGACTTACCTCCACCAAACTTGGGCTGAAGAGTCACTGGACTGTGGGGGTCACTTGGACGGTGTCGCTGGATTCGAGGGACCTCGCTCGTCGTGCTGAGAGGAGACCCAAGGGACCGGAGATGCAGCTTTTTGGTGCCTGCGGTTGCAGGGGGAAGATTCCGTCGACCCACGGGAGATTTCTTCGGAGCTTCTGGTGCAGAGAGGAGGCAGACTACCCCCACAGCATGCACAAGCAGGAAAACAGTCGAGAAGGCGGCAGGATCAGCGTTACAGAGTTGCAGTAGTCGTCTTTGCTACTATGTTGCAGGTTTGCAGGCTTCCAGCGCGGTCAGCGGTCGATTCCTTATCAGAAGGTGAAGAGGGAGATGCAGAGGAACTCGGCTGAGCTCATGCATTCGTTATCTAAAGTTTCCCCAGAGACAGAGACCCTAAATAGCCAGAAAAGAGGGTTTGGCTACCTAGGAGAGAGGAAAGGCTACTAACACCTGAAGGAGCCTATCAGCAGGAGTCTCTGACGTCACCTGGTGGCACTGGCCACTCAGAGCAGTCCAGTGTGCCAGCAGCACCTCTGTTTCCAAGATGGCAGAGGTCTGGAGCACACTGGAGGAGCTCTGGACACCTCCCAGGGGAGGTGCAGGTCAGGGGAGTGGTCACTCCCCTTTCCTTTGTCCAGTTTCGCGCCAGAGCAGGGGCTAAGGGGTCCCTGAACCGGTGTAGACTGGCTTATGCAGAATTGGGCACCTCTGTGCCCAACAAAGCATTTCCAGAGGCTGGGGGAGGCTACTCCTCCCCTGCCTTCACACCATTTTCCAAAGGGAGAGGGTGTCACACCCTCTCTCAGAGGAAGTTCTTTGTTCTGCCATCCTGGGCCAGGCCTGGCTGGACCCCAGGAGGGCAGATGCCTGTCTGAGGGGTTGGCAGCAGCAGCAGCTGCAGTGAAACCCCAGGAAGGGCAGTCTGGTAGTACCAGGGTCTGTGCTACAGACCACTGGGATCATGGAATTGTACCAACAATGCCAGGATGGCATAGAGGGGGCAATTCCATGATCATAGACATGTTACATGGCCATATTCGGAGTTACCATGGTGAAGCTACATATAGGTAGTGACCTATATGTAGTGCACGCGTGTAATGGTGTCCCCGCACTCACAAAGTTCAGTGAATTGGCTCTGAACAATGTGGGGGCACCTTGGCTAGTGCCAGGGTGCCCTCACACTAAGTAACTTTGCACCTAACCTTTACCAGGTAAAGGTTAGACATATAGGTGACTTATAAGTTACTTAAGTGCAGTGTAAAATGGCTGTGAAATAACGTGGACGTTATTTCACTCAGGCTGCAGTGGCAGGCCTGTGTAAGAATTGTCAGAGCTCCCTATGGGTGGCAAAAGAAATGCTGCAGCCCATAGGGATCTCCTGGAACCCCAATACCCTGGGTACCTCAGTACCATATACTAGGGAATTATAAGGGTGTTCCAGTAAGCCAATGTAAATTGGTAAAAATGGTCACTAGCCTGTCAGTGACAATTTGAAAGTAATGAGAGAGCATAACCACTGAGGTTCTGGTTAGCAGAGCCTCAGTGAGACAGTTAGGCACCACACAGGGAACATATACATGCACACCTATGAGCACTGGGGCCCTGTGTGACAGGGTCCCAGTGACACATACATATAGGCCACAAACCTATGAGCACTGGGGTCCTGACCAGCAGGATCCCAGTGACACATAACAAACATACTGAAAACATAGTGTTTTCACTATGAGCACTGAGGCCTGGCTATCAGGATCCCAGTGAGACAGTGAAAACAGTGACAAACACCCTGACATACACTCACAAACAGGCCAAAAGTGGGGGTAACAAGGCTAGAAAGAGGCTACCTTCTCACACAACCCCCCCCCAAACGAAGGACAATAAGGCTAACCTTGGCCAGTTGAGACTTTATTGTCTAAGTGGTGATAAGTAGAGAGTAGCTCTGCAATAGACTGGTTACTCCCTTTATCATCCACTATATGGTTACTTCCCTGTGGGGATGTAAACCACCCTGTTTGAAGTTTTTTAGCTAAGCAACAATGTGAAGATGTATTTTCAGAGTTTCTATCAGTAAGTTTTAGTTTAGAGCAGTGGGAATTGTCCACTGAACCTATTTGTAGTGATGGAAATGCCAGACAGGGATGCTGTCTCAGAAAAGCCATAGCTGGGCAAAAACTTTGTCCATCTGGCTGGAAGAGAGAACAGGGATGCTGTTTCTCTTGAGTTGGAGCAGGGCAGGGATGCTGTCCTATCAGCTCCACACTAGGGCAGGGATGCTGTCCTAAGTGTTGTGAGGCAGTGCAGAGTTTCGGCACTAAAGTTTCTCTGGGAGGGTTGGAGGGATGCTCCATGTTAACTAAAATGGTGCTCTTTTTGTCACCAATGTTAGTTATCCCACAGAGAGGTACTTCTACCTCAGGGAGTCCAGCTATGCCAGCTGATGATTCCCTTGGAACAGGTGCCACCCCAGGAGAGGTTTCTCCCACCACAGGAATAGTATCCTGAATGGTAGGGTGGTTAGGGGATACTGTGATACCCTTTTTACCTGTTGATGGAGAGGGATCCTGAGTTTTCAGGCCTTCTCTCCTTTGCTTTTTCATTTCACTTGAAATGAGAGGGAACAATTCCTCTGGGATGCCCAGCATGGCTGCATGGGCATAAAACTCTACATCAGCCCAACCTGAGGCCTCTAGGTCATTACCTAAGAGACAGTCTACAGGTAAGCTAGGTGATACCACCACCTGCTTGGGGCCAGTAACTCCACCCCAACTAAACTGAATTATAGCTAAGGGAAGAAACTTAGTGGAGTTATGGACATCAATAATTTTATACTGTTGTCCAATGATGTGTTGTTCAGGAGGCACTAGGTTTTCAGTCACCAAAGTGAAACTGGCACCTGTGTCCCTGTAGGCCAAGGCCTCAACACCATTTATTGAAACTGTCTGCCTGTACTTATCCATTGTAAGGGGACAAGCAGCCAGTGTGGCAAGGCCAATGCCACTAGGTGTGACAGAAACTGTCTTGGGACTGATTACATCAGTTTCCACTATGGACCCATAAGTGAACCCAACTACACCCTTTGCTTGACTGTTGCCAGCAGTCCCACCACTAGTACCACTACTGCTAGGGGCACTAGAGCTTGATGTATTAGTGGTGGTAGGCTCAGGGGGTTTACCTGGACAGGACTTATCCCCTGGCCTATGGCCTCTGTTTTTACACACAAAGCACCAAGGCTTTTTAATGTGTGCAGGTTGGGAAGAAGAGGAAGAATTTGTTTTATCCCCACCCTCTGAAGAGTGTTTAAGATTTGAAGTGGGATCTTTGGTTTTACCCTTATCCCCATGCTTATCTTGAGATTTTTCACCATCTTTCTTCTTATTGCCATCTTTGTCACCCCCTGTATGAACTTTTCTGTTCACCCTTGTTCTGACCCATTTGTCTGCCTTCTTTCCCAATTCTTGGGGAGAGGTCAGATCAGAGTCTACCAGGTACTGGTGCAACAAATCAGACACACAATTATTAAGTATATGCTCTCTCAGGATTGTGTTATACAGGCTTTCATAATCAGTAACTTTACTGCCATGTAACCACCCCTCCAAGGCCTTCACTGAATGGTCAATGAAATCAACCCAGTCTTGTGAAGACTCCTTTTTGGTCTCTCTGAACTTTATCCTGTACTGTTCAGTGGTTAAGCCATAACCATCCAGGAGTGCATTCTTAAGAACTGTAAAATTATTGGCATCATTTTCTTTCACAGTAAGGAGCCTATCCCTACCTTTTCCACTAAATGATAGCCATAAGATAGCAGCCCACTGCTTTTGAGGGACATCCTGTACAACACAGGCCCTCTCAAGTGCAGCAAACCACTTGTTAATGTCATCCCCCTCCTTGTAAGGGGGAACTATCTTGTGCAGATTCCTGGAATCATGCTCTTTTGCAGGATGACTATGGGGAATACTGCTGCTGCCACCATGGGTTTCTAAACCCAACTTCTGTCTTTCCCTCTCTATTTCTAAAGACTGTCTATCCAAATCCAGCTGTTGCTTCTTGAGCTTCAGTCTGGTTTGCTCCACTCTCAATCTATTGAGCTCCCTTTCTAACAATCTGTCATCAGGGTGGGTGGGAGGGACATTTCTAGATACAGAGGTATGATGGGAATGAACAGAAGGAGACCTGTCCCTTACAGAGGGCACCCTAACAGCTTGGCTACCAGTATAATGTGAGAGCACATCATCAGTATGATGTGATTCAACCTCTGTACCAACTATGCTAGACTGTCTAGTAATGGGCAGGCTGAGAAGTTTCTTTCCTGAACCTTTTCCTGGGGGAGTCCCTGGATCAGATTGAGAACCATTAGCTACTTTTTCTACAGATTGGGCACTTATGGCCTTATCCTGTACTCTAAGCATATTAATTAACAGTTCTAAGGAAGGATTCTTCCCTACACTCAAACCTCTCTCTATGCAGAGACTCCTTGCTCCTTTCCAGCTAAGGTGATCATATGCAAGTTTGGACAGTTCAACTTTTTGGCCTGTGCCAGACATTTTTAGAGAGAGTTAAAGTGATAGACAAAGAGAAAAAAGTTTTCAGAACTTTTTGGAAAGACAGAAAAAACTTTTTAAACTTTTAAGAACTTTTTGTAAGTTTAGAAGTACTTTTCAGCACTTAGAAAAGAGTGAAAAGAGGAAATGCAAAACTTTTTGGCTATGTGTATATACACTGACCTTGTTTTGTATATTTTTCTCTTATGAAAAGTACAATGACAAGAGTGGTAAGTAGTCTCAAGCACTTATCCCACCACTGCACAACCAATGTAGGAGGCTGGACTGGCTTGTAGTGAGTACCAAGGGGTACTTGCACCTTGCACCAGGCCCAGTTATCCCTTATTAGTGTATAGGGTGTCTAGCAGCTTAGGCTGATAGATAATGGTAGCTTAGCAGAGCAGCTTAGGCTGAACTAGGAGACGTGTGAAGCTACTACAGTACCACTTAGTGTCATATGCACAATATCATAAGAAAACACAATACACAGTTATACTAAAAATAAAGGTACTTTATTTTTATGACAATATGCCAAAGTATCTTAGAGTGTACCCTCAGTGAGAGGATAGGAAATATACACAAGATATATATACACAATAGCAAAAATATGCAGTATAGTCTTAGAAAACAGTGCAAACAATGTATAGTTACAATAGGATGCAATGGGGAAACATAGGGATAGGGGCAACACAAACCATATACTCCAGAAGTGGAATGCGAACCACGAATGGACCCCAAACCTATGTGACCTTGTAGAGGGTTGCTGGGACTATTAGAAAATAGTGAGAGTTAGCAAAATAACCCACCCCAAGACCCTGAAAAGTGAGTGCAAAGTGCACCAAAGTTCCCCTAAGGACAAAATAGTCGTGTTAGAGGGAGAATGCAAGGAAAACACAAATCAGCAATGCAACAACGATGGATTCCTGTCTGAAGGTACCTGTGGAACAAGGGGACCAAGTCCAAAAGTCACAAGCAGCTCGGAGATGGGCAGATGCCCAAGAAATGCCAGCGGTTGGTGCAAAGAAGCTCTTACTAGGCTGAAGAACTGTGAATACTGCAGGAACGACAAGGACTAGAGACTTCCCCTTTGGAGGATGGATCCCCCACGCCTTGGAGAGTCGTGCAGAAGTGTTTTCCCGCCGGATGGACGCCAACAAGCCTTGCTACACGCAAATCGTGCGTTTGGCGTTTTTGGACGCTGCTGGGGCCCAGGAGGGACCAGGAGGTCGCAAATTGGACCTGCAGAGAGAGGGGACGTCGAGCAAGACAAAGAGCCCTCACTGAAGCAGGTAGCACCCGGAGAAGTGCCAGAAACAGGCACTACGAGGATGCGTGAAACGGTGCTCGCCGAAGTTGCACAAAGGAGTCCCACGTCGCCGGAGACCAACTTAGAAAGTCGTGCAATGCAGGTTAGAGTGCCGTGGACCCAGGCTTGGCTGTGCACGAAGGATTTCCGCCGGAAGTGCACAGGGGCCGGAGAAGCTTGCAAAGTCGCGGTTCCCAGCAATGCAGCCCAGCGAGGTGAGGCAAGGACTTACCTCCACCAAACTTGGGCTGAAGAGTCACTGGACTGTGGGGGTCACTTGGACGGTGTCGCTGGATTCGAGGGACCTCGCTCGTCGTGCTGAGAGGAGACCCAAGGGACCGGAGATGCAGCTTTTTGGTGCCTGCGGTTGCAGGGGGAAGATTCCGTCGACCCACGGGAGATTTCTTCGGAGCTTCTGGTGCAGAGAGGAGGCAGACTACCCCCACAGCATGCACAAGCAGGAAAACAGTCGAGAAGGCGGCAGGATCAGCGTTACAGAGTTGCAGTAGTCGTCTTTGCTACTATGTTGCAGGTTTGCAGGCTTCCAGCGCGGTCAGCGGTCGATTCCTTATCAGAAGGTGAAGAGGGAGATGCAGAGGAACTCGGCTGAGCTCATGCATTCGTTATCTAAAGTTTCCCCAGAGACAGAGACCCTAAATAGCCAGAAAAGAGGGTTTGGCTACCTAGGAGAGAGGAAAGGCTACTAACACCTGAAGGAGCCTATCAGCAGGAGTCTCTGACGTCACCTGGTGGCACTGGCCACTCAGAGCAGTCCAGTGTGCCAGCAGCACCTCTGTTTCCAAGATGGCAGAGGTCTGGAGCACACTGGAGGAGCTCTGGACACCTCCCAGGGGAGGTGCAGGTCAGGGGAGTGGTCACTCCCCTTTCCTTTGTCCAGTTTCGCGCCAGAGCAGGGGCTAAGGGGTCCCTGAACCGGTGTAGACTGGCTTATGCAGAATTGGGCACCTCTGTGCCCAACAAAGCATTTCCAGAGGCTGGGGGAGGCTACTCCTCCCCTGCCTTCACACCATTTTCCAAAGGGAGAGGGTGTCACACCCTCTCTCAGAGGAAGTTCTTTGTTCTGCCATCCTGGGCCAGGCCTGGCTGGACCCCAGGAGGGCAGATGCCTGTCTGAGGGGTTGGCAGCAGCAGCAGCTGCAGTGAAACCCCAGGAAGGGCAGTCTGGTAGTACCAGGGTCTGTGCTACAGACCACTGGGATCATGGAATTGTACCAACAATGCCAGGATGGCATAGAGGGGGCAATTCCATGATCATAGACATGTTACATGGCCATATTCGGAGTTACCATGGTGAAGCTACATATAGGTAGTGACCTATATGTAGTGCACGCGTGTAATGGTGTCCCCGCACTCACAAAGTTCAGTGAATTGGCTCTGAACAATGTGGGGGCACCTTGGCTAGTGCCAGGGTGCCCTCACACTAAGTAACTTTGCACCTAACCTTTACCAGGTAAAGGTTAGACATATAGGTGACTTATAAGTTACTTAAGTGCAGTGTAAAATGGCTGTGAAATAACGTGGACGTTATTTCACTCAGGCTGCAGTGGCAGGCCTGTGTAAGAATTGTCAGAGCTCCCTATGGGTGGCAAAAGAAATGCTGCAGCCCATAGGGATCTCCTGGAACCCCAATACCCTGGGTACCTCAGTACCATATACTAGGGAATTATAAGGGTGTTCCAGTAAGCCAATGTAAATTGGTAAAAATGGTCACTAGCCTGTCAGTGACAATTTGAAAGTAATGAGAGAGCATAACCACTGAGGTTCTGGTTAGCAGAGCCTCAGTGAGACAGTTAGGCACCACACAGGGAACATATACATGCACACCTATGAGCACTGGGGCCCTGTGTGACAGGGTCCCAGTGACACATACATATAGGCCACAAACCTATGAGCACTGGGGTCCTGACCAGCAGGATCCCAGTGACACATAACAAACATACTGAAAACATAGTGTTTTCACTATGAGCACTGAGGCCTGGCTATCAGGATCCCAGTGAGACAGTGAAAACAGTGACAAACACCCTGACATACACTCACAAACAGGCCAAAAGTGGGGGTAACAAGGCTAGAAAGAGGCTACCTTCTCACACTAAGGCCAGAGAGAGACACCACCAGCTAGTACAGAGCATTCACAGGCACATAACACCATCACTTACACAACATCCACGCACAAAACACCACACACCACCACACTCACCACACTCATCACCACAAACACCACACCTCATCCACACCACCCCATGGCACCCCAAAGACACCCCAGGTTTTCAGACGCTGAACTCAGGGTCATGGTGGAGGAAATAGTTTGGGTAGAGCCCCAGCTCTTCGGGACAGAGGTGCAGCACACCACCATTGCCAGGAAGATGGAGCTATGGCAAAGAATAGTGGACAGGGTCAACGCTGTGGGACAGCATCCACGAAATCGGGACGACATCAGGAAGCGGTGGAACGACCTACGGGGGAAGGTGCGTTCCATGGTATCCAGACACAACATCGCGGTGCAGCGGACTGGCGGCGGACCCCCACCTCAACCCCCAGAATTTACAACATGGGAGGAACAGGTCTTGGCGACCCTGCATCCTGAGGGCCTCGCAGGAGTAGGCGGAGGAATGGACTCTGGTAAGTCTAATCTCAACTACTTCATCCCCCCCACCCACCAGCATGCCAACTCATACCCCCACCCTCCCCCCCCACCCCATCACACATCCTCCTTGCTAATGTCTCACCATCACAACCCACCCATCCCAACACCAAGCCCAGCATGCGACCACAAAGCATGGACACCCATCACCAAAGCATGCCCACCGCACATACCCATCCCCCCCCCCAAACCACCGTCACAACAGCCCCCACAAGGGAATGCCAGCACTGGAGTACACGGGCACCCACCCATTGCATGCTATGGCACACACAGAAGCAATAACCATACTCTTATACCCCTGCAGGACCCGAACGCCACGACACCGCCCAGGAGGGTCCAGAAATGTCCATTCCACCCCCAGAAGAGGCCCCCAGTGATGACAGCAGCTCTGTCTCCCTGGACCCAGATGACCAGCCCGGCCCATCGGGGACCTCGGGACAGTCGGTTTCCCCTCAGACAGCCACAGGCCACAGCAGACCTACCCCCCTCTGGGAACACCAGAACAGCACCCACCCAGCGGGCCCATGCCTCTGTCTCCAGGACACGTCAATCAGCGGTGTGTCCACCACTACAGGGTACCCAGGTTAACCCACCAACCCAACAACAACGGGGACCTGGGGGCAGGGGTAGTGGGCACACGGTCCAGGGGACAGAGGCCCAGGGAAATAGGGGAACTGGGAGGGCTGCTGTGCGACAGGGGGGGGACAGGCCCAGGGAACCCACTCTCCACGAGGCCCTATTCTCCATCATGGGAGCATACCACCACTCCCAGGAGACGATGGCGACGGTCCTGGCCAGGTTCCAGGAGATCCAGGTACTGCAGGAGGAACAGTTTATGGGGTTCAGGGAAGAACTCAGAAACATCAGTTCCGCAATGGGCACCATCGTTGTGGCTCTCAATCAGATTGTCACCACATTGCGGGACCATGTGGCACCACAAAGGGCCCCTGTCACTAGCATGGACCAAGAACAGGCTACCACCTCCGCCGGCACTAGTGGACAGGAGGCCCCAACACAAGAACAACAGGCCACCAGAACCCCACCCCCTGCAGAAGGAGAACCACCCCGCAAGCGGGGCCTGAGATCTAGGAAGAAGACAGAGTAAGATGCCAAGACCCCCGCCAGGAAAGGATACCCCCTGATTGTCATCCCACTGTCCCACATTGTCACCCTGTCCAACCTTAAACTGGCCCTGCTCCACCTTCCACAGGCCTATGGACAATGCACCTGTGAGACTGAGAATCTGGACTCTGCCACGGACATTCCTCCACCATCACCCATCACCGAATTTCAACCATTTCCCAAAATTGAGCACTTTAATAAACACACTTATTGCACAAAAATAATCTGGAGTCTGCCTGTATTTTTGAACAAATGTATTACACATAACCGTGCCAAAATGTCCAGTTACATTGTGATGACAACATACCACTGTCACACAGCTGTAGTCCATGGGGAAACAAAGCAGAGGTCACGGACTGGGGCCCACATCTCTGAAATTGGAAGGGAAAGTCACAACTCAGTTAACATACACTGGGGGGAAACTCAGACAGTAGAGAGGCAAGAGACTTTAAGTAAATGTAAAATGCCGGTGTTGATTCTTACCTGTGTGTCATTCAAAATACTGCTGTATTACTGTGTTCCTGTTGTCTGTGTCATCCTCTTCGTCTTCCTCCTCTTCACTCTCCGCAGGCTCCACAGCTGCCACAACACCACCATCTGGACCATCCTCCTGTAGGAAAGGCACCTGGCGTCGCAAAGCCAGGTTGTGAAGCATACAGCAGGCCACGATGATATGACACACCTTCTTTGGTGAGTACATTAGGGATCCACCTGTCATATGGAGGCACCTAAACCTGGCCTTCAGGAGGCCGAAGGTCCGCTCGATCCCCCTTCTAGTACGCCCATGGACCTCATTGTACCGTTCCTCTGCCCTTGTCCTGGGATTCCTCACTGGGGTCAGTAGCCACGACAGGTTGGGGTAACCAGAGTCACCAATTAGCCACACACGGTGTCTCTGAAGTTGTTCCATCACGTAAGGGATGCTGCTATTTCGCATGATGTACGCGTCATGCACTGACCCAGGGAACTTGGCATTTACATGGGAGATGTACTGGTCAGCCAAACAGACCACCTGGACATTCATGGAATGATAACTTTTTCTGTTCCTGTACACCTGTTCACTCCTGCTGGGGGGGACCAAAGCAACATGTGTCCCATCAATTGCACCAATGATGTTGGGAATATGTCCAAGCGCATAGAAATCACCCTTCACTGTAGCCAAATCGCCCACCTCAGGGAAAACAATGTAGCTCCGCATGTATTTCAGCAGGGCAGACAACACTCTGGACAACACCTTTGAAAACATAGGCTGAGACATCCCTGATGAAATGGCCACTGTTGTTTGAAATTACCCACTTGGAGTACTGACAGAACCTGCACTAGAGGGGGGATCCCTGTGGGTTGGCGGATGGATGACATCAGGTCTGGCTCCAGCTGGGCACACAGTTCCTGTATAGTGGCTCGGTCAAGCCTGTATGTCAGTATGACATGTCTTTCTTCCATTGTCGACAGGTCCACCAGTGGTCTGTACACGGGAAGATTCCTCCATCTCCTCGCAAGTCCCAGCGGACGGTGCCTAGGAAGGACAACAGCGAGCACAGAGTCAATCTACCCACAGGTACGTTCCCACAGCTTGCACAGTACACGATTCTCAATGCATTGAATGGCTTGTATGAGTGTTGATGCAAGGCCTAGGTATGTGTGACGCAGTAGAAATTAAGCCATGTGGGCCCTTGAAATGGCAGCTGCCTGACCTGTGAAGTGCGACAGTGGGATGTGAGGTCAATGCGCTGGCGTGGCACACCGTGGCGGTAGGCGGTCGAAGACCGCGGTGCAAAGCCGCATTGGTTAACATTGAACCCTATGGGTTTCAGGAGCCAATGACGATGTGCGCCGGCGGTCGCGGTACGCACCGCCGCGGGGGTGACCGCCATTTTCTATCTGCTTAATCACTCGATACCTGATCATCCACAGGAGAGGACCTATACTGCAAATGCTGCTGTGACCTCGGTCTGGAAGAGACAATGGCTGCTGCGACTGGGGAAAGGGCCCCTGCCTTCACTTCTGAAGAATTGGAGAAACTCGTGGATGGGGTCTTCGCCCAGTATGCCCTACTCTACGGTCCTCCAGACCAACAGGTAAGTACACTGGGACCATGCTTTGTGGGCAATGCCTGTGTTGAGTGTGGTGAATGAAAGATGGTGGGGAGGGGAGCGATTGAGGCATGCATCAAACGACAGATGAGAGCATGTGCCACATGGCAAGGGTGGGGATGGGGGGCCACTCACATTGAGCATGCAGAAGGTGATGATTTGTTTCTCCCCCTGTACATGTCACATAGGTCAGCGCCCATCAGAAAATCGACATTTGGCGTGCCATCGCCAAGGAGGTCCGGACGCTGGGGGTCCACAACCGACGGGGCACCCACTGCCGGAAGAGGTGGGAGGACATCCGCCGCTGGAGCAGGAAGACGGCGGAGGCTCAGCTGGGGATGGCCTCCCAACATAGGAGGGGTGCCAGTCGTACTTTGACCCCCCTGATGTTCCGATCCTGGCGGTGGCCTACCCCGATTTGGATGGGCGCGTGAGGACATCACAGCAGACACAAGGGGGTGAGTACAAGCACATACTGCTGACTTTGCGCGCAGTGGAGGTGTCTGGGTGGGGTAGGAGGGCTGTGGGTATCCCTAGGCCAGGGCGATTTCTGTAGGCTAGGCCCCTCCGTAAGGCATGGCCCTGTGCCCCCGCCCCCCACCTCTGTAGGTTGCCTAGTACAGCTAATCATGGCCCTGTGTCACCTATGTGTGGAGTTGTCGTCCATAGGCTTATAGGCCATGTCCCACGGATTGAGTAGTGTACCCCAAGTGCGCGGCGTAGTGCAGGGGGGTTCTGTGTCTGTCCTCTCCGCCAACGGTGTCGCCAATGCATGCACTCAAAATGTCTTTATTTCTCCCCCCCTTTTTTTTTGCTCTTCCTGTTCATGTGTGCATTAGCATCATCAGGCGGAGGAGAAGTGGCATCGGAGCACGAGGGAGCTGCATCCCACATGGACCTGGAGGGCCATGCAACGGACTCCGAGTACACCAGTGGGACGGAGGGCGAGGGGAGCTCCACAGCGGGAACACGTGGTGACACCAGCGACACAGACTCGTCCTCGGAAGGGAGCTCCCTTGCACCAACAGGTACAGTCGCCACCCCCCCTACCAGCGCCGCCCTTCCAGCAGCTCCTCAGCGTTCGCCCCGTGCCCGCTCACCCAGGAAGGTGGGCATCTCCTTCGCCCCAGGCACCTCAGGCCCTGCCCCAGTCACCCCTGCTGCCCTCAGTGAGGAGGTGATTGACCTCCTGAGGACGCTCATTGTTGGGTAGTCTACCCTTTTGAATGCCATCCAGGGTGTAGAAAGGGAGGTACACCAGAGTAATGCATACCTGGAGGGCATTCATTTTGGTCAGGCTGCCCATCAGCGATCGTTCAACGCTCTGGCCTCAGCACTGACGGCAGCCATTGTCCCTGTCTCCTGCCTCCCCCCTCCAACTTCCTCCACCCAGTCCCACTCCCCTGTACCTCTGCCTATCCCAGACACACCTACAGACCAGCCTGCACACACCTCAACACCCAAGGGAAGCTCATCCAGACATAAGCATTCACACGAGCAACATCCACATGCAGACATACCAACAGCCACTGCCTCCTCTGTGTCCCCCTCCTCCTTGTCTCCCTCCTCCCTCCCTGTGACGTCTCCACTCACACTTGCATGCACAACATCTTCAGCCACTACGTCCATCACCAGCACACCCACCAGAACACTCCGCACACGTGCAGTCACCACCCCCACTACCATTTATACGTCCCCTGTGTCCTCTCCCAGTGTGTCTGTCACACCCTCTTCAAAACCACACAAACGCAGGCAGCCACCCACCCAACAGCCATCCACCTCACGACAGCCTCCAGCACCAGCACCTGCACCCAAAGACACCAGACTTGACTCTCCTACAACCACATCCTCTTCCTCCACTCCCAAACCCCCTCCAGCTACCCGTCCCTCTCTTTCTAAATTGCTTTTCCTTTCCGAACTTGACCTCTTTCCTACAACTAACCCACCCCGTCCATCTCATAAGAGTCCAATCAGCACCTCAGCCACCACAAAACCCGGACCTACAAAGACAATAGTCCAAGGACTTTGGAGTTCACCAACTTCAAGGCCAGCTAGTTCAGCTAGGAGCAAAGAGACGGCCAGCCCACCCCCTGAAAAAAAAGCAAAGAAAGCCAGTGCCCGGCGCGAGAGGCCAAAGACAGCAGGCTCCAAAATCTCTACCCTGGCTCCGTCAGGAAGTGGTGTGCCACCTGGCACACCGCCAAAGGGAGGAAAGGGCCACAGACGAGCAGGGAAGGGTGGCAAGGGCAGCAAGTCCGACAAGTCCGGCAGCAGGCCAGCTGCCCAGAAGGGCCCCACCAGCCCCATTCCAGGTGTGCAGGAGGACACCCACAGGCCCGGGACGGCAACACAGGAGGCCCCCGCAAGCAAAAAGACAGAGGGGCAGGAAGGCCCCGGCAGCCACATGTCAGGTGGCGAGTGAAATCCGTGGCATGGCCGCATCTGCTGATCTGGACACTCATCTCAAGCACCGCTGAACAGGGCCCTTCAAGTCAAGCACCGCTGAACAGGGCCCTTCAAGTCAAGAACCGCTGAACAGGGCACCGCCGTCTCAAGAACCGCTGAACAGGGCCCTTCAAGTCAAGAACCGCTGAACAGGGCCCTTCAAGTCAAGAACCGCTGAACAGGGCACCGCCGTCTCAAGAACCGCTGAACAGGGCCCTTCAAGTCAAGAACCGCTGAACAGGGCCCTTCAAGTCAAGAACCGCTGAACAGGGCCCTTCAAGTCAAGAACCACTGAACAGGGCCCTTCAAGTCAAGAACCTCTGAACAGGGCCCTTCAAGTCAAGAACCGCTGAACAGGGCACCGCCGTCTCAAGCACCGCTGAACAGGGCACGGCCGTCTCAAGAACCGCTGAACAGGGCCCTTCAAGTCAAGAACCGCTGAACAGGGCCCTTCAAGTCAAGAACCGCTGAACAGGGCCCTTCAAGTCAAGAACCGCTGAACAGGGCCCTTCAAGTCAAGCACCGCTGAACAGGGCCCTTCAAGTCAAGCACCGCTGAACAGGGCCCTTCAAGTCAAGAACCGCTGAACAGGGCCCTTCAAGTCAAGAACCGCCTAACAGGGCACCGCCGTCTCAAGAACCGCTGAACAGGGCACTACCGTCTCAAGAACCACTGAACAGGGCACCGCCGTCTCAAGAACCGCTGAACAGGGCACCGCCGTCTCAAGAACCGCTGAACAGGGCACCACTGTCTCAAGCACCGCTGAACAGGGCCCTTCAAGTCAAGAACCGCTGAACAGGGCCCTTCAAGTCAAGAACCGCTGAACAGGGCACCGCCGTCTCAAGAACCGCTGAACAGGGCACCGCCGTCTCAAGCACCGCTGAACAGGGCCCTTCAAGTCAAGAACCGCTGAACAGGGCCCTTCAAGTCAAGCACCGCTGAACAGGGCCCTTCAAGTCAAGAACCGCTGAACAGGGCCCTTCAAGTCAAGAACCGCTGAACAGGGCACCGCCGTCTCAAGAACCGCTGAATAGGGCACCGCTGTCTCAAGAACCGCTGAACAGGGCACCGCCGTCTCAAGAACCGCTGAACAGGGCACCGCCGTCTCTGCACCGCTCCGCTGGGCCCTTCATCTCAAGCACCGCTCCGCTGGGCACCGCCGTCTCTGCACCGCTCCGCTGGGCCCTTCATCTCAAGCACCGCTCCGCTGGGCACCGCCGTCTCTGCACCGCTCCGCTGGGCCCTTCATCTCAAGCACCGCTCCGCTGGGCACCGCCGTCTCAAGCACTGCTGGCCCATTGGCAGAAGGGGCAGGCCCGCATCTGTGTCGGGCAGGGCTGCACGAAGCACTCTGGGCACCATGCCTCCTCCAGAACCAGTGGAGTCTGTAATCCACTTGTGAGACTGTGGCTTTGCACTCCCCAGGATGGCACAGTGGGCAACCCACCCACTGTAGAGACTTGAGAGACTGTGGCTTTGCACTCCCCAGGAGGGCACAGTGGGCAATCCAACCCACTGTAGAGACTTGAGAGACTGTGGCTTTGCACTCCCCAGGATTGAACAGTGGGCAACCCACCCACTGTAGAGACTTGTGAGACTGTGGCTTTGCACTCCCTAGTAGGGCACAGTGGGCAATCCACCCACTGTAGAGAGACTTGAGAGACTGTGGCTTTGCACTCCCCAGGATTGAACAGTGGCCATGGAGGCCCCTCGTGGATCTGGCGTCGTGGACTCATCTGGCTGAGGTGCCCCCCCTTCCCTTCCCCCTGAGGTGCCTGTAGTTTTCCTATCTGATGCCCCTGCAGTGTTCTCTCCATTGGAGTAGGGTATCCTGTGTGGGCTTTGCCCATGTGTTTTGGCCCAGTGGCCCACGAACAATGGCTGATACCCAATTTGGACAGGACATTTTACTTATGTATATATAGTTATAGATGTTTGATAATTTTTTTTACTCAGCCGTACAATATACTTCAAATTTCATAATCATTTTATTTTGTCTTTGCATTCTTCCAGGGGGTTTGGCGTTGTCACTATGAGTTGTTGCTCTGCATTGATGTGTATGTAGTAGTGGGTGAGGGTGGGTGTGTCGCGTATGTGTGTGCCCGTAATCTTTTCTCCTCCCCTGTGTCGTAGGTGCAGTACTCACCGTTGTCTTTTGCGCCGGCGTTCGTGCTCCTGGTAGAGGAGCAGGAAGACAATGGATGGTAGGATGTGTAGTTCGGGTTCCATGCTGTCCAGATTCCTCGTGGAGTGTGTTGAGGTGAGCGTTTTCCTTTCGTAATGGCTGTTTCCGCCGTGTTTTTATCGGCGGGGCTACCGCCCCGGAAAAGGTGGCGGATTGGTGGGTTGTAATAGGGTGGGCGGTACATTGTCTTCCGCCTGTCTGTTGGCGGTGACCGCCGCGCTGTTTGTTTGTCCCGCCGTGGCGGTCGGAGTGTTAAAGTGGCGGTCTCTGTTGCCGGTTTCCGCCAGGGTCAGAATTCCATTTTTTTTACAGCCTGCCTGTTGGCGGGTTGGCCGCCGATTTAACACCGACCGCCAGGGTTGGAATGACCCCCATAGTGCTCAGTTAGCGCTGCTTTTACGTTAAAAAAATGGTGCAAAGGCGGCACTAACTTTTCTTGAGTATGGGCCTAGATTTTCTGCACCACATACTAGGGCCTTACATGAAAGTTAAATGTGCCATTCTGGGATTAGGACATTTTGTTATGGGTTAGAGGTCAAAGCACATGCACAGGGATGAGAAGGGGTGCCCCAGTGGACAGAGTTCACAAACTAAAAGGAGGCAGTTTGTACAGGCTTGCTAAGTCAAATAGTCAATTGAGGTGTTGTCTTCGCTCATTTGGGTCAGAGATGCAGTTGATGTACCATGCTGTCAACTCCAATTCATTTAGGAAGGCAACAGCAAATTTCATATGTGTTGGTGTCTGCGTTAATGCAGATTTAGGAAGGACACACAGCTTCTCAGTGTTAAAATGGGATGCCAGATAGGCGAGTTGCCTGGCCTGGCATTTTAGTCTCAACTGCTCTGAACTATGTGCTTTAGGCAGCTCTCTATGTGTAGTGGCAGAGTGGGTAAAACGTGAGGTGATCCGAGGGTCTGCTAGTGTTTGAGACTTTTGTAAACGTGTCATCCATAACCTTTTTATTCTTTCCAAATTGTTTATACCAGTGGTTCCCAACCTGTGGTCCAGGGACCTCTGGGGATCTGCGAACCCACCGCAGGGGTTCCGCAACTGTTTAGAAAATTTAATAATTTTAACAGACCAGATCCCCAGCTTTAAGTAATGACTCAGTGGGTGGTCCTCGGATTTCAATAATGATTCAGTGAGGGTCCCTGGGTTCAGTATTGATAAAGTGGGGGTCCACAGAAGTCAAAAGGTTGGGAACCACTGGTCTATACCAGGCTCTACAGTAAAAATTAACAAAGTACAAGTATACCACATTGACCAACACCCTTTTCACCTCTGCCTACATGCATCTTCTTGCTTCTGAGGATAGTATAACAGCACTTAAGGGTCACATTAAATAAAATAAAATAAAAAGGACAGTCAAAGTAACAAGCAGGGTCTTAAAGTTGTTTCATTTCATAGAAAAAGAACAGGACTAACCCACTTCCTATTTCTCTTACTTGACTGTGGAAGGGTGTGGCAGTGCTATGTTTGATCATACTTCTTATTAGTAGAATCTATCACCAAACAAACATCTTCTGTAAACTTTAATTCTGACATACTTTGTGGTTATCTGTTTAAATATACATTTTGGTGATTGTATTCTGGCCGCATACCACAATTCGAAATTTCAAAGAACCCTTGAGTCTTCACTGGCAGACCACTTCTTGGCCACAATGTCAGTCTTCTTTTGTGCTCTCAAGGATTATAAAGGATTCTAATACTGTTTTTTTCCTAGATGTCTCACAGTGTGTCCCGCAAATGACCTACTTGCGTCAGGGTTGTGAGGATTTTCTAGGTATTGGTCATAAAAAGTACCAAAGTGTTGATCTACATGAACTCATCCTGCCGTCTATGACTTACTTTTGAGCCATAACCCTTCCAATTAAATACAATAGACACACCCCTCTAGGCATGTGAATCAACAAATACCCTAAATCACATATTCTAGAGCTCCCTCAGACACAACGGCATCTAGCAGCAAAATATCCCATCCAATAGGTCTGCTTGCATGTTTTACCAAAATTACATGAAAGGGAAGATAAAACGTCTAACAAGCAGAAGTTAAGGACACATATCCAGTAGAATATCCATTTGACAAAGTAGGATATAGACCAACAAAAGTAAGTAGCTTTATACACTTTTTTGTACAGAGCATTACCATATACCAAACCGGTAACCAGGATGTGGCTTTCTCTTTGTTTTAAAGATTTAAAAATGTTAATATTTTTCCCTGTACTTTGAGATTGGGAGATCACTGCCAAGGTGGCAGAGATCTCACCATGTGTGTGGAAAAATTACTGGTACTAACTTTACACTTGTAAATCCTTTTGTAAGAGGCTCCACCAGGAGTGGAGTCATGTAAGTTTATACCTAGGTGTAAATTTACACTTGTAAATGGTGCATAGCAAAAAAGTGCAGATTTACATGTAGCTGTTGATGTTGATACCCACATGAGTAAATCTATACATGTATTTTTACCTTTGTGATTACACCTTAATACATTCATTGTGATTATTTTTACAGTCTTTTAAGGTGAACCAGAATCTTCCTGGTTCCTCATGCAAAACAGGATCCAACATGTGCAACAAAAATATAGGTCTGTACAATCAAAAATAGTACCTACAAGCAAAGCCTTTTCCCTAGTGGCACCAACGTTCTGTGGGCACCACATGCCGTTCCCTCCTCGGAATGAACGTAGGACCTGAGAGTTCTGAGTCTTGCGCTTGCACTCCCACCAAGCATTAAAGGTACTTGTATACCACAGCTCATGTCATTAGGAGAGTGACATGTTCCCCATACCCATCTCGTAATACATAGACTTACCAAGTTATGAACTTTCAGTCTTCTTACAGGCAACGGCCTCCTTGATTTTGTGAGAATGTTAAAGAAAAGATCAATCATAACATTGGACCAGTTAAGACAAACAAGACAAGATTATGTGAGCTGGCATTTCAATTTACTTTCAAAGTTGTGAGCTTTGTCAACTCTTGCTTGGATGCTAGTTTTCTATGGAAAGCTGTTGTGCCAGAACAACTATCCATAAAGCGTAAAAGTGTAGAACATTACAACTGCTTTACTAAAGCTCAAAAAGGTGAACACATTGCTCATCACACACTGCTTGCAGAAGTGTGTATACAAAGGAATGGTAAAGATATTTTTAGATATTCTATGGAACATTCTCAGGGTAAACTGGCAGGCAACCTACTTAGTGCACATCTTCTTTACAATTGCAGGCATCCAGCGCAGGCGCCTTCAAAGAGCTTTCTAATTATAAGGATATGGAGAGCATTTGGTTCATGCAATATATGTTCCTTGTTCTTCAACAGTAGATAATCAAACTTGAGGTAAAATGAAAGTGGACAGATGCAACTATAGAGGACAACCTACTTGGTCCACAAGGATCTTGACAGTGAGGACAAACATCAAAGACTGCTCCTATCCCTCTCTCACTCCCAGGTGGTTTTCACCATACACCATTGTGTTTATCTGTGCTCAGATCCAGGAGTTCTATTGGCGAGAACGTTTATGGTGGATAATGCTTTGCTCCTGCCAGCCACTGAATCACAAATTAGTGAATGTTTGAATTCTGACAGCTGCCTTGGTGTATATTATCCAAAGTGCTGTCAAACATGCTACTTAGTCATCTCCACTGACATCTCGCCACCACACACAAAGGCTCTTTTAAGAGCTACCCTTTCATTTACTTCTTTCTTGTGTTTGTTTTATTAAAACATGTCTTTACTGTGTGCAAGTATCGATGAACACTTATTAATGTTTGCAGACACAGGCCATAAAAGAAACAAGCCCTGGTAATGCCAGTAGATGTGACATTGACCTTGTGACTTTGCCAAAGTTTGTTTGATGGTGATGCTACCTTAACAAGATAACTTTTGTTTGAGCAGACCTTGTCACAGTCTAAAACAAGTGAAAAGGGGCTGGTAAAACATTCTTCAAACAAAGACGTTGAG
Organism: Pleurodeles waltl; assembly: GCF_031143425.1. Lineage (NCBI taxonomy): Eukaryota > Metazoa > Chordata > Amphibia > Caudata > Salamandridae > Pleurodeles > Pleurodeles waltl. The sequence continues at coordinate 1,143,517,855 of NC_090439.1, forward strand.
CTTTCCTTCAGTGAACTGATGAGCCCACCTAGCACACAGAGATGGCACTGCCTGTCAGGATCATTCGTCCTTTGTCTGACAAACAACACTTTCTCCATGACACTAGCTGCTGATAATTGATTGAGTAAATGGGGGATAACAAACACTGAAGCACATTACTTTCAATGGATGGAAAACATAGGGTTTTTATTCTTAGTGCTGCAGAATGGTTCTACTTTAATGCAATAAAGCTGTGTGTTTACGTATGTAAAAGCAGCAAAACACCTAAGCATCTAATCAGGTGTAAATCAAAACAAAAAGAAGAGAGTAAAATATTCTTTAAAAAAAAAAGTTTCACAAAGAAGTAATATGAGAGAATAGTTACTTCCAGTAAGTAAACTGATAGACGAGGAATCAGTTCTATAAGTGTACTAGCAACATTTTATGCCACTCAAAGAAGCCTCCCAGCCAGACCAGTAGAAACTATCTTCCATCCATGCAGGCATAGCCCCAAGAGAGCACTGTTATCACAGACACCTCACAGCACTATCTAATTGTTTAATGCTGCAGCTACATTCTGGACACTTCTCACCCCAAAAGCATCAATCACAGTCAGTAAAAAAAGCAATGTGGAAAAACACTCTTAAATGTATAGCATCATGTAACAAACCTTTTGAGCATTTGTGCAGAGTGTGTAGCGGAATTTCCCAACACATTGTTGATAGCAAGTTAAGCAAATCCTAACATTAATGAAGTACATGTTTTAAGGATAATCAGGCATACATTGTTTCCTTGACATACACAGTCTAAACGTTGTTAGTCTCATTTGGAAAAGATCAATAATAGAAAATGTGACTACTACTGGATAGCATGGGTCTCCAAAGTGCAAACATGATTACCATCTTAGCCCAGGATATCACATTGTCTGAAGAGCAACCAAGGAACATGTATTTACCTGGAATAACAAGTGGCACGAAGCCAGGGCTGTGGGAAGCACAGTCTACATTTCATGCAACTTCACGTAGCTCTTGCTTACTGCCACTGTCCTGCCTGTGGGTTGCTTACTGCCACTGTCTTGCCTGTGGGTGTGTGATGGTGGCTGAGATAACTTCAAAGCTGAGCCTCGTCGCTGTTATCACCACGAAAGATGAAATGGAAAGACGGTGGCCATCTTACAGACTGCAACCCATAAATCTGAATTAAGAAATATTCAGAACGTAAAAAAATGCCCCCATGAACAAAAGAATAAAAATAATTTCCCCAATCTACATGAAAAGCCTCAATGACTAGTAAACACTTGGCTCATGCACTGTCACAAAATAAACAAAATTTGGCAAAGCCAAAAACAATTAGGAAATAAAAAAAAAACAGAAATTAAAAGATAGATTGGTCCTAAAATGCAGGGACTGAAAGGACTACTGTTGTATGCATACACAAGCCAAATGGCACCACCTGTAATGAATACAGCCAGTGGCTGAAGTGGACTGACCCATTGCTCCATGCTGTTGGCTGTTATTGGTGGAGGCGCAATGCGAATGGCAACTTAAAACAATAACGGATGAATCAAAGCCATTCTATGTATGTATAATGTGTGTTTTATTTATGTAATTTTATGATGCACAAGTCTTACAAGGCTGTTTATAGGTCAACCTTCAAAGAATTATAGAACAAAACTATCTGGTCTTATTTTAAACCTTTTTCATGGCCCAGCGAGTGAACATTAGAATGAAAGGGGGGTTAACAAAAGTTCAGACTTTGTGACAATGCAGAACAGTGAAACACAATAAAGAGAATGCTGTCTTACTACCGTCTATGGGTAATCAGTGCGATGATCCTAAAAGACAAAATGGCAGCTATCACTGCTTTGTCCACCACTGTAGTTTTCTTAGCTGTAGCAATTTCAAAGTGAACATGTGCCAACTCTTGGCCCACTTTGCACTGGAAATCCTCATTCTAAGGACCGTGCAACAGATGATGTGTCTGAAGTAGATACACCAGAGTTCAAGAGTTCTATCTGGTTCTTGTCCAGCACATGCAGTTAAAGCCACTTGCTTCAGTATGCATTCGTATGGTGTTCTCTGAGGAACGGACCTGGCTGTAGATGGCATTTTGTGAGGAGTACTGTAGTAGTGGAACATTCTCAGATGACCTAATATTGTGGTTGTACCAAGATTATACCACCAATTTACCACAAGTAAGGACAATACAACATTCACATCCTGTCACTCCTTCTACATGCTTCTGGTCTTCATGAAAGGTGCAAAATATTGGCACAACCTGAACACTAGTCCAAATGACCGAGCACCCTTACTTGGATGGGTTCATGACTGTACTGAAGAAAAAACTACCAAAGCAGTAGCAGTAATTTACCCACTGTCCTGTGCTCCCTCACCAACTTTAGCCATTCTGCAATGTCAGTCTCAACTCTAAATGAAAGTAACCTTCCCAACTCTCACAAGAACTTACTACTCAAGGTGAGTTATGAGACAAGGATAGAGGATTCTTTGTTCGAGCCTGAGCATAAAACTAAATGCAGTTGCTGTTCAGTGTCTGAGACAAGTTGCATAGTTTAGAATGTGTATTGCAGAGTGTAATGGTGAATGATAAAAAAAAGTGTTTGATTATACTTTATTAAAACTTGTTTTCATTTAATTGAACATCTAATGCTGTTGCAGTATTATATAATGCCCTGATTACTTAGTGGTGATCCTCATTACTCTTAGTCCTACTCGTCCTCGACCCAGTCCTCACATCATGAGGTTATCCCCTTTTCAAACAAGAAACAAAACAGGAAATACTCCTTTGGAAGGTCAGCAATAAACCACCTATCAATAGGAGGACGTCCTTACATACCAAGCACACAAAGGCCTGAACTGGGAAGATGAGAGGGAACTAGGACTGGGTCCAGGGCAAGTAGGACTACGAGTAATGAGGATTACCAGTAAGTAATCAGGGCATTACCTCTGTGTACCTCGTCCTCGACCCAGTCCTTACGTCATGAGGCATACCAAAGCAAAACCCCAAAAGAAGGCCTTTGTGAAGGCCCAGAAAGAGAAAAGAAGCACACAACACAAGCAGAAATGAAATGCAGTGCCTGGATAGCAGCCCATTGACCTTTCAGGGTTGAAAGGAAAAGACATAACCCTTACTTAACCCAACCACAAAAAACTGGAGAAGAGCAGAGACTTGACAAGAAACAGGAGAAAAGTGGTGATGGGAATACCAAGAAGCAAAATTAGCCCAATTCTTGGAATAGGAGATGAATGTAGTCTTCCTCATAGAACTCTGCGCCAAGGACACAAGAAAATCTGGCAACCATCCCTCAGCAGAGTCCGCCATTCAACAGCCAGACCGCAAGTGTAAGAAAAAGTGGAAAAGAGGGACACAGATGTCTCATGGGAGAGGGAACTCGTGGAAGAGGAGGAATAACTGCTATCAAATCAATCAATCAGAATTTGTGGAGCCCACTACTCCCTGCTAAGGTCTCAAGGCGCGGGCGGATGGTCCTCTGTGCTTCAGTTGAAGAGCCATGTTGTTCGGTCCTTCCTGAATTGAAGTAAAAATGGTGACTGCCTGAGGTGGAGAGGCAAGGTGTTCCAGCTCTTTGCTGCGAGGTAGGTGAAGGACTTTCCTCCAGCCGAGGTCTTCCGTATGAGGGGTACAGTGGCTAGTGCCTGTTGAGCAGAGCAGAGAGGTCTGGCAGGGGAGTAGAAGGTGATGTGATGGTTGAGGTAGGTGGGTCATAGGTTGTGGAGAGCCTTGTATGCGTGGACAAGGAGTTTGAAGTTGATCTTATTCTCAGGGGGAACAAGTGGAGGTCTCTTAGGTGTCTGGTGATCTGTTTGCGGAGGGGGACATCCAGGATGAGTCTGGTGGTAGTGTTTTGGATGTGCTGTGGTTTCTTCAGGTTCTTCTGGGTGGTGCTGGCATAAGGGCATTGCTATAGTCGAGTCTGCTGGTGACCAGGGCGTTTGGGATCCATTTGATGATGTTCCAGAGAAGTCAGAGCGTGTGGTAACAGTTGGGGTGGCGGGGGGAGGGAAGGAAGAATCAAGGGCCAACAGGAGTTGTCCAAGGCTTATGTGGAGAGTCCTATGATGAGGATCTTGGTCTTGTCAGAGTTGAGATTGAGGTGGCTCTCCTTCTTCCAGGCAGCGACGGCTTCCATCCCGTTGTGGAAATTCTTCTTGGCAGTTGGAGGCTCATCGGTCAGTGAGATGATCAGTTGAGTGTCATCGGCATAAGAAACGATGGCCTATCCATGGCTCATGGCGATAAATGTGAGCGGGTTCAGGAAAATGTTGAAAAGTTTGGTGCGCAGGGAGGAGCCCTGTGGTACTCTGCAGCTGATCCTAATAGGTTCTGATAGGTATGGTGGGAGTCTGACTCTGTGTTCTGCCGGTCAGAAAGGAGCGTAACCACAGTAGGGCCTTTCCGTGGATGCCAGCTGTGTGGAGTTTGGAGCAGAGGGTGTGATGGGAGACCGTGTCGAAGGCGGCCAATAGGTCCAGTAGGCTGAGGGCTGCTGTTTGGCTATTGTCAAGGAGTGAGCAGATGTCATCTGTAGCGGCGAGGAGGGTGGTTCCCATGCTGTGGTTGTTCCTGAAGCCTGATTGGTAGATGTTCAGGATGTTGTTATCCTTGATGTGTTTGCAGAGTTGTGCATTGATGGCCTTTTCGATGAACTTGGCTGGGAAAGGCAGCAGAGAGATGGGACGGTAGTTCTTGAGGTCCAGGGGGTCGACCATGAGTTTCTTTAGGAAAGGGCAGATCTCGGGGTGCTTCCAGTCCTCAGGGAAGGTAGCCATCTCCCTGGAGCAGTTAGGTGTGTGGCGGAGTTTTGGTGCGATGGAGTTGTTGGCTTTTCTGAAAATGTGGTGAGAAGAGGGATCAGTAGGGGCTCCGGAATGGATGCTACTCATGTTGGAGCAAGCCTCGTCCGTAGTGAAGGTGGTCCATTAGTGAAGGATCTGTGAAGGCTCAGAGGATCAGAGCTGGAGGGTTGTTGGTGGGCTCAGAGGGTCTTGGGGTCCGAAGCTATCCCTAATATTTTGATGGAACAATGTGGTTTGTCAGTCACAGTGGTCCTGAGATAGAGGGATTGTAAGGAAATGCCTCCTTAGCATGGTTACCCCCTAACTTTGTGCCTTTGCGGATGCTAAGTTTTGATTGAAAGTGTGCTGGGACCCTGCTAACCAGGCCCCAGCACGAGTTTTCTTTCCCTAAACTGTACCTTTGCTTTCACAATTGGCACAGACCTGGCACTCAGATAAGTCCCTTCTAACTGGTACCCCTGGTACCAAGGGCCCTGATGCCAGGGAAGGTCTCTAAGGACTGCAGCATGTCTTATGCCACCCTGGGGACCCCTCACTCAGAACATGCACACTGCCTCACAGCTTGTGTGGGCTGGTGGGGAGAAAAAGACTAAGTCGACATGGCACTCCCCTCAGAGTGCCATGCTAACCTCACACTGCCTGTGGCATAGGTAAGTCACCCCTCTAAGGGCCCTAAGGCAGGGTGCACTAAACCACAGGTGAGGGCATATGTGCATGAGCACTATGCCCCTACAGTGTCTAAGAAAAACCTTAGACATTGTAAGTGCAGGGTAGCCATAGGAGTATATGGTCTGGGAGTTTGTCAAACACGAACTCCACAGTTCCATAATGGCTACACTGAAAACTGGCAAGTTTGGTATCAAACTTCTCAGCACAATAAATGCACACTGATGCCAGTGTGCAATTTATTGTAACATACACCCAGAGGGCATCTTAGAGATGCCCCCTGAATACCAATTCGACTTCTAGTGTAGGCTGACTAGTTTCTGCCAGCCTGCCTCATACCAGACATGTTGCTGGCCACATAGGGAGAGTGCCTTTGTCACTCTGTGGCCAGGAACAAAGCCTGTACTGGGTGGAGGTGCTTCTCACCTCCCCCTGCAGAAACTGTAACACCTGGCGTGAGCCTCAAAGTCTCACCCCTTTTGTTACAGCGCTGCAGGGCATCCCAGCAAGTGGAGATGCCCGCCCCTCCGGCCACTGCCCGCACTTTTGGCGGCAAGGCTGGAGGAGAGAATGAGAAAAACAAGGAGGAGTCACCCACCAGTTAGGACAGCCCCAAAGGTGTCCTGAGTTGAGGAGACCCCTGCATTTAGAAATCCTCCATCTTGAGTTTGAGAGGATTCCCCCAATAGGATTAGGGATGTGCCCCCCTCCCCACAGGGGGGAGGCACAAAGAGGATGTAGCCACCCTCAAGGACAGTAGCCATTGACTACTGCCCTCTGAGACCTAAACACACCCCTAAATTCAGGATTTAGGGGCACCCCAGATCCCAGGAAATCAGATTCCTGCAACCTGAAGAAAAATAGCCCTCCCCAAGACCCTGAAAAGTGAGTGCAAAGTGCACTAAAGTTCCCCAAAGGACAAAGAAGTCGTGATAGGGGAATTCTGCAGGAAAGACACAAACCAGCAATGCAACAACGATGGATTTCCAAACGAGGGTACCTGTGGAACAAGGGGACCAAGTCCAAAAGTCACAAGCAAGTCGGAGATGGGCAGATGCCCAAGAAAGGCCAACGGTGGGTGCAAAGAAGCTGCTACTAGACAGTAGAAGCTTAGGATTCTGCAGGAACGACAAGAGCTAGAAAATTCCCCTTTGGAGGATGGATCCCACACGCTGTGGACAGTCGTGCAGAAGTGTTTTCCTGTGGAAATACATCCAACAAGCCTTGCTAGCTGCAAATCGTGCAAAAAGGGTTTTTGGACGCTGCTGTGGCCCAGGAGGGACCAGGATGTCCCCAATTGCGTCTGGGGACAGAGGGGACGTCGAGCAAGACAAGGAGCCCTCTCAGCAGCAGGTAGCACCCGCAGAAGTGCCAGAAACAGGCACTACAAGGATGCGTGAAACGGTGCTCATCCGAAGTTGCACAAAGGAGTCCCACGTCGCCGGAGACCAACTTAGAAAGTCGTGCAATGCAGGTTAGAGTGCCGTGGACCCAGGCTTGGCTGTGCACAAAGGATTTCCACCGGAAGTGCACGGAAGCCGGAGTAGCTGCAAAAGTCGCGGTTCCCAGCAATGCAGTCTGGCGTGGGGAGGCAAGGACTTACCTCCACCAAACTTGGACTGAAGAGTCACTGGACTGTGGGAGTCACTTGGACAGAGTTGCTGGATTCAAGGGACCTCGCTCGTCGTGCTGAGAGGAGACCCAGAGTACTGGTAATGCAGTTCTTTGGTGCCTGCGGTTGCAGGGGGAAGATTCCGTCGACCCACGGGAGATTTCTTCGGAGCTTCTAGTGCAGAGAGGAGGCAGACTACCCCCACAGCATGCACCAACAGGAAAACAGTCGAGAAGGCGGCAGGATCAGCGTTACAGAGTTGCAGTAGTCGTCTTTGCTACTTTGTTGCAGTTTTGCAGGCTTCCAGCGCGGTCAGCAGTCGATTCCTTGGCAGAAGGTGAAGAGAGAGATGTAGAGGAACTCTGATGAGCTCTTGCATTCGTTATCTAAGGAATCCCAAGAGACAGAGACCCTAAATAGCCAGAAAAGAGGGTTTGCCTACCTAGGAGAGAGGATAGGCTAGCAACACCTGAAGGAGCTTATCAGAAGGAGTCTCTGACGTCACCTGGTGGCACTGGCCACTCAGAGCAGTCCCAATGTGCCAGCAGCACCTCTGTTTCCAAGATGGCAGAGGTCTGGAGCACACTGGAGGAGCTCTGGACACCTCCCAGGGGAGGTGCAGGTCAGGGGAGTGGTCACTCCCCTTTCCTTTGTCCAGTTTCGCGCCAGAGCAGGGCTAAGGGGTCCCTGAACCGGTGTAGACTGGCTTATGCAGAAATGGGCACCAAATGTGCCCATGAAAGCATTTCCAGAGGCTGGGGGAGGCTACTCCTCCCCTGCCTTCACACCATTTTCCAAAGGGAGAGGGTGTAACACCCTCTCTCAGAGGAAGTCCTTTGTTCTGCCATCCTGGGACAAGCCTGACTGGACCCCAGGAGGGCAGAAACCTGTCTGAGGGGTTGGCAGCAGCAGCAGCTGCAGTGAAACCCCTGAAAAGGCAGTTTGGCAGTACCCGGGTCTGAGCTACAGACCCGTGGGATCATGGGATTGTATCAACAATGCCAGGATGGCATAGAGGGGGCAATTCCATGATCTTAGACATGTTACATGGCCATATTCGGAGTTACCATTGTGAAGCTACACATAGGTAATGACCTATGTGTAGTGCACGCATGTAATGGTGTCCCCGCACTCACAAAGTCCGGGGAATTGGCCCTGAACAATGTGGGGGCACCTTGGCTAGTGCCAGGGTGCCCTCACACTAAGTAACTTTGCACCTAACCTTTACCAAGTAAAGGTTAGACATATAGGTGACTTATAAGTTACATAAGTGCAGTGAAAACGGCTGTGAAATAATGTGTGCATTATTTCACTCAGGCTGCAGTGGCAGGCCTGTGTAAGAATTGTCAGAGCTCCCTATGGGTGGCAAAAGAAATGCTGCAGCCCATAGGGATCTCCTGGAACCCCAATACCCTGGGAACCTCAGTACCATATACTAGGGAATTATAAGGGTGTTTCAGTATGCCAATGTGAATTGGTAAAATTGGTCACTAGCCTGTTAGTGACAATTTGGAAAGAAATGAGAGAGCATAACCACTGAGGTTCTGGATAGCAGAGCCTCAGTGAGACAGTTAGTCATATACACAGGTAACACAGTCAGGCACACTTATGAGCACTGGGGCCCTGGCTGGCAGGGTCCCAGTGACACATACAACTAAAACAACATATATACAGTGAAAAATGGGGTTAACATGCCAGGCAAGATGGTACTTTCCTACAAGTGGGCGGTAGGTGTGGTGATGGAGAAATGAATGCAGTGGTGGTTAGTCCAGTGTAGTGTGAAGGTGTTGTCGACGGTAATGTTGCTGGCGGAGAAAATGGGGTCGAAAGTGTGTCCAGCAATGTGTGTTGGCGAGGTGACTAGTTGCTTGAGGCCTATTGTGGCCAGGTTCTTGAGCAGGGAAGTGGTGTTGTGGTTGTTGCAATTGTCAAAGTGGTAGTTGAGGTCACGGAGGAGCAAGTAGTTTGTGGAGGCGTGTACGTGGGGAGATATGATGTAGACGATGGAGTCGCTGAAGGCTGGGTGGGGCCCGGGTGGCCTGTAGATGAGGGTTCCACGGAAAGTGGACTTAGGTGTGATGTGAATCTGGAAATGGAGGTGCTCCATGAGGATGGAGTGTTTTTCTGCATTAGTTGTCCAGCGGAGGGTGGATTTGTGTATGATAGCCAGACTGTTGCATGGCCGTGAAGACCGTTCTTTTTGGAGCAGTTTGTAGTTGCAGGGGATGGCGATGGTAAAGTCTGGTGCTGACGTTAGGTTTGTCCACGTTTTAGTGAGTAAGGCGATTTCCGGGCAGGTGAGTCTAGCAGGAACCAGAGTTCAACGGCGTGTTTGTGGAGGGAGCGTACGTTGTGGAGGATGCAGATGAGGTGCTCCGGGTGGGTTTTCAATGTTCCAGAAGTGGGTGGGTTCAGGGTTTGGTGTAGGGTGAGGTGGCAGTAGAAGCAGGAGAAAGGTCCATGGGTGCCTCTGGGTGATGCGAGATAACAGGCGGTGGAGCGTCCTCGGTGGAGCGTCCTGTGTTCAGCGCGTGGAAGGTCTCCACATTGTAGCGATGGATGGCCGGAGGACCAGGGTTTGTGGTGCTGGGCGCAGTCCAGGTGCAGATGGGCCCAGACGGGCTTGCCTTTGGCGTGCCAGTAGCCTGTGGCTCCCATTAAGAAGAGGAAGGAGGCAGGAGGGTCCAATCAGCTAGGAGATGGGAGGGCGGAAAAGTGCTTCGCAAGGAGGGGGCAGGACCACAGGAGCAGCAGCGGCAGGGACAGAGCACAGGGAGAGGGAAAAGGCGCAAAAGCAAAAAAAGGTGAAAAACAAGAAAAACAAGGCAGAATGAGAAAATGAAAAAGAAACAGGCAGAAATATAGATGATAGAAAGCAAAAGACACTCACAGACAGATGGCCACTATGCCAACAGGGATGAGGCTCAGGCTTGTGCCTGCGGATAAAGATGGGCCTCAAACTGAGAGTCAGGCAGTCTCTCAGTTTGATCACAGCAGAGGCAGCAGCAACAGGTGGCGCTGCACAGAGGGGAGCGAGCAGACACTGACCATGAGGTTATAGGAGTCACCCTCTGACTGCGCAGTGGCTGCCATTAAGGGGAGGGAGCCAGGAGGGTTCAGTCAGCTGGAAGGCTGGAGTATGAGAAAGCGCTTCACAAGGAGGTGGCTGGGGCCACAGGGGCAGCAGTGGTAGGGATGGAGCGCGGGGAGGGGGGAAGGCACAAAGAGAGACAGGTAGAAACAGGTAGAGCAGCACAGAGGGGAGCAAGCAGACGCTGACCAGGAGGTCAGAGGAGTCACCCTCTCACTGCGAGGGCCATTAAGAAGGGGAGGGAGGCGGGAGGGCGGGAAGGCGCTTCACAAGGGGGGAGGGGCAGCAGGGACGGAGCGTGGGGAGAGGGAAAAGGCACAAAAGCACTGTGTTGTCCAAAAGAACCAACATAATGCAACCTAACAGGCGAGGCTGAAAATGATGGAGAGCCCTGCCCACTGCTGACAACTCTCTCCAATCAGTTGAATGATGAGCCTCCGAGGGAAGCCATCATTCCTGGCCCACTCGGGGCCCCAACGTAGCACCCCAGCTCAAGAGGCTGGCATCTGTGACCAGCACCACAGAAGGAGAGGGATGCATCAACACACCCACTGCTGAGGATTTGAGGTGTCCAACCAACAGTGCAAATAGGAGACCACTGCCGGGGAGACAGGCACCAACTGATACAGGTTTAACACCAGCTGGGTCACAAACGGACGGAGATGCCACAGCAAAGGCCTCAGATGAAGACGGGCCCAAGGTACCGTGAAGATAGCTGCTGCCATATTACCCTGAACTTCCATCCATCGTCCCAGCGGGGATGATGACTGAACCAGGCCCTGTAACTTGGAGATCAGTGACTGCAGAAGAAACACCTTGCCCAGAACAGTGTCAAAGTCTGCACCAATAAACAACTTCCTGGTTTCTGGCTGGAGATGGCACTTGGGAACATTCAGAAGGAACCCATGGTCGGTTAGCACATGAATGGTCTGTTCCAGATGCAGATGGATCACCTGAAGGGATGGAGCCTGAAGAAGCCAGTTGTCCAAGTAAAGGAAAATGGAAATCCCCGAAGATGGAGATAAGCCACCAGTGGGCCCACAACCTTTGTAAATACACACAGGGGGACCGAAGAGCAGGACACAAAACTGCTAGTGGTGACCCATCACATTAAACTATTGTGACTCCTGAGCCCCTGGGACATGAAAGTAAGCATCCTGAAGATCCAACATGGCCAGAACAGCATCCTTCTGAATCAACGGGATAATGTAATGGAGCGTCTCCATCTTGAACTGAATTTTCCGCACCAACCTGTTCAGGCCCTTCAGATTGATCACAATCCTGAAACTCCCCATCACCTTTGGCTCTAGAACAATGATTGAGTACACCCTGGAGCCTCTGTAAGCAGGGGGAATGGGTGCAATAGCTTTCTTCAACACGAAGGACTGGATCCTGGACAACAATGCCTGAAGCTTCATCAGATCTTGCTGCACAGGAGTCACCACAGCCCGGAGGGCATTGGACAGGGAATGAACTCTATTTGGTAGCCCACCTCCAAAACTTCCAGCACCCACTTGTCCAACATAGCAAGGCACCAAGTGTCCAGAAACCAATTAAGACTCCCCCTTACCACAGATGGAACCCCATGGGGGTGTCTGCGGCATAGTAAGGACCACTGAAAGTCAGTGCCAGCGTCAGGACGGGATTGCTTCTGAAACTTTCCAGACAATCCTTTAGTAGGGAGTTTCTGACTCCCTGCCCCTGCTACCTGCCTGTGGGAAGCCTGCCGAAAGGACCTAGAGGTCAACCCCCACAACCCCCCACCACAACATCTGAAATTCTGAGGTATCCGTAATGATGATGAATGCTTCTGCTCCTTAAACACTTGATGTACCCTCTCCTCAAACTCATGCCCAAAGAGACGTGATCCCGTAAAAGGCAGAGCAGGGCCATGGAACGTTGGGCTGCATCTGTATTCCAACCCTTCAAATAGAGGTTACGACGGGCCGCCACTGAAGGACCACATGAGTGTGCAGAAGCCCTCACGGAGTCAAAGGCAACATCCAACAAGAAATCAGCACGCTGCTCCATAGACTGAAGTAGATCCATGTAGGAACCCCCCTCCTGCATGGTGGCAAACAGGGTTTTGGAGTCAGACAAAAGGTAGTGAGACACATAAGCCCCATAACAGCCTGGAAAGTGAGATTTGCCCCTGCCTACACCCTCCTCATAGAAGAGTCCATCTACTTGTCAGCGTCATCCATCAGGATGTTTTCCTCAGCCATGGAAGACCTACCCATCAGACTGGCTACCACAGAATCTACTTCCACAAAATCAGGTAACTTCTACCCCATGCCCTTCAAGGGGTAAAGTTTGGCCATAAAACAAGGTGAGCAATACAGTCAGGATCTTTCCATTCCTACAAAATCACATCCAGGACAAACTGATTCAGCAGAAGTTCCTCACCAGGTAGTCTCTTAAACTGTGGCAACACAGAGTTCTGAAAGGTCCCAGGAACAGTGTCTTCTGGGAAACCCATAGTATTACATACGTGACTCAATAAAGCAGGCAGCATTTCCTTAGAAATCTACATCCCCCTCTTGTCACTGCAGAGCAAGGAGTCCACAGAGGAAGAGGAACTAGAAATATCCGAGTATATGTCCTGCACCTGAAAAGCACAGGAAGTGGACTTCTTCGTCAAGGGAGGATACATTTTCCACAATTAGCCACTTCAGTTTCTCCTCCTTATCCACCCTTGTCTTCCTAGGAGGATGAGAGGAAGGCAACCCCACAGTAGAGGAGGAAGAAGAGGAAGCAGTGGAACTGGGGGAACAATGGCACCTCTTAGCAGTATGCTTTCCCATCATAGATCAGGGCCCAACCAGTACCAAAAAATATACAATCATAAACAACAGTGCCAAGCATCAGCACTTCTTAGAGCACTGTTGCGCTAATCAAACAGCTCATGCATCACTTGCCCCACCCAGGAATGCAAAAGCAGTGCCCATCCAGGAAGTACAACCACTATATAAGAGCAGGGCTCAAATGTGGGTGAGGAAACTTCCAGAACACAAGCACCTGCCCTAGAAAATGAAGTGGGAAAGTGGCAGTGCACCCAACTAATGCCGTGACACCGCTCAGGAGAACTGCCAAGACAACCTCACAACTGGCACCCTGCACCACAATGCAATGAAGGTTGGAGCCGCCACCTACACCAAAACCTAGTGTCAACCGTCTCATGGACACGGACAGAGCGCTCTGGACAGCCAACAGAAGTCCCCAGTCAACGGCAGTCAGCACTGAGACATACCTGTTGACAAAACAGGAGGGCAGCGCTCTCCTGCCATCAGTCGCTGCTCCCACAGAGGTCACAGGGTCTGCTAGAGCCCGCAAAAGGGGGAGTCCTGCAACAAGATGGAGTCGAAGCCCGGCAGTCACCTCAACTTCACTTGTAAACCCGTTACGGACAGGAAACAAAACAGGACATCCTCCTATTGGTAGGTGGTCATATGCCTGACCTGGAGGGTGGGTGGGGCAAATGAGTGTTTCCTGTTCGGGTAGGGGATAATCTCATGAAGTAGGGACTGGGTCGAGGACGAGGGATGTAGAGGTAATAAATGTTTTGCATGACCATACATGCCCGTCCTTGTATAAAGTTGTATAAGACTCCTGACTGGTTGGTGTAAGGCAACTGGATTGTGACAAAATTACTATTATCTTTCTTACTGTATTCTAAAAATCAGCACGATTTATAACAAACATTTGTGTAAATGTTTGTTTGCTTTTATTGTAACTGTAGACTTTTTATCCTTGGCGTGGTCTCCCTTAACTTTTTGCCTCTGTTCCCCACGTTGTTGATGTGTGCTGGACTCTGATTTTACTGTTTGTGTTACTCTGGGCACGTTACCACTGCTAACCAGTGCTAAAGTGCAAGTGCTCCTTTACAAAATGTGTATGTAATTGGCTTATCCATGATTGGCATATTTGATTTACTTATAAGACCCTACTAAAGTGCACTGGAGGTGCCAGGGCCTGTAAATCAAATGCCTCTAGTGGGCCTGCAGCACTGGTTGTGCCGCCCACATAAGTAGCTCTGTAGTCATGTCTCAGACCTGCCACTGCAGTGTCTGTGTGTGCAGTTTTAACTGTAAATTCGACTTGGTAAGTGTACCCACTTGCCAGGCCTAAACCTTCCCATTTCTTACATGTCAGACACCCCTAAGGTAGGCCCTAAGTAGCCCCAAGGGCAGGGTGCAGTGCATGGTTAAGGTAGGACATATAGGCCCTCATTACAACCCTGGCGGTCGGTGTAGAAGTGGCAGTAATACCACCAACAGGCCGGCAGAAAAAAAATGGTTACTGCCATGCAAAACCGCCATTTCTACACTGCAACCGCCAGAGTGGTAACGACAGCTGGGCTGGAGACTTCGGTCTCCAGCCCGGCGGCCTTCACTAGACTGCCGGTGGTATCAGGACCCCGCATACCGCTATGGACTTTGTGGGGTTTTGTACCGCCACAAAATCTATGGCGGTAGGCACTATCAGAGCCAGGGAATGCTTCTGTGACTCTGCCCGTTTGTGGATTCCCTGTCTGGGTCAGTTTGACAGTTGGGCTGGTTGCACCCTAGACAGTGACACAGAGGGAGCTGGGGTGTAGCATGCACATCCTGATGAGCCATCTGTGCTAGGAGGGAGGGGAGGAGTGGTCACTCACACCTGAAAGGGCTGTGCCTGTCCTCACACAAGACAGCCTCCAACCCCCTGGTGAGTGTCTGGGGCCTGGCCTGGGCAAGGCAGGATTTCACATTGAAAAGATGCTTTACTTTGAAGTAGGCATACTTCAAAGGAGAAATTAGGAATAAGAAGGGCACCCAAAACCACAGACTTTAGAAACCCTTCTGGAAACAAGTGGAACCTCTGCCTGGAGAAGAGCTGAGGAAGAAGAGCTGCCCTGCCTGTGACTATGCTTTGTGGAGCTATCCTGCAGTTGCTGCTTCTGCCTGTGCTAAGAGGACAAAGACTGGACTTTGTGTGCCTTCCATCTTGAGAAGAAATCTCCAATGGCTTGATTTAGAGCTTGCCTCCTGTTGCTTGAAGTCTCAGGGACAGCAAAGACTTCTCTCTGCCAGCACCTGGAGTCTCTGGAGAGACTCCTACTCTGCCCTGTGGAGCCCATCCAGTTCCTGGGACCCTGAAAGGAGAATCTGGCAGCCTAAAGACAAGGAAATCCACGCATAGAGTGCCGTACGGGGAAAAGATCGACGCGACTCCGATCTGCGGCTGAAGAAACGACGCGCCGTCGGCTACGCAGTTGAGAAACGCGACCGAAGAATCGACCACAGAGCAGGAGAAACGACGCGCAACATCGCTGACGGAGGCTAGGAGATTGCAACCCGCGCTGCTGGGTTTTCAGATCATCGTGCGGCTGGATTTCCGAGTCAAGTACCGCTGGGCGTGTAAAAACAACGCAAGGCCTGCCTGGACCCCAGAGTGCTGACTGGATCGATGCATCGCTCTCCTGCAGAGAGAAGAAACGACGCGCCCGTCCCAGCTAAAGGAGAAACAACGCAAGGTCCCGCTCGTGAGTGGAATCAACGCATCGCAAGCCCTTTTGCCGGTTATTTTTTGACGCACCGAAGGTACTTTCTCCCACTAACCGTGTTAGTGTGTGTTTAAAACTACTTAAAGCCTTTTTGAGCATTTTTTTGATAACTTGACTTGTGTATTGTGGATTTTTGTCGTTTTGGTCTTGTTTTGTTCAGATAAATATTTTCTATTTTTCTAAACTTGTGTTGTGTCATTTTGTAGTGTTTTCATTAAGTTACTGTGTGTGTTGGTTCACTTTACACTTAGCACTCTGCAGTTAAGCCTACTGCTCTGCCAAGCTACCAAGGGGGTAAGCAGAGGTTAGCTGAGGGTGAATCTCTTTTACCCTGACTAGAGTGAGGGTCCTTGCTTGAACAGGGGGTAACCTGAATGCCAACCAAAGACTCAATTTCTAACAGTAACTATATTGATAAACATGCTTATTTTAGAGTTTTTGAAATTAAGGTAATTTGCATTTGTCTAATTATGCAAAATGTTTGCAAAATGTTGTGAAATTAGGTGTAATAACACAAAATGCTATATCAGCACTTGACGTTATATTTAGTATGAAATGTATCCTCATATCCCTTTTGGACATGAATACACATTTAGCACTACGAAAGTAGTGCAAAAAATACAAGCACTGAAAACAGCAGCCACTCTAGTTGTTATGGTTTGTTGTTCCTGTGCACGCATGCTACATATTTGCTGCAAACCCCATCCGCAGTGGCGACTGCCAGCTATGGAGAGTGGTGTGGCGGGCAAATGGGTGGAGGGTGCATGCACTACAAGTTGGTTAACTGCATTCATGCCGACATGCATTACATTATCGTTTTAAAGGTAAACTCTTAACTTTAAATCTGTGATGTAATGCATGTTGGCAATTAAGGGCATACATACAGTTACACACATAAAATACATAAAAAAAAAAATGGAAATAAAATTGACTTTGCTGCATGTCCTGGATCTGGTCCTGGTGTTCTTCTCTCCACTAGGGTGGGCACAGCCAACTCTCCTAACCAATCCTGGCACTGCTCATGTGAGCAGTGGTAGGATTGGATGGAGCAGGCTCCCTCAGTGCTTCAAAGGGCATTGGAGGCTTGAGCTCGCTCTCGACCCAGCTTGGTTGATCGGTTTCAAGTGCACACATCTGGCTGTCCGTCAAAAGGCAGCCGGCCAAAGAGACATGCGCACTTTAAACTTAAAGTGCCCATCCCACAATCCTCTCTGCTGCTGCTACTCAACAGCGGCTCCCCACCCCCATCCTGGCAGTCAGCTCGGGACGCGGGTTTGATGAGTTAATGAAAAATAAAATGGTAATAATGATTGTTACCATGGTATTTTTAATCTGCAGCCATTTTAATTAATTGGGCGATGTCCTAAAGGCGGAGCCGCCCCTGATTACACAAAGTGGCGTAATTTCAGGAATTTAGCATAACACAAAATCACTAAAATCATGCATGATTATGCCGCCATAACAGAATGTTCCATGGGGTCTCGGTTATTCCAGCTACTCTCATTTCTTTCAATATTACAAAGCTTCAACAAAATGAAACAACCTTTGTAACTTGTGTTACCCTGTCTGCGGGCTTTCTCAACCAGTAACATTGTTTGCATAGTGGCAGGTGCAGAATGTAGTGATCCATGTCAAGTCTATTTCCTGAGCCATTTTTTAACACTTGAGTTGCGCAATTTTGTAACGTACAATGGCTGAGCTATTTCACTCTGTGTTTTTGGCTTGAGGCCTGTGTACCAACCAAGATTCAGATGGCCAAGGAAGCCGTCCGCTCAGTCTGCTTTGGCCGAGCGGAGTGTTGTGTAGCCATTTTAGTTATAGCTCCATGCACATTAGTTTAATACACTAGACTGCTGTGCACCTTGACCTAGATATATTTCATTCAGCTTTGCATTGTTATTTTTACAATAACCAGTTTTACGGTCTTGTTTTAATTTCTTCTATCTAACTGTTTTGCTTAGTTCAGCATTGTGTTCTCAAACAACGCATTCTTGATCACTCTGTGCTTCAGTCAACGCTACAGTCTGGTACATTGTCAGTAAACTTGGTAAAAGTTTAGTCTCCAACATTCGTAGAAAATACACATCCTTATGTAGGCACATTTTCTTATAACATCTGCTGTGTTAATTATAAAAACACTTTCTAGTCCCATTACACGCCAAGAGGGAGATTCCAGCCAGGGAACCACAACTGTATGCTGACGCAGATTACAGGCCTTTGCTCAGGTATGAGGGTTGATGTCCTCCCAGGTGAACCTGAAAGGCAGGATTAGAGCTTAACATGTTGTGCTCAAAATATGATTTAGATAGGAAATAGTCCATCGATTCTAGTGGCAATATGATAGCATTATTCCTATGCTTCACTCTCATCGTCACCATTTTAATATTGTTGTGTTGTGTCGTTCTGGTTATTCCAGCTCACGCTTTGCTATCCAAAATGCAGTTGTTTTATTAAACCAATCTTTAAAACTTATACTGCTTTTATTGTCATTTATATATGAGACCGAATTGTGAGTGAGAGAACCGGATGTGACCTGAGTGACCACGACTTCACTGAGAAGTACGATATGTCATGCGCTCAGCTGCCCAATCATCTCTACCTTTCGGGAGAGATGATGCACTGCTAGTTAGCCGGAGCAAAGCCCGCCGTGGGTCAGACTCAGTCCCCCACACTGTGGACGATCTTGCTGCTCAAAATCCAGTAGTCTAATTAGAATAATGAGAGCCTACGCGACAGGAGAGTAGTTCTTCAATGGATGTGCAGGGATAACCTAGACATGAGTGATTGCAGGGACATCTTAGGGAATTGGGGGGCCCTGGGCCTAGCGTATTTTGTCGGCCCTGTTCAGAACAGCTTTAAATTGATGATCCAATTTCAGCTCTTTCCTGCCACCTTCGGCCGGGTCACTGGCAGTGCACAGGCACACTGGTCTAAATTCTAAATGTCTTTATATCTAATATTCAGGGATAGTGACATTCTTTTAATATTGTAACACGGCAGCAGCTCACTAATAATACTGCAAATAATCTCTGTGACACCCTATAAATTCTCATAGGTGAGGTTCCCTTTTTCGAACTAAAAGACACTTTTTTCTGGATGTTGCATGTAACATAAACACATCTTTTCTCTGCAAAATGTTTGTGATTAACTATCACACATCACTCACATTAAAAATACATTCAAGGAAAGTATTTTCAAACAGAGCTGTTTAAGAATCATTCAAGGTCATCAGGTTAAGACTCTGCAGAACAAAGCCGGCTCTGTCAGGGGTCCCCCCTAAAAGGCTGAGTCCCTGGGCCCGAACACACTTTGCCCACCCCTTAAAACGTGATTGTCTGAAAAAGGTGTAGGAATGGACAAATATGGAGGAGATACATTTGATTAAGGATTGTAGGCTGGAGCCTGGACTGGACAGACTATGTCCAGAATTTATTGTTCATCCTAGATGAGATCTCACTGTGGGCCTAGTGTTCCCCCACACCAGGAAGGCTGAAGATCTCTCACTAGGGGCGTAGCTTCAGGGGGTGTTTGGGGTACAAGTGCTTTGTGTCGAGTATGGAAAAGTGTCTGTTGGATTGCACCTGGGATTTTTATGTGTTTGCACACACATGCACACCCAGGCGTGCGTGCGTACACACACACACAAACACAGTCTTTGTCTCTTTCATCTCTGTTGTGGAAGCATTAAAATGCTGATTAGTTACAAAAATGTGTTTTAGCTGTCCCTAACAATCTATCCTCCTCTCTCTTTCCACTACCCCTTAAGCCCCCCTGAAGTTGTGCCTCTCATATAATATTTTTTAACAAGATTTCCCAGCGTGATTGTTAGGAAATCTGAAGCTCGGCCCCCTCCCCAAATGTATTGACCAAGTTAGGCCCGTGTCTCTTACTCAGTATGCAGTATTATTCAACATGTCACTTATGGGCCGTAACGTAGCCCTCTATTGGATCCTGCCCTGCTGATGCCCTGTTTCCCCTGTACAGCTCATATATTTGTGCATGGTGATGGCAATTTACTGTTGAGCTTTCCACTGTTTTTGCAAATCAAAAAAATAAAAAATATATTTTTAATTGAGTATTATGTAGTGAGGTAGTGAGATGCATTTGTGTTTTACCTTTCAGTGTAATTAAAGCGGATGATTTCATGGCTCAGCTTTTTAAAATCTACAAGCAAGTGGTCGAAGAAGGATTCGCTCAGGTAAGACGAGGCCCTTAGCCAAGAGTATACTTCTAGGTTGGTATCGCTCACTTAGCTATGACAACTTCACCTGTGGAAAAGAGGATTGAAACCCTGGGCCACAGCCTATCGAAGACAAAAGACTCATTGGGTGTCTGTTACACAAAGGTAAACGTACACATCTATGTGAGTTTACTGTTTTTGTGGTATTCACAAACTACAAGTTAATAGTAAGTTTACGACTGTGGAGTCTCCGCAGTTTTTGCTCTCTCACTTTTCTAAGATTTGTTGTACAGTGCTCCTGTAAAAGTGACTCAATTGTGAATTTCACCTTAAAAAACTTCATGCATAAATAAATCAGTTGAGCTTGGCCCCAAGGCAAAACGGTAGACCCTCTCAGCTGTGTATTCTCAAGTCTTGTGGTGCTACATAGACAGGACGTCTCTTGACACTTCAAACCTCACCTGTTGATCAGGAGGAGGCCATGAAAGGTGGACAAGTGGCAGCTGGTAGCCACTGGCAATCGCATTGTGTATTGACTGAAGTCCAGGAGGTTTATTTGGCTGTGACTGGGCAGGGCAGATGTTATTGCCTTTGTGGGCAGGAGAGATGGAATATAAGTGCATCCATTGTTTCTGCAAAAATTGGAAAAGATGCTCCAGATACAAATATGATGTAGTGTAGGAGGATGGCCTGGCTTGTAGTGGGTACCAGAGGTACTTACACCTTGTGCAAGGTCCAGTTATCCCTTATTAGTGTAGAAGAGGTGTTTCTAGCAGCTTAGGCTGATAGAAGGTAGCTATAGCAGAGCAGCTTAGGCTGAACTAGGAGACATGCAAAGCTCCTACTATACCACTGGTGTCATATGCACAATATCATAAGAAAACACAATACACAGATATACTAAAAATAAAGGTACTTTATTTTTATGACAATATGCCAAAAGTATCTCAGTGAGTACCCTCAGTATGAGGATGCCAAATATACACAAGATATATGTACACAATACCAAAAATATGCAGAAATAGCAAAAGGAAGTAATGCAAGCAGTGTAAAGTTACAATAGATTGCAATAGGAGCACATAGGTATAGGGGCAACACAAACCATATACTCCAAAAGTGGAATGGGAACCACAAATGGACCCCAAACCTATGTCAGCTTGTACAGGGTCGCTGGGGCTGTAAGAAAACAGGGGTAGAAAAATAGCCCACCCCAAGACCCTGTAAGGTAGGTGTAAAGTGCACCTACAACCCCCAGAGAGCACAGAAGTCGTGATAGGGGGATTCTGCAAGCAAAACCAACACCAGCAATGCAACAACAGTGGATTTCCAGACCTGAGTACCTATAAGACAAGGGGACCAAGTCCAAGAGTCGCAACAGTGTCAAGAGTGGGCAGGAGCCCAGGAAATGCCAGCTGAGGGTGAAAGGAAGCTGCCACTGGATGGAAGAAGCTTGGTGTTTTGCAAGAACGGAGAGGACTAGGAACTTCCCCTTTGGAGGATGGATGTCCCACGTCGTGAAGAAGCTTGCAGAGGTATTCCCACGCAGACAGACCGCAAACAAGCCTTGCTAGCTGCAAGGGTCGTGGTTAGGGTTTTTGGATGCTGCTGTAGCCTAGGAGAAACCAGGATGTCGCCACTTGGATGAGGAGACAGAGGAGGTGCCCTGCAAGTCAGGGAGCCCTCACAGAAGCAGGCAGCACCCGCAGAAGTACCGGAACAGGCACTTAGAAGAGGAGTGAACCGGAGTCCACCCGAAGTCACAAAAGGGAGTCCCACGACACCGGAGGACAACTCAGAAGGTTGTGCACTGCAGGTTAGCGTGTCAGGGACCCAGGCTTGGCTGTGCATGAAGGAAATCCTGGAAGAGTGCACAGGAGCCAGAGCAGCTGCAAATCATGCGGTACCCAGCAATGCAGTCTAGCGTGGGGAGGCAAGGACTTACCTCCACCAAACTTGGACTGAAGAGTCTCTGGACTGTGGGAGTCACTTGGACAGAGTTGCTGAGTTCCAGGGACCACGCTCGTCGTGCTGAGAGGGGACCCAGAGGACCAGTGATGCAGTCTTTTATTGCCTGCGGTTGCAGGGGGAAAATTCAGTCGACCCACTGGAGATTTCTTCAGAGCTCCTGGTGCAAGAAGGAGGCAGGCTACCCCCAGAGCATGCACCACCAAGAAACAGGTGAGAAAGCCGGCAGGATGAAGCGATACAAGGTTGCAGTAGTCGTCTTTGCTACTTTGTTGCGGTTTTGCAGGCGTCCTGAGCAGTCAGCGGTCGATCCTTTGGCAGAAGGTGAAGAGGGAGATGCAGAGGAACTCTGGTGAGCTCTTGCATTCGGTATCAGAAGAATTCCCCAAAGCAGAGACCCTAAATAGCCAGAAAAGGAGGTTTGGCTATCTAGGAAGGAGGATTGGCTACTAAGAGGGAAGAGCCTATCAGAAGGAGTCTCTGACGTCACCTGCTGGCACTGGCCACTCAGAGCAGTCCAGTGTGCCAGCAACACATCTGTTTCCAACATGGCAGAGGTCTGGGGCACACTGGAGGAGCTCTGTGCACCTCCCCTGGGAGGTGAAGGTCAGGGGAGTGGTCACTCCCCTTTCCTTTGTCCACTTTCGTGCCAGAGCAGAGCTGGGAGATCCCTGAACCGATGTAGACTGGCTTATGCAGAGATGGGCAGCATCTGTGCCCATCAAAGCATTTCCAGAGGCTGGGGGGGGGGGGGCTACTCCTCCCAGCCATCACACCTATTTCCAAAGGGAGAGGGTGTTACACCCTCTCTCAGAGGAAATCCTTTGTTCTGCCTTCCTGGGCCAGGGCTGCCTGGACCCCAGGAGGGCAGAAACCTGTCTGAGGGGTTGGCAGCAGCAGCAGCTGCAGTGGAGACCCCGGAAAGGCAGTTTGGCAGTACCCGGGTTCTGTGCTAGAGACCCGGGGTTGGCATTGGGGTGACAATTCCATGATCTTAGACATGTTACATGGCCATGTTCGGAGTTACCATTGTGACGCTATACATAGGTAGTGACCTATGTATAGTGCACGCGTGTAATGGTGTCCCCGCACTCACAAAGTCTGGGTAAATTTGCCCTGAATGATGTGGGGGCACCTTGACTAGTGCCAGGGTGCCCACACACTAAGTAACTTTGCACCCAACCTTCACCAGGTGAAAGGTAGACATATAGGTGACTTATAAGTTACTTAAGTGCAGTGGTAAATGGCTGTGAAATAACGTGGACGTTATTTTACTCATGCTGCACTGGCAGGCCTGTGTAAGATTTGTCAGATCTCCCTATGGGTGGCAAAAGAAATTCTGCAGCCCATTGGGATCTCCTGGAACCCCAATACCCTCGGTACCTCAGTACCATATACTAGGGAATTATATGGGTGTACCAGTATGCCAATGAGAATTGGTGAAACTGGTCACTAGCCTGTTAGTGACAATTTGGAAAGCAGAGAGAGCATAACCACTGAGGTTCTGGTTAGCAGAGCCTCAGTGAGACAGTTAGTCATCACACAGGGAACACATACAGGGCACATACTTATGAGCACTGGGGCCCTGCCTGGCAGGGTCCCAGTGACACATAGACTAAAACAACATATATACAGTGAAATATGGGGGTAACATGCCAGGCAAGATGGTACTTTCCTACACAACCCCCCCCCCCCCAAATGAAGGACAGTAAGACTAGCCATGACCTGATGAGTCTTCATTGTCTAAGTGGAAATATCTGGAGAGTCCATCTGCATTGTAGTGGGTACTCCCATGTCTATGTTCCACTGTATAGTCCATTCCCTGTAGAGATATGGACCACCTCAACAATTTAGGGTTTTCACCTTTCATTTGTTTTAGCCAAAGTAGAGGTTTGTGGTCTGTCTGAACAATGAAGTGAGTGCCAAACAGGTATGGCCTCAACTTCTTCAGTGCCCAGACCACAGCAAAGGCCTCCATCTCTATGGCAGACAAACGCTTTTCTCTAGGGGTCAACCTCCTGCTGATAAAAGCAACAGGTTGATCCTGGCCCTCAGAATTGAGTTGTGATAAGACTGCCCCTACCCCTAATTCAGATGCATCAGTTTGAACAATGAATTTCTTGGCGTAACATGGGCTTTTTAGGACAGGTGCAGTGCACATGGCCTGTTTGAGCTCTGTAATCTACACAAAACCTCATCTCCCTTTTTCCATCTTTTGAGTGAGGCTTTGGTACAAGCACCACAGGAGAGGCCCATGGGCTTTCAGAATGTTCAACCACTCCTAGTTCAAGCATTTTCTGAACTTCTTGCTTTATGCAGTCACTGACATGGTCAGGCTGCCTATACATTTTACTTTTGACAGGCAATCTGTCTCCAGTATCAATTGTGTGTTCACACCAAGATGTGGTGCCTGGCACAGTTGAAAAGAGTTCAAAAATCTGACCTAGGAGATTTATGCAGTTGTCTTTCTGCTCTGCAGTAAGACAGTCTGCCCAAACTACACCTTCCACTAAAGCATCATCTTCAGTGGAAGAGAAGAGATCAGGGAGAGGGTTTCACTCTTCTTCCTGTCCTTCATCTGTTGCCATGAGCAGGGTGAGATCAGCCCTGTCATAGTAGGGTTTCATGCGGTTGACATGGAGCACCCTAAGGGGATTCCTGGCAGTGCCCAGGTCAACCAAGTAGGTGACCTCTCCCTTCTTTTCAACAATGAGATGGGGTCCACTCCATTTGGCTTGGAGTGCTCTTGGGGACACAGGCTCCAATACCCACACCTTCTATCCTGGTTGGTACTGAATCAGAACTGCCTTCTGGTCATGCCTTTGCTTTTGGAGCTCTTGGCTGGCCTGAAGGTTTTTACTGGCCTTTTTCATGTACTCGGCGATTCTGGATCTTAGGCCAAGTACATAGTCCACTATATCCTGCTTAGGAGCTTTTAAAGGTTGTTCCCAACCCTCCTTCACAAGTGTTAGTGGACCTCTTAGAGGGTGCCCAAATAGGAGTTCAAAGGGGCTGAAGCCCACTCCTTTCTGGGGTACCTCTCTGTAAGCAACAAGGAGGCAAGGTAACAGGACATCCCATCTCCTCCTGAGTTTTACAGGGAGTCCCTTTATCATTCCTTTGAGAGTTTTATTAAACCTCTCTACCAGTCCATTTGTCTGTGGATGATAAGGTGTGGTGAATTTGTATGTTACACCACATTCCTTCCACATAGCCTTCAAGTATGCAGACATAAAGTTGCTACCCCTGTCTGATACCACCACGTTTGGAAAACCCACCCTGGAAAAGATTCCCAGGAGGGATTTTGCACCTGCAGGTGCTGTAGTGGTCCTTAGAGGAATTGCTTCAGGATATCTTGTGGCATGGTCCACTACCACCAAGATAAACCTATTGCCTGAAGCAGTAGGAGGGTCAAGGGGGCCAACTATGTCAACCTCTACCCTTTCAAAGGGAACCCCATCCACAGGTAGTGGAATAAGGGGAGCCTTTGGAGTGCCACCAGTCTTGCCACTGGCTTGGCAGGTCACGCAAGACTTACAAAAATCTTTTGTGTCCTCTGACATCCTAGGCCAGTGAAACAGGGGGACAAGCCTTTCCCATGTTTTAATCTGGCCCAAATGCCCAGCCAAGGGAATGTCATGTGCCAGAGTTAGGAGGAACTCTCTGTACTGCAGGGGAATGATCAATCTCCTGGGGGCTCCAGGTTTTGGGTCCCTTGCCTCTGTGTACAAGAGGTTGTCCTCCCAGTAAACTCTATGTGAGTTACTGACATCCCCATTTTGCTGCTTGACAGCTTGCTGTCTGAGACCCTCTAATGTGGGACAGGATTGCTGTGCCACACTCAGCTCTTCCCTGGCAGGCCCCCCTCCACCCAAAAGCTCAGCAGTGTCTGCTGCCAGCTCATCTGGTGAAGGTTCTGCACAGGGAGGAAATTCTTCTTCCTCAGAAGTTGAATCATCTGTAGAGGGAGGGATAGTGGGTAGGGATTTACCCTTGCTACCCCTAGCTTTAGGGAGCACTTGGTCTATTGTTCCAGGATCCAAGTCACCATGTCCTTTTGCTTTTTGGCCTGAGCCCTTGTCAAAGCAAAACTATGCCCAGGAATGCCCAGCATTGCTGCATGAGCCTCCAACTCCACTTCTGCCCAAGCTGATGTCTCTACATCATTCTCTAGTAGACAGTCTACAGGTAAATCTGAGGCAACCACAACTTTCTTTGGATCAGTAACCCCCCCCAGTTGAGATTCACAACAGCCATGGGGTGGCTAAGAGTGTTGTTACGAGCGTCTGTCACTTGGTACTGGTGACCATGTAGGTGTTGTTCAGGTTGTACCAGTTTCTCTATCACCATGGTAACACTGGCACATGTGTCCCTGTAGGCCTGAACCTCAACACCATTGATTAGGGGAAGTTGCTTGTACATATCCATATTAAGGGGACAACCAACCAAGTTGGCCAAATCAATGGCACCTTCAGAGACTAGCACAGCCTCTGTGGTCTCCCTAACAACACCAACCCCAACTAAATTACCAAAAGTGAGCCCAGCTACTCCCTTGGATTGGCTATTAATAGGTTTGCTCCCACCACCACTGCTATTACTAGGGGCACTAGAGGTTGCAGTAGGGGTTGTGGTAGTGGGAGGTTTGGTGTTTTTCTTTGGACAGCTGGCATCAGTTTTCCAATGGCCTTTTACTTTACATAAATAACACCAAGGCCTTTTTACTTGATTTGAAGAGGATTTGGACCCACCACCCCCACCAGAGTGTTTTTGTGGGCCTGATGAAGACTCATTTTTAGATTTGTCCCCACCCTTGTCAGAAGACTTACCATCCTTCTTCTTGCCATCCTTGTCACCCCCTGTGTGAACTTTTCTATTCACTCTTGTTCTGACCCATTTGTCTGCCTTCTTTCCCAATTCTTGGGGAGAGGTCAGATCTGAGTTCACTAGATATTGGTGTAACAAGTCAGACACACAGTTATTCAGAATATGCTCTCTCAGGATCAGATTATACAGGCTTTCATAGTCAGAAACTTTACTGCCATGTAACCACCCCTCCAAGGCCTTCACTGAACAGTCAACAAAGTCTATCCAGTCTTGTAAGGACTCTTTTCTGGTGTCTTTGAACTTAATCCTGTATTGTTCAGTGGTTAAGCCAAATCCATCCAAGAGTGCATCCTGCAAAACTGCAAAATTATTAGCATCACTTTCTCTAACAGTAAGGAGCCTATCCCTACCCTTGCCATTGAAAGATAGCCATAGAATAGTAGCCCCCTGCCTTTGAGGGCCCCCCTGTACCATACAGGCCCTCTCAAGTGCAGCAAGCCACTTGTTAATGTCATCCCCCTCCTTGTAAGGGGGAACTGTCTTGTGCAGATTCCTGAAATCATGCTCTCTCACAGGATTGCTATCAGGAATACTGCTGCTGCCACCATGGGGTCCAAACCCCAATCTCTGTCTCTCCTTCTCCATGTCTAGGGATTCCCTGTCTAGAGCCAGCTGTTGCTGTTTAAGCTTCAGCCTGGTCTCTTCCACTCTTTTTGAGTTCCCTTTCTATCATGTTGTCTTCAGGGTGGGTGGGTTGGGAATGTTTAGACACTGAGGACAAATTTGAAATAACAGAGGGAGATCTGTCCCTAACAGATTGGACTCTAACAACCTGGCCTCTAGGAACAAAAGCATCCCTACTGTGATGAGAGCTTCTATTACCACCAGCAGATTTGGAAGATAACCCTCTACAGCTCCCTCAAGGGGTTCCCATGAGTCAGAGTGTGAGCTATCTACCATCTTCTCAATTGAAGTGCCAGCTAGGGACTTATCATTCTCAATGAGCAACTTAAATCGAAATTCTCTAGAGGGGTTCTTCCCTATCACTAAACCTCTATCAATGCAGAGACTCCTTAGGCTCTTAAAGTTTAGATTGTCATAAGTAGTATTGACAATTTTAAGAGAAGTTCCTCCATCAGACATGATAGAAGAAGGTTTAGAGACAGTGAGAAGAGAGAAAAAGTTTCAGGACTTGTTAAAGAACAGGGAAAAAAAACTTTTTCAAACTTTTTGAAACTTTTAGAAAGTTTAGGAGTACTTTCCAGCACTTAGCAGAAAGTGTAAGAGAAGAAAAGCAAAACTTTTTGGTTAGGTGTACATACACTGAACTTGTTTTGTATATTTTCTCTTATGAAAACTACAAAATGACAAAGTGGTAAGTAGTTACAAGTACATATCCCACCGCTGCACAACCAATGTAGGAGGCTCGCCTGGCTTGTAGTGGGTACCAGAGGTACTTGCACCTTGTGGCAGGTCCAGTTATCCCTTATTAGTGTAGAAGAGGTGTTTCTAGCAGCTTAGGCTGATAAAAGGTAGCTATAGCAGAGCAGCTTAGGCTGAACTAGGAGACATGCAAAGCTCCTACTATACCACTGGTGTCATATGCACAATATCATAAGAAAACACAATACACAGATATACTAAAAATAAAGGTACTTTATTTCTATGACAATATGCCAAAAGTATCTCAGTGTGTACCCTCAGTATGAGGATGCCAAATATACACAAGATATATGTACACAATACCAAAAATATGCAGAAATAGCAAAAGGAAGTAATGCAAGCAGTGTAAAGTTACAATAGATTGCAAAAGGAGCACATAGGTATAGGGGCAACACAAACCATATACTCCAAAAGTGGAATGCAAACCACGAATGGACCCCAAACCTATGTGAGCTTGTAGAGGGTCGCTGGGACTGTAAGAAAACAGTGAGGGTTAGAAAAATAGCCCACCCCAAGACCCTGAAAGGTAGGTGTAAAGTGCACCTACACCCCCCAGAGAGCACAGAAGTCGTGATAGGGGGATTCTGCAAGGAAAACCAACACCAGCAATGCAACAACAGTGGATTTCCAGACCTGAGTACCTGTAAGACAAGGGGACCAAGTCCAAGAGTCGCGACAGTGTTGAGAGTGGGCAGGAACCCAGGAAATGCCGGCTGAGGGTGCAAGGAAGCTGCCACTGGATGGAAGAAGCTTAGTGTTTTGCAAGAACGAAGAGGACTAGGAACTTTCCCTTTGGAGGATGGATGCCCCACGTCGTGAAGAAGCTTGCAGAGGTGTTCCCATGCAGAAAGACTGCAAACAAGCCTTGCTAGCTGCCAGGGTCTTGGTTAGGGTTTTTGGATGCTGCTGTGGCCCAGGAGCGACCAGGATGTTGCACTTGGATGAGGAGACAGAGGGGGCGCTGGTGAGCTCTTTCATTCGTTATCTGGTGGGATCCCCAAAGCAGAGACCCTAAATAGCCAGAAAAGGAGGTTTGGTTACCTAGGAAGGAGGATTGGCTACCAAGAGAGGTAAGAGCCTATCGTAAGGAGCCTCTGACGTCACCTGCTGGCACTGGCCCCTCAGAGCAGTTCAGTGTGTCACAAACACCTCTGTTTTCAAGATGGCAGAGGTCTGGGACACACTGGAGGAGCTCTGGGCACCTCCCCTGGGAGGTGCAGGTCAGGGGAGTGGTCACTCCCCTTTCCTTTGTCCAGTTTCGCACCAGAGCAGGGTTGGGGGATCCCTGAACCGGTGTAGACTGGCTTATGCAGAGATGGGCACCATCTGTGCCCATCAAAGCATTTCCAGAGGCTGGGGGGGGGTACTCCTCCCCAGCCCATCACACCTATTTCCAAAGGGAGAGGGTGTAACACCCTCTCTCAGAGGAAATCCTTTGTTCTGCCTTCCTGGCCCAGGGCTGCCTGGACCCCAGGGGGGCAGAAACCTGTCCGAGGGGTTGGCAGCAGCAGCTGCAGTGCAAACCCTCAAAAGGCAGTTTGGCGGTACCCGGGTTCTGTGCTAGAGACCCGCGGGATCATGGAATTGTCCCCCCAATGCCAGAATGGCATTTGGGTGCCAATTCCATGATCTTAGACATGTTACATGGCCATGTTCGGAGTTACCATTGTGGCACTGTACATAGGTAGTGACCTATGTACAGTGCACGTGTGTAATGGTGTCCCCGCACTCACAAAGTCTGGGGAATTTGCCCTGAACGATGTGGGGGCACCTTGGATAGTGCCAGGGTGCCCACACACTAAGTAACTTAGCACCCAACCTTTACCAGGTAAAGGTTAGACATATAGGTGACTTATAAGTTACTTAAGTGCAGTGGTAAATGGCTGTGAAGTAACGTGGACGTTATTTCACTCAGGCTGCACTGGCAGGCCTGTGTAAGAATTGTCAGAGCTCCCTATGGGTGGCAAAAGAAATGCTGCAGCCCATAGGGATCTCCTGGAACCCCAATACCCTGGGTACCTCAGTACCATATACTAGGGAATTATATGGGTGTACCAGTATGCCAATGTGAATTGGTAAATGTAGTCACTAGCCTGTTAGTGACAAATTTGGAAAGCAGAGAGAGCATAACCACTGAGGTTCTGGTTAGCAGAGCCTCAGTGAGACAGTTAGGCATCACACAGGGAACACATACATATAGGCCACAAACTTATGAGCACTGGGGTCCTGGCTAGCAGGGTCCCAGTGACACATAACAAACATACTGACAACATAGGGTTTTCACTATGAGCACTGGGCCCTGGCTAGCAGGATCCCAGCGAGACAGCGAAAACACCCTGACAGATACTCACAAACAGGCCAAAAGTGGGGGTAACAAGGCTAGAAAGAGGCTACTTTCTCACACAACTGGGGGCAGCGGTGGGATTCCTGATAGTAATCCTGTTAGAGAGCATGATTCAAGGAATCTGCACAAGAGAGTTCCCCCTTACAAGGAGGGGGATGACATCAACAAGTGGTTTGCTGCACTTGAGAGGGCCTGTATGGTACAGGGGGTCCCTCAAGTGCAGAAAACCACTTGTTGATGTCATCCCCTCCTTGTAAGGGGGAACTGTCTTGTGCAGATTCCTGGAATCATGGTCTCTAACAGGATTACTATCAAAAGAAATGCTGCAGCCCATAGTGATCTCCTGGAACCCCAATACCCTGGGTACCTCAGTACCATATACTAGGGAATTATATGGGTGTACCAGTATGCCAATGTGAATTGGTAAATGTGGTCACTAGCCTGTTAGTGACAAATTTGGAAAGCAGAGAGAGCATAACCACTGAGGTTCTGGTTAGCAGAGCCTCAGTGAGACAGTTAGGCATCACACAGGGAACACATACATATAGGCCACAAACTTATGAGCACTGGGGTCCTGGCTAGCAGGGTTCCAGTGACACATAACAAACATACTGACAACATAGGGTTTTCACTATGAGCACTGGGCCCTGGCTAGCAGGATCCCCTCAGATGGTCTCGGTGGCTTCAGATAGGAAAGGAGGGAGGCGGACTCTCTGGGTTCTGCCGGAGAGGAAGGAGGTAATCCAGTCCAGGGCTTTGTGGCAGATCCCAACGTCGTGGAGGTGTGTGCGTAGGGTGTGGTGGCAGACGGTGTCGAAGGCAGCCGAGAGGTCTAGGAGGATGAGGGCTGCAGTTTCGCCTCTGTCTAGCATGGTCCTGATGTCGTTGGTGGCGGTGATGAGGGCGGTCTCAGTGCTGTGGTTGCTACGGAAACCAGATTGCGATGTGTTCAGGGTGTTGTTGTCTTCAAGGAAGTGGGTTAGTTGACCGTTGACGATTTTCTCAAGGAAGGGGAGGAGGGAGATGGGCCGGTAATTCTTGAGGTCTCTTGGGTCTGCTTTGGGTTTCTTTAGCATGGCGTTGACTTCAGAGTGCTTCCAGCTTTCCGGGAAGGTGGCAGTCTCAAAGGAGCTGTTGACGATCATTCGGAGTTGGGGGGCGAAGATGGAGCTTGTTTTGTTGAAGATGTCGTCATGGGGGTCGAGGTGTTGAAGCTGTCGTGGATGTCCGTGATCTTGCGGTGAAAGAAGGTGGAGAGGGAGTGGCAGAGGTCTTGCGAAGGTGGGGTGTCGTTGGAGCAGGACCTGGGGTTGGCGAGTTTCTTAATGATGTTGAAGAGGTCTTTGCTGTTGTGTGTGTTGTTGTTGATGCGTTCCTTGTAGGAGGATCTCTTGGTGGTCTGGATGAGCTAGTGGTGTTTGCGGATGGCGTTCTTGAGGGCAGTGTAGTTAATCTCTGTTTGTTCGTGGCGCCACTTGTTTTCGGCACTCCCATTTGGAGGCCTGAAGGTCGGCGGTGAACCAGATAGCCTTAGTGCTAATGCGGTTGTTGGAGGGTTTCTTGATCGAGGCAAGGGTGTTGGCGCAGTCATCTATCCATTGTCTGAGGTTGCGGGCGGCTGTGTTGGGGTCGGTGGTGATCGGTGGCAGGGCTCGGGCGAGGGTGGAGATCAGTTGGTCTTCAGTGACCTTGTTCCAACTGTGGCGGGGGATCTGTTGTGGGTGGTGGGTTTCTTGAAGATGAAGTGGATGCATCAGTGGTCGATCCAGTGTAGTTCGATGGTGTGGCTGAAGGTGACGTGGCTGCTGGCCGAGAGGACTGGGTCGAGTGTGTGGCCGGCTGAGTGGGTGGGTGTTGTGACGAGTTGTTTGAGACCGAGGTTGTCGAGCAGGGCAGTGGAGTTGCAGTCGTTGGCTTTCTCAAGGTGAAAGTTCAGGTGGCCAAGGAGGATGTAGTCCGTGGAAGCAAGGGCGTGAGCGCTGATTGCGTCGTCGATGGAGTCACTGAACTGTGGACAGGGGCCATGGGGTCTGTAGGCGAGTGTTCTCTGAGGGTGGTGTTGGCGTTGATGTGAATCAGGAAGTGTAAGTCTTTGGTGGCGTTGAGGGCGTCTTGGGTGTTGGTCGAGATTCTGATGGTGTTCCTGTGAACTATGGCAATCCCTCCTCCCGGTCTGTTGATGCGGTCTCTGCGGGTGATCTTATATCTGTCCGGGATGGCTACGGCAATATCAGGTTCCGAGGAGGGGTTCATCCAGGTTTCGGTTAGGAAGGCGACGTCCGGGGAGGATGAGATGAGTAGGTCCCAAAGTTTGAAGGCGTGCTTGTGGACAGATCAGGTGTTGAGGAGGATGCATCTGAGGTG
The DNA here is from genome assembly GCF_031143425.1 of Pleurodeles waltl. Lineage (NCBI taxonomy): Eukaryota > Metazoa > Chordata > Amphibia > Caudata > Salamandridae > Pleurodeles > Pleurodeles waltl. The sequence goes on from NC_090439.1 coordinate 1,143,550,700, forward strand.
GTTGTGTTCAGTTCTGGCGAGAGGGGCGGTGGCTCAGGGGCTGGTGAAGCTGCAGTTCAGGCAGGAGAAGGATCCATGGGTGAGCTTTGGGTGGCTTGGAAGCAGGTTGCAGATCGGCTGGTGTTTGAGGGCGTGGAGGGGTTGGCACTGTAGCAGCGTCGGGCTGTTAGAGGATCGTGGGGACCAAGTGGTCTGGTGCTGGGCGCGATCCAGGTGCGGATGGGCGCAGACGGGCTTGCCTCTGGCGTGCCAGTGGCTGCATAGCGGCTGCCATTAAGAAGGGGAGGTTGGAGGGAGGAGCAGCTGGGAGGCGGGAGCGGTGGTCGAATGGGGGCACGAGGGGGGTGAGCAAGGGAGAAAAATAGCAAAAGAGGTGAATGGCTAAAAAAGGGTTAAGAGAAGGAGAAAAAGGCAGAAAAAGGAGACAAAGAGCAGTAAAGAATACAACAAATAAACAGACAGTCGCAAGACAGATGCACAATACTTACGACAACCACTAGACACCAGGGATGAGGTGCAGGCGGGAGCCTGCGGGTGGTGGAGGGCTTTGAACTTGCAGCAGCGAGGGCGGGGTGAAGGGCAGTGGCGCAGTCAGGTGGAGCTGTGCTGCATGAGGAGTGATCCTGACCTTAAAAAGAGGTCAGGGGTCACTCCACGCATGCCTAGCTCATCCAGTCCATGTTCTCTGTTTCATTATAGGACATTTTGCCCTGAATTTATAATGAGTCAGGACTATGAGTATCTTAAGACAAAATAAAAAAAAAAATGAAATGGGTAAGCTACTAATCTATTGCTGATATGCAGCAAAGCACCAGACATAGGCCCAGATTTAAGAAAAGTGGGGCTTCATGTCATGATACTAATGACACTAATTTGGTAATAGTTGGCGGTAGGCCCTTCTTAAATTTGGGCCATAGTGAGCTTGACTGCTAGGTAAGTGGTGGTGCTGAGGCTGATTTTGAAGATGGTACTGTCTGGCAAGGGGCCCCTATGAAGGTCCATCTGGATGGAGGTGATGTGATCACATTTTTCCAAGGCCTGAATGAGATGCACTGAGCCAAGTAGGATGCCCTCAAATGAATTTCTCTCAAATTTTGTCTTCCATGTGTAAGCCAGTGTGCAAGAAAGAACACATTTGGGGAAATGGCATCTGAATCAAATTATAGTATGGGTAACCCCAAATTCAGAGTTGTACCAAAAACACTAATTCTAAACTCACTTGTCATCCAATTCTGTTTTCTAGTTCTTTTTATGTTTTAGTTTTTTATTTCAACCTTTAGGGCCTAATTTACAAGAAACTGGCGCATTGTGATCGATGCACTAGTTTTCCTGTGCTCCCCCCTAATTACTCCTTGGGGCCAATGTATTTATAGCACAGTGCTCCATGGCGCACAGTGTCCACAACTGCGTCAGAAATTCTGACACAGTTGTGGCACCCAAACCTTAGCATTGCTGGAGTAGTGTCAAAAATGTTGACACTTGTCCAGCAATGCTAAGAGGTCCCAATTGAAAAACAGCACTGCATCACTATATAGCCTGCCCTAAGCAGGTGTTAAAAAAGTGACGCAGTGACAGCGCAGAATGGCATTATGACATCTTGTAGATTTCACTGCGTCATTCCTGTGGGGCTTTTGCGGGGAAACACCTACCTTACATACATTATACCTGGCACAGGTATAATGTTGCGCAAGGCTTTCCAAAGTGGTGCACCAGGGCGGTAGGCCCAACCGGTGACAGGTAATTCCTTCTCTGTCACCGGTAGGGTGCTCCCCCACCCCCCTAACACACACCTGACACCCCGAACCCCCTCCATCCAAACCCCCTCACCCCCTCTGATCATCCCACTCCCCCCATACATGCATACTCCCACAGACACGCACCACATATACAACCAATCACTCACACTCGCATACACGCATTCATACATGCATAATTTCAGACATGCTCGCACACATTCTTACACACAATCGCATTGACATGAAGACACGCACTCACTTCACCATTCTTACACACATTCACTCACACGCATAAAACCACGCAAACAACACAACACACACAGATGCATTAACACACACTCACACATTCATGCACACAACCAAACACACACACACACACACACAAAACACCCCCTCACCCCACTCCCCTGTTGGAATCCCGACTTACCTTTATTGAGGAGGTCTTCTGGCAGGGAACAGGTAGGGGTGCTGCTACCGCCAGCAACGCCCTCCAGCAGAACACCACCAGGCTGTCTCACAGGTCATGATGTGGCTGGCGGCGTTCAACTAGCGTGGCGGTGCTGCTGGTAGCAGCGCCAGCTTACCACCATCTGCCAGCATGATCACTGCCCGATTTCTGCCCTTCTCATGGCGGAAGTCCGGCAGTGATCATAATATGGCAGACAGATGGTAGCCGCAGTGACAGTATTTTGGCAGCTGTCACTGCAGCAGTAGGCGGTTTTTACCGCCATTGTTATAATGAGGGCCTAAATGTTTTATTTACCACCTTGTGATACATATTGATCACCATGAGGAATCAGCCAAGTCCTGGAGCAAGTGCTGGGGTGAAATGTAGGGGTTGAAATGGATTGGGATCTTAGGAGAGGGATAGATAGTGACTTTTACTTGTTTGTCACTGCATCCCAAACGTCAGTGTGGTGCTCACTGAGGCGCTAAGGGATATATTTGGAGTCGTGTCTGTGTTTCCAAATTAGGTCCCACTATGGCTCTGTCCATGTACTCCCACGTTTTTCTGATTTGCGGGTGTTCCATTCAACCATCACCCTCAGCTGTGCCACTCTGTTATATGTGTACATATCTGGTAGCGGCAGCCCTCCCTAGGTCGGAAGCAAAGTTTGTACCAGATCCCTGCTCCTCCCGGATGTATTTACATATTCATTAAAGTAACTTTCTGCCATCATTATGAGAAAGCCTGGAATTCATTAAGTGATGGTAGAAGTACATCCAGTTTAATGGCATTGAACTTGCCCAACCATGATGCATCTTAAAGACCATTTAAAATGTGTGGGCTCCTTTGATGCTTGCTCTAATGTGGAAGCATCAAATTCAGCATTCCGGATTTAGTTGTATTTATTTTAAAATCTTGAGACCTTTTCAAAGTCTAATCCAGGCAGAGATTTCACCAGCTCTATCAAGTTTAGGGGTAGATGCAAACAGTCTGATCTTGTACTCATCCCGGCCAAACTGCAGGTCTCTGATCCCCTAATCTCCTCTTATGCGATTCACTAATTGTTCAGTGTGTACAGTGTACAGTGAACAAAAGTATGGACAGGGGACTCCGATGGTATGCCCCCCTCGCTGGCGTAAATGGTTTTGGGTTTTCCTCTATTAAGTATGATCCTTGATGTGGGAGATTGGTATCCTGCTTACTAGTTTCCTGAAGTTTAGACCAAGGTCTCCCCTTTTCAGCACCTTTGCTAAGAAGCACTAATCCATCCGGTTGAAAGCAGTTTCTGCATCTAAGATCACTGGTGTTGATTACTTTTTTGCTTTGATGACCAGATGGACCACCCTCCTAATGTCGTCATGGGTTTGACAATGTATTATGAACCCCGATTGGTCAGGGTGGATGAGATTGTGAGATATGTGTTCCAGTTTCATTGCTAGCAACTTCGTTAAGATTTTCACATCAACATTTAGAATTGCTAAAGATCCATACGCTGAGCACCTCCCAGGGTTCTTCCCCCATTTGTGTCTTAGGAATATCCAGGGTTTCAAACATTCAAATCTTTAGGAATGAGTTGAATACCTGCACCAAAAGAGGTGGTACTGATTCTGAGAACGCCTTATAAACCATCCCATGTAACCATTTGGCATGCTGCCTTATTTATTTTCAGCTTTTTAATGCCTGTTTCAATTTCACCCTTCATTTTGGGATTTTAAGTCGGATACCTTCTCTGTTGTAAGTATGTGGCTTTTGTTTTAAGTATTTGTCTTCTAGTGTCTCTTGGATGTCTTCTGCTGGACATAGCTGTGAATAATGATGAAAGAAGGTGTTTAGTTTCTCGTCTTCCTTGGTGACTCTCTCTTCATCTCCTAGGACTATTTCTTTAGTAAATTCACAGTCTTGATTGATTCTAAGTAGTGGGACAAGGCGAGGGCCATCCGTATTTTTATGAGCATAATGCATGTGCTTCAACCTCATCAAATGCAGTTCAGTCTTTCTTGTTTTTAATCTGTGTATTTGGTCTCTAAGTGATGTGACAGTCCTTAGAAAGCAGAAGCAAGTCTTAGGTTTTCTTCCAGTTTACGTCTATGCAGATGCCTAATTCATCTGCGGTTAAACTTTTTACTGAAGGGCCCCCTTGGAGGCATCCCAGATACCTGATAGAGAGATGTTGATCATTAATGTCCTTGTAGTCTTTAATATGCACACATTGTTCCCCTTTTAGAACTAAGGGCCAGATGTAGGTAGCTGTTTGCATGTCGCAAACTGCGAAAAACGCAGTTTGCGCTATGCAAACAGCCTAATGCGATACACATCCCCAAATTGCGAGTCGGTACCGACTCGCAATTTGGGGATGCGACTCGCAAATAGGAAGGGGTGTTCCCTTCCTATTTGCGACCACATCGCCATGCTGAGTTGCTTTGTGACCGCGAATGCGGTCGCAAACCAACTCGCAGTTACCACCCGCTTGAAGTGGGTGGTAACTCATTCGCAAAAGGGAAGGGGTCCCGTTTGTGAATGCCAGATTTTTTTTTTTTCAGAGCAGAGTTTTTCTGAAAAAAACGAAACCAAATGGTTTCGGAAGTTTTTCTTTTTGCAACTCGTTTTCCCTTAAGGAAAACGGGCTGCAATAAGAAAAAAAAAAACTGCTTTATTAAAAAAGCAGTCACAGACATGGAGGTCTGCTGTCTCCAGCAGGCCACCATCCCTGTGAGTGCATGGACTCGCTATGGGGCTATGGGGTCGCAAAATGTGACCCACCTCATTAATATTCATGAGGTGGGTCTTTGTGGCCCCATAGCGAGTCGAAGAAGGTGTCTGAGACACCTTTCTGCATAAAATTCTGCGAGTTGCAAATTGCGAGTCGGTATGACTCGCAATTTGCAACTCGCAAAACTTTACTTTGCTACATCTGGCCCTAGGTCCCTTATGGATGAAAGATCCATCTTCCTCCTCTTAACAGCCTCTCTCCTCAGTTTATGTCCATCAAACTAGGAGCATGATCTGATATTGATGTCATTCCTGTTTCAGACTGAGATATGCGTGGGTGAGCGTGTTGTATGGATGTTTGAGAAAAATGTATAACCTTGTGGTGTATTATGATGTTCCTGCCAAATGTCTTAGAAGTCTAGTTCTCTAACTTTGCTCTAAGTTTAGTTGAAATCCCTCCTCCCCCAGAATTAGGTGTCCCAGTGCCCATTCTATTGGTTTAAGGGTCCCACACTACAATAAAGCTGTCCATGATTATAATGTCTCCCCTGCAAACCCTGCTTGTGTGTTTATCACATTACATCTAAAGGCGTCTCGCCCTGAGTTAGGGCTGCAAGTAAGCATTATTGACACCTTTTTATTTTGCAGAAACCCTCACAAAATCTCACACAGTTCTGTAGTTGCAAGGGTTTTAGTGTTGGTCCCCCCCTCTGACAAACCCTTAGAGTGGAATATTTGGACTGTAATACTCCTTGTTAGGCCACTTTGAGAGGGATGGTATATTGTTTTGCAACTGTAATTTGCTACATATTTGTAAATGAATACATATATACATAAAGGTGGTGAGATTATGCTCACATAATGCAAACTTCAAGCCGGTGCTGGCTTTGGTGTCAATCCGGTGGATAGCCTATATATAGACTTATTGGTTCACTGGGAACAATCATAAGAGATTCCATAGGTTTGATCTGTTTATTATGAAAAGTTATAATTAATCCAGTAGGCTCGACTTATTGTGCAAAGCAAGGCACGTGTTAAAGGTAATAGGTTTTTAAAGGTGAATTATTATTACACTGTGTTAAAGCGTGTAGGCAGGTTACATTGAATCGCACAACTGTAGTAGGCAAGGTGTTTGGTGCTGTGAGGAGAGGAGATTTGCTCTATTGTAATCCTTATTAGGTGGGGTGACCAGGTGTCTCTGATTTTCTGGGGCAGTCCAGTATTTTCACTATCTATCCTGGCAGTTTTCACTAAATTTAGAACAATGTCCTAATTTTCAGAAAGGGACGACTGAGCTTAAGTTTTCTCTTACAGGATTCATTAGGCGTGCTTGTGAGAAGGCACTTTAAAGATCACATATAATATTGGGTATAAAAGTTGTAATAAACACTCTTAGTGCCTCCTTGTCTTTTATGTTGGTGAGCAGTGCCAATGAAGTCATTCTCTGCAGCTCAGTCAATGCAACATTGGAGTCCTATTTCTATGTTTGTGGAACGTCAGAGGTTTTGGTTTTCTGACTATTATATTACTAGGCCCTCCTAGGAGGGATTATGTATTCTTTTACCAACTGTAATTTTGATTATATTTTTCATCTTATTATGATATACCTAAATGTTGCATTATGGAAAAGGTCACACTCAATACAGTTATTCTGAGGCAGTTATGGGAAGAAGTCAGTGACAATCAGGCTATAGGTCTTATTCCTTCATTAGAAAAGGTTATTTCAACTGCCAAATGTCTGAAATGGTTATTTTGAAAAAGTTAAAACAAAGGCTGTAGGCCTGACTTACTTATCATGTAATGCATATGTTAAAGATATCAGAACTTAAGGGTGGATAGTTATTGCACCGTGATAAAGCCTGCAGACATGTAGACATGTAACTCGTCATATGCAATCTTATGCATGATCTATTCAGGCAAGGAGCCTGGTGATGATTATCTCTTTGAAAAACCGTTGGAGTAGAAGATTTGCACTTTAATAATTCTTGCGAGAAGCTCTTGGAAGATCCGACAGGCTGAGGTGTCTGCGGAACTATTAAAAATACATATTTGTCTATATGTAAACAAACATTACACAGTGGCGGTCACCATTCCGTAGATATAGGGGGTCATTCTGACCCGGGGCCATGGTCGGCGGGAGCACCGCCGACAGGCCGGCGGTGCCCCGCAGGGCATTCTGACCGCGGCGGTTCGGCTGCGGTCAGAAGAGGCAAACCGGCGGTCTCCCGCCGGTTTACCGCTGCCCTTAGAATCCCCCACAAGCTGCGCCGCCATGGGGGATTCTGACACCCCCTACCGCCATCCTGTTCCTGGCGGTTCGCCCGCCAGGAACAGGATGGCGGTAGGGGGTGCCGCAGGGCCCCTGGGGGCCCCTGCCGTGCCCATGCCAATGGCATGGGCACGGCAGGGGCCCCCGTAAGAGGGCCCCGCAAAGTATTTCAGTGTCTGCTAAGCAGACACTGAAATACGCGACGGGTGCAACTGCACCCGTCGCACCCCTGCAACTCCGCCGGCTCAATTCTGAGCCGGCGTCCTCGTTGCAGGGGCATTTCCTCTGGGCCGGCGGGCGCTCTTTTGGAGAGCGCCCGCCGGCCCAGAGGAAATGTCTGAATGGCCGCCGCGGTCTTTTGACTGCGGTGCGGTCATTCAGCGGCGGTACCTTGGCGGACGGCCTCCGCCGTCCGCCAGGGTCAAAATCAGGCCCATAGTTTGATCAGAGTTTCCATAAGAGCATCTTTTGCTAATGACTTTGGTTTCATTTAACAAATCTACACGACAAAAGTTCTTCCACCGCAGCTTCTTCCTGGAAAGTTTCACACTGATCCTTCATGTGGAGGCCAAGAAATAGGGGATTTCACAAAACATTGATCTCCGATGTTAATTCTCATAGGAAATTTAGCTCTCCTAGCTATAAAAAAACAGTTGAACGAAATTATACTAAATTTGGAAAACAGTTTGAACTTTACTCAGCATGTTTTTTGTGTTTTGGTGTAAATCGGTTCTGCCTTTTTTGAGAAACATGGGTTTAAAGAGGTGCTTGGGTTGGTCTTGAATGAGTTAAAAAATGAGGAATTTCTGCAACGTTCGTCCTGCAGGAGACCTGCTGTACCAAAAATAAAAAAAAGTACCCTCTGATTGGTCAAAGAAGTTTCTTTCACTGCAACTAAAATGTAACATTTTCATGACGCAGGTCTCACAGTACTCCCACGAGACCAAGAGCGACCCTACGGTAAGGTCCCACTGTACTCCCATTGTAGCAGCACCCAAGCTTCACCCCCATGGTACAATGGTACCGCCCATGCCTCCTTGGGGGGGTACGATGTGGGTAAAGCTTTGGCGCTGTTACCACAGGAGTACTGCAGTACATGCAAGAACATAAAAAGCAAAATGTGTGTTGGTACTCCTCAGGGATTTAGGTGTCTGTTGAGCGTTGGGTGCAGGTCCTGGCCAGATGCCTGTTCGGACAGTCAAACACTCGCTGCTTTAGACCAAAGGCCACGTGAAGCAGGGGCTGCCTACCCACAGGGGGATTTCTGCAAGACCCAGCTGTAGGCCAGGCACCGGGGCCAACCACTGCTGAGCACGGCCAAAGGATGCGTGTAGAGGAGGGGTGGGCACCCATTGGTTGGTTGGCTAAAGGTTCTGGGCAGAGGCCATGCGACCAAGCCACCCCTGCGCACAACCTCAAATATTACATTACTCGTGACATATTATATGACATTGATGAGATCACATTTTATAAATTTAAGATAAGCTCAATCAATCTTTATCTGGAAACAAATGTCAAACCATTTCACTTTGTATCTTTTATGGCAAAACGAAGACCTTAAGCTCAAACTTCATTTCATTTTTAGGTATCTGAGCATTCATGCATCACGTAAACAGTTGAAAAGCTGGACAATAGATCTGTCTCAGTTCCTCACGTGTCTTTCTTCTGTCAGACTGTTTTCCTAGGACTCAATCGGTCAGACTACATGTTCCATTGTGAGGCAGATGGCACCACATCTCTAAAGCAAATTGAAATCAATACTGCTGCTGCAGGTTTTGGAGGCCTTGCATCAAGGCTCACCGAGGTGCACAAGTAAGGACATTTTCTCATCCATGTATTGATCCATGGTGAAACCACACAAAGGTCTCTCAAAAGATGGGGCCGGTATATTATTTAAAATTTTTATTACATATCCTGTGCTCTATGAATATTAAAGCTGTGCTTACATCTTGTCTTTCAACGCTGAATGACAATAGGATTAGGGGTGTGCAAAGATATTCTGATGCAAGCAAATTTTCTTGTAGGTCATGATTGTTGACCATTGCTAACCGAGTTCCCTCTTTTCCTCCATTTTTGCCATGGTGAGTTTGTCCCTGCAAACAGGCAGTTTACCATTCCAGGTGCTAGTTCTTGCTAAAAACTGATTTATCATCTCATGAGTTCACTTTAAAAATGTTTCCCTTGTGAATTTAAAGATTGATGTTTGTGACTGCATTTATTTGCAACATTATCAGAATTGTGAAGTACCTGATATTTACTTCAAACTTCAAAAACTACAGTAAATAGTAATTGTAGTATTTGTAAGAAGTACAGGAAGTTACAAATAAACTGTACAAATGTTGTGCATCTCTAATCACTCCTTACTGATTCCCTGAACACTATGAATCACTCATTGTAGAAGGGGGCTTTAGGGTTATGTAGGAGGCTGGCCTGGTTTTTTAGTGGGTACCTAAGGTACTTACACCTTATACCAGGTCCAGTTAACCCTATATTAGTGAAATGTAGGCAGTGTCTAGAAGCCAGGCTCTCTAGAGACAGCTTATCTATGAGACATGCAAAGCTCATGCACTACACTGTAGTCACACAGTACTCACACACATGAAAGAAAGTACTCAGTGTTACTAAAATAAAGGTACCTTATTTTGCTGACACAAATGCTAAAAATACCATAGAGACTATACTCCCTTAGGAGGTAAATACTACACAAATTATATACACTAGTATGCAAAAACGTGAAATTTTTTTTAGAAAACAGTGCAATTAGTGAAAATCACAATAGTTAGAAATGGGCCTGGGGGAACACAAACCATATACTAAGATATTGGAAGGCGAATGTCGGCCCCCCACCTAGGCAATTGTAGTGTGTAGAGGGTAGCGCTGGGAGTACTAGAAAAGCCCAAAGGTAAGTACACAACCCACCCCAGCGACCAGGAAAACAGGAGTAAATCACAGAAAGGTTCCCAGATCACACAGAGAGAAGAAAAGAAGAACTATGCAAAACCCAGAAGAGACTGCAAGACACCAACAGTGGATTCCTGGACCTGAAGACCTGTGTAAGAAGGGGACTAAGTCCAAGAAGCACAGAATATTCCAGTGAGAACAGGAGCCCCTGCTAACCCGGATGAAGGTGCAAAAGAAGAACCACCGCTGAAGAAGAACAGTCAGTACTGCACCAAAGAAGACGGAGTCGGGTTCCTGGTTGGTGCAAATGATGTCCCACGGCGGATGGGTGATTGCAGTCTGGTTTGCGTTGCTGGAGTCCACGAACAAGCCTTGGCACATGCAAAGGTTAGTGGAAAATTGTGCTGCCCGGGGCCAGGAAGTACCAGGTGGACTCTACCCAGGAGGAGGAGTCAGAGGGGGCTCTCAGCAACTCAAAGAACCCACAGAAGACCAGGCAGCATGCACAGGAGCCCCACAGCACGGGGACAGAAGAGGTGCAAAAGTAGGCACACACAGCACTATGACAAAGGCTCTCATGCTGCCGGAGAACCACTGAGGAAAATGTGCATCACAGGATAGAGTGCTGGGGGCCAGAGCTGCACGGTGCACAAAGAACTTTGTGGAAGGATGCCAACAAGCCTTGGCAACTGCAAAACACGCAGTGCACGGAGGTACTGTCTTGCGTGGAGAGGCAAGCTCTTACCTCCACCAAAGTTGGACAGTAGGACGTCGGGACCATCGGGACCACTTCAGTCCACCATTCGTGATGCAGGATCCACGCAGCTCAGCAGGAGAGGGGATCCACATAGCCGGTTGTCGTTGCAGTAGGTGGCTGCTGAAGCAGGGGAGTGACTCCTTCACCCCAAAGGAGATTTCTTCACTCTTCTGGTGCAGGCTGAAGACAGACTGTCCATTAAGGATGCATGACCGGTAAACAGTTGAAGTTGCTGGCAGCAGCTGAAGATACAATTTTGCAGAAGTCGTATTTGCTTCTTTGTTGCAGTTTGTAGAGTTCCTGGTGGGTCCGGATGCAGTTTCTTTGGTGAAAAGTTGAAGTAGAGGATGCAGAGGATTCCTGCTAGAGTCTTGCAATCCGAATCTTAAGAACCACCCAAAAGAGAGACCCTAAATAGCCCTGAAAGGGGATTGGTCACCTAATCAGGTAAGCACCTATCAGGGGAGGGCTCTGACGCCACCCCCTGGCACTGGCCACTCAGATGCTTCCATAGTTCCCTGCCAACCTTAAATCCAAGATGGCAAAACCCAGGGACCCTCTGGAGGAGTTCTGAGCACCACCCCTGGGGTGGTGATGGACAGGGAAGTGGTCACTCCCCTTTCCTTTGTCCAGTTTTGCACCAAAGCTGGGCCTGTGGGTCCCTGAACTGGTGTATACTGGATTATGCAAGGAGGGCACCAAATGTGGCCTTCAAAGCAATTCCAGTGGCTTGGGAAGGCTACCCCTCCCAAGCCTGTAATACCTTTTTCCAAAGAGAGAGGGTGTAACACCCTCTCCCAAAGAAAATGCTTTGTTCTGCGTTCCTGGGCTCGGGCTGCTTGAGCAACAGGAGGGCAGAAACCTGCCTGAGAGGTGGCAATAGCTGGGGCTGCCCGGAAACCGTCAGAAGGCTGCAATGGCAGTACTGGGGGTCCTCTAAGGAGCCCCAAGAGTGCATGGGATCATACGAATGCTTGCAAAAGCATGGGGGTATGATTCCTACATGTTTGATACCAAACATGCCATTATGTAGCTGGACATAGGCAGTGACCTATGTCCAGTGCACGTGCAAAATGGCATCCCGGCACTCACGAAGTCCGGGAAAATGGTCCTGGAGGTCGTGGGGCACCTCTGCTAGTGCAGGAATGCCCTCACGCACAGGTACTCTGCACCCTGCCCTCAGGGCTGGAGGGCCTGCTATAGTGGTGACTTATAAGTGACCTGGTGCAGTGTAAATGGCAGTGAAAGGGTGCATGCACCTTTTCACACAGGCTGCAACAGCAGTCCTGCTGATGTCTTTGCATGGGCTCCCTATGGGTGGCAAAAGACATGCTGCAGCCCATAGGGATCCCCTGGAACCGCAATGCCCTGGGTACCTAAGTACCATATACTAGGGACTTATAGGGGGGCACCAGTATGCCAATTGTGGGTGAAATACTGCGTTACCAGTATGCAACAACCATAATTTAAGGGAGAGAGCATAACTACTGGGGTCCTGATTAGCAGGATTCTAGTAGACACAAACACACTGTCAAACAGGCCAAAAGTAGGGGTACCCAGGCTAGAAAGAGGCTGCTTTCCTTCAGTTTTATATCACAAAATTATTGATCTTGACTTCTTGATCGTGAGGGCAATAAATACTCCTCCTCACTACTGCCCAAGATGTCAGTCTGCCTGCAACCTTTGCATGAATGAGGTAATCATTGATCCAGAGCCTTCTAGACTGCAATAGAAAAGACTGAAACTGTCAGCTCCTTGCTTCCCCAAAAACTAATGTGAGGGAAGATAATCCCTTAGAGGGATAGAAAAAAATGCATCTTTGCCTTTAACCTATCACAGCTCGGAATAGTTTGGAGAAACTACAAGAATCCGCCACTAGACACTTTCTTCCCACTATTTGAGGTTTTTTCATCCCTGCTTTTTCCATATTTCTCCTTCTTTCTCCCCTATGTATTTTTCTCTCTCATGCTCTGAGCCAAAGTCTGATGAGGAGTAAGAAGTGGCAGTTTCCAAAAATAAGTGCCCGTGGATACTGCTTGCAACCACCGGGTCAAATTAAGCACTGCCTCCAATGTTCCCAGGTTTATATGCATAGCTCAGTGGAGATGGACCACTTTACAGAAGTTACTGGGGATGCACTTCTCCAAACCACTGTTAATGTGAAGACTGCAACACATTTCACAGATGCAGTGTGTAGGAAACTGGCTCTGTATATACTATATCAAAATGAGATGTAGGTGGTCATTATGACATTGGCGGTCAGCTGACCACTGGCGATGGCGGTAGGTTCGTCGCCAGGCTGGCAGTGAAGAACGCCAAATTATGACCATGGTGGTGATCCCTCCCATAGGCAGCCAATGTACCACCGACCCGTCAGTGCAGTCCGTCCACTGACCACGGCGGTTGCCATCTTCAGGCTGGCGGAACACCACACCCTGCCCACCACATGACATAGCAGACCGCCAAATGTTCCAGGGCAGGACCACTACCACTAAAAGCCTTCCGGAAATGAATCATATAAAAGGAGACACTCACCGCCAGGGACACAGAGGAGTCTGCGGCCACCATGGAACCCGAACTGGAAGTCCTGCCAATGCTGTACCACGCAATGGCAGTCCAAGAGCAGCAACACCGACAACGACGCTGAGTACAGCCACCTAGCGCACAAGGGAGGGAGGGGAGAGTGACACACCCACATGCACAACACACACCATACACACATACCACATACTGAGAACTATCTGCAGAGAAAACCAACAGCAACATAAACCTGAAGTGAAGAAAGCCAGACACACATAACTTTGGTCCAACCACTGTATTTCGGTGAGAATAGCGACCACATTAACATCATGACAACTATATACACAAGGGCCATTGGCCATTCTAGTGTCTAGATAAAGCTACAGGGCAACATCTAAGGCCCAGTTTGACTCCTGACAGCCCAAGTCACTCCACTGGGCAGGGAAATCATGCTGATGGTAGGCAGGCACCTCACGGGGCAGGGGTGGTTGAGGGGGGTGAGGGGGAAGTTTCTTGGGAGGGGGTTCCTTGGACTTGGGTTTGGGAGGGGGCGGGTCCTTGCTCCGTTGCTTAGGGGGCGGAGGTGGTGACTTGGAGTGGGGTGCTGGAGTGCCACTCTTGTGCTCCTTAGTTGCAGGTGTAGGTGCAGCAGGAGGGACATGAGTGGATTAGGAGCTGGAGGTACTGGGATGGGGAATAGGGAGCTTCCTCTTACAGGCAGGACGGGGGGAGGAGGAGGGAATAGGTCAAGGCGGAAAAGGAAACGTTTGTTAGGTCCAATGGGGCAGGTTATGGGAAGAGGTTTGGGAGTGGAGGTAGAGGGAGTGGTTGTAGGAGGTGCAGGTGTGCTGGACTGGGTTGCAAGTGCATGGACAGTGTGCGTGTGTGAGGTGTATGGCTGTTGAGTGTCTGAGTGGGAGCGTTTATGTGTCTTTGGAGGGGGGCAGACAGGTTGGCAGAGGACAAACAGGAAGTGTGAATGTATGTTGTGGTGGTGTCTGCAAGTGAGGTTGGTGTGCTGCATGAGGTTGTGATGGTGGTGGGATGCCTGGGCATGTGGTGTGTGGGGTGCTAGTCTGGTGTCTGTTGTTTTGGTGACTCTGGGCAAGGCTGTAGAGGGGTAATGATCTGGGTCTGATGATACAGTGCTTGCAGGTGTGAGAGTTGATGTGACTGTGAGGGATGACGGGGGAAACAGTGGAGGTAGTGGCTGTTGTTGTATGTTCTACTGTGTGTTAGCTGTGTGTGTGCTTGTGGAGTGGTGTGGTGCCTGTGCTTGTCTGTGAAAGTCCTGTTTGTTGTTTGCTGGTCTAAATGTGTGCATGGGATGGGCGGGGGGAGAGGGCTTCGGAACAGGTCGTTGGAGGGGGGACGGAAGAACCAGGGACATTGGCTTCCATCAAAGAGGAGGCCAAAGCCTGAAATGATCTCTTTAGGGCAGCCATGCCACCATGAATGCCCTCCAGATAGGCATTGCATTGCATTTTTGCATCTGGGATGCCAGCCCCTGGATGGCATTCACTATGGTTGACTGCCCTACAGAGAAGGATCTCAGGAGGTCAATAGCCTCCTCAGTGAGGGCAGCCGGGCTGACTGGGGCAGGGCCTGAGGTGCTGGGTCAAAGGAGACACACACCCTCCTGGGTGAGCGGGCACGGGCAACTGGGTCGGACTACTGAGAGGGCAGTGCTGGTATGGGGGGGTGGCAAAAGATGTAGTAGCTGGGGTGGTCCCATAAGGGTCCGCCACCACCAGGGAACTTCCATCAGAGGAGGAATCAGAGTCAGATGTTGTAGCTCATGTATCCCCTGTGGTGCTCCCCTTGCCCTCCAACCCACTGGAGCCCTCGACTGCAGCTCCCCCACTCGCCGGTGCCCCTGCTCCTTTGCCAGATGATGCTAATGCACACAAAGACAGGATGAGCTTGGCAGAGGTTGCTGGTCCCGCTGGATGTGCCGCTGTTCTTTTGCCGGTTCTTTGAAACAGGAGACAGGCCTGTAGGGCTGGGGCCAAATCAGTTGTCATCTTCCTTTTTCTCTGCTGGGGCTTTCATCTATGCAGTTTATCTTCTTCTTGTCAGGTCACCAGCATTCTGGTGACCTGGGCTCAGGGAAGCCCTTAAATACAAGATTTAGGGGCGTACAGGGGTCAGAGGGCAGTAGCCAATGCCTACTGTCCCTGAGGGTGGCTACAACCTTCTTGTGTCCACTCCCTTTGGGGAGGGGGACACAGACCTAACCCTATAGGTCCCTGTCCTCCAAATCAAGATGGAGGATTCTGCAGGGAGGGGGTCACTACAGCTCTGTACACCTTAGAGGTAGTCCCAGCTGAAGTGGTTACTCCTCCTTGTTTTTCTTAAGTTTCCTGCCGAACTGGCTGCCAAAAGTGGGGCTTTGTCTTGGGGGCGGGCATCTACACTAGCTGGAGTGCCCTGGAGCACTGTAAGATGAGGCCTGAGCCCTTCAGGCTCACCGCCAGGTGTTACATTTCCTGCAGGGGGAGGCGTGAATTACCTCCACCCAGAGCAGGCTTTGTTTCTGGCCTCAGAGAGCACAAAGCCCTGAACCCATGGGGTCAGAAACTTGTCTGCTTGTGGCAGGCTGGCGCAGATCAGTCAGTCCTACACTAGAATATTGGGTAAAATATGGGGGGCATCTCTAAGATGCCCTCTGTGTACTTTTTAGAATAAATCCAACAATGGCATCAGTGCAGGTTTATTGTGCTGAGAAGTTTGATACCAAACTTCCCAGTATTCAATGAGGCCATTATGGAACTGTGGAGTTCGTATCGACAAGCACAAGGGGTCCCTTAGGGTGGCATAACACATGCTGCAGCCCTTAGGGACCCTCCCTGGTCACAGGGCCCTTCGTACCCCTGGTACCTCTTACAAGGGGCTTATCTGTGTGCCAAAGGTGTGCCAATTGTGGAAACAAAAGATACATTTTTAGGGAAAGAACACTGGTGCTGGGGCCTGGTTAGCAGGATCCCAGCACACTCTCAGTCAAGTCAGCATCAATATCAGGCAAAAGGAGGGGGGTAACTATAACAAAGGCCAGCTTCCTACACAAGTCCCCCCCACCCCAGCCCTCAGGCAACGAGACTCAGCCAAATCATGCAATAGTCTTCCTAGTCTGTCAGGCTAGGAAGAGTAGGGAAACAGGCTCATTTGTTGCAGGGCCTACTCTACCTTACATCCTCCTGCCTAGGTCATTCCCTCTGGGGAACTGACCTACCTCAACAGTGAGAGGACCCAATTGGAATTGCTTCTTGTCTGTGCTTTTAGTTCCTTCACCCATCCTTTTTTATCTTGGGGCTAGAGGTATCCACCTCTGCTAATCCTATTTTAGCCAGGGTCACCCCCAGCGTAAACAAAGTGATTACCCACATCTGGAGTAACCCTTCCATGACAAACAGGGTCAGGGGGGCTATCTTGCTCTTTGGCATGGGGTCGAACCACCATGCCAAGGGCAGTGCAGCCATAAAGTCTAACACCCAGCAGAGACCACTGATGACTGTCAATGCCCAGAACTACACTTTTATCTCTTCACCAACAGGGTAAGGGGCTCAGATACAGGCTACTTTGGGTTCAGGGTGCCTCTCTTCCGTGCGCTTCCTCTAGACACTGCAGGGGCAGTACCTCCAGAATCCTTGGGAGAGGATTGGTACTGGCCCAGCTCCTCTTTTGGGCTCTGATCAACCTCTGGGTAGTCATTTCCAAGGAGACAATCAAGGGGGAGGTCTGTACTGACTACCACCCTTCTCCTGATAAAGGTTCCACCCACTTCTAGGGGCACAAATGCCAGAGGCCTATTAGTGACCTTTTCTGGGCTAACCCTTACTCTGGCAGTCTCACCTGGGATGTACTGGTTTGAGAGCACCAACCTGTCATGTACAATAGTGTGACTGGCACAAGTGTCTCTCGGGGCAGTGGCTGGGATTCCATTCACCAGTAGGTGGTGGACGTGTCTACTCCCCTCTGGAATCTCCAACTCACCTGTTTGACCCATTTTCCAGTCGAAGGCTATGAGGAACTCCTCATCTGAGGAGTCATCCCCAATGGCTACACTGGTCACCCCTGGGGTTTTGGTAGGGGGTTTGTTTTTGGGACAAGACGTCTCCTTGGTGTGGTGCCCTGTCTGTCTACAGTTGTGGGACCATGCCTTAGTGGCATCCCATTTCTTATCCTGGTACCCACTTTTGTTTTGGGATGTGTCTTGGATCCCTCCCACCTGCACAGGATTTTGGAGGCCTACTGAAGAATCTTTTTCTTTATTTCTAGGAGTGTCACCCACTTTCTCCTGGGAAGACTATGTAACCCCTTTCTTTTGGTCACCCACAGTGGAAATCTTGAATACCCTAGTCTTGACCCAGTGGTCTGCCGCCTTTCCCGATTCTGGGGGTGAAATTGGACTCCGGTCTACCAGATATTGATGCAGCTTTTCATTGAAGTAGTTACTTAAATGTGATCTTTCATAAACAAGTTATAAAGCTAATGTAGGAAAATTGCCCTTGTTGCAGTTACCCCCCACCTTTTGCCTGATATTGATGCTGACTTGACAGAGAGTGTGCTGGGACCCTGCTAACCAGGCCCCAGCACCAGTGTTCTTTCACTAAAAAATGTACCATTATTTCCACAATTGGCACACCCCTGGCACACAGATAAGTCCCTTGTAAAAGGTACCAGTGGTACCAAGAGCTCTGTGACCAGGGAAGGTCCCTAAGGGCTGCTGCATGTGTTGTTCCACCCTAAGGGACCCCTCACCTAACACTTGCAGGTTATGTGTTGGTGGGGAGAAAAAGGCAAAGTTGACATGACATCCCTCTCAGGATTCCATGTACACAAAACACTGCCTGTGACATAGGTAAGTCACCACTCTAGCAGGCCTTAAAGACCTAAGGCAGGGTGCACTATACCACGGGTGAGGGCATAGCTGCATGAGCAATATGCCCCTACAGTGTCTAAGTCCAGTCTTAGACATTGTAAGTGCAGTGTGGCAATATCATTAAGTATATGGTCTGGGAGTTTGTCAAAACGAACTCCACAGTACCATAATGGCTACACTGAATAATAGGAAGTTTGGTATAAAACTTCTCAGAATAATAAACCCACCCTAATGCCAGCGTGAGTTGTATTAAAAAAATGCAAACAGAGGGTATCTTAGAGATGCCCCCTGTATTTTACCCAATCCTTCCGTGCAGTACTGGCTGGTCTGTGCCGGCCTGCCACTGAGAGACAAGTTTCTGACCCCCTGGGGTGAGAGCCTTTGTGCTCTCTGGGGCCAGAAACAAAGCCTGCACTGGGTGGAGGTGCTTCACACCTCCCCCTGCAGGAACTGTAACACCTAGTGGTGAGCCTCAAAGGCCAAGGCTTCGTGTTACAATGCCACAGGGCACTCCAGCTAGTGGAGATGCCCAGCCCCCAGACAAAGCCCCACTTCTGGTGGCAAGTCCAGAGGGATATTTAGGAAAAACAAGGAAGAGTCACCACCTCAGCCAGGATCACCCCTAAGGTGTCCAGAGCTGAAGTGACCCCCTACTTGCAGAATCCTCCATCTTGGCTTGGAGGATCAGGGCCAATAGAATGAGCACCTGGAGGGTGTAGCCGCCCTCAGGGACAGTAGCCATTGGCTACTGCCTTCTAACCCTAAAAACGCCCCTAAATATTGTATTTAAGGGCTCCCTGAACCAAGCTAGTCAGATTCCTGACGACCTCAAGAAAAGAAGGACTCCTGAGCTGACAACTCTACAGAGAAGGAAAGGCGACAACAACTGACTTGGCCCCAGCCCTACCGGCCTGTCTCCTGCTTCAAAGAATCTGCAGAAGAAAGGCGACGTGTCCTGCAGGTCCAGAGACGTCTGAAAAACCTCCAGAGGACTGCTTGCATCACAGAGGATCAAGAACTCCTGTGGACAATGGCCCTGTCCAAAGAAGTAAAAAAGAAACGTCTTCTAAAGGACTTCCACCTCACTCCAGAAACGTGAGTCCTAACCACTCTGCACCCGATGTCCACAGCCCGAGTCCAGATGGCCCAACCGACCAGCGAGTACCCCCAGGCGACGGCAACAGCAGCCAAGAGCCCACACTGGGTTGACCTCTCCACGACAACGCCTGCAGAGGGAATCCCGAGGAACCCCCTGACCCTGACTGCCCTGGATGAAGATAACCAACACCAAAGGACCCACTGATTCTGCAGCCCCCATGCCTTGGAGAAATCGACACCCGGTGCATTGACGATCAACAGGTGGCTCTCTTCCCTGTCCGACCGGTGGTGTGCCTGAAACACCCCCTGGATCTCTCCTGCAGCACCTGAGTGACCCCGGGGTCCCCTCATAGAGTTTAATTGGAAACCCGACGTCCTGTTTGCACCCGGCCACCCCAGTGGCACTGAGGGTGTGGGATTGGTGCCTACTTGGGGCCCCTCCAGTGCTCCTCTAATCCCCCCTGGTCTGCCCTCTGAGCAGCGGGTACTTACCTGCTGGCAGACCGAATTCTGAGTGCCCCCTGTCTCCATAGGAGCCCACGTTAAAATTCCTCAACTTTGACCTCTGCACTGGCCGGCCCCATGTGGCTGGTGGTGAGTGTTCGGGGTTGACTTGAACACCAAATAGTGGACTACCTATAACCCGGAGACTGGAACTATAAGGCGTGTACTCTCCTCTAAAACTGCACTTTATTTTCTTTCCCCAAGAACTTTTCTGAAAATTCACTGTGTCCATTTTTAAAATAGATATTCTCTGTTTTCTTAAAAACTGTTTACTTCTGAACTGAGTCTTGTGGTTCTAGTAATAAAGTATCAAAAATATATTTTTCTATATAAAATCCTAGTGGTCTGGAGTTAAGTCATTGAGTGTGTGTTTCTTCTATTGCTTATGTGTGTACAACAAATGCTTAACACTACTCTCTGATAAGCCTAACTTTTTGACCACACTACCACAAATAGAACATTAGTATTATCTATTATTGCCTTTGTCAAGCCTCTGGGGAACCCTTGGACTCTGTGCACACTATGGGGGTTATTACAACTTTGGAGAAGGTGTTAATCCGTCCCAAATGTGACGGATATACCACCAGCCGTATTACGAGTTCCATAGGATTTAATGGACTGGTAAAACGGCTGGTGGTATATCCGTCACTTTACCGTCACTTTTGGGACAGATTAACACCCCCTCCAAAGTTGTAATAACCCCCTATATCTCATTTGATATAGTATATACAGAGCCAGCATTCTACAGCCCACCTACAGCCCATCATAGTCATGCACTTCATTTCCAGTTAACTAATGTTCTCTTTTGTGGTAGTGTGGTCGAGCAGTTACTCTTATCAGAGGGTAATGCAAAGCATTTTTTGTACACACACAGACAATAGACGAAGCACACACTCAATGACTTAACTCCAGACCAATGGTTTTTATATAGCAAAAATATATTTTCTTAATTTATTTTTAGAACCACCATATTCAAGTTGCAGGTAAATACTTCAATAGATTCGTATTTCACACAGGTATCAACAGTACTTTGTTTGAAATCAATAAGGTATACAGGTTTTGAAACATTGGCAATAATCTGTTTTAAAACTTGACAGTGCCATTTTCAGAAACAGTTCCTAGGGAGGGAAAGTTAGATCAGTTGGCAGGTAAGTACAACACTTACAGTTCCAGTCTCCGGGGGTTAGGAAGTCACAGGTATGGGTTCAAGTTAACCCCAAACACCCACCACCAGCGACACGGTGCCGGCCAGGTGCAGAGGTCAAAGTGGAGCTAATTTAACGTGGACTCCTATGGAGACAGGGGGTACTCTGAATCAGGCCTGACTGCAGGTAAGTACCTGAGACTTGGAGGGCAGACCAGGGTGGATTAGATGAGCACTGGGGTGGCCACAAGTAGGCACCAAACACGCACCCTCAGCAGCACAGTGGCAACCGGGTGCAGGGTGCAAACAGGACATCGTGCTCCCAATGCTGGTCTATGAGGGGACCTCTGAATCACTCAGAAGATGCAGGCGAGGTTCAGGGGGTCAGTTTGGACTGACCACCAGCTGGACAATGAGGAGGGCCACCTGCTGAACAGAGCCCGACCGGAGGGCGGATTCTCTAAGGCCTGGGGGCTGCTGGTGCAGTGCTCCTTCTAGGAGTCCGATATCTTCGCCTGGGGCTGTCGTGGTCAGGGGAGTCCTCGGGATTCCCTCTGCAGGGTTCATTGTGGAGGGGTCAACCAAGGGTGGGTACTTGCTCACAATAGCATGGGGACTGTCTCTAGCTGGTTTGACCACCTGGGCAGGGGCCAGGGGCGTTGGGTGCAGAGTGGTTAGGACTCACGCATTCAGAGTGAGGTGGGAGTCCTTAGTTGTTGTTTCTCCTTGGACAGGGCCACTGTCCAGGGGAGTTCTTAGTTCTTTCGAATGCAGGGCAGTCCTCTGGAGCTTGACAAAGGTGGCTGGTCCCTCTGGATGCGTCACTGTTCTTTTGCAGGAGACAGGCCGGTAGGGCTAGGACCTAATCGGTTGTCAACTTCCTTCTTTGCTGGGGCTTTCAGCTATGCGGACCGTCTTCTTCTTGTCAGGTAGCCAATCGCTACTGTCCCTGAGGGTGGCTACACCCTTCTTGTGTCCACTCCCGTTAGGGAGAGGGACACAGACCTAACTGCTATTGGTCCCTGTCCTCCAAACCAGGATGGAGGATTGTGCAGGGAGGTGGTAACTTCAGTTCTGGACACCTTAGAGGTGGTCCCAGCTGAAGTGGTCACCCCTCCTTGTTTTTTCTTAAGTTTCCCGCTGAACTGGCCACACAAAGTGACTCTTTGTCCAGGGGCAGGCATCTCCACTAGCTGCAGTGCCCTGGGGCACTGTGACATGAGCCCTGAGCCTTTGGGACTCACTGCTGGGTGTTACAGTTCCTGCGGGGGGGTGTGAAGCACCACCACCCAGAGCAGGCTTTGTTTCTGGCCTCAGAGAGCATAAAAGCCCTCACCCCATTGGGTCAGAAACATGTCTGCTAGTGGCAGGCTGGCACAGACCAGTCAGTCCTACACTAGAGGATTGGGTAAAATACAGGAGGCATCTCTAAGATGCCCTCTGTGTACTTTTTAGAATAAATCCAACACTGGCATTGGTGCAGGTTTATTCTGCTGAGAAGTTTGATACCAAACTTCCCAGTATTCAATGAAGCTATTATGGAATTGTGGAGTTCGGAATGACAAACTTCCAGACCATATACTTAATATGGCTACACTGTACTTACAATGTGTAAGAATGGACTTAGACACTGTAGGGGCATATTGCTCATGCAGCTATGCCTCTACCTGTGGTATAGTGCACCCTGCCTCAGGGATGTAAGGCCTGCTAGAGGGGTGATTTACCTATGTCACAGGCAGTGTTTTGTGCGCATGGCACAATGAGATGGATGCCATGTCGGCTTTGCCTTTTTCCCCCTGCCAACACACACAATCTGCAATGGCAGTGTGTATGTGTTTGCTGAGGGGTCCCTTAGGGTGGCATAACACATGCTGCAGCCCTTACGGACCCTCCCTGGTCACAGGGCCCTTGGTACCACTGGTACCTCTTACAAGGGGCTTATCTGTGTGCCAGAGGTGTGCCAATTGTGGAAACAATGGTACATTTCTAGGGAAAGAACACTGGTGGTGGGGCCTGGTTAGCAGGATCCCAGCACACTCTCAGTCAAGTCAGCATCAATATTAGGCAAAAAGCAGCAGAGGTAACCGCAACAAGGACCAGTTTCCTAAACAGTGGCTGGCAACATCACATAGAAGCTGTTTTGACAGATCTCACCGTGGACCACGTTAGTCAACTCATCTCTTTCATGGTGCACTTTCACTTGAATATCTTAAAATTGGTCAAATCTTACCTTTTCTAAGGAAACCTTCAGCAGATGCCCATGATCTTAGGAATGTTCTCCCTGTTGCAGGATTACCCTTTTGAAGAAAGGTGCTAGAAAGATGAGTTTCTTACCAGATGTGTCAACACATTGCAGTCAATGTCTTCCTAGTAATTTTGAGTATGGTTTTCGAAAAGGGTTCAGCACACTACCTGTCCTCCTTCAAGTTATGGGTGATACTCTGCGATTCCTCGACACAGGAAATTCTTGCCTCCTCTGGCTACTGGATTTTTCTGTCACATTTGACCTGGGCAGTCACTCTCTGCTGATCAGCATCCTCAAAGACAAAGAATACATTGAGGTAGTATTACATAATTGTATCATTTCTTACCTGTACAACCTGTTCCAAATGATTAAATACAGGATTTCTCTCTTTAGTTCAGGTAATGTACAACAAGGAGTCACCCCAGGCTCCATTCTTTCCTGCACTTAGTTGAATATCTCCAGGGAACCTCTGGGGACCATCCTTGAGAATTAAGGTAACTGGTATCATCAATCTGCTGACTACACTCAGCTATACCTCAAGATTTCCTGCCCTCTCTCTTCTCCAAAACATGGGCAACTTCTCAAAGATAGAGATTCACCTTCCACCAAAACATGATTCACAAGAAACACAATAGAATGCATGCTTATTTCATCTAAGAGCTCCTAATTTGCAGTCTTGGACTAACTAATTCCACCTCGCTACCAAACAAAACATTATTGTGGACAATGCCAAATCATTGGGTATTATCCTGGACAACAGACTAAAGCTCGGGTGCCATATCAGTGCCATGGCAAGGTACATTTGTTCCCCACTGAAACAACTTTGGGTATCAAACAGTTCATTGCTGAGCAGGATCTGAAGTCCCTAGTTCAAGCCCCTGACCTCTTGAGGCTCAATTATTGGAACATAATGCTTACAGGATCAACGAGATCACACCTCACTTTTCTCAGGCTGAGTCGAATACTGCAGCTCGTTTTGCCTCTGAGTGCAATACCTCCAACCACAAGACTCCAGCGCTTTTAATGCTCCAGTTGCTCTTCACTGAAGCTGGAACTCAGTTCAAGAAGCCCTGCATCACTCAAAACAAGGCCTTACGCTCATCAACCCGATGTTGTCTGGCAGAAAAACTGAAAGTCTTTGGTGGTCATTTCTTCCGGCTTTGAGCACCGTCTCATGTCTATCAGCATTCAGATGGAACCTGAAAGATCTCTTGTTTCAAAAATATTTCCAAGCTGTGGCCCAAATTTGGACAACCTCTGCCCGCGGTCATTTTGATGCCTTCAATCGTTTCGTCTATACCTTTATTCATGATCCTCCATGAGGGCACGTTATCCAATGACTGGCACTTTTTGTGGATGTTCCTCGTTATGTGTATATATGTTTATATTTCATTCAATATTGTGTATTTCTATTTATAATTCACATTGAATTTGTGTTTTTTTCTGTGCTAGTGTTGCTTCTGTATATACCAAAAAATTGCACACACAGTTCCAAAAGGCGGGAAGTAGTATCTACTAGTTCTGCAAATCAAGACAACCAAAAGGTTGTAAGCACAAGCCCTCACTCACCTTTCGGTGACATGCTGCATCATAGGGCAGTGCTCCTCGTCAGGCCGGCGCTGCAATGCCTGACGGGTCTGCTTTGCAGACAGTGAAAATCGCTACTGCACCCGTCGCACCCCTGCAACACCGCCGGCTCCATTCGGAGCCGGCTTCTATGTTGCAGGGGCTTTCCCGCTGGGCCCAGCGGGAAAGCCAGAATGGCATCCACGGTCTCCTGACCGCGGAGCGGCCATTTGGCGGTGACCTCATGGCGGGCGGCGACCGCCGCCCGCCGCGGTCACAATGACCGCCTTAGTAGCCCAAACTTAGAAAACATCTAGCTATGGCGCTATCAAAAATAGCAGCAGTATTAAAACATTAGCAGCTGGTATCTGAAAAACAAAAGACAAATAACAATACACAATTCATTCATTTACCCAATTTCTAAGGTAATCAACAACAACGTCTACTTGATCAGGGGGGCAGCAACATCAGAAACAGGAACAAGGTAAGGGTAGATGGTTTAGAGTTTGGACTATAAGGTTACTATGCAAACCCAGTATTGAGCAGACATAGTAAACTCAGAAAAAAATAAACACCTGAATGTCAGTAGACTGTCTGGCAAAGCATGAAGTGTCAAAGTGACAGAAAGTCTCTCAAGAATAATCTGCATCATGTACCAAGGAAATCTAAATCAGACTAATGGTGACTGAACATTAAATTAAACTTAATAAACTCTTGTGATTGGCTAAAACATAAGGTGAGAAAAATATGTCCAATGAGAAAGTTAACATATATCAAAATTATATAAAATGTTAGCTCTGAAGTTAATTATTGGTCGTTACTTCATTGACGAAACTCGAACTGATACAAATTGTGTATTGTACATTCTCTTCTCGGGCTGCATCTGTAGACCCATTGTTTGGCAGCTTCCGAATTCGCTGTTACAGGATAGTGATTACAAAATATGGAAACATTTCCTCCACACCATTTCCTGGAGGGAAAAACGTGAGTTAGAAACATAACTACAAGCAAATATGCGAATATAATGAATGAAGCCTGTTAGACAGCGGCGATGAAGTCATAAGAACAGAATACACTAGAAACATTTAATACAGATAACATTGCACAGTGGCATTGCGTCTGCTTCAGCCCAGCAAAGGCCACAAAATAAATACTCATTTTATTTCAGCATTTATTTTAGCAGAGAACATGCCCTTGAAGAGGCAGAATATTTTTCATCACAGTGTTAATTTAACATTAGAAAACATATGCAAACCTTTACTTTCTGGTGGCCACTAAGTAGATCACAATTTTCGTAAACATAAATTTATAACCAAATTAATTCACATTAGTACATAAGTATTGTTACGTAAAAACAAAATATTTACAACAAAATCTCAGTTCTCACAGTAATGAGTAGGGAAGGGATTGTATCCAAAATGGATGCACACATTCTTTAGATTGGGTAATTTGAGGGAAAGAGAATTGAGCAATGCAAGAATAAAATGACTTCCTAGTCTATTAAGACCAAGAGCGTTGGTGCTTTTCAAGATGAGTTGTCCAGCTATTTATATCTCCCATTGCACCCATAGATAAATCTTTGCAGCTTACACAGATGGCACATTTAAAATATTACTAATTTCTACTGAAAACCCTGATATAATTTGTGGCCTTCCTAGGTTCAGATTGTACTACTGAATACTAACACCAAAAGTATCAAGGACAGCATATCGATGGACAAAATATTGAAAGGTAAGTGCATAAATGGAAGTATAGATTTACAGTTACTATTGATAACTCCACATTCAAGTACCTTGAAGCTATATGTACTGTGTAGGTGCATATGTTTGGAGTTAGGTATAGAAAATCTAGACTTACTTACCTGTTGATATTTTATTTTTGATATTTTGGCCTCTGTATTCTGTCCCATGGATATTGGTGATTCGATATTCAGGAGCCACACCCTAGGTTCAGTTAGTTTAAAATATTCTTAGCATGCCAGGTAGTTGTAAACACAGAGACAAATCTATGCCAAGAGTCTCTACTTCTGCTATATCTGTTGCTCTTGAAACCAGTTTTCCTCGCCCAATGGGATGGTGTGAATCAAGTGAGGCTGTTGGAAAGTGGATTACAGGTAAAGGCAGGTAAGTACCTACACTTGGCAATAGGCCACTAAGCCCCACTAAATTCAGTTAGGTCCCAATACATTAACCCCCAGCTCAACCCTCAGTAGCTTGGCAACGAGCAACAAGGCCTACCTTAGGAGACAAAGGCCCTCATTAGGACCCCGGCAGTGGGCGCAAAAGCAGCGGTAACACCGCTGGCAGGCTGGTGGTGCGGATGCCGTAATATGACCGCAGTAGGCGTTTCTAGCTAGTTTTGGAGCCATATACCGCCGCAGTCATTATGACTCGGTGCACCGCCACGCTTTCTGAGGTGGTAACACCGTTGCAAAAAGCCTGGCGGTCCCCTTTATTGGTATAGGGGGATTCACGCAGAACAGCAGATTCGCCTCCCATGCACACATACAACACCACCAACACACATACATGTCCCCACACCCTTCACAGCATGCCCAGACACACGTTTACACAAACACACATAACCTAATTATCAACATGGACCACCTTCACGCACCCAGACAACACAGTTACACACACAGACACCCCAAACACACAGGGATACCTGCACACACCCATTGAATGCATTTACCCTAACTTCCTCTGGGTTGGACGTCACCCCTGCAGGGATCCCTATGTTGTGAATAGGCAGCCCCACACTGCTGACGCGTTTCCGCCTTGACACAACGCTGTGCTGCCTTGTGGGTCGTATTTCGGTGGGCGGAGTATTTCTGGCGTGGCAGTGTTGTTTTGCTGACCACCTATTTTCATCTGTTCGCCCTGGTGGTTTGTGAAAACTGCCTGTATACTGGCGGTGTGTGTTTCTGTGGTCATGATACGGCGGTATGGTTACTTCCGGCACCGACGGTCAATTGGCACCCGCCAGCACGGCGGTGGGCGAGCATTATCGCCAGGGTTGTAATGAGGCCCAAAGTGTGTAAAGTATTCAAGTATCACAAAACAGTAATAAAATAAAACACTGGGAACAGTTTAAAAATCCAAAACCAATTCATAATAATGGGAAATATTTTTGTCTTTAATTTGACACCAAAACAAATACAATCGGATAAGGGGAACTAGAGATATACATTTTTAAAGAATTAATGTTTTTTTAGAGCTTAGAAACTAACAGGCCCACTCTGGAAATCTGGTCGCACCTCGACCGGAGCAAAGTCAACGTTTCAGGCCAACCACGATGGAGCCCTGTTGGGCTACAGCAAGCAGGAGGCCTTGGTCAAAAGTTTACCTTCAGACTTAGGGGGTTATTCCAACTTTGGAGGAGGTGTTAATCCATCCCAAAAGTGACGGTAAAGTGACGGATATACCACCAGCTGTATTACGAGTCCATTATATCCTATGGAACTCGTAATACGGCTGGTGGTATATCCGTCACTTTACCGTCACTTTTGGGACGGATTAACACCTCCTCCAAAGTTGGAATAACTCCCTTAGTCTTTTTCTTGAAGATTTTCTTCAGTGGGACGAAGTCACCAATCTGATCCGACCTCCATGGAGCCCTCTTTGGTAACGCTTCGCCGGAGACCACGGTGAAGAATTCCACCTTCGGACTTAGACAGTTTTTCAGGACAGAAATCTTCATATGGGCCAAAGCTGAACCTTTATCCGACGTCCGTGGATCCCTCCTCAGATAAACTGTGCGGGAAGTCCTGGTCAACTTTTTACGTTAGGACTTTGTCACTTTTTTTGAGTTTTTTCTCTCAGTTATCGGACAACCCTCCCCAGCAAGCCAATTTCGAGTCAAGCTTGTTGGATTGCCTTTGCAGGAGCCCCCGGTGAAATCCTGGAAGTCTGCGGCTCCGGAGCTTTTCAGCAGAACTAACCTGCATGTTAGGCTGGTTCGCAGTTGACGTAAGCCGGCTTGACTCCCGATGGTGGGTCTTCCCTTTATGGAGCTTTTTAACCAAAGATTCTCCAATCTTCTCCAAACTTCTGCATCTTCCTCCAGAAGGTCTTTGAAGGTCTTTGGGAGACCACAGCTCACCCCAAGGTTCCAGAAGCTCTGAGTTGCTCCTTGAGGGCTAGGACTCTAACTCCCAGAATGCACCTAGCTCAGACTCCAAAATGACTGCTAGACAGTGGTCGTCAGCTGGTCAATTT
Source organism: Pleurodeles waltl (assembly GCF_031143425.1). NCBI lineage: Eukaryota > Metazoa > Chordata > Amphibia > Caudata > Salamandridae > Pleurodeles > Pleurodeles waltl. The sequence goes on from NC_090439.1 coordinate 1,143,579,696, forward strand.
CTTCAGGATTTAAAGCAGGGGACTCTGGTTAGCTATTTTCACCTGTAGAAAGCAGGGAGTTCCTTCTTGAACCAGTTGAAGCCAGGCAAAGTCCTTTTTGTGGTGAAGCCCAAGTGTGCAGCTGGTGCAGTCCTTCAGAGTGCAGGTCAGGGGTCCAGCAGAGCAGTCATTCTTCTTCTTCTGATGTTGTTCCTTGTAGGGATCTTAGGTGTGGGTGCAGCTCTGACATATTTATCCTTGCTCCTTGGGTGAAAAGCGAGGGGGGGCGACTGTCCAATCATAGGCAGGCCACTACCCACTTGGACGACCACTTCCTAGAAACTGTGGCAAAAATCAATCCCAGGGAACAATATTCTTTAAAAATTCAACATGTCTGAAACTGAATTTTGGAGGTTAGGGCTGGCTGAGCCCACCCACTGGTGTGGGTAAAAATCCTTAACACACCCCTCTCCTGCCCTCTCCTAATCTAATCAAGTGGGCATCTGGTTCTCTGGGGTTGCATGAAATGGGGTAGGTCCTGAGCTGCTCAAAATGTCCTTCCCTCCTTTGAAGACCAGTTTGGCTGCTCTCCCAGCATCCTGTTTCACCATCTGCTGAGGCAGATCTCCTCCCCCAGACACTTCCTTTGTGTTCAGCTAGGGCCACTTCAGAAGCTGGCCAATCAGAGAAGGGCACTACAGAGCTGAAGTTGGCAACTTTCAGGTAGAGTTTTAAAACTCTTTTCCTGAACTAGTTATATTACATCTAACAATGGCAATGTGGGATGTATTATAACAATTAGTTTGATACCACACTCAAAATATCTGGCTCCAATTGGGACTTTATTAATTAAAATAAAGTCTCCCCATTTTAGGCTATGGAGCCCATTCACTACAGTGAAGGAAAGAAATGTTGGCTATTTTACCTCACCAGGGCTTATAAAACAATTTTTATATGCTTATAATTTCAAAGTCGAATTTGTATATAACTTCAGTTTAAAATCAGCCAGCAAGGCAGGCCTGCTGTTAAAATGACACTGGGTACCTCATCAGTGCATCTATGGGTGCACTACCTATGCTGGGATCCCTAAACCTACATGCCCTACCATATACCAGGGACTTATAGGTAGGTTGATACTACCAATTATAAGTAGCCCAATTTGCATATCCACATTACACATAGCACTGGCCCTGGGACTATTCAGCAGTACCCAAGGCACAGCCAAGAGTCAGTAACCACCAGTATCTTTCCAAACAGTTTGGGGGTGACCAGGGCAAAAAGGAGGACTTTCCTACAGAGGCCAGTCAGGATGTATTCAACAACAGGAGTGTCTTGTTCTAGGAAGTCAATGGAAAAAAGCATCCACCGAAAGATATGTGTCTGAACTCATGGTCAAAGGTTCAAATCCAAGTGGGCAACTCAGAAGATCGACAGAATGAGCACCACTGGATAATAATGTTAAACATCTGTTATTCAGGGCTGTTAGAAATGGGGTCTTTGGTTGGCAGTCAGGTTACCCCCTGTCCAAGCAAGGACCCTCACTCTAGTCAGGGTAAGTCACACACAATCCAAATTATCCTGTGCCCACCCTCTGGTAGCTTGGCACTGAGCAGTCAGGCTTAACTTAGAAGGCAATGCGTAAAGTACTTGTGCAATAAGTCATGCAATAACACAGTAGAACACCACAAAAATACACCACACAGTGTTTAGAAAAATATAAAATATTTATCTGGTAAGATGCAGATCAAAACGATTAAGATGCAATAAGTATATGTTGAGATATCAGTGTAAAAAGGATATAAAGTGTCTTTAGTCTCTTAAAAGCAATAAATGTCTCTTGCAAGCACAAAGTACCTGGTTTGCGTTCAAAATCTCTGCAAAGAACCACAGAGGAGGAGCTGTGTGGAAAACAGGGAAGCGTGCGTCGATTTCTCAGACGCACATGGCGTTGCGTCGTTTATTTTTCACGCAGGGAAGGCTTTGCATCGATTTCCGGTGCTCGGTCTTGGATCCTCTTCGGGTTGCGGGGTTTTCGGATGCCCCGAGGACGATGCATTGACATCCGCAGCTGGCAGGACGAAGTCACAGGGGCTGCGTTGATCCGGTGAGCGTTGCGTGGAAAATTGTACTGCACAGCAGGCGCTGTGTCGATTCCTCTCAGGAAGTCGGACTGCATCGTTCCGGCTCGGCTGTGCATCGATCCAGTGGGCCGTGCGTCCAATTTCCATTCGCTACTCTGGCGTTGCGTCGATCTTCTCCTTGCGAAGTCGGGCTGCGTCGTTCCGGTTCGGCGTGCAGTGAATTTTTCACCGCAATGCAGGCTGTGTGTCGTTTTCTGACGGCTGTGCGTTGATTTCCGCTACAGAGGGAGTTCTTCTTGCAGGAATGACATCTTTTTGGTCCTGAGACTTCAGGGAACAGGAGGCAAACTCTATCCAAGCCCTTGGAGAGCACTTCTCAGCACAGCCAGAGAGTAGCAAGGTAGCAGGGCAACAGCAAGGCAGCAGTCCTTCTCCGAAAGCAGTCAGGTGAGTCCTTTGGGCAGCTAGGCAGTTCTTCTTGGCTGGTTGCAGGTTCTGGTTCAGGTTCTCTTCTCCAGGAAGTGTCTGAGTTGGTAGGGGCAGAGGCCCTGTTTAAATACCCAAATGTGCCTTTAAAGTGGGGGAGACTTCAAAGAGTGGCTTAGAAGTGCACAAGGTCCCCCTTTCAGTTCAATCCTGTCTGCCAGGGTCCCAGTAGGGGGTGTGGCAATCTTTGTGTGAGGGCAGGCTACTGTCCTTTGACATGTAAGTGTCAGGCTCTCCAACCCTCCCAACCCAGGAAGGCCCATTCAATATTCAGATGTATGCAAGTGAGGCTGAGCATCCTGTGTTTGGGGTTTGTCTGAGTGAATGCACAAGGGAGCTGTCAACTGAACCTAGTCAGACATGGATTGTATGTCACAGAAGGATTTAAGTGCAGAGAAATGCTCACTTTTTAAAATTGCATTTCTAAAATAGTAATATTAAATCCAACTTCACCAGTCAGCAGGATTTTGCATTACCAGTCTGGCCATACTAAATATGACCTCCCTGCTCCTTTCAGATCAGCAGCTATCACTTCAACAATGTATGAGGGCAGTCCCAATGTTAGCCTATGAAGGGAGCAGGCCTCACAGCAGTGTAAAAACGAATTTAGCCACTACCAGGACATGCAAACTACACAGGTACATGTCCTGCCTTTTGCCTACACAGCACCCTGCCCTATGGGTTACCTAGGGCCTACCTTAGGGGTGACTTATATGTAGAAAAAGGGGAGTTTTAGGCTTGGCAAGTACTTTTAAATGCCAAGTCGAATTGGCAGTGAAACTGCGCACACAGGCCTTGCTTGCAATGGCCTGAGAGACATGGTTAAGAAGCTACTTAAGTGGGTGGCACAATTAGTGCTGCAGGACCATTAGTAGCATTTAATCTACAGGCCCTGGGCACATATAGTGCACTCTACTAGGGACTTATAAGTAAATTAAATTAAATAATCCAATTGGGTATGATCCAATGTTATCATGTTTAAAGGGAGAGAGCACATGCACTTTAGCACTGGTTAGCAGTGGTAAAGTGCGCAGTCTTAAAACCAGCAAAAAAAAGTATCCAAAAAGTTGAGGGAGGCAGGCAAAAGTTAGGGGTGACCACCCGAAGGCAGTCAGGTCTAACAAGTGCCAAAAAGCCCATAGGTGACTGAATGGTTTACAAGGGCACATGTATGATTTGGGAAGCAAACAAATGAGTGAGAAATTGACAAATCTCAATATTACAAAGGAAAGTACACCACTACGGTGCTAACGGCAAAGTTGTGAAAGTTTGAAAACATTTTTTTCTAATAGAGTTTTTCAGATGTCCCGCACACTTTTGGTGCTTGGTGATTTGGGCTGAGCTTGCTTCGGAGCACACCTGCTGCCCTACGTACAGGCCACAAGCACTGTAAAATGTATAAGGAACTATTGAATTGTAAATGCATAGCAAGTATCATACACTCAACACTCCAGGGCAGGATGTCCGTACAGCTTGGATCCATCAATTCAGAATGGAGTGGATATTTAAGGCCAGATTTACAAGGCCCTAGCACCTCTTAGCACCACATTAGCGTCATTTTTGGTTTACGCTAATGTGCCGTTAAGGAGGCCATTCTCCTTCGCCATAATGACAAAGTAGTGCAATGCTTGCATTGTTCCACTTTGAGCCCCCTTGCACCACATTATGCCTGCGCCCGGCATAATGTATGCAAGGGGGGCGTTCTCCCGTAGGGAGGCCCGTACAAATGGCGCAGTTAAATGTACAACATTTCACTGCACCATTTTTAGCTCAGAGCAGGCATTAAAATGACCTGCCTATTACTTTCAATGGTCCTCCCTTTACTTTGCAGGATTAGCACCACAATAGCATCCTAAATGTTTCTGCTATTGTCCTAATTTTTGCCATTTTGCACTGTGTTGTAAATACGGCACACGCATGGTGTTGTTAGCTGTGATGCGCCACTTTCTTTTATATTTGGCCCTTAGTGTTTACTTTATTGCCTGATTTGTAGGTGGACAGAGTGAGAAAGAAATCTCAGATTATGGAGCACTCTGAATATAGGAGCTGGATCTAGAGATATGGCTTTTACTATGATGATTAGATGGACTGCAAAGGGCTTAATAAACATGTCAAACCTGGCAGTATATTATCAAACTGGGCAAGGTATGACTATGGCCAATATATAAGAAATACATATTTAATATTCTAAACATGACTCTTTTGCTTAAACAATGTTTTGATTAAGATACTTTTGAGTACGTTGGTGTGGAAGAGTTCTACTGATAATACATAAATCCGTAGGATTTGACATGTAGAAAGCCATCCCTAATTGTAAATGTTTTTGCAGTTCCAGTTTATTGTCAAGTACATTTTGTTTTGCCTAAACACAATCAGACTTATCAATTTTGTATTGAGGAAACTAATCCCTCAAATGAATCCCTCCACAAAGATCTTAAAAGGTAAATTACGTGATACCATATATGCAATCATTTAACTTGTTCTTGGAAGATTTGTTTTGCATCTTTTTTCTAGGACAGGACGATGTTTCTCAGCCCTGACCTAGGGTGGTCCTTCCCTTCTTTTAATTCAGAAGCACTTCTCTGTTTAGTAGTATTGGATGCAGTCTTGGTCAGCGTGTTCAGAATAGGGCCTTTTGTTTATCAGAGATGGTATTTAGATTGTGTAATGCTTCTACTATTTTTCAGCATGTTATCGATTCATTAGTTTCTGATATACTGATCAATTTGCCATATTGAACCTTGATGATATTTTTGTGTTTTTAAGACTCTTACAGAACATCAAGAGCATTCTTCTTTGTGAGGTATGAGTTTGTTATTGCACATATTCCAGGTAAAAAAATGTGTTAGTGGGTGTTTTGTGCCCCCAGTATTCAGACGACTCTGCACTCACTTATGGGCACTCAATAATTCCTCCACAATGAGTTCTTAGAACATTTCAGTCTTTTTTGGAAAGAGTAAAGATGACACAAGGAAGCTTGAATCCAAGAAACTTAGAAGATCTTCACTACTCCCTTAGTTCGGTGAAACGAATTGTATTTTCTGTAGCAATCTTTTTTTGCTGCTGGTAAGAAATTTTAGATAGAATTAGTGTCATGACTTTGCTGTTTCTGGTTAAAGGGATTAAGATAATTTTGTATTTGGTTTTACCATCCTTTTGGTGTTCATTTTGATGTTCATGATCATTTTCTTTTTACACTATTTGCGCTCAACTTACATCATTGCATTCTAAGTCTTTTGGTTATCTGCAGCCTTTACCAATGGTCCAACAATCATAACAGATGATCTTGACTTCTGAAGAATATCATGTGACAATAGTAACAGTAGACACATTATTAAAGATGGTCCATTTTTCTCCCTTTCAAATGAAATACACAGCTGAAGAAGTGTCCCTGTCCATTTCAGGAGATACATTTCATCTTCCTGGATTACCTCATATAATCATCTCTGATATAGGTGCTGGCTATCTGTTGTGTTTCTGGAAGGCAATATGCAAGGCATTTGAAATTGAATCTGCTTTATTTACTGGCTATCATTCTCAGTCCACAATCTAAGGGGCTCATAGAGCAAAATACTCTGAGTCTGGAGCAATAGTTTTGAGGTTACTCTAATGGTACCCCTGGACAATGTTTTTTATCTTCTATACTCAGAGTTTTCTTTTAATAATGCTACTGATAGTGCCACTAAGGTATTTGCATTATTTTGAATGCAAAGTTTTCACCCCCAAGTGTTTTCCATCTGCGCCTCAAATGGATTCTTTAATTCCTGCAGCTGCAGAATGCTTGAAGTGTTACTGTTTGGCAAGCAAACCTCCCTGTGGACCCCAACCCAGTGTCCTGACTCCCTAGGACCCACACTCATTCCCACCAATGCCAGCTGCAACATGCATCCTGCGAGACGCTCAGGAAAATCTTCACATGTCTCCACTGGACACCCACAGGAATGTAACACAAACGCTCATTACCACAAGACTAGACTACGGCAACACCATATACGTAGACATCTTTGCCAAACTCACTAACAGAGTTCAAGTGGTTTGGGGGGAGACAATTGAGTTCCCCAAGTTGTTCGTTGTAGACCTTTAAGTAGAAATTGTTTTAGGTCACACTCAAAACTGGGGAGGTTATTGACCAGTTTATGGCCCTTGTGGAGATTGTGCTATAGTTTTGCTCCTGTCCTTTAAAAAAAAATGAATTTAGTTCATGTGGCACTCCCAAGCACAAGCTCATCTGTAGCAAAGGCTACAAATTCACATTTGTAGACCCATGGTTGCCACATGAGCACCACAAACCTCTATTCATCTACTATCCTTCAGCATGTTACACCACAGCTACCTCTTTCCATATCTCTTAACTTTCCAATTAAATGGTAAGGTAGCTCCTGCCCTCTACACAGAGTCATCTGGTAACACACAGGCATCTTCTCCCCAATCTGTACAGAGAAAAGACACTCTCTTGCCCCCTCCTTGGAACCTATTTACTCAACCACTTGGTCCACACTAATAGTAAATGGCTCCACAAACTTTTGCTTCATGTCTAGTAACTTCCAGTTGGACCTTAGGACCTGTATGCACAATCACATATGTTCTTCTGCCAGGAATACTAAGAAGTATAGTGCAATCTAGAATAGATGCAGAAAGACACATGCACTTGAAGAGCTAAAAGGGACCTGGTCCGTGCACAGCTGGGGTTGTTTTGAAGCTTTTTATTTTGAAGTGGTAGCTAAAGTTGTTTTGTTTAAGTATGATAGAGGGCTTCTGTTGGTAATTTGAGAGTATAAATAGTAATTAGGAGTGTTGGGATGCTGAAAACGGGGGTGGTGGAGTAGGGAGAGGGTGGTGCTGGTGATCTGTACTGAGAAGCCCCCCAAGTCTGCCTGAGCATGTGAGTAATAAAGACTGGCAGGCATGTTCTCTTTTTATGATTTTTACACAACAGTCTGAACTGGGTAGAACTACACCAACCTCTTTGATAAGAAAGGTAAATATATAAAGTCTTGCAGAATATAAGTGACATTTCCTTCCTGACTTGGTAGAGGGGTCACAGAAGGATGGCCCTGGAAAGAGAGATGGGAAGCATACAGGCTGTTGCTTCTGCAGTTACTGCATCACTTTGTTATTGTATCTGCCCTGTTATTGCATGGTATTACCACTGCAAATGTAAGTGTCTGAAGGCCTTTCTCTAGTTGCCTCAGCTTATCATTTACACCAGTAATAATGGCCGGAGGGGTGAAGTTGGTGTACATTTATCCACATTTATTACAGTTTGGGAAACAGAACAACATCATTAGGTATCCATTTAATTATGCCAGTTTTAGTTTTGTGGGAATTAAAAATATTAATTTGTGAGCAGGCAATGCCTGGGACAGTTGAAATAAAGTGATTGCAACATGAGGTTTCCAGTGTCATTGAGTGTTCACCCAGTGCAACCTCTTTGTCCTGCAGGCATGTGTTGAATGTATTGGGGAAATCCAAGGAGGCCTCTGAACTGCTGCACAATAACCCTTCAGAGAGGATTGCTAATGGCATTGCAACAGCCTGGAAACTGTATGCTTCTAAGAGGTAAGGCATCTCCTTTGTCCCTGTTGTATACTACTAGGTCATTCCTCTTTCTCTTAAAATTAGCCAGTTGGTCTCCAGGAAATTTTTTCCCAAGGGCTGATTAGGAACTTCTTGATGCAGCAGTCCCTAATCAGTGCTGCAGAATGTGTCAACTAGAACACATGGTGACCATTACTTTCCTTTTTCACGGCTTCCAACCTAAGGCATAATATGAAAAATCTAGTCCTAGGATGGTGGAATCCTGTTATATGTGCCTGTCCCCTGATCTTGAGTCTTTGGGAGGCTGAAGTGTGTTTGGAAAAAATAACCCTGTCTCAAAATGTTATGTCTGTTTGTATAGTGCACAACTTACCCAGAAAGGTATGCTGGAGCTGAAGTAGGAACTGTATGGGCCGAGCTAGTGCTAGGCAAAGAGCCAGGTTTTCAGTTTGTTGCAGAATTTAGGTACTGAAGAGGTGGTTTTGATATGCAGGGGCAGGTTTTTCCAGGCATTTGGGAGCGAGGCGAAGAAAGCCCAAACGCCTGATCTGCTTCTGCATAGGCGTGGGGTGCGTGCAAGTAGGAGTCTGGCTGAGCAGAGATTTCTAGTACGTTTGTGGAAGTTTGAGGTTGTTGAGGTACGTGGGCCAATGTTGTGTAAAGCTTTGTATGTGTGCATGAAGAGTTTGAAGAGTGCTCGTTTGTGGATTGGAGCCAGTGGTGCTCTTTGAGGTGCGGAGTGATGTGACAGTGGGGTGGGAGGTTAAGGGTGTGTTTTGTATGGTTTAGTGTCTTCTGTTCAGATGAGCATTGATTCCAGCATAGAGTGTGTTGGCATAGTCCAACTTGCTGGTAATGAGGTTTTGGGTGACTGCTTTGCGAGTGTTGGTGTGAAGCCCTTTAAACATCTTCTTGAACATCTTGAGGGTGTGGAAGCAGGAGACAGAGACTGCATTCACTTGGGCGATCATGATAAGTTGGTTGTTGATTACTTTTCTGAGGTTCTTTGCATGGGGTAGCAGTAGTGATGTGGGTCGGAGTTCAGCAGGCCACCGGGTGGAGTCCCAGAGCAAGGTGCATTTGGCAAAGATTACTACTTCTGTCTTGTCTGTGTTGAGATTGAGAATGTTGGTTTTCATTCATCTGGTGACTTAAGTCATGCAGGCAAACAAATTGGCCTCAGTGTTTGGTATCTTTGGAAAGGGAGAGTATGAGCTGGGTGTTGTCAGAATAGGATATGATGTGAATTCCTTGGGCATGGATGATGCTTGTGAGTGGGGCTGAGTGAAGATCTTTGTGAAACTCCGTAGATGAGGTTGACAGCATCCGAGGTGAAGGGGGCTGGGCTGACTGACTCGGTGCAGCCCGTCAGGCAAGAGCAAAATCTGTGAAGTGCCGACATTGGATGACGGCTTTAGGCAGTCACAGGATAAGGATAGGGTGGAAGATGGTGTGGAAGGCTGCGGAAAGATCCAGTACCATGATGTATGCAGTGTCACCTGGCAATCAGCAGAGTGAACCACCACATGGAAGGTTTGAAATTCCACCGGCATACTCTTTCAGACCATACCAAACATTCCTTTATTTGGTATGTTATCAGACAAAGCAAATAAGGCATAGCCTAAGCTGAACACGTGTCTCCCATTCCCAAAAGGTGTTCTAACACAATATTGAAGTTTTAATATTATCTGGCATATATATCGGCTGTTTAATGTCGACTACCACCATATCATGAAGATACATGAAGGTTCAGATGCTTTAGTATATTTTACAAAGATGATGATCTATTGATCACAATAGTTTGTAGGTTTGTACATTTAATGTCGAAAGTAATGTTATTTATCCTTTCCAGGGCTGTTGTGATGATCCTGGTTGGAAATATCCAAATGTATATTCATGACCATCGGTACTTTGAACATGAACTGTGGAAGAGGTAGGCTACGTTCTGTAAAGATGTTGGTCCATTCTCTGTAATCATCATCCTTTGTGATGAGCTGCTACAATGCTGAGATTTCTTACATTCCAACGCATATCCCAAACCTACCAAATGAGTGCTTCCATGAAGTGCATGGCAGTGAATTGGTGGTGCATGAATCCCCTTCATTTAAATGAGCCTTCACTGTGTGCCTGGCTAGGAAAGCCTTAGTGACCTTTTGGGAGGCACAGTACAGGCTTCTGGTTAGTATAGCTGGAGTCCTTGAGACATTTATAAGTCCCAGGTATGCAACATAATTGTTTATGTGAAGTTGCCAAATCGCAGACGCCAAACCAATATCAGTGTTCTATTCGTGAGAGTATCTGCAAATCTCTGCCCCTACATTATACTATAGGTAATGATAATAAAGTAAAGGGAGTACAGCTGAGGGATGATGGGTTGTACATATATCTAATCTGAGTTATGTGGATAAGAGCATCAGATCCAAGCAAGCCAGAACAAAACTATTTTCTACTGTCAACAATTGGGTTTGTTTCTTCTTGTGCCATGTATTATAATGTATTTAATTTTCTATACATTGAAAGAGATCGTTGCTTCTCAACTGACACATTTGTAGATCTGGGCGAGGGATGGCCTTTGTTGTCCTATTGTAGCTTTTGTAAATGATGCACAAAATAAATTCAATTTAAAGAGAAAGACGGATCGTGTCAGCCTCCTTTAGCCACTAAAATGCTAGAAGTGTCATTCCCATAAAGGATTGCCCAGTGGCAGTGTGCATTGAGTGGGGTAATAGGCCATTCGCCTCATTACTGCTGCTTAAGTGGCTATCGGGCTGCAGCTGGGGTTCATACTGTGCCCCCACCTTGCCAAGCTAATGTATAAGTTTAGTAAGGCTGTCACACGTACTGCAGCTCAGGTGCTGTCCCCTCCTGATGACCCGCAGCGGTTGTCGTACACCACTCCTACCTGCCACCTTCATTGCTCTCTGTGAAGATCCACCTGTCACTCATGTTCCTGTATGGAGGGGGAAGGAGGAGGGACATTCAGTCCTGGCCTCACCTGGTCTGCTCAAGCAGCATGTGGGTTAAATTCACAGAATCTAGGAAATGCAAGTGTAAAGGTTTTATTGAAGTGCAGCACAATACCCACAACCGTGTCCCAGGAAGCTAAGGATCAAATCTCCCTAAATTCCAGAATACAATACACTTAGGCACATGCATGGCTTAACGTAAAGATAAACACTCTTGCTGTTCAAAATTAAAGCGAGAATAATGCAAACACAATATATTTAGCCCCCTAAAAAACGAAAATAAGAACAATAAATAAATACATTAATAACAGATATGCCTTAATGGTGAACGGAACAAAAACCATTCCACTCTAGAGGATATTGTACATGGTCTACATATTTAACAGGTGGTCTTCTGCTACGACTTGTTTCCTTGACCCACAATGCCACACATTCAGTCTGTGTTTCCAATCACACAACCTCCACCTCTACATCCAGAGCGATGGCCGTGCTGATCCACCTGCAGATCCTCTTGTGATGTGTCAGAACTAGTAGTAAAACTCCCTCCCTGAAGTCCTTCCTCAAATCTAAACCTTGCTACTCTTCTGACGGTCCATACCTTTATGTCTTCTGTGACTACACTGTTTTTGTTGATCTCGATCACTCTCATAGCTTTTCCAAAACTTTGTCTAGCTTTACCAAGAATACCTGTTTTGAGAATCACTACCTAATCTTCTACTTTAAACGTAGGTTCCTTCACCTTCTACTTCGAATCATAGGCGTGTTTTACTTTCTCCTGTTTCTTTTCCACCCTTAGAGCCACTTCCTTCTTTCTAATAACATCTTCCTTCACCTTTTGCTGCTTTTTAAACCACCACATACACAGCTCGGAAACAGGATTCCTGTTCTTTTGCAATTTAAGAAGGACTGACCTAATTGGTGGTGTGGGTAGTGATTTGATGCACCCAAAACATATCTCTCAACTTGTTTTTCCATTCACACCCAAACCCACGTGCCCACAAAATGCTTTTCTTCACAACACGATTAAACCTTTCCACCTGTCCATTACCTTGTGTTTCACATAATGCAGTACTATCCATGGCAAATGTTATAATATATGTGAAAACCTGCCATGTCCCTTGACTTCAGCTACACACCATTGTCAGTGACTATCACTTTCAGATATCCTTCCCTGGTGAAAATGTCTATGAAATAAACTAAATGATAGCATCTGTGGTAGCCTGTGCAACACACTTCACCTCTACACTTGGAATGGTAGTTAACCCAAACCAGGGCCAAACAAACATCTAGCACTGAGGAATAAACAGGTCTGGAAATGTCAAACAGAACATTTTGCAATAGGAATTTCGCCAAATAACTGGACGTCAGAAAGTAGACACAACCTTAACATCTTTACTCTATTGGCACATACCTCACACTCCCTCACTACCTTATCCACCATCACATCTAAGCCTGGCTACCAAAAACTCATCGTAATCAATCGTTTTATAGAAGGCATTGCCAAATGGCCTTCATGTGCTAATAACAAAATGCGGTATCCGAACCACTAGGCCCTATGTATTTTCCTTCCTTAAACAACAAATCCCCCTAAACTTTCAATTCTTCAGCTATCTTCCAAAAGGGAAACAAATGAGCAGGAATCGCTCCTGCATTAAATATTTCTTTACACATTTTAACAACTAATCACTTTCTTCTGCCTTCCACATCTTCTAGTTGATACTCACAAAACGTCCCGAAACAAGATCTATTGTGGTGACCATCAGGTCCACCTCTCCAAAATCTTCAGAATTCTCCTCATGGACACAAAGTAATCTGCACAAACTATCAATGTGTGCTGTGGCATTTCATCCCCCACCAGGAGATAAAGTACCTACAAGAATCCTGGGGTCGGTTTTCAAAATAAATCAAGCTCCCCCATATGTAACTGCAGAAATGTTCCACCACACCCATGATAACAACTCCTTCTCTGTGTCTGCAGATCTTCTTCTGGTGTCATTAAGAATACGAGAAGGAACCACTACACTCCACTACACTCCATCCCTCCTTTCCACACTGTTGTGGAAGTTCCACAGTGATGATACATTCCTGATTAATAGAAAATGATTTCAACGTTGGCACCTCCACAATTTCAGACTTTATCAATTCGAATGCCTTCCCTTGTTTTTCAGACCAAACAAACTTCTCCTGATAAGTTCTCTCAGTGCTTCCTTTTTGGTAGCAAAATCTTTAATAAATTTACTGTGATACACACATGAGAATGCAAATGGGATATTGGCAAGTTATCATTTTGCCTTCCACTGGAATGCATGCGGGTGTATTTTACTTACCCAGTCATGATCTTCACCAGATAGTCTGTCAGATATCTGCCAGAAATCTATTCTGAGCCTTTGTTAGACACCCTACTGTATAACATTACTGTACACAGAAGACACTGTACTACACACTGAAAGCCCATGTAGATACCGATATTCTTCATGTTAAAGCTGATGTTATAAAATGATGACATTAAATAGAGACATTCAATTAAGCACATTTCACTTAACAAAAACCTTGCTGGAAGAACTAAAAAGACACATCAATAGGTCTTTTAACAAAGCTCTACATACCCAATATTGCGTGTACAATCATGAAGCAATATCTCATTCATAAATGTGCAGTGTGTGGCTGATGAGTACTGGTTGACATGTTTCTGTGGATTTAATGGTTGCCTCCACCTTCTTCGGGAATAAAAAAAACTTCTGTTGATCTCCCGAACAACTAAATAGGATACACACCAATTTGCAGAAACACCAAATAAAATCAAGTAAATAATTTATAACTCATGCATATGCCACAATCAGGGCGGTGCTCCTGACTTCCCATGCCACCCGTGTGTACTGCAAGAGTCAGCACTGGTTAGTATACAGCAAAGTGGCGCTTTAACCCACCCAGTTAGTAACTTATATTGCATGACTTATACCATGCACCTACACTTGGTGAAAGAGAGATAACTAAACAGAAGGGTCTCATGACCTTCCCTTTCTGGAATATAACCCTTCATTTTACATTCACCATGAAATGCTAGATGCTTATAATTTTCAACATTTTATTGTGCGATATAAAAAAACCTAACTTATTTAGATCATTCTCCACCCGCGAGTCCACTATAGTTATGGTTTCTGTTCACAACATCCAGTCCAAGAAGCAGGTTCCAACCGCAGGCAAAGGGCCTTATTTGGAGTATGGCAGGTCAATCACCACTCCCTGGTGGAGGTCTAGCCGCTACACGTAGAGACCCTTGCCAGGCTGTCAGTAGTAGGAAGGGATACCTTTATCACCATATTAAAAGTGACAGTTATCCCGCCCCCTGGAAGTGACGTCATTTCCGGTGGCTGGGACTTCCGGTGTCCCTGAAAGCCCTCCCCGGAAGTGACGTGGGTGCATGGGGGTGTCACGTGGTCTGTGACCTCATGGTGTTGCAGAGTAGAGCCCACCCTTTTTTAAATGTTGCATATAAGGAGCTGGTTAGAACCGGCTGTCAAACTTGAACCAATGCTGAAACAGCTTGTCAAGGCGCCATGAAGAGATACAATCCGATCGTCAGAAAAGCCGCCTCCTCAGGGGCCCTGAACACTATTGGTAGATATTACCGGACCCTAACACCTCTTATGATCGATGAGAATGCACAACAGGCTGTCCCTGACACCCAGGATACCAATGTTACTGGTTTTCAAGAGGAACTTTGCCAGCGGCTTGAAAAGCTCAACCCCAAGGATGTGTCGACCCTGATATCCCCTATTAAGGGGGCCAGCAGTGACAGCGATGCCTCGACAGATGAATTAAGTGTTGCATCGAACTTCATCGACGTTGAAGATGTTGAAGTATGTGTAGCACCACCAAATTCGCCCATCTATGAAGACATGGGATTCCAGGAGGACCCCGTTGTTGTACAGCCGTCAGTTGTAAGCTCCGACGATGTTTCTACCCCGATGGACCTCTGCGACTCCCAAGATTTCAGAGGAGCCTCTGAGTGTGGCGAGAATGTTGAGGTTTGTAAAGACATTTTCTTCTTTTTTTTTATGCATGTATACTCTGGTGTCATACTTTTAACTAATAATGTGTCTTGTGCTTTCTGTTTGAAACCTAGAAAGCAACTGAAGAAAGGGAGCCTCTAGAAGGGTCCGCGCCTAAGGTTAACGCCGTAAATTTTTACTGCTTATGCTGTTCCAGACAGTCTGAAAGTATTACAAGCCAGAACAAAGAGCCTCGTAAGAAATGTGTTTGCACCTACAATAGCCGCGATTTTGAAAAGGAAACTCCGGGCGTTCCCTATGACGCCATATGGCCAGTTAAAGGTTTTGCAGCGACCGTTGTGAACACGTGTGTTAAACGGGATTATTATGACCTTTGTTACGGGTATAAAATTAATGAACCTCAGCAGGAGGCTCACGAATGTCTACACGAGGCGTACATTGCAAGAACAATTTGCCACATTTGTAGCCGGCTAGACCCTCACCGGGTATATAATTTGTTAAGGGTGGTGTACGGGCTGTCAGCTGAGAAGAAAGGTGTCCACGGTGATATGATTAAGGTCTTGGCTGCGGCTGTCAATGAGATCCGATACGCTGCTGAGCCCTGCTCAAACTCGACCGTATGCACGGGATGTGTCCCCACTTTGACAAAAGTATGATAGAAAGGGTTATAGAAAGACGAATGTGTGACATTTATTATAAAAACAGAAGAATGAAGTCTTTAGCCCCACGAAAGCTGTTTTAAAAAATAAATAAATAAATAAAGCAGACCATAAATGTGTTAATTAACGCTCCATACTTACTCACTTTTAGGCGGGGAATCCGAGTATCGAGAGGCAAGATGTCTATGAGTTACACCGGGCTACATCTGTATCGGGAGATTGATATTTGTGCTGGTTAAAGAAAGAATCGCTGAAATACAACCGTGACTCTGCGGTATCTGAACATTTCGGAACCTACAGCCTTGTTGAAATGCAGCAGTCATGTGTGTATCGCCAAGTGGTGTATCAATGGCCGGCTAAACGCATCTGTTAAATGCCGGAACTCGGACAAAGATCACGATCGCGAGTTAAGACTTTCACGGGTGACTGGGATACACGCGGCTTTGGAGCACATGACTGAAGATTATCTCCCAAATAAAGGTTCTGCATTGTCCTACCTAGAACTGTATGAACTCTTGAATTCTGTCAGTATCCTGAGCGTTCAGAGTTATAGGCATGGGGAGCTGGAAGTCATGTCTAGAGCTATTGAGAGTATAGCTATAAAAATATCAAAGTTCGTGACGCTTAGGGTTTGTAAAAGGACATGCTCTGAGTAACATGGGTAGTGGGTGTTGTACTATGTATACGATTGTAAAAAGGCCACAGCGGTCCAGCGTTTTGACATCTATAAGCTATGTATCACAAAATGTCAAATACACGCTGGTTGTGTAGCCCAGCCGCACTTTTATGTTTTTTATGTTTAATAAAATGACCTTACACAAAACAGGCGTCTTTCATTTCATGGTGATGGTGGGTGACAGCATGACAGGTGCGGCTTTAAGGAAGTTTTATTACGATAAACAGGGGGTTGGAAGCTTCGGAGGCTCCGAAGCTCTATTTAGAAGGGCTCGAGCTGAAAATGAATCCGTAAAACGTGCCAGTGTGAAGACATGGTTAGCTGGGGAAGAGGCTTATTCGCTCCACAAACCGGCCAGGAGACGCTTTAAGAGGAGGGCCACCGTTGTTAGCGCACAGCTCGATTATCAGTGGCAAACTGACATAATCAGCCTCAAAGATCTAGCAAAACATAACGATGGCTCCATGTATATATTAACCGTCATAGATGTCTTGTCCAAGTACGCCTATGCAGAGTCATTAAACGATAAAAGTGGTACCAGCATCACATCTGCTTTTAAAGACATCTTTGCTCGCGGTCGCGTGCCTCAGAAACTACAAACAGACGCCGGAAAGGAATTTTTAAACAAACCTTTCCAAAAATTATTAAACCAGCACGCTGTTCAACATTTTGTAACGCACACAGAGGTAAAGGCTGCGGTTGTAGAGCGTTTTAACCGTACTTTAAAGTCAAAGATGTGGCGATATTTCACCGCCAACAACACCTACAGATACGTGGATGTTCTACAGGCTTTTATAGATGTTTATAACGCCACCTACCACAGGACAATCAAAATGGCCCCCGTTGAGGTAACGAGGGATAATTCGTTAATGGTGTGGAGAACGGTGTACGGTGGGCGTCTCACGCCGAAGTTCAAGAAACCGTCTTTAAAAGAAGGGGATCATGTCAGGGTTTCAAAGTTGAAAGGTGTCTTCATCAAAGGCTACCAACAGACATCCAGCAATGAGATATTCATAGTGGAAAGTGTTGAGTTTAAAGAGGGGGTATATTTTTACAGGTTAAAGGACTACAATGGTGAAAAGGTAGCAGGTGTCTTTTACAACGAAGAGTTACAGAAGGTTCCCTACGATCCGAACAGGGTGTACAGGGTCGAAAAGGTTCTGAAACGGAAAGGGATCGGTGCCAGATACAGGCGCTGGTCAAATGGCGAGGGTGGCCCGAGAAATCTAACAGTTGGGTTCTGGCCAGCTCGCTGCACGGTGTGTGAGGTCAAGCTGGAAACGCCAAGATGGAGAACTCACCTTTTTATATGACGCTACCATCCAATGCTTCGAAGGACATGTTCCCAGACAATCAGATTTCGAGTTATACGGTGAAACTGGCAAAGCCAGTGGATTTGAAAAGACCCTGGGAGGTGGCACTAACGGAAATACAGTACCCTAGAACTTGGAATACATTTACAAAGTCCGAGGTTAAATTTCATATAAAGCGCCCTCAGGATGCCCTGACCTTTCCCCTGACTTTCCCACACGGCTATTACCCAACCGTAGCGTCGGTGATCGAGGCCATCAACAAATCTATAAGCAGCGTTGAAGAGTATGCAAATATATATCTGGTATCGGATTACTTTAGAAGAAAAGTATTTCTTAAAGCCCCTGAGTATGATACTAGGTTTAAATGTACTGGTAAATTACAACGGATTTTAGAGACCGTACAACATGTGCAAAGGCAGGTGGATCCAGACCCTACATGCCCCGATATTAATGGCGGATTTTATACACTCTACGTTTATAGCGATATTGTAGAACCGCAGAGGGTCGGGACAGTTATTCACCTTTGTTGAGATGGGTCCCTTTGCAGGGCGAAAATAACACGATGGTTAATATGCAACATCACAAACTCGACTATGTGGCAATTTCTAAAAAACATTTTGACACTATAACCATCATGGTGTACAACAACCAGTCGGAGCCGGTTGCCTTTAAATACGCGAAAGTTATTGTTAAGCTTCATTTAAGACCCTGGCGCGAAGGTGACTATTAGGCTGCTGCGATGGTCATCATGAAAACCTACGGGGATCTCTCTATGTACAGGGACTATTATAGAGTTCAGACTGGGTATGGAGGCCACCCGCCCTACTTTCAAGGGGCTCTGGTTATGTACGGGGCTGGATTGGGGGGTTTCTTCCGGAGCATGTTTAGGCGAGCCATGCCCTTTTTGAGAAGAGGGTTCGAAATTGCAAAACCTCATGTTAAAGCGGCTGCTACGAACATCGCCCAGGATGTCGTGGGTAGTGTAACATCTGCGGTCACCGAGCGTATGAACAGACAGCCCCAAGGAGGAGCTGGGATGATGTACAAAGCGCTTGCTGGTGTTAAAAGGAAGCGAAGGGCTTCGAGGCGTAGGGGTCCACCAATGCCCTATAAGAAGCGTAGGACTACTTCAAAAGGCCCTCACAAAAGAAGAGCCGTAAGACGGAAGAGATCGACCAAGAAGAAGAAGAGAACTCGTTCTAGTGCGAATATTTTTTAAAGCATCGATCATGGCCTTCGTACACTGTGCATCGGGTGAATGCGCCAAATCTGAGTTAGATCTGTTTTCTCTCAAACCCACACAGACCAGCATTGAAAACAGTTTTTTCATGGAAGTGTCGCCTATGGCCGCTCTGACACCACTTGCACCAATAGAGTTTTATGTGTCGGGGTCCACGGATATGTACCTTGATCTCAACAACATTCTTCAGCACCTTGTCTGTAAAATAACCAAAGCGAATGGTGCCAACATCGAGGCTGATGCTAGAGTGGCCCCGATCGCCTACCCCATCGCAACCCTTTTGCAAAGGGTTTGCGGTGCTAAACTCAGCAGCTTCCCAGCTTTCAGGAACAGGCAGACTTGAATCAGAAAACCCAATTTTTCAACACAATTTTGGCATTTTACTGGGACATACCCCATTTTTGCAGTTTTTTGTGCTTTCAGCCTCCTTCCAGTCAGTGACAGAAATGGGCATGAAACCAATGCTGGATCCCAGAAACCTAAACATTTCTGAAAAGTAGACAAAATTCTGAATTCAGCAAGGGGTCATTTGTGTAGATCCTACAAGGGTTTCCTACAGAAAATAACAACTGAAAAAGAAAAATATTGAAATTGAGGTGAAAAAAACATAAATGTTTCTCTACGTTTTACTCTGTAACTTTTCCCTGCAATGTCAGATTATCGAAAGCAATATACCGTTACGTCTGCTGGACTCCTCTGGTTGCGGGGATATATAGGGCTTGTAAGTTCATCAAGAACCCAAGGAACCCAGAGCCAATAAATGAGCTGCACCCTGATGTGCGTTTTCATTCTATACTGGGTATAAAGCAATTCATTTGCTGAAATATAAAGAGTAAAAAATTGCTATCAAGAAAACCTTTGTATTTCCAAAAAGGGCACAAGATAAGGTGTTGAGGAGCAGTGGTTATTTGCACATATCTGAATTCCGGGGTGACCAAACTAGCATGTGAATTACAGGGCATTTCTCAAATAGATGTCTTTTTTACACACTCTCCTATATTTGGAAGGAAAAAATGTAGAGAAAGACAAGGGGCAATAACACTTGTTTTGCTAATCTATGTTCCCCCAAGTCTCCCGATAAAAAAGATACCTCACTTGTGTGGGTAGGCCTAGCGCCCGCGACAGGAAACGCCCCAAAGCGCAACGTGGACACATCCAAATTCTTGGAAGAAAACAGAGGTGTTTTTTGCGAAGTGCCTACCTGTAGATTTTGGCCTCTAGCTCAGCCGGCACCTATGGAAACCTACCAAACCTGTGCCTTTCTGAAAACTAGAGACCTAGGGGAATCAAAGGAGGGGTGACTTGCGGGGCTCGGACCAGGTTCTGTTACCCAGAATCCTTTGCAAACCTCAAAATTTGGCTAAAAATACACATGTCCCTCACATTTTTGTGGCAGAAAGTTCTGGAATCTGAGAGGAGCTACAAATTTCCTTCCACCCAGCGTTCCCCCAAGTCTCCCGATAAAAATGATACCTCACTTGCGTGGGTAGGCCTAGCGCCGGCGACAGGAAACACCCCATAGCGCAACGTGGACACATCCTAAATTTTGGAAAAAAACAGAGGTGTTTTTTGCGAAGTGCCTACCTGTAGATTTTGGCCTCTAGCTCAGCCGGCACCTAGGGAAACCTACCAAACCTGTGCATTTCTGAAAACTAGAGACCTAGGGGAATCCAAGGAGGGGTGACTTGCGGGGCTCGGACCAGGTTCTGTTACCCAGAATCCTTTGCAAACCTCAAAATTTGGCTAAAAAAACACATGTTCCTCACATTTCTGTGGCAGAAAGTTCTGGAATCTGAGAGGAGCTACAAATTTCCTTCCACCCAGCGTTCCCCCAAGTCTCCCGATAAAAATGATACCTCACTTGCGTGGGTAGGCCTAGCGCCGGCGACAGGAAACATCCCAAAGCGCAACGTGGACACATCCTAAATTTTGGGAAAAAACAGAGGTGTTTTTTGCGAAGTGCCTACCTATAGATTTTGGCCTCTAGCTCAGCCGGCACCTAGGGAAACCTACCAAACCTGTGCATTTCTGAAAACTAGAGACCTAGGGGAATCCAAGGAGGGGTGACTTGCGGGGCTCGGACCAGGTTCTGTTACCCAGAATCCTTTGCAAACCTCAAAATTTGGCTAACAAAACACATGTCCCTCAAATTTCTGTGGCAGAAAGTTCTGGAATCTGAGAGGAGCTACAAATTTCCTTCCACCCAGCGTTCCCCCAAGTCCCCCGATAAAAATGATACCTCACTTGCGTGGGTAGGCCTAGCGCCGGCGACAGGAAACACCCCAAAGCGCAACGTGGACACATCCTAAATTTTGGAAAAAAACAGAGGTGTTTTTTGTGAAGGGCCTACCTGTAGATTTTGGCCTCTAGCTCAGCCGGCACCTAGGGAAACCTACCAAACCTGTGCATTTCTGAAAACTAGAGACCTAGGGGAATCCAAGGAGGGGTGACTTGCGGGGCTCGGACCAGGTTCTGTTACCCAGAATCCTTTGCAAACCTCAAAATTTGGCTAAAAAAACACATGTTCCTCACATTTCTGTGGCAGAAAGTTCTGGAATCTGAGAGGAGCTACAAATTTCCTTCCACCCAGCGTTCCCCCAAGTCTCCCGATAAAAATGATACCTCACTTGCGTGGGTAGGCCTAGCGCCGGCGACAGGAAACACCCCAAAGCACAACGTGGACACATCCTAAATTTTGGAAAAAAACAGAGGTGTTTTTTGCGAAGTGCCTACCTGTAGATTTTGGCCTCTAGCTCAGCCGGCACCTAGGGAAACCTACCAAACCTGTGCATTTCTGAAAACTAGAGACGTAGGGGAATCCAAGGAGGGGTGACTTGCGGGGCTCGGACCAGGTTCTGTTACCCAGAATCCTTTGCAAACCTCAAAATTTGGCTAAAAAAACACATGTCCCTCACATTTTTGTGGCAGAAAGTTCTGGAATCTGAGAGGAGCTACAAATTTCCTTCCACCCAGCGTTCCCCCAAGTCTCCCGATAAAAATGATACCTCACTTGCGTGGGTAGGCCTAGCGCCGGCGACAGGAAACACCCCATAGCGCAACGTGGACACATCCTAAATTTTGGAAAAAAACAGAGGTGTTTTTTGCGAAGTGCCTACCTGTAGATTTTGGCCTCTAGCTCAGCCGGCACCTAGGGAAACCTACCAAACCTGTGCATTTCTGAAAACTAGAGACCTAGGGGAATCCAAGGAGGGGTGACTTGCGGGGCTCGGACCAGGTTCTGTTACCCAGAATCCTTTGCAAACCTCAAAATTTGGCTAAAAAAACACATGTTCCTCACATTTCTGTGGCAGAAAGTTCTGGAATCTGAGAGGAGCTACAAATTTCCTTCCACCCAGCGTTCCCCCAAGTCTCCCGATAAAAATGATACCTCACTTGCGTGGGTAGGCCTAGCGCCGGCGACAGGAAACATCCCAAAGCGCAACGTGGACACATCCTAAATTTTGGGAAAAAACAGAGGTGTTTTTTGCGAAGTGCCTACCTGTAGATTTTGGCCTCTAGCTCAGCCGGCACCTAGGGAAACCTACCAAACCTGTGCATTTCTGAAAACTAGAGACCTAGGGGAATCCAAGGAGGGGTGACTTGCGGGGCTCGGACCAGGTTCTGTTACCCAGAATCCTTTGCAAACCTCAAAATTTGGCTAAAAAAACACATGTCCCTCACATTTTTGTGGCAGAAAGTTCTGGAATCTGAGAGGAGCTACAAATTTCCTTCCACACAGCGTTCCCCCAAGTCTCCCGATAAAAATGATACCTCACTTGCGTGGGTAGGCCTAGCGCCGGCGACAGGAAACACCCCATAGCGCAACGTGGACACATCCTAAATTTTGGAAAAAAACAGAGGTGTTTTTTGCGAAGTGCCTACCTGTAGATTTTGGCCTCTAGCTCAGCCGGCACCTAGGGAAACCTACCAAACCTGTGCATTTCTGAAAACTAGAGACCTAGGGGAATCCAAGGAGGGGTGACTTGCGGGGCTCGGACCAGGTTCTGTTACCCAGAATCCTTTGCAAACCTCAAAATTTGGCTAAAAAAACACATGTTCCTCACATTTTTGTGGCAGAAAGTTCTAGAATCTGAGAGGAGCTACAAATTTCCTTCCACCCAGCGTTCCCCTAAGTCTCCCGATAAAAATGATACCTCACTTGCGTGGGTAGGCCTAGCGCCGGCGACAGGAAACATCCCAAAGCGCAACGTGGACACATCCTAAATTTTGGGAAAAAACAGAGGTGTTTTTTGCGAAGTGCCTACCTGTAGATTTTGGCCTCTAGCTCAGCCGGCACCTAGGGAAACCTACCAAACCTGTGCATTTCTGAAAACTAGAGTCCTAGGGGAATCCAAGGAGGGGTGACTTGCGGGGCTCGGACCAGGTTCTGTTACCCAGAATCCTTTGCAAACCTCAAAATTTGGCTAACAAAACACACGTCCCTCACATTTCTGTGGCAGAAAGTTCTGGAATCTGAGAGGAGCTACAAATTTCCTTCCACCCAGCGTTCCCCCAAGTCCCCCGATAAAAATGATACCTCACTTGCGTGGGTAGGCCTAGCGCCGGCGACAGGAAACACCCCAAAGCGCAACGTGGACACATCCTAAATTTTGGAAAAAAACAGAGGTGTTTTTTGCGAAGGGCCTACCTGTAGATTTTGGCCTCTAGCTCAGCCGGCACCTAGGGAAACCTACCAAACCTGTGCATTTCTGAAAACTAGAGACCTAGGGGAATCCAAGGAGGGGTGACTTGCGGGGCTCGGACCAGGTTCTGTTACCCAGAATCCTTTGCAAACCTCAAAATTTGGCTAAAAAAACAGATGTTCCTCACATTTTTGTGGCAGAAAGTTCTAGAATCTGAGAGGAGCTACAAATTTCCTTCCACCCAGCGTTCCCCCAAGTCTCCCGATAAAAATGATACCTCACTTGCGTGGGTAGGCCTAGCGCCGGCGACAGGAAACACCCCAAAGTGCAACGTGGACACATCCTAAATTTTGGGAGAAAACAGAGGTGTTTTTTGCGAAGTGCCTACCTGTAGATTTTGGCCTTTAGCTCAGCCAGCACCTGGGGAAACCTACCAAACCTGTGCATTTCTGAAAACTAGAGACCTAGGGGAATCCAAGGAGGGGTGACTTGCGTGGCTCGGACCAGGTTCCGTTACCCAGAATCCTTTGCAAACCTCAAAATTTGGCTAAAAAAACACATGCTCCTCACATTTTTGTGGCAGAAAGTTCTGGAATCTGAGAGGAGCTACAAATTTCCTTCCACCCAGCGTTCCCCCAAGTCCCCCAATAAAAATGATACCTCACTTGCGTGGGTAGGCCTAGCGCCGGCGACAGGAAACACCCCAAAGCGCAACGTGGACACATCCTAAATTTTGGAAAAAAACAGAGGTGTTTTTTGCGAAGTGCCTACCTGTAGATTTTGGCCTCTAGCTCAGCCGGCACCTAGGGAAACCTACCAAACCTGTGCATTTCTGAAAACTAGAGACCTAGGGGAATCCAAGGAGGGGTGACTTGCGGGGCTCGGACCAGGTTCTGTTACCCAGAATCCTTTGCAAACCTCAAAATTTGGCTAAAAAAACACATGTTCCTCACATTTCTGTGGCAGAAAGTTCTGGAATCTGAGAGGAGCTACAAATCTCCTTCCACCCAGCGTTCCCCCAAGTCTCCCGATAAAAATGATACCTCACTTGCGTGGGTAGGCCTAGCGCCGGCGACAGGAAACACCCCAAAGCGCAACGTGGACACATCCAAAATTTTGGGAGAAAACAGAGGTGTTTTTTGCGAAGTGCCTACCTGTAGATTTTGGCCTCTAGCTCAGCCGGCACCTAGGGAAACCTACCAAACCTGTGCATTTCTGAAAACTAGAGACCTAGGGGAATCCAAGGAGGGGTGACTTGCGGGGCTCGGACCAGGTGATGTTACCCAGAATCCTTTGCAAACCTCAAAATTTGGTTAAAAAAACACATGCTCCTCACATTTTTGTGGCAAAAAGTTCTGGAATCTGAGAGGAGCTACAAATGTCCTTCCACCCAGCGTTGCCCCAAGTCTCCCGATAAAAATGATACCTCACTTGCGTGGGTAGGCCTAGCGCCCGCGACAGGAAACGCCCCAAAGCGCAACGTGGACACATCCAAATTTTTGGAAGAAAACAGAGGTGTTTTTTGCGAAGTGCTTACCTGTAGATTTTGGCCTCTAGCTCAGCCGGCACCTAAGGAAACCTACCAAACCTGTGCATTTCTGAAAACTAGAGACCTAGGGGAATCCAAGATGGGGTGACTTGCGGGGCTCGGACCAGGTTCTGTTACCCAGAATCCTTTGCAAACCTCAAAATTTGGCTAAAAAAACACGTTACTCACATTTCTGTGGCAAAAAGTTCTGGAATCTGAGAGGAGCCACAAATTTCCTTCCACCCAGCGTTTCCCCAAGTCTCCCGATAAAAATTATACCTCACTTGTGTGGGTAGGACTAGCGCCCACGAAAGGAAAGGGCCCAAAACACAACGTGGACACATCACATTTTTTTATAAAAAGCAGTGTCTACCTGTGGATTTTGGCCTGTAGCTCAGCCGGCACCTGAGGAAACCTAGCAAACCAGTGCATTTTTGAAAACTAGAAACCCAGGGGAATCCAAGATGGGGTGACTTGCGGGGCTCTGACCAGGTTATGTTACCCAGAATCCTTTGCAACCATCAAAATTTGGCTAAAAAAACAGATGTTCCTCACATTTTTGTGGCAGAAAGTTCTGGAATCTGAGAGGAGCTACAAATTTCCTTCCACCCAGCGTTCCCCCAAGTCTCCCGATAAAAATGATACCTCACTTGCGTGGGTAGGCCTAGCACCGGCGACAGGAAACACCCCAAAGAGCAACGTGGACACATCCTAAATTTTGGGAGAAAACAGAGGTGTTTTTTGCGAAGTGCCTACCTGTAGATTTTGGCCTTTAGCTCAGCCGGCACCTAGGGAAACCTACCAAACCTGTGCATTTCTGAAAACTAGAGACCTAGGGGAATCCAAGGAGGGGTGACTTGCGGGGCTCGGACCAGGTTCTGTTACCCAGAATCCTTTGCAAACCTCAAAATTTGGCTAAAAAAACACATGCTCCTTCACATTTTTGTGGCAGAAAGTTCTGGAATCTGAGAGGAGCTACAAATTTCCTTCCACCCAGCGTTCCCCCAAGTCTCCCGATAAAAATGATACCTCACTTGCGTGGGTAGGCCTAGCGCCGGCGACAGGAAACACCCCAAAGCGCAACGTGGACACATCATAAATTTTGGAAAAAAACAGAGGTGTTTTTTGCGAAGTGCCTACCTGTAGATTTTGGCCTCTAGCTCAGCCGGCACCTAGGGAAACCTACCAAACCTGTGCATTTCTGAAAACTAGAGACCTAGGGAAATCCAAGGAGGGGTGACTTGCGTGGCTCGGACCAGGTTCTGTTACCCAGAATCCTTTGCAAACCTCAAAATTTGGCTAAAAAAACACATGTTCCTCACATTTCTGTGGCAGAAAGTTCTGGAATCTGAGAGGAGCTACAAATCTCCTTCCACCCAGCGTTCCCCCAAGTCTCCCGATAAAAATGATACCTCACTTGCGTGGGTAGGCCTAGAGCCGGCACAGGAAACACCCCAAAGCGCAACGTGGACACATCCAAAATTTTGGGAGAAAACAGAGGTGTTTTTTGCGAAGTGCCTACCTGTAGATTTTGGCCTCTAGCTCAGCCGGCACCTAGGGAAACCTACCAAACCTGTGCATTTCTGAAAACTAGAGACCTAGGGGAATCCAAGGAGGGGTGACTTGCGGAGCTCGGACCAGGTTCTGTTACCCAGAATCCTTTGCAAACCTCAAAATTTGGCTAAAAAAACACATGCTCCTCACATTTTTGTGGCAAAAAGTTCTGGAATCTGAGAGGAGCTACAAATTTCCTTCCACCCAGCGTTGCCCCAAGTCTCCCGATAAAAATGATACCTCACTTGCGTGGGTAGGCCTAGCGCCCGCGACAGGAAACGCCCCAAAGCGCAACGTGGACACATCCAAATTTTTGGAAGAAAACAGAGGTGTTTTTTGCGAAGTGCTTACCTGTAGATTTTGGCCTCTAGCTCAGCCGGCACCTAGGGAAACCTACCAAACCTGTGCATTTCTGAAAACTAGAGACCTGGGGGAATCCAAGATGGGGTGACTTGCGGGGCTCGGACCAGGTTCTGTTACCCAGAATCCTTTGCAAACCTCAAAATTTGGCTAAAAAAACACGTTATTCACATTTCTGTGGCAAAAAGTTCTGGAATCTGAGAGGAGCCACAAATTTCCTTCCACCCAGCGTTTCCCCAAGTCTCCCGATAAAAATGATACCTCACTTGTGTGGGTAGGACTAGCGCCCACGAAAGGAAAGGGCCCAAAACACAACGTGGACACATCACATTTTTTTATAAAAAGCAGTGCCTACCTGTGGATTTTGGCCTGTAGCTCAGCCGGCACCTGAGGAAACCTAGCAAACCAGTGCATTTTTGAAAACTAGAAACCCAGGGGAATCCAAGATGGGGTGACTTGCGGGGCTCTGACCAGGTTATGTTACCCAGAATCCTTTGCAAACATCAAAATTTGGCCCAAAAAACACTTTTTCCTCTCATTTCGGTGACAGAAAGTTCTGGAATCTGAGAGGAGCCACAAATTTCCACCCAGCGTTCCCCTAAGTCTCTCGATAAAAATGGTACCTCACTTCTGTGGGTAGGCCTAGCGCCCACAAAAGGAAATGGCCCAAAACACAACGTGGACACAACATATTTTTTCACTGAAAACAGAGGTGTTTTTTGCAAGGTGCCTACCTGTGGTGTTTGGCCTGTAGCTCAGCCGGCCCCAGGGGGGGGGGCAGAAATGCCCTAAAATAAAATTGCCCCCCCAACACCCACCCTCCCCCCCCGGGAGCGACCCTTGCCTACGGGGTCGCTCCCCCTGCGTGACATTGGCGCCAAAAAACAAATCCCCGGTGCCTAGTGGTTTCTGCCCCCTTGGGGGCAGATTGACCTAAACTCTGCCAATCTGCCCCCAGGGGGGCAGAAATGGTCTAAATACAATTTGCCCTCCTGGGGAGCGACCCTTGCCTGATGGGTCACTCCCCATCTCTAAAAAAACAAAAAAAAAAAAAAAAAAACACAAAACAAAATTTGCCCTGGCGCCTAAAGGTTTCTGCCCCCCCCCGGGGGCAGATCGCCCTAATAATAGGCCGATCTGCCCCCAGGGGGGGCAGAAATGGCCTAAAATAAATTTGACCCCCCAACCCCCACCCCTCCCCCCCTGGAGCGACCCTTGCCTACGGGGTCGCTCCCCCTGCGTGACATTGGCGCCAAAAAACAAATCCCCGGTGCCTAGCGGTTTCTGCCCCCTTGGGGGCAGATTGACCTAAAATCGGCCAATCTTCCCCCAAGGGGGGCGGAAATGGCCTAAATACAATTTGCCCCCCAGGGGAGCGACCCTTGCCTGATGGGTCGCTCCCCATCTCTAAAAAAGAAACAACAAAAAAAAAAAACACAAAAAAAAAAATTGCCCTGGCGCCTAGAGGGTTCTGCCCCCCCCTGGGGGGCAGTTTGGCCTAATAATAGGCCGATCTGTCCCCCAGGGGGGCAGAAATGGCCTAAAATAAATTTGACCCCCCAACCCCCACCCCTCCCCGGGAGCGACCCTTGCCTACGGGGTCGGTCCCCCTGCGTGACATTGGCGCCAAAAAACAAATCCCCGGTGCCTAGCGGTTTCTGCCCCCTTGGGGGCAGATTGACCTAAAATCGGCCAATGTGCCCCCAAGGGGGGCGGAAATGGCCTAAATACAATTTGCCCCCCAGGGGAGCGACTCTTGCCTGATGGGTCGCTCCCCATCTCTAAAAAAAAAAAACAAAGAAAAAAAAAAAAATTCCCCTGGCGCCTAGAGGTTTCTGCCCCCCCCCCGGGGGGCAGAAATGGCCTAAAATAAATTTGCCCCCCCAACCCCTACCCCCCCCCCGGGAGCGACCCTTGCCTACGGGGTCGCTCCCCCTGTGTGACATTGGCGCCAAAAAACAAATCCCCTGTGCCTAGTGGTTTCTGCCCCCTTGGGGGCAGGTTGACCTAAACTCAGCCAATCTGCCCCCAAGGGGGGCAGAAATGGCCTAAATACAATTTGTCCCCCAGGGGAGCGACTCTTGCCTGATGGGTCGCTCCCCATCTCTAAAAAAACAAACAAAAAAAAAAAAACACACAAAAAAAAAAATTGCCCTGGCGCCTAGTGGGTTCTGCCCCCCCCTGGGGGCAGTTCGGCCTAATAATAGGCCGATCTGTCCCCAGGAGGGGCAGAAATGGCCTAAAATAAATTGCCCTCCCCCCCAGGGAGCGCCCCTTGCCTAAGGGGTCGCTCCCTTTGCGTGAAATTCACGCAAAGAAAAAACTCCCTGGTGTCCACTGTAGTGGTTTCTACCCCCCTTGGGGGCAGATTGGCCTCATCAAAATAGGCCAATCTGCCCCCAAGGGGGGCAGAAATGGCCAAAATATAATTTTCCCCCAAGGGGAGCGACCCTTGCCTAAGGGGTCGCTCCCCACCAAAAAAAAAAAATGAAAAAAAAAAAAAAATGCTCCCTGGTGCCTAGAGTTTTCTGACCCCAGGGGGGGGCAGAAAAGGGCTTCTAAAAAAAATGCCCCCCCTGGGAGCGACCCTTGCCCAAGGGGTCGCTCCCTTTTGTCAATTTCAATTAAAAAAAAAAAAATCCCTGGTGTCTAGTGGGGTTTCAAAAGCCGGATTGCAAGCAATCCGGCTTTTGAAACCCTTGGAGGGACTTCAAAGGGAAGGAAATACTTTTCCTTCCCTTTGAAGCCCCTCCGGGCCTCCCATCGATTGAAAGAGAAATGCTTTTGCATTTCTTTTTCAATCGCGCTGGAAGCAGAGCTTCCAGCGCGACTAGGGAGGCCCCTGTGACACAGCGCGCGTGCGCTGATGTCACAGGGGAGGTGGGGGGGGTCGGGGGTGGAAGGGGAAGGTCTTCCCCTTCCATCCCCGACTTGGTGGGGGGGGGTGCACGGGGGGCGCGCTAGCGCGCCCCCAAGTTCCCCTGTGCCATGGACGAGATGATCTCGTCCAAGGCACAGGGGAACTGTAGCCTTGGACGAGATGATCTTGTCCAAGGCACAGAAGCGGTTAAATGAAGCTTAACAATAACTTTCCCGTATTTAAAGGCAACCGGCTCCGACTGGTCGTTGTACACCATGATGGTTATAGTGTCAAAATGGTTTTTAGAAATTGCCACATAGTCGAGTTTGTGATGTTGCATCATAACCATCGTGTTATTTTCGCCCTGCACAGGGACCCATCTCAACAAAGGTGAATAACTGTCCCGACCCTCTGCGGTTCCACAATATCGCTATAAACGTAGAGTGTATAAAATCCACTGTTAATATCGGGGCATGTAGGGTCTGGATCCACCTGCCTTTGCACATGTTGTACGGTCCCTAAAATCCGTTGTAATTTACCAGTACATTTAAACCTAGTATCATACTCAGGGGCTTTAAGAAAGACTTTTCTTCTAACGTAATCCGATACCAGATATATATTCGCATACTCTTCAACGCTGCTTATAGATTTGTTGATGGCCTCGATCACCAACGCTACGGTTAGGTAATAGCCGTGTGGGAAAGTCAGGGGAAAGGTCAGGGCATCCTGAGGGCGCTTTATATGAAATTTAACCTCGGACTTTGTAAATGTATTCCAAGTTCTAGGGTACTGTATTTCCGTTAGCGCCACCTCCCAGGGTCCTTTCAAATCCACTGGCTTTGCCAGTTTCACCGTATAACTCAAAATCTGATTGTCTGGGAACATGTCCTTCGAAGCATTGGATGGTAGCGTGATATAAAAAGGTGAGTTCTCCAACTTGGCGCTTACAGCTTGACCTCACACACCGTGCAGCGAGCTGGCCAGAACCCAACTGTTAACATTCTCGGGCCACCCTCGCCATTTGACCAGCGCCTGTCTCCTGGCACCGCTCCCTTTCCGTTTCAGAACCTTTTCGACCCTGTACACCCTGTTCGGATCGTAGGGAACCTTATGTAATTCTTCGTTGTGAAAGACACCTGCTACCTTTTCACCATTGTAGTCCTTTAACCTGTAAAAATATACCCCCTCTTTAAACTCAACACTTTCCACTATAAATATCTCATTGCTGAATGTCTGTTGGTAGCCTTTGGTGAAGACACCTTTCAACTTTGAAACCCTGACATGATCCCCTTCTTTTAAAGACGGTTTCTTGACCTTCGGCGTGAGACACCCACCGTACACCGTTCTCCACACCATTAACAAATTATCCCTCGTTACCTCAACGGGGGCCATTTTGATTGTCCTGTGGTAGGTGGCGTTATAAACATCTATAAAAGCCTGTAGAACATCCACGTATCTGTAGGTGTTGTTGGCGGTGAAATATCGCCACATCTTTGACTTTAAAGTACGGTTAAAACGCTCTACAACCGCAGCCTTTACCTCTGTGTGCGTTACAAAATGTTGAACAGCGTGCTGGTTTAATAATTTTTGGAAAGGTTTGTTTAAAAATTCCTTTCCGGCGTCTGTTTGTAGTTTCTGAGGCACGCGACCGCGAGCGAAGATGTCTTTAAAAGCAGATGTGACGCTGGTACCACTTTTATCGTTTGATGACTCTGCATAGGCGTACTTGGACAAGACATCTATGACGGTTAATATATACATGGAGCCATTGTTATGTTTTGCTAGATCTTTGAGGCTGATTATGTCAGTTTGCCACTGATAATCGAGCTGTGCGCCAACAACGGTGGCCCTCCTCTTAAAGCGTCTCCTGGCCGGTTTGTGGAGCGAATAAGCCTCTTCCCCAGCTAACCATGTCTTCACACTGGCACGTTTTACGGATTCATTTTCAGCTCGAGCCCTTCTAAATAGAGCTTCTGAGCCTCCGAAGCTTCCAACCCCCTGTTTATCGTAATAAAACTTCTTTAAAGCTGCACCCGTCATTTTGTCACCCACCATCACCACGAAATGAAAGACGCCTGTTTTGTGTAAGGTCATTTTATTAAACATAAAAAACATAAAAGTGTGGCTGGGCTACACAACAGCGTGTATTTGACATTTTGTGATACATAGCTTATAGATGTCAAAACGATGGCCAGCTGGGGCCTTTTTACAATCGTATACATAGTACAACACCCGTTACACATGTTACTCAGAGCAGGTCCTTTTACAAACCCTAAGCGTCACGAACTTTGATATTTTTATAGCTATACTCTCAATAGCTCTAGACATGACTTCCCGCTCCCCACGCCTATAACTCTGAACGTTCAGGATACTGACTGAATTCAACAGTTCATACAGTTCTAGGTAGGACAATGCAGAACCTTTATTTGTGAGATAATCTTCAGTCATGTGCTCCAAAGCTGCGTGTATCCCAGTCACTGGTGAAAGTCTTAACTTGCGATCGTGATCTTTGTCCGAGTTCCGGCATTTAACAGATGCGTTGAGCCGGCCATTGATACACCACTTGGCGATACACACATAACTGCTGCATTGCAACAAGGCCGAAGGTTCCGAAATGTTCAGATACCGCAGAGTCACAGGTTGTATTTCAGCGATTCTTTCTTTAACCAGCACAAATATCAATCTCCCGATACAGATGTAGCCCGGGTGTAACTCATAGACATCTTGCATCTCGATACTTGGATTCCCCGCCTAAAAGTGAGTAAGTATGGAGCGTTAAGTAATACATTTATAGTCTGCTTTATTTTATTTTTATTTTTTTTAAAACAGCTTTCGTGGGGCTAAAGACCTCATTCTTCTGTTTTTTTAATAAATGTCACACATTCGTCTTTCTATAACCCTTTCTATCATACTTTTGTCAAAGTGGGGACACATCCCATGCATACGGTCGAGTTTTGAGCAGGGCTCAGCAGCGTATCGGATCTCATTGACAGCCGCAGCCAAGACCTTAATCATATCACCGTGGAAACTTTTCTTCACAGCTGACAGCCCGTACACCACCCTTAACAAATGATATACCCGGTGAGGGTCTAGCCGGCTACAAATGTGGAGAATTGTTCTTGCAGTGTACGTCTCGTATAGACATTCGTGAGCCTCCTGCTGAGGTTCATTAATTTTATGCCCGTAACAAAGGTCATAATAATCCCATTTAACACACGTGTTCACAACGGTCGCTGCAAAACCTTTAACTGGCCATATGGCGTCATAGGGAACGCCGGAGTTTCCTTTTCAAAATCGCGGCTAGTGTAGGTGCAAACACATTTCTTACGAGGCTCTTTGTTCTGGCTTGTAATACTTTCAGACTGTCTGGAACAGCATAAGCAGTAAAAATTTAAGGCGTTAACCTTAGGCGTGGACCCTTCTAGAGGATCTCTTTCTTCAGTTGCTTTCTAGGGTTCAAACAGAAAGCACAAGACACATTATTAGTTAAAAGTATGACACCAGAGTATACATGCATAAAAAAAAAGAAGAAAATGTCTTTACAAACCTCAACATTCTCGCCACACTCAGAGGCTCCTCTGAAATCTTGGGAGTCGCAGAGGTCCATCGGGGTAGAAACATCGTCGGAGCTTACAACTGACGGCTGTACAACAACGGCCTCTGACTCGGGGTCCTCCTGGAATCCTATGTCTTCATAGATGGGCTAATTCGGTGGTGCTACACATTCTTCAACATCTTCAACGTCGATGAAGTTCGATGCAACACTTAATTCATCTTTCGAGGCATCGCTGTCACTGCTGACCCCCTTAATAGGGGATATCAGGGTTGACACATCCTTGAGGTTGAGCTTTTCAAGCCGCTGGCAAAGTTCCTCTTGAAAACCGGTAACGTTGGTATCCTGGGCGTCAGGGACAGCCTGTTGTGCATTCTCATCCATCGTAAGAGGTGTTATGGTCCGGTAATATCTACCAATAGTGTTCAGGGCCCCTGAGGAGGCGGATTTTCTGGCGATTGGATTGTATCTCTTCATGGCGCCTTGACAAGCTGTTTCAGCATTGGTTCATGGTTTGACAGCCGGTTCTAACCAGCTCCTTATATGCAACATTTAAAAAAGGGTGGGCTCTACTCTGCAACACCATGAGGTCACAGACCATGTGACACCCCCATGCACCCACGTCACTTCTGGGGAGGGCTTTCAGGGACACCGGAAGTCCCAGCCACCAGAAATGACGTCACTTCCGGGGGGGAGGGATAACTGTCACTTTTAATACGGTGATTAAAGGTATCCCTTCCTACTACTGCTGTCGTACACAGTTGTGGCTGCTCCATTGAATGCAACACAGCTTTGCAAAGTTTTGTTTTTAAAAAAACTACTCCAAAAGGAGGAGTATATTTTCATAGTTTCAGAAAAACAATGGTGATGATGTGTAGGGAGTTTTCTTCCTGCGCATGGCGATCATTTTACCATCTTTTCAGGGACGATCATGCCTTGGTGGTCTCGGGTGTCACACAGTAGCGCCTACCATGACCTAAATCATGTTTTAAACCTTCAACACATCAGCAGTCTGTGTTGTAACCCAGGCTGCGCCGTCCCTGTCCGCCTCAGGCCATTCCGCTGGTATTTGTATGCCACCTTGTGATGGTGTGACACACACACACTGCCAATCATATGACATACAGGTTTTGAGGCTTTAAAGTTTGTGAGTATTTTATAATCACTAATTGCTATGTAAAGGAGTTTGTGTTAGATTGTGTTAAATTTATTGCATGCCTATGAATCCGAAAAAACTGATTTGGATCTTCGCCCTTGCGGTCCAACATTGGAAAGCCCTGATTTCGTTTTGCTTGTAACATTCACATCCACCTTCAGCGCCCCTCGTGTGCATTCTATTAAGGTTACAGGTTTAGTTTCCACCTACACCTATGTATTTTCACTTTGAACCTATACTTTTTTACTTATCACTTTTGATTGTCGGTTGATCCACCTCCATAAAGAGACTGCAACTAAAGATGGTGAACTTTTAGGGTGCTCAACAAGGGTCACATTAACACATAAATGAGTGTGACTCTCTTTTCTTCCAAGAAATATCCAAGTGATCCACAGGAAGTTTAAAGACGTGTGTGAAAGAGCTTCATTGGATGAGGATAGAAGGTTGTACATGTAAGTATGATGCCCGGATTGCATCCCTGATTCTTTTCTCATTGTTTAAATGTTTTACACCATCAGGTCAACTACAGGTTCTGGCCAGTCCTTATTCAGTGAGCTTTGTAGTAAAGATCTATCAAATGTGTAGTCCTTAAATTCAATTTAGTATCACCCATTGACTACTTTTTCCCATAATGGCGCCGACACCATGGAATGCTCTCCGTTTAGAGATTAAGGGCCTGATTTTGAGTTGGACTGGACAGGTTAATGTGTCACAATCTTGCCGGATATCCTTTCTGCCATATTACAAGTGTCATGGGATATGAGGCACTTGTAATACGGAGGGATATCCGTTATGTTGGTGAACCAGTAACCTGTCTGCCTCACTCTAAATCCAGTCTCAGCTCGCTGTGCTCAGAGTGGGCTGGGCAGGTGCGACACGCACGGGTGGAGGGGTGGTGGTAGCAGGGTGTAAAATGTAATTTTTAAAAATTACCTGATGCGCTGCCGCGCCATTGCTGTTTCTCCCGTTGCTGCAGGCACAGGTTCCCAGCCTGCCCTGCGGACAATCCTGACGCTGTTCATAGCAGCCGCAGGATTGGCTAGGAGCGCCCAGCCAGGGTGCTCCCAGACAGCCTGGGAGCCTGTGCCTGCTCTCTCCAGCCTGGCAACACAGTGCCAGGCTAGAAAGAGCACAATGCTCATGTGTGTTTGACCGGCCGAGACAGCCGCTCAAACACACATGCGCTCTGAGGGGAGTGCACAGTGCACTCGCCTCACTGCTTGTCACCCCCAATGCCCCTCCCCTTACACAACAAAAGGATAATAAACACAGTTTATTATCCTTTTGTTGTGAAAGGTTTTGCAACTTCTGCCGCTGGCGGGGGTGATGCTCCTCCGCCCTAACGGAGGAGCCGCCCCTGTCTAAATCAGGCCCTAAGTTCTCAATCAATCGTTTTGTCTTCAGTGAAAGGCTGAAGAGTTTTGTGTGTGGCAAAAGTATATTTAGAACTGTGCCAAAAGACCCCGATGGTGGGCGCTATATGAATGCAGTCAGTTACTGAGCTTTCTGGATTCAGCTGTTAACTGGGAAGGCTGGTGAAACAGTTTGGGAGACAATGCACATAATTTGCACTGGTGTTTACCGGTGCTCAGCACCAGCAATTATTTTCCTCCAACTGCACTTATTCCTTATAGTCAACAAGGAACAATCTATTTTTGTGCACAGTGTACCCAAGTGTGAAGGTTAATAGGTGATCGTGTCACTAGCATTTGTCTGCCCTGGTAGAAGCAATAAGTGGTTGGTACAAGCTGCACTGGTACCACCTGTAAGATACCTTTTACAAATTAAGCACTGCGAAGAGAGCGAGAGCTCCCTGCCTCGGTCAGAGCGAAATGCGGCTTGTGGCAACATGGAGTTCTCGCAGTCAGTTTTGTGGCAATGACTGAAGGCAACTTTGTCATTTGTTCTGGTCGCAGACTGAGAAAGAGTACTTCTGTGGAGGGCAGAGAATCACCCACCTATCAATCAACAGGTTTACCACCCTTTCCTGGGTAGATTGTGGCAATGCTGGTCTCCTAGTGACATTCTCCAAAGCTGTCCTCTGTCTAGGGATCAGTTATTTCATTCAACACCTCATGGGTCTGTATTACAGACAGGGGAATGTCCTTCGATGCCTCCAGCAGTAGAAATAGATCAAAGACCTAGAGCCCGATTATGAGTATTGTGTAAATTGCATGGGCAGATACCTGGGCTTGAATTAACTTTCCCAGCCAGTATCTTTCCCCTATGAGTTTACTGCCATTACAAAATAATGTCCCTACAATGAGGAAGAACCATGCAGACTCAGAATTGCTAGGTCCTTTGTGATGGTTGTCCCCTATTCCAGTGTGTGTGTGTGTGTGTGTGTGTGTGTGCGTGCGTGTGTGTGTATCTGTATGTGAAATTGTGTGCATGGGTGGGTGTGTGTGCATATGTGTCTGTGTATGTGCACGTATGTGGGTGTCTCACCTTTATTTATTTATGCCTTATAGAACAGGTGCCAGAGCACGTTTGATCTGCTGCAGTGCATTTGCTTCCATTAAAGCATGACTGACCTTACTGACACTAAAGGCCCAAAAGATGGCATTACTCATCCTCCTCTTCTGAAACCTCCATGGAAGAGGCGCTACTGGGTGAAGAAATGTCAGGGACCTCACTTGCTATTTACCCTATATGGAGGACCAAATGTCAGATCAGGAGCAGGTGAGAACATCCTGGACCAAGGATTTGTCCATAGAAAAACTTTTTATTCAAGGTCACCAATGTGACTGAAACGTCACTTGATGTGCTGGGATTGGGTTGGTAGGGTCACCCAGGCCCAGTGTTTCCAGAACTGCTTTTAGAAGAGTTTGAGACACGCCCAGCAGCTGCCTCCTAATGATGATAATAATAATACACTCTTGATAGAGCTGTAGGTCTCTTGTGATAAACGCCTTTGAAAAGGGACACTTGATTTCTTTTAGTTTCTAGACAATGTGCTGGGTGATCCTGAGAAAGCAGTCAGCATTCATGTCCTTTTAGTCCACAACTGTTGGACCTGGCTCTTTTTGCAGGGTCATCCCCAAACTTTTTGCCTCCTTCCTCCTATTTTCTCTGGCCAGTTTTGGTTGGCTTGAGGACTCTGGGCACTTTACCACTTCTGACCAGTGCTAAAGTGCAAGAGATTTCTGTGTAAACTGTATGTGTAATTGGCTTTTCCATGATTGGCATATTTCATTTATTAGTAAGTTCCTAGTAAAGTGCACTAGAGGTGCCCAAGGCCTGTAAATTACATAAGTAGCCCTGTAAACATGGCTCAGACCTGCCACTGCAGTGTCTGTGTGTGCAGTTTTAAACTTCAAATTCGACCTGGCAAGTGTACCCACTTGCCAGGCCCAAACCTTCCCTTTTTGTACATGTAAGGCACCCCTAAGGTAGGCCCTAGGTAGTGCCATTGGCGGGGTGCAGTGTATGTTAAAGGTAGGACATGTACTGATGTGTTTTTTATGACAGTAAAATGCTGCCAAATTCGGTTTTTACTGTTGCAAGGCCTATCCCTCTCATAGGTTAACATAGGAACTTCCTTTTAATATCTTTTGAGTGCGGTTTCCCATTGGGAGCAGATAGAGACATCTTTTGGTAAAGCTGTTTTTTTTAGATTGTCAGTTTGAAAATGCCAGTTTGACAAATTTTCTTGCTGAACCATTTTGTGCCTCTGCCAACTTGTGAAATCCACATCTGGGTCAGACTGACAGTTGAGCTGTCTGTAGACAGTGACACAAAGGGAGCTGGGGTGTAGCCTGTGCATTCCAATGAGTCTACTGAGCTAGAGTGGGGAGGGAGGATCTGACACTTAAACCTGAAAGGGCTGTGCCTGTCCTCACACAAAAGTCTCCAACCTCCTGATGTGTGTCTGGGGCCAGGCCTGGGCAAGGCAGGATCTTGTCAACAAAAGGTACTTTCCTTTGAAGTTTGCCTACTTCAAAGGCAGAAAGGAGTATAAGTAGTGGACCCAAAACCCCAGATTTTTAGATTACTTCTGGACTCAAGAGGAACCTTTGCCAAGGGGAAGAGCTGAGGAGCTGGAGGAGTACTGCCCCTTTGCCTGTGACTGTGCTTTGCTGGGTTGGCCTGCAGTTGCTGCTTCTGCCTGAAAGAGGACAAAGACTGGACTTTGTGGTATCTTCCTACTTGTGAAGTGTTTCCAAGGGCTTCGACTGAGCATGCTTCATGTTTTGAAGTCCCATGGCCATCAAAAACTTCCTCGGCCAGCACCTGGACTCTCTACCCAGTCCATGGGTCCTTGAAAGGTGAAGCTGATGGAACAAAGACTGAGATCCACGCACTGGAGCTGTGCGGGGAAAATTTAGACACACCAACTGCAACACAGCTTTAAAAACGACGCACCACTGCATTGCGGCTGAAAAATCCTTGTGCGGTCAGATTTCGCACGCATCATTGCTAGGTATCAAAATTGATGTGAACCTGCTCGGACACGAGGTGCCCGTCTGTAAATTGACCGATCCCTCTCTTGCAGAGAGAAAAATGACGCATCACCTACCCGACCAGAGAAAAAGTGACTCACTGCCTCACTTGCAAGTAAGGAATCAGTGCATCGCTGACTTTTCTGATGCACGCTCGCCCGTGCGGCTTTATTTTTGAAGCAGACCAGGTACTTTGTGTAACATCAATGCATCTATTGTTTTCTATGGAGTAAGACTCTTTTTAATTTAAAAATTCATAGCTTTACTTGTGTATGTTGGATATTTTGTTGTTCTGGCCTTGTTTGATTTAGATAAAAATTGCCTATTTTTCTAAACTGGTGTGGTGTCCATTTTGCAGGGTTTTCACTGTATTACTGTGTGTGTAGGTACAAATACTTTACACATTTCCTTTGAGATAAGTCTGACTGCTTGTGCCAAGCTACCAAGGGGGTGAGCAGGGGTTAACCTAAGTTAGTATCTCCCTTGCCCTGACTAGATTGAGTGTCCCTGCTTGGACAGAGTGCAAACTGCCTGCCAACCAGAGACCCCATTTCTAACAACAACCATTTCTGAGAGCACGTCTTGAAAGAGAAATGCAAATTTTAATGCAACTTTTCTGGGTGTGCATTGAATGAATTGAATGATTGTGGCCTGAGTACCGCAGGCAATGCTTGGAACTTAGCACTGACTTGGAAGCATGCTAGACGTTTTTTTGAGGCCCAGGTCAACAAACTCTTAAAAAAAAAAACAGTGCAAAGTCCAGTCTCAGAGTTTAAAACATTTCCTGCAGGTAAAGACACAGCACAGTGGATCTGGCACCATTTATTAGTATTAGGGACGTTAGCTAGCTCTTCATTAATAAATAGGGTAAATCTATACAAACATTTAGCATCACAGGACCTTCAAAAAATTCACTGAATGCCGAATAATGACCCTTCTTACCTCTGTTTCTGACGGGCCTGCAGACCTGTGTCCCATAAACCCTGCATTCCTTAAAACTGCACATCTCCAGGCAGAAAGTGGTGAGAGAAAGAAATCACAATTAAGGTAAAGATCAAACATCAAAAAGTACCCAATGCAGAGGCACCTGTTTTCGATCAAGAACTCGCCCCCCCAAGTCCGCAGCACCACCTTGCTGTCTCCGTGTCCCTGACCCCCACCCACGCTGCTGCTAGCGTGTTCGAGGCCCTCCTCCACCCGCAGGCATCCTCCTGCGCCTCATCCCTGGTGTCTAGTGGGCTTCTGGTAAGCGTCGCTAGACCCGTGTGCACTGTGCCGTTTTCGCCGAATTTGTGACTGTAATTTGTTTTTCTGCGCCTTGCCTCCTTGCGCTCTTGCCCCCATTTGTGCCTTTTCAGATTGCTGTAATACGCTTTTACATTGTGCCTCTTCCGCCGTATTTGTGTCTGTACTCTGCCTCTCTGCGCCTTGCTTCCTTGCGCTTTTGCCCCCATCTGTGCCTTTCTTAGATTGCTGTATTCCGCTTGTGCATTGTGCCGTTTACCGTATTTGTGACTGTACTCCGTATTCTGTGATTTGCCTTTTGTGCCTTTGTGCTTTTTCTTCCAATTCGTGCCTTTTTGGTGTTTTCCGCTTTTTTCGCCCCTTGGGCGCTCCCCCTTGCTGCTTTTCCCTGCCGCTGCCTCCCTGCGGCCCTGCCCCCCTCGCGCCCCCATTCGCCGCTCCCTCCCGCCTCCTGCCTCCCAGCTGCTCCTCCCTCCCCCCTCCCTTCTTAATGGCTGGCGCTGCGCGTCGAGGGTGAGCGACCTCTGACCTGTTTTCGGTCAAGAGCTCGCCCCCCCCACGTCCGCAGCACCACCTTGCTGTCTCCGTGTCCCTGACCCCCGTCCACGCTGCTGCTAGCGTGTTCGAGGCCCTCCTCCACCCGCAGGCATCCTCCTGCGCCTCATCCCTGGTGTCTAGTGGGCTTCTGGTAAGCGTCGCTAGACCCGTGTGCACTGTGCCGTTTTCGCCGTATTTGTGACTGTAATTTGTTTTTCTGCGCCTTGCCTCCTTGCGCTCTTGCCCCCATTTGTGCCTTTTCAGATTGCTGTAATACGCTTTTACATTGTGCCTCTTCCGCCGTATTTGTGTCTGTACTCTGCCTCTCTGCGCCTTGCTTCCTTGCGCTTTTGCCCCCATCTGTGCCTTTCTTAGATTGCTGTATTCCGCTTGTGCATTGTGCTGTTTACCGTATTTGTGACTGTACTCCGTATTCTGTGATTTGCCTTTTGTGCCTTTGTGCTTTTTCTTCCAATTCGTGCCTTTTTGGTGTTTTCCGCTTTTTTCGCCCCTTGGGCGCTCCCCCTTGCTGCTTTTCCATGCCGCTGCCTCCCTGCGGCCCTGCCCCCCTCGCGCCCCCATTCGCCGCTCCCTCCCGCCTCCTGCCTCCCAGCTGCTCCTCCCTCCCCCCTCCCTTCTTAATGGCTGGCGCTGCAT
This sequence comes from Pleurodeles waltl, assembly GCF_031143425.1. Taxonomy (NCBI): domain Eukaryota; kingdom Metazoa; phylum Chordata; class Amphibia; order Caudata; family Salamandridae; genus Pleurodeles; species Pleurodeles waltl. The sequence continues at coordinate 1,143,621,182 of NC_090439.1, forward strand.
GTCGAGGGTGAGCGACCTCTGACCTGTTTTCGGTCAAGAGCTCGCCCCCCCCACGTCCGCAGCACCACCTTGCTGTCTCCGTGTCCCTGACCCCCGTCCACGCTGCTGCTAGCGTGTTCGAGGCCCTCCTCCACCCGCAGGCATCCTCCTGCGCCTCATCCCTGGTGTCTAGTGGGCTTCTGGTAAGCGTCGCTAGACCCGTGTGCACTGTGCCGTTTTCGCCGTATTTGTGACTGTAATTTGTTTTTCTGCGCCTTGCCTCCTTGCGCTCTTGCCCCCATTTGTGCCTTTTCAGATTGCTGTAATACGCTTTTACATTGTGCCTCTTCCGCCGTATTTGTGTCTGTACTCTGCCTCTCTGCGCCTTGCTTCCTTGCGCTTTTGCCCCCATCTGTGCCTTTCTTAGATTGCTGTATTCCGCTTGTGCATTGTGCCGTTTACCGTATTTGTGACTGTACTATGTATTCTGTGATTTGCCTTTTGTGCCTTTGTGCTTTTTCTTCCAATTCGTGCCTTTTTGGTGTTTTCCGCTTTTTTCGTCCCTTGGGCGCTCCCCCTTGCTGCTTTTCCCTGCCGCTGCCTCCCTGCGGCCCGCCCCCCTCGCGCCCCCATTCGCCGCTCCCTCTCGCCTCCTGCCTCCCAGCTGCTCCCCCTTCCCTTCTTAATGGCTGGCGCTGCGCGTCGAGGGTGAGCGACCTCTGACCTGTTTTCGGTCAAGAGCTCGCCCCCCCACGTCCGCAGCACCACCTTGCTGTCTCCGTGTCCCTGACCCTCGCCCACGCTGCTGCTAGCGTGTTCGAGAACCTCCTCCACCCGCAGGCATCCTCCTGCGCCTCAGCCCTGGTGTCTAGTGGGCTTCTGGTAAACGTCGCTAGACCCGTGTGCACTGTGCCGTTTTCGCCGTATTTGTGACTGTAATTTGTTTTTCTGCGCCTTGCCTCCTTGCGCTCTTGCCCCCATTTGTGCCTTTTCAGATTGCTGTAATACGCTTTTACATTGTGCCTCTTCCGCCGTATTTGTGTCTGTACTCTGCCTCTCTGCGCCTTGCTTCCTTGCGCTTTTGCCCCCATCTGTGCCTTTCTTAGATTGCTGTATTCCGCTTGTGCATTGTGCTGTTTACCGTATTTGTGACTGTACTATGTATTCTGTGATTTGCCTTTTGTGCCTTTGTGCTTTTTCTTCCAATTCGTGCCTTTTTGGTGTTTTCCGCTTTTTTCGTCCCTTGGGCGCTCCCCCTTGCTGCTTTTCCCTGCTGCTGCCTCCCTGCGGCCCGCCCCCCTCGCGCCCCCATTCGCCGCTCCCTCCCGCCTCCCGCCTCCGAGCTGCTCCTCCCTCCCCCTCCCTTCTTAATGGCTGGCGCTGCGCGTCGATGGTGAGCGACCTCTGACCTGTTTTCAGTCAAGAGCTCGCCCCCCCATGTCCGCAGCACCACCTTGCTGTCTCCGTGTCCCTTACCCCCGCCCACGCTGCTGCTAGCATGTTTGAGGCCCTCCTCCACCCGCAGGCATCCTCCTGCGCCTCATCCCTGGTGTCTAGTGGGCTTCTGGTAAGCGTCGCTAGACCCGTGTGCACTGTGCCGTTTTCGCCGTATTTGTGACTCCCTCCCGCCTCCCAGCTGCTCCACCCTCCCCCTCCCTTCTTGATGGCTGGCGCTGCGCGTCCGCGCCAGAGGCAGCCAGAGGCAAGCCCGTCTGCGCCGGTCCGCGCCTGGACCGTGCCCAGCGCCACCCCCCCCCCCGGTCCGCACGCCCCCCGCACCACCAGACATCGCTACTCGGCCAGCGAACTCATCGCCCTCAACCCCGGCCCTTCCGCAGCTTGCTAACAGGCCACACGAAGCACACCAAATGACCCTTCTCCTGCCACGCCTGCAACTTCACCTGCAACAGAACAAGGAAACCTAAAACAACCAGCACTAACCACCTCCACTGCATACTTCTCAACACACGCTCCGCACGAAAGCACGCCATCGAGCTCTGGGACCTGCTCGACACCACCGCCCCAGACGTAGCCTTCCTGACCGAAACCTGGTGGAACGAATCCTCAGCACCTGACATCGCCATAGCCATCCCGGGCGGCTACAAGATCACCAGAAGAGACCGCCCCAACGGAATCGGAAGAGGAATAGCCATCGTCCACAAATCCACCCTCAAAATCCACACCCACACGGACGACACCCTCAAGACCGCCGAACACCTGCACTTCCGGATCCACACTGACCCAAACACCACCCTCAGGGGAACGCTCATCTACCGACCCCCAGGACCACGAGCACCCTTCAGCGACTCCATCGCCGACCTCACGAGCACCCACGCCCTCGCCTCTATGAACTACATCCTCCTTGGAGACCTCAATTTCCACCTGGAAAACAACAACGATGCCAACACCACATCTCTGATCGACAACCTCTCCAACCTCGGCCTCAGACAACTGGTAAACACACCCACCCACATCGCCGGCCACACGCTCGATCCAATCTTCTCCGCAAGCAACCACGTCACCTTCAGCCACACCACTGAACTCCACTGGACCGACCACCACTGCGTCCACTTCACATTCAAGAAGCACACCACACACCACCGCATCCAACTACCACCTCACCGCCGCTGGAGCAAAGTCACCGAAGACCAACTGACCAGCACCCTCGCCCAGAACCTGCCTACTGACCCCACCGACCCAGACACTGCCGCCATCAACCTACGACAGTGGATCAACGACTGGGCCAACACCCTCGCACCTCTCAAAAAGCCCACCGATAACCAAGGAAAGAAAAAAGCCGCCTGGTTCACGGACGAACTCATCACCTCCAAACGCACCTGCCAGAAACTAAAGAAGAAATGGCTCCTCGAGCGGACACCAGACAACCTGACAGCCCACAAGGAAGCCACCCGCAAGCACCACCAGCTAATCCGACTCGCCAAACGCTCCCACTTCACAGAACGCCTGAACAACAACGCACACAACAGCAAGGAACTCTTCTGCATCATAAAAGAGCTATCCAACCCCAGCGCCAACGCTTCTATCAGAAGATCGCCGACATCCACGACAGCCTCAACACCACGCCTCCGCCAGACCCCACCTCCAACAGCTCCACCTACACCAACCGCCAGACCGCCTGGACCTACGTAGACGACTCGGAAACCTGCAAGATCATGAACTCCATCCACTCAGGATCCCCCTCAGACCCATGCCCCCACCACGTCTACAACAAAGCCGACTCTACCATCGCCCCCCAACTTCGAAACATCATCAACTTATCCTTCGAACCCGCAACCTTCCCGGAAAGCTGGAAGCAAGCCGAAATCCACGCCCTCCTCAAGAAACACAAGGCAGACCCCAACGACCTCAAAAACTTCCGCCCGATCTCCCTCCTCCCCTTCCCGGCAAAGGTCATCGAGAAGATCGTCAACACTCAGCTCACCCACCACCTAGAGGACTACTCCATCCTGGACCCCTCCCAGTCCGGTTTCAGACGCAACCACAGCACCGAAACTGCCCTCCTCGCCGCCACAGACGACATCAGACAGCACATGGACAACGGCAAAACATCAGCCCTCCTCCTCCTGGACCTCTCCACAGCCTTCGACACGGTCTGCCACCACACCCTACTAACACGCCTCCACGAAGCCGGAATACAAGAAAAAGACCTCAACTGGATCTCCTTCTTCCTCTCCAGCAGAACCCAGAGAGTCCGACTCCCTCCCTTCCGCTCCGAAGCCACCAACATTATCTGTGGCGTACTCCAAGGCTTCTCCCTAAGCCCGACGCTGTTCAACTGTTACGACTCTGTCGTCCCATTTCCAGGGGGCGCTGTAAGGGGACTGTCAGAAGCCTGGGAATCACCTTGAACACCTATCTAGAGTCCCTTGCTGACTCCTGTTTGTTTCTCTTTTCTCCATGGTACACTTGTGTAGGACTACATTTGCTTCTTGGGACTGCAAATCCCATAATGCACAGCTTGGTAGTCAGGAAAACCTGTATTCTGTTTTCCATTGTCTTCTATGGGAGAAGTCCAGTTGCTCCTTTTCACTGGATCCTCTCCTCCAGGACTTGCAAGTGTCCGAAACCACACACACCTGTGACCTTTCCTGTGCAGCCCAGCTGGGAACTGCTTATAAGCAGCCATTTCCTCAAGCTCCCTGTCGTGCATCGGACTTCGATTCCTTTGTGTTACAGACCCTTTGTCAGATGGTGTTCCAGTTTTGTTCCTGTTCTGTTCCAGCTTGATCCTGTTTCCTGTTTCTCTGCCCTGTTCCTGCTTGTTCCAGCCAGAGTCTGCTCCGTACTCCTTAGCCTTGTACCTGTTTGTTTCTTCCAGAGCCTGCTCCCTGTTTCTCTGCCCTGCTCCTGCCTTGTTTCAGCCTGAACCTGCTCTCTGTTTCCCAGTCCTGTTTACTGCTCTTTTCCTACTCCCTGTATTCCAGCCCTGTCCTTGCCTGTTCCAGCCAGAGCCTGTTCTCAGTTTCCCAGTCCTGTCTCTGTTTGTCCCAGCCAGAAGTTTGCGCCCTGTTTTCAAGTCCTAGTCCTGCCTTTGCTTCAGTCTGTGCCTGTTCCTAGTTCTTGCCTCTGCCTCTTTGTTTCTTCCCTTCTGTTTCTGTTTCTTCTCGGTTCTTTGTGTCTGGTAAGTGTTCTATCAGTCTTCACCAGTGTATACGTGTCCTCCTGTGTACTGGGGTTGGCTCCTGGTTTTCAGGAGGCAATTCCAGCCCCCATCCTTTTTCCAGTGTTATACGTTGTATTTCGTGCCTAACAGTGACAGTGTGCTATTGCTGTTTTCTCAGGAATCGCCACTGTGTTTCCAGCTGGACCCACAAGAGCGTGTCCTGTGTATGTAAGTACGTTCCTTGTCTGTGCTCTAGGGTCCAGAGACAGAATCACTTCTGCTGCCTCCTTTCTATGGGGCTGGCAGGGTGACTATCTGTAAGAGCAAACTGCACAGAGGCATTGAGATTCCCGGTCACTGTGGGGCGTTCTGCGCCTTACTCTGTGTACAACCCCAGCGTGTTTGTCCACTAGTAATCTGTTTCCTATTTGTTCACACAAGGGTTGCTCCGCTTTTACTTTCCTGTTTCCTGGGTCTGTCCATAGCCGTCCTTTTCGTGTATGCCTTTAGCTGCTCTTCTTCCCCAGTACACTACCTCTTTAGGATATTCGGTGACCTCAAGGGTTGTCCCAGCCAGAGTCCTGATCAGACCCGCCCGAAACCGTGACATCAACGTCTACATGGCCCCCCTCGCACAACTGACCCGTCAGCACAACCTCAACATTCTCTCCTACGCCGACGACACCCAGCTCATCCTCTCCCTCACCAAAGACCCACACACCGCCAAAGCCAACCTCCATGAAGGAATGAAGTCCATCGCCGAATGGATGAGAAATAGCCGCCTGAAATTGAACTCCGACAAGACGGAGGTCCTCATCCTCGGATGCACCCCCTCAGCCTGGGACGACTCCTGGTGGCCCACCGCACTGGGACCTCCTCCAACACCAACCAACCACGCACGCAACCTGGGCTTCGTCCTCGACTCCGCCCTCACCATGTCCAAGCAGGTCAACGCAGTTTCCTCCTCCTGCTACAACACCCTCCGCATGCTACGTAGAATCTACAAATGGATCCCGACGGAAACCAGAAAAACAGTGACCCAGGCCCTCGTCAGCAGTAGACTGGACTACGGCAACGCACTCTACACAGACATCCCAGCTAAAGACATCCGTCGCCTCCAACGCATCCAAAACGCCTCCGCCCGACTGGTCCTCGACGTACCCCGCCGTTGCCACATCTCCCACCACCTGAAGGACCTCCACTGGCTCCCCGTGGACAAGAGGATCACCTTCAAGGTTCTCACCCACGCTCACAAGGCACTCCACAATGCCGGATCAGCCTACCTTAACTACAGACTCAACTTCTACGTCCCCTCCCGCCACCTCCGCTACGCCAACCTTGCCCTCGCCTTCGTTCCCAGCTTCCAAGGCAAGACCTCCGGCGGCAGATCCTTCTCCTATCTCGCCGCCAAGACCTGGAACACCCTCCCGATCGCCCTGCGACAGACCCAGGACCTTCTCACCTTCAGGAGACTACTCAAGACCTGGATCTTCGACCAGTAGCAGCAGCCCCCCCACCCCCCCCTCAGCACCTTGAAACCCTAACGGGTACGTAGTGCGCTCTATAAATATTATGATTGATTGATTGATTGATTGATTGAAGGCAAGAATAATCCTAGAGCAGGAGAAGAAGGAAGGAGGCTGGCATGAGATGCTTTATTACTGTAAGGAAGGGCCAGATCTGTCCAGCCTTCCTTCGTATGAAGGTATTCATTAACCTAGTAATACTTGAAGTTTGGTTTAGGTACTCTCTAGACATCATTGTCTCTACATGGTGGGTGGCTTGAGTCAGATATCTGCCTGCTGTGTTTTTTCATTTAAGGAAAGATTTATAGCATTGTGTACTATGATTCTAGGCACTAAACATAGAAATGTGAACTGTGAGAACTGGTTATTGGTGTTAACTGTACCTTACCAGTACATTTACAATTTTCACCATTTTCAAAACTGCATTTTCTTCATAAACCCTCTCTTGGGAATGGCCATTTTCTGATACAGTCCAGTAATGTATTCATCTGTGTTTGTAGAGATGGCCATGAAGTTGCTGTGGTTTACTTCAGAACTGGCCATGTACCCGAGGACTACAGTGAGCAGGTATGTAAAGATCACCCCTTCAGATTTATTTGGTGGAGTGTGGGGTGGGGCAGTAAGATGTCTGGCTGAGCTGGTCTGTGAATTCTTTGCCATAACTCTCTGCCTCCTAAGACTCTATTTCCCTTGTATCCCCCTTGCCCTTTAACGCAGAACTGTGCTGTTCTATACTGTTAGTTTTTTTTCTACATCATGGCCTCTCTGAATACTGGGCTGTTTGGTAGCAACCAACTCAGAATAATCAACCCAAACTGATGCCAGTGTTGAATTAATTATAACATGTACCGAGGGCACCTTAAAGGTGCCCCCTGCAAACCTGCCAACCCTGACATGGTTGCTGACTAGTTTTTACCAGACACAGATCTGGACTCCTGTGGTGAGAACCTGTGCTCTCAGCAGCCAGAACACTAAAGGGCATATTTATACTTGTTTTGCGCCGAACATGCGCAATTTTTTTGGACGCAAATTCAGTGCAAAACTAACTCCATATTTATACTTTGGTGGTAGACCTGTCTAGCGCTAAATTTATGGAGTTAAAGTCATTGTTTTGACGTGGAAACCTACTTTGCATCAATGAGATGCAAAGTAGGCATTACTGTGCAAAAAATGACTATGGCCTTAGCCTCATATTTATCCCCCAAGCTAAAATCACGTACAGGAGGGAGGAGGGGTCAAAACATGGTGCAAAGCTTGCTTTGCACCATTTTTTAACACCTGGGTCAGGGCAGGCGTTAGGGGACATGTGGGGCTATTTCCATGGTGGAACACCATGGAATAAGCCCACAGGTGCCCTCCTCAGGCCCCAGGGACACCTCCACCCACACCAGAGGGACAGCAGAGGATGGGGGACCCCATCCCAGGTAAGTACAGGGAAGTTATTATTTTTTTATTTTTTAACGTGCCATTGGAGGCCCTGAAATGGGACCCACTACATGGCACTGGGTGCAACGGCCATGCCCAGGGGACCCTGTCCCCTGTGCTGGCCATTGGGGTGGTGGGCATGAATCCTGTCTTTTCCAAGACAGGAGTCATGTGGTATGGTTGGTTTTGCATCAGAAAATGACTCTAGGCAGGTTAGTAATTTTTTTTTACTCTAACCTGCCTAACGTCATTGTTTGGTACAAAACCCCTTTCTTCCATACCGCCAGCCCCACCCAGCTAACGTAATTGTTTTTTACGCTAGCTTACCCTTTGCACCGGCTTGCACCATTCCATAAATATGGTGCCCGGCTGGTGCACAGAAATGGTGCAAGCCGGTGCTAAACCTTTTGGTGCAAAACTTCGTTAGTGCAGTTTTGCACCAAAAAGTATAAATTAGGGCCTCAGGGGCATATTTATTATTGTTTTGCCCCGAATTGGCGTAATTGATTTTTTTACACAAATTTGGTGCAAAACTAACTCCATATTTCTACTTTGGTGCTAGACCTGTCTAGTGCCAAATTTATGGAGTTAAAGTCATTCTTGGGACGTGGAAACATACTTTGCGTCAATGGGATGCAAAGTAGACATTCCTGTGCAGAAAATGACTCTATGGCCTTAGCGCCAGATTTATCCCCCCGTGCTAAAATCACGCACAGGAGGGAGAAGGGGTCAAAAAATGGTGCAAAGCCTGCTTTGCACCATTTTTTTATGCCTGGGTCAGGGCAGGCATTAGGGGACCTGTGGGGCTATTTTCATGGTGGAACACCATGGAATAAGCCCACAGGTGCCCTCCTCAGGCCCCAGGGACACCCCCACCCACACAAGAGGGACAGCGGATGATTGGGGACCCCATTCCATAAGTAGAGGTAAGTATTCTTTTTTTTTAAGTGCCATTGGAGGCCCTGAAATGGGCCCCCACATGGCACTGGGTGTAATGGCCATGCCCAGGGGACCATGTCCCCTGTGCTGGGCATTGAGGTGGTGACCATGACTCCTGTCTTTTCTAAGACAGGAGTCATGTGGTATGGATGGTTTTGCATCAGAAAATGACTCTAGGCAGGTTAGAGTCATTTCTTTTTTTTACTCTAATCTGCCTAACGTAATTTTTTGGTGAAAACCCCCTTCTTCCATACTGCCAGCCCCACCCGACTAACGTCATTCTGTTTTTTACGCTATCCTACCCTTTGAACAGGCTTGCACCATTCCATAAATATGGTGCCCAGATGGTGCACAGAAATGGTGCAAGCCGGTGCTAAGCGTTTTGGTGCAAAACTGCGTTAGTGCAGTTTTGCCCCAAACAGTATAAATCAGGGCCTAAGCCTTTCCTGGGTAGAAGTGTTCAGCTTCAAAGACTTTACCACCTTTGAATCTGACCTCTGACTCTGCTGCTAGCAGCAGATGGCTAACTAATGGTTTTTCCTCCACTTTGAGCGGGAAAACTGGCAGGAAAACTCAGCCAGATTAGGAGGAGTGACCACCCTGAGCTTGCACCACTCCCCAGGCGTGGCAGGCGAGGTGACCGCTCCATTTCATTTTCCTCCATCTTGAATGGCAGGAAAATAGCCTATCCGGGTTAGGGACACCCTGCTTCTCTGTTTCCCAAATCTATATTTATTTTTTAAACTATGTGTTACTTTTTTGGTAGCGCAAGTAACTATAACTCATGCCCTGAGGTAACTATAACTCAAGCCCTTGACGTGCACTGCTAATTACCCCAGAAATGACGTCACTCTTGACATCTTTGATAACATAATTGATAATATCAATGTAATTTTTGCAGTAAAAACTTTTAAAAAAAAAAACTGTGCATGAAGGGGGCATGAGTTATAGTTACCTTAGGGCATGAGTTATAGTTACTTGAAGTAACTTTAACTATAACTGGTGCATTTCTATGTTTTTGTATGTTTAAAATGTGAGTCTAACTATAACGTCCCTGTAACCTTTGTTGTTTTCAGTGAAGTTCTACGTTTTTTAAATTCTATTTCCTAACTATAACGCCCCTATAATCTTAGGTTTTTTCAGTGAATTTATAAGGTTTTTTTAAGTTTATTTCATAACTATAACATACCTGTAACCTTTTTTTGCGTGAATTTGTATGGTTTCTCTAATGTGAAGTATTTACATTAGTATACGCTAATCCAAAGACTGCCGTAAATGGTGTTCGGCTGTCTGGAGCAGTGAATGTCTCCATGGCATGGCCTGTGGCCAAAATGTGTTGGCAGATATTGGTTACATGCACCCCTGAATTGGCATACATACCTGTTTTCAGTGCTGTGTACATTGCAGGGCTCTAAGTGTTAAATAAGCTAACCTTGTTGTGTTCAGGCTTTTCATTTCACTGACCACACTGTCTGCTTACAATAACTGTTTCCGGTGACTGTGCTGGTTGAGCTGGAACTCTCTACAACATAAACTTTACTGACAAATTATATAGAGGAGGGGAGAAGAGGTGAATGCATGATAAATTGAAGGCACTGTCCTGCATGGTGCATCAACTAACCCCACTGCTTTGTTACTGTCATGGGCCTTCATGCAGAATACACAGCTTTTTCACATCTATTAGTAGTAATATATTCATATTTTTTTTAAATTAGGAGTCGTGTACCCTACACAAACCTTCACGCACAGTATGCAACTTCAGTGCAAATTAGAAATTTGTAGAATCCACATATACACAAGTTTCCAAAATTTAGTTTGTGGGGGAACTGGGTTTTGTATGTAGTACCCCACACTCCCCAGTTTTTAACCAGTTGGTTCTGAACTGTAAGTGTCCTGGGCCCCTGCTAAACAGATTCCCAGGGCCAGATCCCAAAACTGTACTATGTTTGGCACTTCAGCCACCTTTGTAATTCCCTAGTAAATGGTACCCCTGGTACCTAGAGCATGGGTACTGAAGAGGAACCCTCAGAGCTGCAACACCAATTGTGCCACTCTGAGAGGCACCACACCAGCCTCATCCAGACTGCCATTGCAAGTCCATGACCAGGTGTATTTAAATGTTGCAAACTCGACAAGGCACTCACCAAGAGTGTCCTGTCCACCAACACTTCATGCACTATAGGTAAGTCACCAATCTGGCAGGCCTTACAGCCCTAAGGCAGGGTGCGTTATAATGCATGTGAGGGCAGATGTTTGCATGCAAAACCTTAATACATAGTAAGTGTACAGGGAAGCTATAGTAAATACATGTGCTGGACGAGTTTCACAGGTACATGATGGCCTCTCTGAATTCTGGGTTGTTTGTTGCAACCAACTCTGAATAATCAACCCACACTGATGCCAGTGTTGTATTCATTATAACATGTACCCAGAGGGCACCTTAAAGGTGCCCCCTACAACCCTACCAGCCGTGATATGATTGCTGACTGGTTTTTACCAGCCTGCCACCACCAGACACAGAACCTCTGCTCTCAGGAGCCAGAACACTAAGCCTTTCCTGGGTGGAGGTATTACCTTTCCTCCCCCAGGCAGGCAGCCAGGCCCAGTGGTCAGCTTCAAAGGCTTTACCGCCTTTGAAATCTGACCTCTGACTTTGCTGCTATCAGCAGATGGCTACCCATGGTTTTTCATCCACTTTGAGTGGGAAAACTGGCAGGAAAACTCAGCCAGATTAAGAGGAGTGACCCTTCAGCTTGCACCACTCCCCAGGTGTGGCAGGAGAGGTGACGGCTCCATTTCATTTTCCTCCATCTTGGATGGCAGGAAAATAGCCTATTGTTGTTAGGGACGTGACTTTTCCCACATGAAGTGGTCACACAGGTAAGTGGCCCATTGGCCACTACCAGGTACTCCTCTTAACGTCCACTAAATGCAGTATTGAGTGGACCTCCCTAAACTTGCAGATCAGATTGGAAGGACACAATAAAGCCAGCAACAAAGAGGGCTCGAGAACAGAAGTCCCGCTGCAGGAAGAAAAGACGCCAAACCCTACCTGCTGCACCCAGGACTTGACAATCGCTGCTGAGGGGTCGACTGGACATCGGAGGGACTCCAGGAAACCCCAGAGAACCTCCACCCTTCTAAAGATTTCTGCTAGTGCCCCTCCAGAGCGAAGGCATCACTCCCTGCACCCAGCAGGCAAGAGCCAGTGAAGTCCAGTTCACTGACTGGCAGCTTACCATGAACCGGGCATGGCAGCCAGACCCATTTCCACCCAACAGACCCAAAAGACAAACCCTGCCAGAGTGCCAAGTTTGGTGACACTGCATCTTTCAGTGGCTGAGACATGCCATGCTCCAGGGTACTGGACCCCCAAGTCAGACACCCAGAAGAAAAGTCCGCTCCAGATTCTCTGTGGACGAGAAGCAAATTCCAGTCAAGGGACATCAGGACACCCAAGAACCACCTCCCAGAGTGTCCCTGCTGACCCGAAATCCACCCTCAGTGACCTTCACCTGGTTCCAAGGACCGTAGGAAGCATGACCCTTGGCTGACCAATCTGCACTGCACCCAGCTTTCATGGCCCCTGCATCAGGAAACGAGCTGTGCTATAGGGGTCCCTAACCCCTTGTGACCACGACTCCAAAAGGATCCACCAGACGTATCTTTAAGTCCTCCTTTGCAGTGTGTTTGCAAGTGGCCCCCTTCTCAGTTCTGCACCAGCTCCAAGACTTTCAGCCGCTGCTCGTGCTTGAACCGGGAACTGCCCAAACTGCTCCAGCTGGCCCACAGAACATCTCAACGACCTCAACCTAAAAACAGAAGGTGACACTTGTGAGAGTAGTGCCTGAATTTATATGCATTTTGAAAGTTTTCTCCTATTGATTCCTATGGTGCGTAAGTATGCACAAAAAGTCTATTTTTACTAAAAGTTGAAAAATCATAACTTAAAAAGTACTTACCCGATTTTGATGATCTTGGTTTTAAAAGTTTTATAGAAAATTTGGAGTATTTTTGTAAATTGGTCTTGAGTTATTCTTTTGAGTGTGTGTCCACATTAATTGATACTGTGAGTACAACTAATGTTTAGCACATCCCCAAGATTAGCCTAAATGCTCAACCAAGCTACCACTAAAAATAGAGCATTAGGTGGTCTTCTTAATACCTCTGGATACCAAGGTGGGGTTGCTTGGACTCTCTGCACAGTGCACCTCATTGTAGTACACTATATAGAGAGCCAGCCTCCTACAAAATTTAATATGCAAGGTTAACTAATATTGTTCATTAACTACCATGGAATCACGTGAAAAAGATTTTCATTGTGTTTTTACTACTTTTATGAGAGCTGCAACTTCATCGCGCACCGTACACAGCACGTATTTCAAGTTTCGTGCAGAGTACGAGACGCCAATGTTTAAAAAAAATACCTCATAAACATATATGCAGTTACTTAATGTTTACATTACATAAAGAGGTTTAGTATCACACGAATAAAAAATGTTTGCAGACAAGACATACGTTTTAAGCAACATTTAAATCAGTTTTAAGGAGTCGCGTTTACGTCGCGGCTGGGATGCGACGGTGTTGTGCATCCCATGTGACCTAGAGAAAAACTGTTCCATTGGCTAAGGTCCTTTCCATCGTCTTGCCCATTGCAATTTACTTTGGGAGTGGCTGTGTGTTTTCACACTTCTCTGCCAAGCCAAATACTTTGTGCTTGCGACTTGGTGTTTTATTTGCTAGTTTTTCCTATGGACATGGCAGCTTCAAGAGAGCAGCAGGAGAAGGATGTCAGTATCTTGGAGGAAGAAGTCCCAAAGAACAAAAACAAGAGTATAGCTTGGTTAATTTTTGTCTGTTCCAGAAGGGGAAAAAACTGTTAAGGCCCGCAAGGTAACAGGCACTCCCTGAAAAAAAGTCTTATCAAGAAGAAATGAGAGGAAATATATGTATGGCATCTAGCACGTTTAAACATCTTAGCACAATGCGCTTTAGTAGTCCTGAAAGAATGCAAATGCAGAGGCTGGAGAGTGAAGGTGGTTCCAATGGATCTGCTGACCAGCCAGGATCATCACCTGGTGAACGCCATGTTTCTGGAGTTTCTCTGACTATCCCAGAATTTGGAAAAGTTGCAATGTTTTGGTACAAAATATAACAAGGTTTTGTGTCGGCGAACAAGCTATGCACATTGTTCTGCTTGCCGTTGCAAGTATTTGTTTTCCGCAAAATACAAATAAAACACCAAAAATTCCACAATAGTTCAAAAATAAATAAAATAAAAAAACACAAAAAAACTAAACTCACAAACCCCCCAAAAAACCTCTTCTTTTTAGGACCACATCACTCATTTTAAATAAGAAATGCATGACTGGTTTCAAGGGTGACTGATTGGGTATATGAGAGCTTGTATAGTTGAGTGATAGCATGTATCAGCTACTGTATGAATGAGTGAGGGGCTTTGTGAGTAGCTGTATGTGTGAGTAATTGGGTGTATCGGTGACTGAGTGCATGAAAGGGAATATGGGTGGGTGACTGGGTGTATGAGTGGATGTATGAGTTAGTGTGTTTATGCGTGGCTGTATGGATGAGTGAGTGGTTCCATGAGTCAGTGTTTGGGTGAGTAAAACATGCATACATGACTGGATGGGTGCATGATTGGATGTATAGGTAAGTGTCACAGTGCATGAGTGGCTGCATGCGTGAGTCTCAGAGTATGTGTAGCTGTATGGGTGATTTAGTTGGTGTATGAGTGACTGTATTGGTGAGTGAAAGGATGAGTGAGTGTCTGTATGGGTGAGTGAGGGCGTGCATGAGTGGCTATATGGGTGAGTAAGATGGTGTGTGAGAGGCTGTATACATGGGTGAGAGTATAAATTCCTATATGGGTAAGTGAGTGGGTGCATAAGTGGTTGTACTGGAGATTGAGAGGGTGCATAAGTGTCTGTATGGGTGAATGAGTGGGTGCATGAGTGGCTATATGGGTGTGTGAGTGGCTGTATGGGTGAGTAATAGGGTGCATGAGTGGCTGTATGGGTGAGTGAATGGGTGCACAAGTGGCTGTATGGGTGTATGAATGGGTGCATGAGTGGCTGTATGGGTGAGTGAGTGGGTGCACAAGTGGCTGTATTGGTGTATAAATGGGTGCATGAATGGGTGTATGGGTGAGTAACTGGGTGCATAAGAGGTTGTACGGGCCAGTGGGTACATGAGTGGGTGTATGAATGTGTGACTGGGTGTGTGAGTGACTGTGTGGGTGAGTGAATGGGTGCGTGATTGGGTGTATGGGTGAGTGACTGGGTGCGTGAATGGCTGTGTGGGTGAGTGGTTGGGTGCGTGAGTGGGTGTACGGGTAAGTGAATGGGTGCATGAGTGGGTGTACGGCTGAGTGAATGGGTACATGATGGGCTGTATGGGTGAGAGACAGGGTGCGTGAGTGGCTGTATAGGTGAGTGAGCGGGTGCATGAGTGGCAGTATGAGTGAGTGAATGGATACTTCATTGGCTGTAGGGGTGAATGAAAAGGGTGTATGAGTGGCTGTACGGGTAAGTGAATGGGTGTGTGAGTGTTTGATGGGTGAGTGACTGGGTGCGTGAGTGGATGTATGGCTAAGTGACTGAGTGGCAGTATGATTAAGTGAATGCTTGAATGAGTGGCTGTATGGATGAGTCAATAGGTGTATGATTGAGTAAATGAGTGAGAGAATGGGTGCATGAGTGACTGTATAGTTGAGTAAGTGGTTGTATGAGTGTGTGTGTGTGTGAGTGACTGGGTGCATGAGTGCCTGTATGTGTGAGTGATGGCGTGCATCAGTGGTTGCATACATGAATGACTGGATGGGTACGTAGTTGTTTAGGTGAATGAGTGCATGTTTAAGTACTTTTACAGGTGAGTCAGAGGGTATATTAGTTGCTGTATCACTAAGTGAGTGGTTGCATGAGTGGGTCTATGTGTGACTGAGTGTATAACTGCTGTATGAGTGGGTGGGTGTAATAGTGATGTATGTGTGACTTAATGGCTGTATGAATGGTGTATGTGTGAGTGAGTGAATATATAAGTGATGTATGCAGAGTTGTATGAGTACTTACATGATACACTGAATGAGCATGTGTTTCAGATACTGTGCAGGTCAGAAACCAGAAAACACTGTGTCCAACGTGTAAAGTATAGTGACTAAGAATAAGCGATTGTCACAATGTGTCAGAATCATATATTTTTCTGCCACTTTGTTATCTTGGAAGTTTTGATGATATATGTCCCCAAATGCTGTTAAAAAAAGAAGAATATAAATGTTAGTATGATGCTTATAAGAGATGTAAAACAAATCAGTATACATGAATTGTGCTATAGCAGTATATAACAATTCACTAAAGCATTTTATTTTCCCTCTTTCCTGTTCTCCGTTTCTTTATACTAGTACCTGTAAACAGAGTACTGTATAATCACCAGTGGGGAAAAAACAATCCTTTTGATTGTGAATAAAAAGCATTTCTACACAGTACGACACTACAAGTAAGTGATACTGTGAATTCCACTCACTACCATTTTTAGATTATTTGATAAAAAGCCACAGTTAATAAATTAACGAAAAGATTGTATGTAAAAAATAATTTGGTGAATATTATAGCTGGTACAAAACCACATACAAATTTAATCCACTGTTTAATTTTCAACTTCCTTTTGTAGACATTACACCTGAAAGGCCAACTTATGTCTTAAACAATGATAATTCACACAGTGAGAAGACCTATATTTTTGTATTTTCTTCCGGAAAGCCTATGAAGATATTACATCCACACTTTATTTTTGAAAATCCCTTTCCCTTTGTTGACATCAACCCTGAGAGTCCGAATGATGTTTTAAAGAGAGCTGATCCATGTAACTAGAAGTCTATATAGTAGTTTTATTCCAGAAGTCTTATGAAAGTATTTCAACCACATTTAATTTTTGGATATCCTTTTCTTGACATCGCCCTTGATGGGCCGAATGATGGCTTAGACATCCATGTAGAGAGGAGCCCTGTAGAAGGCTGGCTGTCTAGATAGTGTACAAAAACGATGCACAATGTACAGAGAGTCCAAGAAGCCCAATCTTGGTATTCAGAGGTAATAAATAGACCACTTTGTGCTCAATGTTTTATGGTAGCTTGGTCAAGCAGTTAGGCTAATTTCGGAGAAGCGCTAAGCATTGGTTGTACTCACTGTATAAATAAATGTGGACACTCACCCAAAAGAATAACTTGAGACCAATTTACAAAAATACTTCAGATTTGTATACATTTTGTAAGACTGAGATCATCAAAATTGGGTAAGTACTTTTTAAGTTATCATTTTTCAAAGTTTAGCAAAAAATAGCCTTTTTGTGCGTAGTTACACACCGTAGGAATCAATGGAAGAGAACTTTAAAAATGCATATAAAACCAGGTAATGTCCTCACAAGGGTCATCTTCTGTTCTTGGTCGAGGTCCTCGAGATGTTCTGTGGGCCAGCCGAGACGTTCGGGCAGTTATCCGTTCATGTGGGGGCAGTGGTTGAATGTCTTGAAGCTGGTGCAGAACAGAGAGAGGGACCACTTGGAAACACACTGCACAGGTTGACTGAGTGTAGAGATCGCAAGGGTTAGGGACCCCTAGAGCATAGCTGGTTTTCCGCTGCAGGGGCCAAGGAGGCCAGGGCAGTGCAGATAGGTTAGCTGAAGGCTGTGCATCAAGGAGCCTTTGGAGCCAGGTGCAGGTCACTTTAAGGGTGGATTGCAGGTCAGCAGGGCCACTCTAGGGGATGGTTCTTGGGTGTCCTGGGGTCCCTCGACTGGTGCTTGGAGAGTCTGGAGTGGACTTTATTTCTGGGTGTCCGATGTTGGGAATCTAGTACCCTGAGTTTTGGTACGTCTCAGCTGCTGGAGGTTGCAGTGACACCAAACTTGGCACACTGGCATCGGTTGTCCTCTGGATCCATCAGGTTAAATTTGGTTTGGCTGCTTCTCTGGTTTGTTGGTCAGCAGCCAGTCAGTGAACTGGAGGGTAGTGCAAGTTTGGGGGGGGGGTACTCCTCCTACTCTGAGTAAGTTTTCCCACCGATTAAAGTACAAGAAAACCATTGTGCGGCCATCTGCTGCTAACAGCAGAGTCAGAGGTCAGATTTCAAAGGTGGTAAAGCCTTTGAAGCTGACCGCTGGATCTGGGTGCCTGCCTGCCCGAGGAAGGAGGTGTAATACCTCGACCCAAGAAAAGGTTTGTTTTGTGGCTCCTGAGAGCAGAGGCTCTCACCCCAGGAGTCCAGATCTGTGTCTGGTGGTGGGAGGCTGGTAAAAACCAGTCAGCAACCATTCTAGGGCTGGCAGGTTTTGTAGGGGGCACCACTAAGGTGCCCTCTGGGTACATGTTATAATAAATCTAACACTGGCATCAGTATTCTAAGTTGTTTGGCACCAAGCAACCCAGTATTCAGAGAGGCTATCATGTAGCTGGGGAACACGTAATGACCAGTGTCCAGCACATGTATTTGTTATGGATCCCCTGCACACTTACTATGTCTTAAGGTTTTGTAAAGACACAGTAGGGCATATTTGTTCATTCAAACATATGCCCTCCCATGCATTCTAGTGTATCCTCACTTAGGGCTGCAAGGCCTGCCAGAGGGGTGGCTCACCTATACTGTATGCAGTGTTAGTGGACAGGGGACTTTTGGTGAGTGCCATGTTGCAACTTTTAAATATACCTTGTCATGCACTTGCAAGGACAGTCTCCATGAGGCTGGTGTGGGGCAGCTCAGAGGGACACAATTGGTGCTGCAGCTCTAGGGGCCTTCTTCAGTACCCATGCTCTAGGTACTATGGACTTACAAGGGGGGCTGAAATGCAAATGCATAGTACAGTTTCGGGAGAGAGAGCTAGCCCTGGGAAAGTGTTTAGCAGGGCCCAGGGCACTTACAGTTTGAAACCACATCATTTTCCAGGTACAAAGTGGGGGCTACCATGTCAAAAGAGGCCTTTTCTCACACTACCCCCTGAAACAAAAGGGATGAACCTACCTCTCCCTAGTGAGTCTTCATCCTCTAAGTGGAAGAACCTGGAAAGGCCATCTGCATTGGCATGGGCAATCCCAGGTCTTTTTTCTACTTTAAAGTCCATTCCCTGTAGAGATATGGACCACCTAAGCAGTTTGGGGTTTTCACCCTTCATCTGTTGAAGCCAACTGAGGCGCCTGTGGTCTGAGTGAACTATGAAGTCAGAGCCAATCAAGTATGGCCTCAGCTTCTTCAAGTCCCAGACCATAGTAAAGGCTTCCCTCTCTATGGCACTCCATTTTGTTCCCTAGTAAGTAGTCTTCTGTTTATAAAAGAAACATGCTGGTCATGTCCCTCATCATCGGTCTGGACTAGGACTTCTCCTATCCCAAGTTCTGCGGCATCTGTTTGGACAATATACTGCCTGGAGTAATCTGGAGCTTTCAGGACTGGGGCAGAGCACATTGCGTCCTTCAAAGTGTCAAAAGCTTTTTGACAACTTACTGTCCAGTTGATGTTTTTAGGCATTTTCTTTGAGGCACGTTCTGTGAGGGGTGCCACTATCGTGCTATAATCCTTCACAAACATCCTATAGTATCCAGTCAAGTCACGGAGTTCCCTGACTTGGGTCAGAGTAGTTGGAGCTTCCCAAGTCAGAATGGTCTGGATCTTGGGCTCTAGGGGTTGAACATGGCCTCCACCTACCTTGTGGCTCAAGTACATAGCCTTTTCCTGCCCAGTCTCGCACTTACTGGCCTTGATAGTGAGGACTACCTTTTGCAGGGCATCAAGGACCTTTTCAAGGTGGATCAGGTGATCCTGCCAGGTGGACCTGTAGACAGCAATATTATCTGGATATGCTGCACTAAAGGATTCCAGCCCAGCCAGGACTTGGTTCACCAACCAATTCTTAATCCAAAGGGCATGACAGTAAACTGCTGATGCCCACTTCCAGTGGAGAATGCTGATCTCTCTTTTGCTCAGTCCAATCTGTCAGTACCCACATGTAAGAACAAAGGTATTCAGGTGTTTGGTTGTCCCTAATCTATGAGCTCATCAGCTCTTGGAATTGGGTGTGCATATGTTTCTGTGATAGAGTTGAGGCCCCTGCAGTCCACCCAATACCTCATTTCCTTTATCTCTCCTTTGTAGTGAGGCTTGGGGACTAAAACTATTGGGCTATCCTAGGGACTTTTAGAGGGTTCAGTGACACCCAAATCTAGCATATTTGTTGACTTGCACTTGGATGCTGTCTCTGACATGGTCTGACTGCCTATAGATTTTGTTTTTGGCAGGCAATCTGTCACTAGTGTCCACACCATAGGTACGTACCAATTAGTCCTACCAGGGGTCAGAGAGAACAGATCAGCAAACTGATTGAGGACGTGCCTGCAGTCAGCCTGCTGTTGGCCTGTGAGGGTGTCTGACAAGACCGCACCATCCACAGAACCATTTTGTGGGTTGCTGGAGAGGAGATCAGGGAGAGTTCCCTCTCTTCTTCCTGTCCCTCATCTGTAACCATGATCACATCAACCCTCCCAAAATAGGGCTTCAGACGGTTGACATGTGTGATCCTTTTGGGATTTTTGTAACTGCCATGGACTACTAGATAGGTGACCTCCCCTTTTCTTTCAAGTATGGGGAAGGGCCCAGACTGTTTGTCCTGGAGAGCCCTAGGAGCCACAGGCTTCAATACTCAAACATTCTTTCCTGGTTGGAACTCCAGCAGTGCAGCAGTTTGGTCATACGAGTGCTTTTGAAGCTTCTGGCTGGCCTGAAGATTTTTACTTGCTTTTTCCATGTACTCAGCTATTCTGGAACATAGGCCAAGTGCATATTCCACAATGTCCTGTTGAGGCTCTTTGAGAGGCCTCTCCCAGCCTTCCCTCACAAGACTTAGTGATCCCCTGACAGGATGCCCAAACAAAAGTTCAAAGGGGGAAAACCTTACTCCCTTTCATGGCACTTCCCTGTAAGCAAAAAGCAGACATGGTAGTAAGACATTCCATCTCCTTCTGAGTTTTTTAGGGAGTCCTCCAATCATGCCTTTCAGTGCCTGGTTAAATCTTTCAACCAGTCCATTGCTCTGTGTATGGTATGGGGGAGTGAACTTGTAAGTCATTCCACACTTCTGCCACATTTGTTTTAAGTATGCAGACATGAAGTGTAAACCCTGGTCTGATACTACCGCCTTAAGAAAGCCAACCCTGGTAAAAATACCCAGGAGGGCCTTGGCCACTGCAGGGGCAGTGTTGGTCCTATGTAGAATGGCTTCAGGTTACCTAGTGACATAACATGTACCTGTTTCCTGAAGCTGTTTGAGGGTCAAGGGGGCCAACAATGTCAACTCTTACCTTTTCGAAGGGCACCCCAACCACAGTTAGTGGGAGTAAGGGGGCCTTCAGGTGGCCTCCTGCCTTGCCACTGGCTTAGCTGGTCACGGAGGGCCGACAAAAGTCCTTCACCATATGATTAACTAGCTTGCTCCAAGTTTGGATTTGGCACAGATGCACAGTTAGGAGAATGTCATGGGCTGGAGAGAGTAGGAACTCTCTGTACTGCTGGGGCACTCCCCACCTCCTGGTTGCACCAGGCTTGAGGTCTTTGGCCTCAGTGAACAGGAGGCCATCCTCCCAATATACCCTGTTGGTACCACTGACACTACCCTTTTCTTCCTGTGCATCTTCCTCTCTCAAGCTTTCAAGAGTGGGACAGATACTTTGTCCCTGGCACAGACCTACCCTAGAGGGGACCCCGGGCTAAGAGCTCTGGGTGGTAAGGCCCAGGTGCTTCAGGCTCAGTTCCCTCTGGGGATAATAAGTTGTCTTCCTGTCTGTCCCTGGCACAGATCTACCCTAGAGGGGACCCTGGGCCAAGAGCTCTGGGTGGTAAGACCCAAGTTCTTCAGGCTCAGTTCCCTCTGGGGATAACAAGTTGTCTTCCTGGGAAGAAGGGTTCTGACCTGTGGTATGTTTAGAAGCTGGTCCCGCAGTCTTCTTACCTTTTCTCTTGGAGGGTTGATATACTCTTTCAGGATCCAACACCTCTTTTTCACTCTGGCGTTTGCTCTGCGCCCTTGTTTTGACACAATCCCATTCCGATAGCCCAAGCATTGCTGCATTAGTACTCAATTCGACTTCAGCCCAGGGAGCTTGCTCCAAATAATTTTCAAGCAGACAGTCTACAGGGTTGGATAAGAACACAGCCACTTCTTTCTGTCCAGCTACTCGCCCCCAGTCAAAGGATACCTTAGCCATTGGGTGGATCTTTGTGACATTGTCAGCATTGGTGACAGGATATATTTTCCCTATCAGGTACTGATCTGAGTGGACTAGGCGCTGGGTCACCATGGTGACACTAGCCCCTGTGTCCCTCAAGGCTTCCACTTTAGTCCCATTAATCAAAGGCTGCTGCCTGCATATTAGAAGGCCAGGCAGCCCAGGATATATAGATACCCCTCTCACTGACTAATGTTGCCTCTGTGGGTTCACTGACATGGTCAGGCCACAACTATGTTCCCATTTGGAGATTAGCAACTGCATTTACTACGGGTGGATTAGAGGCTTTTTTTCTTGTTTTTATAGCTAGTGTCTCCAGTTCTGTTCCCTCTATTCTTGCAATCATGGTACCAAGCCTTGTTGGGATCAACGTTCCTATCTTTGTGCCTACCCCTAGGCTGTGAGGAGTCTCTGGGCCTACCCCCCTGAACAGGTTTTTGGGGGCCTGATGAAGACTCATCGTTTTTATTTTAGTTTCCATCTTTTGTTTGAGGGGACTTTTTGGCCCCTTTCTTTTGGTCTCCCCCACCAGTGGCTGTTTTGTTCACCCTTGTCTTGACCCAGTGTTCCGCCTTGTTCCCCAAGTCTACAGGAGAAAGTGGACCTAGGTCTACCAGGAACTCATTCTCATTGTAACAGGTATTCAAAATATGCTCTTTCATAAGTAAATTATACAGCCCATCATAATCTTGTGCCTTGTTACCTTCTAACCAGCCACCTGGCATTTTTACTGAATAGTCCACAAATTTTGGTGTTTTGAGTCTCCCTGAATCTAATTCTGTATTCTTCAGTTGTTAGCTCAAAGCCGTCAGTCAGAGTTGCTTTTATGAGGTCATAGGACTTGGCGTCTGCCTCATTCAAGGTCAGGAGTCTATCCCTGCACTTGCTTGAGAACAGTTATTTTAACAGAGAGCCCAAATGTCTTCTATCTACTTCCCTGGCTATGCAGGCTCTCTCATGGGCAGAAGACCACTTGGTGATATCATCACCCTCTGTAAAAGGTTGAACAACTCATTTTGGAACTTTTAGGTTGAAAGGCTTCTCTTTCTCCCTAGTTACGTGTATGCTGCCGCCAAAGATGGGTCCTAGGCCCATCTCTCTTCTTTTTATCTCTATTTCCAAAAGTCGAGCTTCCAAAGCCAGCCTTTGGGTCAACCTAGCTAGAGTCACATCCTCCTCTGAGGGGGCTCCTACCTCTGAGACAGAGGATCCTACTTCCTCCTCCTGAGCTTCATCAGAGTTGTCTTGAATCTCTGTTGTTGAGGGTTCCCCTTCATCTGCTGCATGGGCAGTCTCATACTCTGCCATAAGTCTCCTAAGTGTTTCTGTGGTGGCATGAGCACCAGTGTAAACCTGGTATCCTTTGTAGAGAGCCCTCAGCTTGGGATATTTCAACTCCAGCCATGGGGTCAGGTCAAGCTCCTGAGCCTGGTTCCCTGCATCAAACATTTTGCTTAGTAAAGTTGGGACCATTTTAACTTTGGGAAAAACTCTTGCAAACTTTCAAAAACTTTTTCTAAGGGCTAACTAGAGTAAATACTTTAATTTCTAATCACTCTTTTTAGGGACCAAACCAGGGCCCTAGCAAATAATTGCATTTTCTTATTTAAAAATAGTCCAATTGTAAAAAATACAACTGCAATTTTTAGAGTTATTTGTGTGCTCACATAGAGACAAAGTGGTATCAGCATATGTATCCCACCCCTGTACCACCAAATCTAGGATGCTGGCTCTCTGTATAGTGTACAAAAATGATGTGCACTGTGTAGAAAGTCCAAGCAACCCCACCTTGGTATCCAGAGGTATTATGTAGACCACTTAATGATCTATTTTTAGTGATAGCTTGGTCGAGCAGTTACGCTAATCTTGGAGAGGTGATACGGAGTTGTACTCACAGTATCAATTGTGGAAACTCAAAAGAATAACTCGAAACCAATTTACAAAACATACTTCAGATATTTATAAACATTTTAAGATCAAGATCATCAAAATAAGGTAAGTACTTTTTAAGGTATGATTTTTCAAAGTTTAGCAAAAATTATCTTTTTGTGCCTAATTACGCACTATAGGAATCAATGGGAGAAACATGAATGCATATAAAATCAGATATTGCTCTCACAAGTGTCACCTTTTGCTTTTAGATCGAGGTTATTGAGATGTCCTGTTGACCAGCAGGAGAAGTTTGGGCGGTTCCCGGTTTAAACAGGAGTATCAGCTAAAAGTCTTAGAGCTGGTGCAGAACAGCAAAGTGGGGCACTTGGAAACGCTCTGCACAGGAGGACTGTGGGAAGCTGGGTTTTGGCTGTAGTAGCCCCTACTTTTTGCCTGGAACCTGATGTGGTTTTGAACTGTAAGTGCACTGGGCCCCTACTGAACAGGTTCCCAGGGCCAGATCTCTTTCCCCAAAACTGTACTATGTATTGGCACTTCAGCCACCCTGTTAAATCCCTATTAAATGGTACCACTGGTACCCAGGGTATGGGTACTGAAGGGGGGTGGGGGAGCAGAGCTGCAGCACCAATTGTGCCACTCTGAGAGGGCCCACACCAACCTCATGCAGACTGCCATTGAAAGTGCATGACAAGGTGTATTTAAAAGTTGCAAACTCCACCTGGCACTCACAAGAGTGCCCTGTCCACTACCACTGTATTTAGAAAGACCGTAGTTCTTATCTTGAAATATATTTTGAATATCACATTAACTCTGACCCAAATGTAATAAATAGACAGCAGAGTATGTACACAGAAGTAAACATTACCCATTACTGTATAGAGAATAATAAGCCACACAAATAAAGACACTTTTCAATTAAATCTATTTGAGTGAAATCAATTGTTATACAGCAACCCAGACACACCTTCCTACGTGTAAGCTATCCATCACACATTGCACAATGTCCCAAACAACTGGATCCTGTCTCATATAGTAAAAAATATATAGCATGTATATCACAGCAGGTTTCCAAACAACCGCCTCTCATGACTCAGATAAAAAATATATGTGCCATAATTCACTCTGGACACGTCAATGAGTTTGTTAAGGCACAGTTGATGACGTTTCGAGCCTCTAGTGAATGAGTGGTTTCATCAGGACATGAATTAATGAAGGGACACCTAGGAAAAACCAAAACTTATAAAACACATGTACAAAAAAGTGCAAAGAAATCACTAAATGAATCCCTTATCATTGTGTCTGTGGATGAGCGTGTGAGTGTCTGAGTGGGTCTGTGAGTGGGTGCATGACGGTCCGAGTGGGTCTGTGAGTAGATGCATGAGTATCGGAGGGGGTCTTTATAGGAGGCTGGCTCTCTAGGTAGTGTACAAAAATGATGGCACTGTGCAGAGAGTCCAAGCAACCCCACCTTGGTATCCAGAAGTATTAATTAGACCGCCTAATGCTCTAATTTTAGTGGTAGCTTGGTCGAGCAGTTAGGCTAATCTTGGAGACGTGCTAAGCAATTGTTGTACTCACAGTATCAATAAATGTGGACACACACTCGAAAGAATAACGCAAGACCTATTTACAAAACTAGCTCCGCTTTTTATAAAACATTTTAAGACCAAGAGCATCAATATCAGATAAGTATTTTTTAAGTGATGATTTATCAGAGTTAAGCAAAAATAGTTTTTTGAGCGTAATTACGCACCATAGGAATCAATGGGAGAAAACGTTCAAAATGCATATAAAATCAGGCAATGCTCTCACAAATGTCACTTTATGTTTTTAGGTCAAGGTCCTCAGGATGTCCTGTGGGCCAGCTGGTGAAGTTTGGGTGGTTCCCGGTTCAAGCAGGAGCAGCAGCTGAAGGTCTTGGAGCTGGTGTAAAACGGTAAAGGGGGCCACATGGAAACACACTGCACAGGGGAACTTAAAGGTAAATCCAGTAGGTCCCCTTGGAGTGCAGAGGTTGCAAGGGGTTAGGGAGACCTAGAGCACAGCTGGTTTTCCTGTGCAAGGGCCAGGGAGGCCAGGTGCATTGCAGATAGGTCAGCCAGGGGCCGTGCATCCTAAGGTCCTTGGAGAGAGGTGCAGGTCACTTTGAGGGTGGACTGCATGTCAACACGGACACTCTGGGGGTGGTTCTGGGGTGTCCTAAAGTCCATAGACTGGGGCTTGCTTCTAGTTCACGAAGAGTCCGGAGTGGACTTTTGTTCTGGGTGTCCAACGTTGGGGGCCCTGTACTCAGGCTATGTCACATCTTAGCCGTTGGAGGTCACACTGTCACCAAACTTGGCACACTGTTAGGGTTTGTCCTCTGGGTCTGTTGGCTGAAATTGGGTTTGCCTGCTCTGACCGGTTCATTGGTCAGTGGCCAGTCAGTGAACCGGACTTCACTGGATGCTGCCTGCTGGGTGCAGGGAGTGATGCGTTCACTCTGGAGGGAGGTTCTCAGCAATTTTAGAAGGTTGGAGGTCCTTTGGGGTTTCTTAGAGTCCATCCAATGTCCAGTTGACCCCTCAGCGGCAATTGTCGAGTCCTGGGTGCAGCAGGCATGGTTTGGAGCCTTTTTCTTCTTTGCAGCAGGACTGCTGTTCTCGAGCCTTGGGTCTTCTTTGTCGCTGGTCTTTTTGTGTGCATTAAATCTGATCTGCAGGTCTGGGGATTCCCACTAAATACTGCATTTAGTGGGCATTTAGGGGAGGCTACACCCTCTTTGTGACCACTTCCTGTGGGAAGAGGTCACGTCCCTAACTCTGATAGGCTATTTTCATGCCACCCACTTAGGGGGGTTGTGTAGGTGGGGGGTGGTCACTCCTCCTATTCTGGCTGAGTTTTCCCGCCGGTTTTCCTGCTCAGGATAGTGGAAAAACCATTTGGCGGCCATCTGCTGCTAGCAGCAGAGTCAGAGGTCAGATTTCAAAGGCTGTAAAGCCTTTGGAGCTGACCGCTGGGCCTGTGTGCCTGCCTGGGGAAGGAGGTGTGACACCTCCACCTAGGACAATCTTTATGTTCTGGCTCCGGAGAGCAGATGCTCACACCACAGGAGTCCAGATCTGTGTCTGTTGATGACAGGCTGGTAAAAACGAGTCAGCAACCATGATAGGGCTGGTAGTTTTTGCAGGGGACACCTCTAAGGTGCCCTCAGAATACATGGTATAATAAATTCAACACTGGCATCAGTGTGTGTTTATTATTCTGAGTTGTTTGACACCAAACATCCCAGTATTCAGAGAGTCCATCATGTAGTTGGGGAACTTGTAATGAGCAGTGTCCAGCACATGTATTAACTATGGCTTCCTTCTACACTTACTATGTCTGAAGGTTTTGTAAAGACATAGTAGGGGCATATTTGCTCATGCAACATATGCCCTCACTTGCATTATAGTGCAGCCTGCCTTAGGCTGTCAGGCCTTCCAGAGGGGTGACTTACTTATAGTGCATGCAGTGTTAGTGGACAGGGCACTCGTAGTGAGTGCCATGTTGAGTTTGCAACTTTTAAGTACACTTTGTCATGCACTTGGAATGACAGTCTGCATGAGGCTCGTGTGGGGCCTCTCAGGAGGGCACAATTGGTGCTGTAGCTCTAAGGGGCCCTCTTCAGTACCCATGTATTAGGTACAAGGGGCACCATTTACTAGGGACTTATGAGTGTGGTTGAAGTGCCAGAACATGGTACAGTTTTGGGGAAAGGGATCTGGCTCTGGGAATCTGTTTAGCAGGGGCCAAGGGCACTTACAATTTTGAACCCACATCATTTCCAGGAATAAAGTGTGGGGGGGGGGGGCTGACTGTGCACAAAGACTACCTTTCCCACAATCTGTGAGTGGGTCTCTGAGTGTCTGACCTGGTCTTTTTGTATGAGTGTTACTGTGTCTGTGAGTGGGTGCATGAGTATGTCAGTGGGTCTGTGCGTGGCTTTATGATTGACTTAATGGGACTCTGAGTGGGTGTATAAGTCTCTGCCTAGGTCTGTGCGTGGGTGTGTGAGTATCTGAGTAGGTCTGTGAGTGGGTGAATGACAGCCCCAGTGGGTTTGTGAGTGTCTGAGTGAGTCTGTGAGTGGTTGTCTGAGTATCACTGTGTCTGTGAGTGGGTGCATGAGTATGTCAGTGGGTCTCTGAGTGGGTATATGAGTGACTCAATGGGTCCTTGAGTGGGTGTACAAGTATCTGCCTGGGTCTGTGGGTGGATGTGTGAGTGTCTGAGCGGGTCTGTGACTGAGTGCATCAGTGTGTCAGTGCGTCTGTGAGTGGGTGTGTGAGTGACTCAGTGGGTCTCTGAGTGGTTGTGGAAGTGTCCGTCTGGGTTTGTGAGTGACTGAGTGAGGCTGTGAGTGGGTGCATGACGATCCAAGTGGGGCTGGCAGTGGGTGCTTGAGTGGGGACTGTAAGTGGGTCATTGTCTGAGTATCACTGTGTCTGTGAGTGGGTGCATGAGTACGTCAGAGGGTCTGTGAGTGGTTGTATGAGTGATTCAATGGGTCCTTGAGTGGGGCTGGGAGTGGGTGACAGGGGGTTATTACAAATTTGGAGGAGGTGTTAATCCGTCCCAAAAGTGACGGTAAAGTGACGGATATACCACCAGCCGTATTAAGAGTTCCATAGGATATAATGGACTCGTAATACGGCTGGTGGTATATCCGTCACTTTACCGTCACTTTGGGGACGGATTAACACCTCCTCCAAAGTTGTAATAACCCCTGAGTGTCTGAATGGGGACTGTAAGTGGGTGTATGAGAGACTCAGTGGGTCTCTGTGTGGGTGTGTAAGTGTCTGGGTCTTTGAGTGGATGTGTGTGTGACTATATACTTTTTTATTTTCTTGTGGGTCTCTGAGAGAGTGTACAAGTGTCTGTCTGGGTCTGTAAGTGGGTGCATAAGTGTCGTAGTGGGTCTCTGACTGTATGCATGAGTGCCTGAGTGGGTCTGTGCCATGAATAAGTGCCTGAGTGTGTCTGTGAATGGGCGCTTCATTATCTGAGTGGGTCTGTCAGTGGGTGCATATGTATCAGTGGTTCTGTGAATGGGTGCATGAGTGTGTGACTAGGTCTGTGAGTGGGTGTGTGACTCTAAGTGGGTCTGTGAGTGGGTGCATGAGCGTTAATGGGTCTGTGAGTGGGTGCATGAGTGTATGAATGGATCTGTGAGTGGGTGCATGAGTGTCTGGATGGGTCTGAGTTGGTGGGTGTGTGTCTGAGTGGGTATTTCAGTGGGTGCATGACTGTCACTGTGTCTGTGATTAGGTGCATGAATATGTTAAGTGATCTGTGAGTGGGCGTATAAGTAACTCATTCAGTCTCTGTGTGGGTGTGCAGGTCTCAGTCATGGGTCTGTGGATGGGTGTGTAAGTGTTTGAGTGAGTCTGTGAGTGGGTGCAATACATTCTGGGTGGGTCTGTGAGTGTGTGTGAGTATCTGAGAGGGTCTGTGATTGGGTGTCTGAGTGTCTGAATGGGTCTTTCAGTGAGTGTATGAGAATCACTGTGTCTGCGACTCAGTGGGTGCATGAGTATCTCATTGGGTCTGTGAGTGCGTATGAGTGACTCAAGGGGTCTCTGAATGGGTGTACAACTCTCTGCCTGGGTCTGTGCATGGGTTTGTCAGTATCTGAGCAGGTCTGTGAATGGGTACATTAGGGTCTGAATGGGTCTGTGAGTGGTTGCCTGAGTGTCTAAGTGGGTCAGTGAGTGGTTGTATTAGTGATTCAGTGGGTCTCTGAGTGGGTGTACAATTGTCTGTCTGGGTCTGTGGATGGGTGTGAGAATGTCTGAGTGGGTCTGTGAGTGGGTGCATGAGTGTGTCAGTGGGTCTGTGAGTTGGTATTTGAGTTACTCTGTGGGTCTTTGAGTGGGTGTACAAGTGCATGTCTGGGTCTTTGGATGGGTGTGTGAGTGTCTGAGTGGGTCTGTGAGTGGGTGCATGAAGGTCTGAGTGGGTGTGTGAGTGGGTACCTGAGTGTCTGAGTGGGTCTTTAAGTGGGTGTATAAGTGACTCAGTGGGTCTCTGTGTAGGTGTATAAATGTTTGGGTCTGTGAGTGGATGTGTGAGTGACTGTGTTTCTATTTTTTTTTTTTAATGTTAGGCAAGGTTTGCGGTTACATCGTGGTGTTACACGGGGGCAGCGCTGAGTGCTGCGACGCAGTTGTACCTCCGGGTGTGTGAAAAAAGGGATTTTAACCTTTTCAAAAGCATAACAGACCCCCCAGACATGTTTTAATAAGCCTCATGAAATCAGAGTACCTCTACCCTGACCCCTTCTATTGCCCCCAATTCCATCCCCCAGGACCACTGCCCAGTTGGTTATATGGCAGCTGCAACTTTCTGCACAGGTTGCGGCAAGTCAGGCATAGTACTGCTTCTGGCACGCAGAGTCGCAGCGCTCCATGTAGAATCCGCATCCCTATATATACGAATTTGTTTTTCACTTAATAAGTAGAAAACTGCAGATTGGATTTACACCCAATAACCAAAAAGCCTCATTCTGGACCAAGAGCTACCTTTCTGCCAAATTTGGTGTAATTCCATCCAGTAGTTTGGGCACTATCGCTGTTCATAATCCCTATGGACAAATTAATGGGAAAACGTGTTTTGGGACCACCCCTTTTTCTTGGCTTCTGCGTTACGGATCACCCTAAAACTTTCCAGACAACAGCTGAGGTGGTGTCCGTTGTTTTTCTGAAAATTTCGTGAAGCTTCATCAAACGACACCAAAGTTATTAGCAAAACAAAAAACACTTTTTTCTATAGAAACTAGGTCCTATCTATAACTACCTAATGGATTATGATCTAGGTTGTGTGTGTATATATATATATATATATATATATATATATATATATATATGTATATGTAGTTTTACATATGCTTTTAAATTATATATTCAAATGTAACTATTTTCTATAGAAACTAGGTCCTATCTATAACTACCTACTGCCACTAGGTAATATATATATATATATATATATATATAGAGAGAGAGTTTTACATATGCTTTTATATCAAATATTCATATTTAACCCAGTTTTGTATTTTCTTGGGAAATATTGTGAAGATTCATCAACCGGCACCAAAGTTATTAGCAAAACAAGAAATGCTTTTTCTATAGAAAATAGGTCCTAACAAAAAAAATACCTAGTGGTGCCAGACACTAGGTAATATATATATATATATATATATATACATATATTTATATATTCACTGTAAAAACAAGGGTTACAGGGACGTTATAGTTAGGTTCATGTTTTACCCACACAAACCCATAGAAATTCAGCAGTTATAGTTATACTTATGTTAAGAAACTATAACTCATAGCCTAAAGTTACTTTCTGGCATGAGTTATAGTTTCTTCAGATAACTATCTCTGTTGCCATATTGTCACCAGCTAGTAATGGTTTGAGATCCCTTGCATGCTGGTGGCGATTTTTCTCCAAAAGTCCTACATCTGTCAATGCTGGTCTGCTGGGAGACATATTGGCAATTTTCCTGTTCCCGAACGACATTCCTTTTATGAAAGTTGTGAACAGGAAAAGCACTATTGAAACATCTGCCTTAAGTAAGGCAGGCCTTCCAGTACTGTTTAGCTGGGAGTACTGTGGCACATGGTCTGTCAGCAAAGGGTTTCCAACAACAGAGTTTCTGATACTCTGCTGATACTCTGCTGTAAGCTCAGTATTTACCTGACTCTAAATGAGATGGGTGAACTCAGATTTTGATGGACAGGGTGTTGCTGATTTTTGAAGGATGGTCGCTTACTACAAATGTCTACATACGAGCCTAAACGTAGGTGACCTTTTCTCCTGGTCACAGTGAGGCAGGTTCACCTGTCCTGATAATGTTCAAGGTTGCAATATGTAGATGATATATTTTAAGGATACAGAACTATTGATAGCGCGTCCAATCCTTATAAATTACTCATATTTGGACACGCTGGAGGTCGGTGAACCTTTTGACCGAGTTGAGTTCTCCTCATCCAAAATTAGTCGGATCCCTCAAATCAATAACTAATAATCCTTTATAATCAATAACCAATACTCAATTAGTAATCAAACAACACATTAGGAATCAATAACAATCAGTAATTTGACACACCATGACCATTCAGTCATGAATAACCACACCTGTTTATTAAAAGTTAATGAGTTTATTTCCCTATATTAACAAAGCTAACACAATATATGTAAGTCTCAAAATCAAATGGTATACATATACGAACATTACTAGCTGTCCATAGCGACGGAAGAAACGCAATCTACGCAAAATCTGGATTATAATGCACTCGGTTATAGCAATGCAAATCACTAATAAAAGTAGCTGAATTTGACTAATTTCATACATCAGTCAGCATAAAAAGATTTCAATTCAGCATGGTGCATCAAATGAGTACCTAAACTAACTTCTGATTAGCATTGGCTTGTGGTGCTTCATGCAAAAGAATTTAATCAACATGAATTTAGAAAACTTCTAATTGGGCTCTGTCAAAATTAAGAAGTTGATACCTAAGAAGGAAAACACAATGCATAATACATTGTATCCTTTTATAATTACCAATTACAATCAGCATTCAAGGTAAGTCTTCGTCCTTCAGGCACCGGTTCGATCAGCATGGGGCAGATTTCAAAAGGGGCAAAGTTAAGGCAAGTTTTCCTTGCGTCAGCGAGGAAAATGGGGCAAAAAGTTACTGCATGGGCAAGACGGGGTAAAGTTAAAGTCTCTAGGGTGAGAATTCTTAAAGTCTCTTTCTCTGGGATAGAAAAAATGCATCAAAGTGTCACTTAAAATGGCGTCTATATCTGGCTTCAAAATGGCATCAAAGAAAATGGCTGACTTCTCTTTGTCCGGTGGGTTTAAGTAAGAAACGTTCCAAATTCTTCAGGGTCTTCCATTGGAGGGTTCATAGGGTGGCTTCTCTTTGACCAATGAATAGTGTATTTCTCTTCGACCTAATTTAGACATAAGGTGACCATGGAGTTTTGGAACACAAGTAGCAACAAAGTTTGCCAATTATTTCTGTATCAGTGTCTTTATTGTCTGCACCTGCAGAAACTGACCTTGCTTCAAAGGGGATGAAACTTGCCTAACACGAAACCTTGAGATAAGTGTATAAGTCATCTACTGGAAAAATACAGCCTTAAAGTTTAAAATACGCTTTTGTTAATACAAGTGAAAACCACGCAGTTTAATTTGAGACCAGGCAACTAGGCCAAAGCCTCTGCTAAATTTAAGCTAAGCATATAACAGTTTCAACAAGAAAATCACAGAATACATTTGCAAATATGACGGATTACTACATTGTTGCTTCTTCATGATTAATATAAGCTTGTTTATAATGATGGCGAACTACTTTGTGGGCACATTTTCCCACATACATTATTTTTCTCTGCTATAATCACATTTTCTTATACGATTTTGTTACATGATATATGAATGTTTGTTAGTCTTTCTTTTTCTGCTTCATCACTATCGAATATGACATTCACAACCTATTTATGCTCCTTCCATCTTTTCCCAAGCACCACTGAAAACTGAAAAAATGCACTTGTTAGAAATGGGGTCTTTGGTTGACAGTCAGGTTACCCCCTGTCCCAGCAAGGACCCTCACTCTAGTCAGGGTAAATCACACGCAATCCAAATCATCCTTTGCCCACCCTCTGGTAGCTTGGCACTGAGCAGTCAGGCTTAACTTAGAAGACAATGTGTAAAATATTTGTGCAATAAATCATGCAATAACACAGTATAGAACCACAAAAATACACCACACAGTGTTCAGAAAAATATATAATATTTATCTGGATAAATGCAGGTCAAAACAATTAAAATGCAAAAAGTATATGTTGAAAATATCACCTTAAAATGATATAAAGTGTCTTTAGTCTTTCAGGCACAAAGTACCTGGTTTGGGTTCAAAATCTCCGCAAAGAACCACAGAGCAGGAGATGCATGGAAAACAGGGAGGTGTGCGTCGATTTCTCGGGCCGCACACGGCAATGCATCTATTTTTCACGCAGGAATGGCTGTGCGTTGATTTCTGGCACTTGGTCTTGGATCCTCTTCGGGTTGTGGGGTTTTCAGACGCCCCGGGGATGATACGTGGATTTCTGGCACTGACAGGATGCAGTCACAGGGGCTGCGTCGATCCAGTGGCCGTTGCGTGGAAATTTCTACCGCACAGCAGGCGCTGTGTCGATTCCTCTCTGGAAGTCAGGCTGCGGCGTTTCTGGCAGGCTGTGCGTTGATTTTCACTGCACAAGGAGTCCTTCTTATAGAGATGAAGTCTTTTTGGTCCTGAGACATCAGGGAACAGGAGGCAAACTCTATCCAACCCCTTGGAGAGCACTTCTCACCACAGCCAGAGAGCAACAAGGCAGCAGGGCAACAGCAAGGAAGCAGTCCTTCACAGAAAGCAGTCAGGTGAGTCCTTTGGGCAGTCAAGCAGTTCTTCTTGGCAGGATGCAGGTTCTGGTTCAGGTTCTC
Source organism: Pleurodeles waltl (assembly GCF_031143425.1). Classification (NCBI taxonomy): domain Eukaryota; kingdom Metazoa; phylum Chordata; class Amphibia; order Caudata; family Salamandridae; genus Pleurodeles; species Pleurodeles waltl. The sequence continues at coordinate 1,143,655,360 of NC_090439.1, forward strand.
TTCTCCAGAAACTGTGAGTTGGTAGGGGCAGAGGCCCTGTTTAAATACCCATATGTGCCTTTGAAGTGGGGGAGACTTCAAAAAGTGGCTTAGAAGTGCACAAGGTCCCCTTTCAGTTCAATCCTGTCTGCCTGGGTCCCAGTAGGGGGTGTTGCAGTCCTTTGTGTGAGAACAGGCTACTGTCCTTTGACATGTAAGTTTCAGACCCTCCACCCTCCCAGCCCAAGAAGACCCGTTCAAAATGCAGATGTATGCAAGTGAGGCTGAGTATCCTGTGTTTGGGGTGTGTCTGAGTGAATGCACAAGGGAGCTGTCAACTGATCCCAGCCAGACGTGGATTGTAGGGCACAGAAGAATTTAAGTGCAGAAAAATGCTCACTTTCCAAAAGTGGCATTTCTAAAATAGTAATATTAAATCCAACTTCACCAGTCAGCAGGATTTTGTATCACCATTCTGGTCATACTAAATATGGCCTTCCTACTCCTTTCAGATCAGCAGCTACCACTCAAACAGTATTTGAGGGTAGCCCCAATGTTAGCCTATGAAGGGACCAGGCCTCACAGCAGTGTAAAAAACAAATGTAGGAGTTTTACACTACCAGAACATGTAAACTACACAGGTACATGTCCTCCTTTTTGCCTACACAGCACCCTGCCCTATGGCATACCTTAGGGGTGACTTGTATGTAGAAAAATGGGAGTTTTAGGCTTGGTAAGTACTTTTAAGTGCCAAGTCGAATTGGCAGTGAAACTGCACACACAGGCCTTGCAATGCCAGGCCTGAGACAAGATAAGGAGCTACTTAAGTGGCTGGCACAATCAGTGTTGCAGGCCGACTAGTAGCATTCAATCTACAGGCCCTGGGCATATCTAGTGCACTTTACTAGGCACTTATAAGTAAATTAAATAATCCAATTAGGTATGATTCAATGTTATCATGTTTAAAGGGAGAGAGCATATGCACTTTATCACTGGTTAGCAGTGGTAAAGTGCACAGTCTTAAAACCAGCAAAAACAGTATCTAAAAAGTGGAGGGAGGGAGGCAAAAAGTTAGGGGTGACCACCCTAAGACTGTCCGGTCTAACAGCACTCATGACAGTTCTTAGTATATTTGTTCCAACTAAATGATCTGACACGAAGAGTGCCAGGAAAAAAGGGTCCACCTGATGGGTATTGTTGAAAATGTAGTGAAGGGGCAGCAGAAAACTAAAGCTGTGATGCTGATGCTATAGGTGACTGTGAGCCTCTGCCATGCCTGGGTGTCCAGAGACTTGAAGCAGATGGTAGAATGGAGGGTGATGGTGCCCGTCTCCTCATGCTCTCATGGAAGGAGAAAAGCACTGACATCAGGTCAGGAAGAAAAGTGAAGGCTCAGAGAGTTATGAGGATGGTGGCAGCTATTTTACTTTTAATACTAAGGTAAGAGGAGGGTGTTGGCAAGAGGAAAAAGATGCCAGCTATTTTATTTTCTCACACAATTCTTGAATAGATTGAGGGATGAACAGAGGGTGATGGAGGAGGGAGGCACAACTGTAGGTGTATTAGGATTGTGGTGTTCCCCAAAACACTGAAACTACAATATCCATGGGACACAATATCGAGGACAGCATATTGAAAAGAAAGTATTGACAGGTCTAGATTGTCTATGCCCAGCTCCTCATATATGCAGGGCCAACTTTAGCCCTGGTGGCGCCCACTGCGCCAATGTTTGTTGGCACCCCCCGCCACTAATACCCTGGCTTCCACTCTTTAACAGTGCCCCTGAAGTCTCCATAACCGCTCTCTCCCAGATGCATTTAATTACTTTTATAGCGCCACTCATACTAGTGTAAGGTGTTAGAGCACTTTGCACACATTACAAAGAGACAATTATTCATACATGTGTAAATCAGTGCATTGGAAATATTACCTAAGACAGAGGGCTACAAGGTGTAGGATTCACATGTCACCCAATCTGGTAGGCTGTATAGTTTAAGAGTTCTTGGTCTGGAGAAGCACAAGCTCAGAATTTAAAATGATTTCTACCCAAATGAACCCTTATTGCAACATTAGGATAATAAAAGACTGAGGAAAATCATAATGCTATAATATATACCTTGCAGTTTGCATGCAGGTTTTTGATGAAAGTTGATAGCTCACTGTTCTGCATTAGGGTTTTATCTTAAAAACTGCAAATAACAAAAGGAGATAAAAGCAGTAAGCCACTGACCTATTTGTGTCATATGCTCTTTGTGATCTGCATGGTACATGTTCTTTGCGGCAGGCATATTAACCTTCTATGCTCCCTTATGATGAGTTCTCTTTCTCCAGGAAGAACATTAATCACTGGAGTTCTCTTGAGATTTTTATTATTTCCTGAAAATGGCTGGTGGCAAGAACGCAGCAGCAGGTGCGTTTTAATTTAAATCCACATTATATTTGCGAACATTCGCCCCCACTTGAACTCAGCACCCGGTGCAGTGACACCAGTCGCACCACCCTAGCGCCAGCCCTTCATATATGTATGTACGTACGTGATATGTACATCTTGAAAGTATGTAGATGTGGCATTAGTAATAGTAAATCTCTACTTTCCTAGATGCACTTACCTTTCAATATTTGGTGCCTCCATTCTTTTTGCACCTCGATATTCTTGTACTACGATATTCTTAGTGTCGATATAGACATCCGCATCAAGTCGCTTTTATTTAATTTTTTGATAAACACAATAACCTAGTATGATTGCCAATCATCAAAAGCACATTTGCTGCTAAAGGTATTGCACATCTTGCATAACACTTCTCAATCCATGCATTAGAAAAGTGAAAACAAATAATCCTCGCCCCCCCAAAAATCCCAAATCTGTCCCCTACAAGGCAATAATAAATCTTATACATACACACCTTGCAATAGTTTTTTTCCTGGACGTGAATTTGGTATGTAAGGCATCATCACATTAGATCAGAGCGAACTATTTTAGTGTTTAAAAACCAAACATATGCAGGGATGGTGCGCACCAGGGTCAGAGAGGTATCTATCCATGGAGAACATGTTGATTAGAAACCATTACACTGTCAGCCATTCCACTGGAGGCCCTCTCCATTGCCAGCCTCTTACAAAGTCATGAAAGTGGAGGAATCTCAGACTCCCGCCAGTGAGCCTCTAGCGTCATCTTGGCTGATCCCAAAAAATCCACATTAGATGACCGGAGAGTGTTTGATATTTGAGATTATGAAAGCGGAGACAGAATACATTTTCTGCAGTAGCTGGAATAAGGTATATTTAATTCATATGTTTAAGAATGTTGTTGCAATAGCGTTTAAAATGAGTGCCATCCATCAAATATACCTAAGATATCCCATCGACCTTCACTCCCTCCGGCATTAGGGTTAGACATAGATTAGAATTTTTTATGTTTCAAAGGTTAAAGATACCAATGGAATATGATATCTGATGGCGCGTGATCTTCTCCTACTTACATTTCAGAAGTGCATAAAAGGGCAGTCAACATTCACCACCCTCAGAGAGGAGTGTGGTAATCAATTTAATCGAACATCAATTTTGCATCCTGACAGTCCAACAATCGGAGTCAAGAATGTAGACACACCATGACCCATTTGGCCACAAAAGTAAAACTCCAAACAGGTTAACATTTTCAAAGCTTTATTCCCTATAACCGCAGTGCTAATATAGATGAAAACCATAGGCTGATCAAAGCGTCTAAAGAAATACAATCTAGATAACATTAACACAATCAAGCATTCTAGCAGAATAACACTGAATAACAAGATAATTATGTGTGCAACAGAAACCGATTTCAATGTGAGAGCAGATGTTACTGACATAATCAAGACTTTGACAAATGTAATTTGTTTGCGATCTGGGTCATCCCTAATACTATCACAGATTTGGATTGGCATGTGCGGGAACGGGCTGACACATGCAACAAAAAGCAAAAGACAAAGAAAAACAAAAATAATTTGAAAAATCATCTCTCTAGGGCACTAACTAAAATACATGCTGATGTGAGATGACTCCGCTGTAAAGGAAAACAAAAATATTAAATTGCATATTATACCTTTCCTTAAGTGACCGCAGGCAGGAACGTTCACCGAGACAGAGTGTTGGCATCTTCAGACCATCAGTAGACAGCTTTCAGGGACTGTGCAGAACACGGGCTGCACGTGGACAAGGGAAGTAATTCAGAAAGAGATGGACATAGCAATACTGAACATCATTAGCATAGGGGCAACTAAACCAGTGACAAAGGCTTAAACTGAAAGGATTGTTAAGGATAAACTCCACTGAACATAACAGGGTCAAAGACAGAGGATGGTTTAAAGATATAGGGCTTGATTAAGACCTTGGTGGATGGGCTACTCCGTCACAAAAGTGACAGATATCCTGCCCGCCGTTTTACAAGTTCCATAGGATATAATGGGACTTGTAATACAACGGACAGGACAGACGTCACTTTTGTGACGGAGTAGCCCATCCACCAAGGTCGTAATCAGGCCCATAGACTCAAGCAAAATACAGAACTGGGTCTCAGGACAATCAAGAGCAGACTGTTTCGTCTGGGTCTCGGGCCAGACTAACTAAAGTTCCAAAAGTCTCTAGCTTCTCTCCAGTTGGTCAGAGACGATGGGCTTATGCCCGCTGAGATGATCCACATCCAATCACGTCAAGCTACGTCCATCAGGTTGCAACTTTTCCAACTCCTCTCATGGATGATATGAAGACAGCATGGTGTACTTCCTTGGTTGCGTTGACAACTAACATTTAAAACACATTTGAAACATTACACTACTTTCCCAGGGATAGTAAGATGATTCCAACAGTTCCCACCCCATAATGAATGGGCTTTGTGAATACAGCAGTAAGAAACAAAATTAGTTACAATATTCCAGGCCACTAAACCCTGACTTCAGCAGCTAATACAATGGAAGATTCACTAACACATGAACACGCCTAGGAAAGAATTCTGATCAAAATGGACATGATGAAGCAGCTTTTTCTTCCTTATGACTGCAAAACGAGCTAAAGGTGTAATCTACTTAAGCTATTTCCAGTACATTACAATCCGAAGTTATTATACCCAAGGCCTACTGCGCACTTTACAATTTCAAATCACATATGCATAAGCAAATCATTTATTAATAAATGTTATTACTGCATGGTCTTAAGAATGATTATAGCATACATTTTATTTTTCTACACATATATCTCCACGTTAATAAAAAACACATGAATCAATGTAAGTACAGTTAAATCATTATTAATTTTAACCATTGTAATATACTTCAGACATTATAATTCACCATTTCAATTAATTTTCATCATTATTCTGTTTAAAATAGAGGCATGACATTTTCACACGCAATGTTCTACAATGACGGCCACAATGTCCACCACTGATTTAAACAAATACATTTTACATTTCATTCTCAGTATTCTCAGTTAAGCATTTTAGTGCATCATTATTAAGAATAGCAGATGCCACTGTCTATGCCACTAATTAGTAGCTTTTGATCTCTATCAATCCCTCCTCTGTTGGCTATACATTCTGTCACAAAAGGACACTTCTCATTCATAATGAGACCGTTCAAAGCCTTGTACTTTGATAACACATAGTTCTAGGTCTGCAGTAATCCTCAAATCTTCATAAGTCTTTATAATATCTGCCTCTCATAAATTCTAGTTGTATTTCTCTCCTTGTCTGTTTATTCTTCTCTCTTTGTACCTTCCCGAACTTGTATGCTCTTTAAAATCTAAGTGAACATATAATGCACACTGCCACAATTAGTAATCGTCGCAGGATCATTCTCACAATACCTTGTCCAAGATCACCAAACCAATTTTGTGAATCCTTCACCTATTGTTTCCCAGACATTAGTCTGTTTCCGGTCATTCTGGTCAGTTTTAAGTCTATACAGGTTAGACATTGGGGGCCAGATGTGTCAAACTCAAATTTTTTATTCCCTAAATAGCGAATTTTAATAAATAGCTATTTAGGGAATGCAAAGTACTGTGTAACAAAATAGCAATTCACTAATAGTGTTTCTTAAGGTTCCAATTGTTATTAGGGATTGCTACTCCGTTCATTCCTATGGGCCTATAGGTGAAAATGGTTTTGCGATTTCCTTATAGGAATGCACAAATTAGGAAATGCAAAACCAAGGGTGCTGAGGGTCTAAGGCCCCCTTTGATGCACCCCCCCCAAAACACAATTGTGCACATGTAAAGCGCACACATGCCTTATGGACACGCATGTGCTGCATGGCACTTAAAAAAATGCATTTTAATGCATTTTTGAAAATTGCACATGGTTACCACCAACTTGGAGTTGGGTGTAATGGCATTTCCTAAACGCCCAGTTCGCATTTAGGAAATGCTTGTTACATGTGCAAAGGGAATTGCAAATAGGGATTCCCTATTTGTGATTTCCTAGTTAGGGAATCACAAATTGTGATTCCCTATTGGGAGTCACAATTTTTGGAAATCTCAAAACATGTGATTCCCTAAAATGCCTTTCATACATTGTGAAAGCCTATTTTGCATTTGCAAACGGAGGAATTTACAGATTCGAAGTGTTTGTAAATGCAAAATCTATTAATACATCTGGCCCTTCCTTTCTTACCTCTTTGCTATTATCCAGGATAGAGGTACAGCAATGTTGCGCCTTCAGGACTCGACAGACTCCGCCATCTTTTGCAAGGTGGTTCAGAAGAACCAGAGATCTTACGATACCATTTGGTATCCATTAGGAGCATTGGATATTTTATCAACTATAGTTGACAACTTTCTTATCTTAATATCATTCAAGGTCACTCCCACTGAAGGAATGATTTCTCCAAAAATATCTCATGTAATTTCAGCACTACCCACTCCCCTTTCAGCTCTCCATTTCTCCTGTCCTTTCTACTCAGGATTGTCCACTTGATAAATGTTAAGAAAAAGAACTCCTAAGTAATGTGCCATGCCATCCTTTCGGCAGCATGCAATAGGGGTTTTTACCACAAATGTAATGTACTCAAGGCACTGTGGGGTCTTGTCCATCTAACATGAAATCCCAGACCCTCTTGAATAGGAACACGTCTGCACTTACTCGTTCCCACAAATTTATTGTCAGTATTTGATTGAGGCCTGTATATACAAAGCTTCCCTACATGTTGCCAATCTGAAGCTAAGCGTCCTTGTGTATCAGATGTGCTGTGTGTAAAATCTTTCTTATGATCATGTAAAACTAAACCCTTATCTATCCTTTCTTTAATTGCTTTTCTTCTGTCATCAGCTTGGTTGAGAACGTTTTTCTCCACCTGTGGAAGTATGCATGTGAGGTTATTTTTATGGGCATATGCTGTTGTTCCAAATGTTAATGTCGTTCAAAGAACCCCTGCCAAAATCTATGTTCTTAGATTTAGCGGTGCTGCTTAAATAATGATTAATAGGGACAAAGGAGAAAACTGAATCATAATTTGCATAAAAATACTGGATGAATTCTTGATTGTAAAGATGTGTTAATAAAAGACTGCAACTAATGCCATATGTTAAAGGTAAGCAATGATAGGTAAACCTTTCCTGCACTGGTGAAGGAATCTGGGTACACACATAACAAATTTGTGCATCCATTGTCTCCACATAATCATACAGCAAGCTATAATACCTGTTGGAAAATAAATCTCCCTTTGAGTTATCTAAGTGTAGCAGTCTCTCATCCTTGTAGAATTTATCCAGCTTGGATGGTTTAGTTCCCTGCACTGGCATTGCTGTGCTTGATACATTATTTCTCACGGAAATACTCAAATCTGCAAACAATAAAATACTCACAACCACACACAATGGCTAAGCCAATACACACACACACCTGCATTTAATACGCTTATCTTGCTCCGGATTCATGGCCTATACGGAATCAGAAAGAAAATGAAAATGAAAAAGTTTGAAGTCAAAACAAAGCAGGCAAAACCAAAAAAAACTAAATTCAGCTTCTTAAACTTAAATTCTTTTGGAGTTATGTACAGCAGCTTTCAGCCTCTGAAATGTTCATCGTGTTCAAAAGATTTTTCTTTAGTAGATCACAGTCAGGTGATCACTGATTATCACCTACAGTGTGTAATGACTCTCTTGGTCATTTGGCAAGGTTATTTGAAAGCTCAGTTCAAATGCGATTTCAAGAGCCAAGAAGTTTAGCTGTGTTCTCATGGTCAAAACAAAAGACCATAAAATTGTTCTCCCATTTATTTGCAGCAAGGTAAGTCCATTCAGGTGACTTGCCACTCTTTTCCTCTTTGATTTCCATCCAGCACTGATCTCCCCGTCACTCAGCTCTGCTCCCTCAGTTGCTTTAGTTATGGTAGGAAGCACATCCGGAACTTACTCAAATGCGGGTGTAGGTCATTTGTCTCCTCTCACAGCTCTTTCTGTGTGTGCAACTGGACTTACAGCACTTCTTGGTCTGTCAGGAGTCAACTGACTTTGACTTGATTGTTTTGCATTTTCAACCACTTCAGAAGGAGTCAATAGGCTTTCAGCTGCTTCAGGAAGGGTCAGTTGACTTTGGCTTTGTTCCCCTTACACTTAATTGCTTCAGGAAGAAGTAATTGACTTTGACTGGACTCTCCTGCAATCTTAGCTGTTACCAGGTTACCTGGCTCTTCACCAGTTTGCACAACTTCTGTGTCAGCCACTTGTTCGGTCCTCTCAGCTTGGACATCCTGCACCCCGCTCTTTCAGTTGCACTCTCAGGGGGACACATTCTTCATCATCCAGTGGGCAAAGAACTTTGCGTGTGCGGCTTGCGTGGATCCAGTTTGGAAGACCAGCACACTTCACAGCTGTAGTTGTCACCAGGATCACTTGCTAAGGGCCTTTCCTCCTTGGTACAAGGCAAGACTTCCACACATGTTTCTTCACCACCACCCAGTCGCCAGCCCTCAGGCTGTGATACTGATCTTGAGTAGTTGGTACTGTTGCAGCTTCAACCTGATGAGACAAAGAGCGAACCACATCAGCTAGTCCTTTGCAGTAATCCAGCACTAAGTTATCTGTCATGCTCACAAGTGCATTTGCAGTTACAGCTGGTAGTCTCATTGCCCGCCCCATCAGAATCTCATGGAGGGACGGTCCTGTCTTCCTCTCAGGGGTGCTACGCATGCTCATCAATTTAAGATGTAATACATCAGGCAATTTCAATGTTGTTGAAGCACACACTTTTGCCAATCAAGTTTTTAAGGTACCATTCATTTGCTCCACCAATCCAGATGCTTCTGGTCTGTAATTGCAGTGCAATTATTGCTCAATGTTTAAGGCTGCACACAACAGTTTTATGATTGTGTGATTAAAGTGAGATCCTCTATCTGATTCCAAAGAGGTCGAAAATCCAAAGTGCGGTATTAGCTCCCTGAGCAGCATTTTAGCTACAGTAAGGCTATCATTTCTGCATGCAGGGTAGGCCTCAACAAGAGCATACTTCAGTCTGTTACAAGTAGGCATCTCAATGAAATCAAGCTGCATCCTGTTAAATGGACCACCCGACTGGCCTATGTGGCTCAAGCTCACCACAGTGCTCTTTCCGACAAAACCATTGCATCTCTGCTGAGATGTGCCTGTCCATGACAATATCTTGCCATCGGTGTTAGTAGACAATTTGGCAATACAGCTTGTCCTTCATTTGAAATCCAGATCTCATCATCTTCCCTCTGCACACAACCTACTCTACACCATCCAACTTCAGCGCGCTTCTTCTGGGGCTTCATCCTGCAACCTCCCAATCTCTTCCCAGGTGTCAACCACTGACAGTAGATAGCTTTGACTTCTCTCATCAGTACCACTTCCACCACCCCACTCTTCATTGAAGGTGACACTAGGGAGGGCACAAGAACTGGCGATTTCGTCAGCATATGTATTGCCTAATGAGATGTAATAATTCTACTTCTGATAGGCTTCTCATTTTACCAGAGCTACTCTCTCAGGCCTTTGTAAAGCTTTCAACAAACTGTGAATTTGGTCCCCACTTTGAATTGGTGATCCTGAGGAGGTCATAATACCCCTCTGGGACCACAACTGCCCAAAGCCATGGACAACACCAAATCCATATTGGCTGTCTGTAAATATGGTGCAGAAACACAGCAGGCTCTTGTAAGAGCAATCAATTCAGCCTTTATGCCAGGAGACTTTGACTACTCTTGAGATGGTGCACACAGCGTATCCAGCTCCCAGGGTTCCTGCACCATCCCTTAAGCAGGAGCCATAAAAAAATACAACTTGAACATTCTCCTCTAAAGTGTATCCTGAATATCAGGTCTGAGTTTGTGCACAGTTCAGTGACATCAAGGCAGTCATATTCCACTTCATCTGCATCATTTGAGCCATCAACATTAACAGATAATAATGTAGTGGGGTTCAGGGCTAAAATCTCTTTATGGTATGGGGAGACCCAAGGATTAATAACTAATAACGAGTAAGGCTAGCATTGGTTAAGTATTGGATGTTGGTTCAGGTCAAAACAACCTCAACCAGTGAGGGACAAAAACAGTTAAAGGATGTCCCATCACAATGCCTTCACTTTGGCTGATGCTCACACCAGCAGCAGCCACATTCTTTAAGCAGCCTGGCAGAGCTGAGGCAATGGGATATAGTGTGGTGCAAAATATGCTACTGGCCTGTTTATGCCTTCATGTAACTGAGTCAAAACAGAAAATGCACAACCATCACGTTCATGACAAAACAATTAGTATTTAGTGTAATCAGGCATTTGCAGAGCTGCAGCTTGGCACAGGCTTTCTCTCAACTCAATAAAAGCTTTCATTCACACTCCATCAAACAGGACTGGGTCAGTAACTTCCTTGTGTGTTAATCTTTGCAAGGGTTTAGAAATTGCAGAGAAATTTGGAATCCATTGGCGGCAGTAGCTCACCATTTACAAATACATCCTGACATCTCTGTGTGACTGGGGAGTTAATTTGCATTATAGCTGCTACTCTTTCTCTGCACACTTTCCTTGCACCATTCTCTGTTTGGTGTCCCAAATATTTCACTTCTTTCTGACAGTACTGTAATTTGGTTGGGGAAACCTTATGTCCATTTTTGCCTAAGTGATTCAGTAAGGCTTTGGTATCTTGTCTGCAAGCTTCACGTATTTTTGATGCCACCATTAGGTCATCAATGTATTGGACTAAAGCAGGCTGAAATGGCATTCTCAAAGATTTAAAGTTCTTTTTCATGATTTGGTTAAAAATAGATGGCAATCCTGAAAAACCCTGTGGAGTTCGACACCATGAATATACATGGTTGCCAAATTTAAAGGAGGAGAGGAACTGGCTTTCCTCATGAAATGGCACTGAGAAAAAAGGCTTGAGACAAATCAATGACCGAAACCACTCAGCATAACAAGGGATCTGAAACAGAATCATTGCAGGTTTGGGCACAACAGGGCAACATGACACCACAATTTCATTCACCTTTCTCAGGTCTTGAACTATGTGGTATTTTCCGCTGGGCTTTCGCAGACCCATAATAGGAGAATTACATGGACTGCTCATCACTTCTTTTAGAAATCCCTGTTCAACAAAGTCTGCAATTATTGGGGTGATTCCTTCGATCACTTCTGGGGCCATGTTATATTGAGGCGTTTTAGGGAAGACTGCATTTGGCTTAATGGTAACTTTGGCGGGCTTAACACCTCGAATGAGTCCAATGTCCTTTCCAGAAAGATCCCACACTCTTAACATCATGGTGTCTTGCAGGTCACCAGGCTAGTCTCCGATTGTAATCGCAGGAAACAATGATATTAGTGGGTACATTTCATTAACCGGGCTGCAAGTTTCCTCATCATGTTTTGTTTGAATAGCTATTCCTCGTTTGTACAGATTGTGGAACACCTTAGTTGACATAACAAGTCTCTGCCTAACAAGCACACTGGGCTTGAGTCAGAGACTACGAACCTGTGTAAAACTTCAAAAGTCCCAATCTTGACAGGGATTAACTCGGTGATAAGATTTGTCAGGTGCTGATTTGCTATTCTGACAGTGGAACACGTTAATCCAATGTGAACCAAGAAAGAAACATCATGGCCCATAACTGTTGCTCTCTCATACAGACCACTCTGATCTACCTCCAAAGAGGCAGCAAACACACACTCTTCTTCATCCGAATTTTCACTCCTTTACTCGACTCATCCTCACTGAAGCCAATCAACGGGTATTGTGTTAACAACTGGCTACTGTTACTGTTATTTGTTCGGTGGTTCACGTTCTGCTGAGGAACCATTGCCTGCTGCTGTGCCATCGGAGTTTGTGGACTTTGCATTTGCTTTGGGACCTGAATTTGCTGTTTGAGAATTTTGATCTGCTGCTGGGGAATTATTTGCTGTTGCGGGATTTGTATTTGACCTGCTCCAGTAGGAATTGTTTGGAGTATTTGGAAATCGAGGTCTTTGAACGCTTTAATTTGGGAACAGACTATTGTCAGCCATCTGCACAACACCACCTTGCACCAAAATATTTATATTATTATAGGGACACTCCCATCTCCAATGATCGACGTTGCTGCAAGCATGACAAGGAAGCATTTTCTTCATTGACTGTACATTACCTACATTCGCATTTGGGTCTACATGAGCTCCACGTCCTCCTTCTCTAGGCTGAGACACCACATTTCCCTGATGTTGATCTCCCTGCATTCCTGCCACTTGAGCTGATTTGTTCTGCATCCCTATCACCTTCTCTTTTAACCTCTTTTGTTTTCATTCGATTTCATCATTGCAGTATTTTGCAAATTGCAACACCTCATCTATTGGTTTAGCTTGCCAGCAAATTAAATGGTTCTTAATCACCTGTAAGTGAATCTCTCAGTGGTTCCTTGTTGGCCAATGAACACTCTGCTTGCACTCAACCCATAAGCCAACTGGAACCACAATCTCAGATAAGGTATTCAAATCTTCCCACAGGCACTTTGCAAGCTTAACAAACCTGTCTGTCTGTTGGTACCATTCCACTGGTTTGTCTCTCAATCTTGGATAATCATTAGTGAATGACAAAATGTCACTTCTGCTCCTGGGCACATGCACATAGTTCCCTCCTGGTATCTCTCTCATTGGCATCATTTATACAGAGCTCTCAGCTTGCTGAACATCATTAGATGTTGCAGGTTGCTTCTTCTTCTGGTCTCTTTTCTTTGCCCATCTGCCTTCTCATTTATCGAACGCTCCCCAAATTTGAATGCTTTGAATGAATTCCCTAAAGTGAATTTTAATGCCAGGTGATCTCATGTTTGCGATGTCTCTAGAATTAAATTCTAGTTTGTAGCTTCTATTCAATGGTTTGGATTTATCCAACTCCACTTCATATTTTCCGCAAAATCTTCTAATTTTCCCATATTCCTGTCCTGCTCTGTTTGTGACATCCTTGCACATAAAGCACAATTCATTCTCATTGTAAGAATCTAATCTGTTCAATTTAAGTGTTCCATCAATTATTTCCAAATTTAATCTGGCCAAATTCAATGTTTTCTCTCCCTCTGTGGTACTTCACATGACTGATGCTCCACTCAAGCGATCCGGCCATTAAATAAACTGCTGCATTGACAACTCTTGTAAACTGATATTGCTATTGTTTCCTCAGGCTACAAACTGCAGGGTATTACATGGGGTCTCATGATCTGTTGTGGAGTAAGCACAGCTGAACTTGTCAAAACTAGGGGACACGTTCCATCAACTAAGGGACCCAATTTGTCAAATGTTTGATTAACACTTGAAGGGTTTATTGGAGACATGACTCCTGCAGTAGCATTGAGTATCTCCATTTCTGCATTAACTCCGAAAGGTGAATGTTTTGCAGATACCAGGTTTGGAGTCTGAGGAATACTCCCAATTTTTCCTTGGGCATACAGTGGAACAACTGGACCAATTGTTACAGGGACTGTCAATGCATCTGGTCGTAACAAGTTCGTCTGATTAGGCTGGTATATTAATCCTGTACCTTGACCTCCCAGTACTGAGGTACTAGGCTGATGCGGCTGATATGACACAACATTCTGTGGAGTTTACATTGGAGTGTACATGGGCATGGTCTCTCTGTGATTTACAATCTGCATTGGAGTCATTGAATTAGGTATGGACTCCATTTGAGCCATTCCTCAATTCTGAGCTTACTGTGGCATAACTGGAACTGTAATGTTCTGTGCTGAACTAACAACGGTAGGCTGAACTATGGCTGTAGTTTCAAACTGGACTAAATGGCAGAACCACAGGCTGAGATACAGGTTGAATTACAGGTGTCTGATATATTGTAGCAGTTGGTATTTTTGAAGTTACTTGAACCTGGCTTTGGGCACCTGGAGCTATAGATGCACTTGGAGTAACCCCTTGGTTTGCTGGTTCAACCGCATGATATGGTGGGGGACAATTTCTCAAAAGCTGAATTCTAAACTTGTCATCTGAGTCACTATCATTTGTTGCAGCCTGTTTATGTTCATCTGACTTCTGCTCTGACTCCTCTGTGGATTTCATTTTAGTTGTGGGTCTAACACTTAATAACTCTATTGTATAATTGCAGGGTACAGTTTCACTCCTTGTAACTTGTCTACCCTCCAAACTCTCTGCTGCTCATTCCATCTGGCTTCTGCTAATGTCTTTTCTGCCTTTCTGCTGATCTTCCTCTCAAATTTCAGACTCTCTTGTTGCCTTGCTACCAATTTCAAAATGGCAAGTGCTTTCAATTGTGCAGATCTTGGAAGGGGCTTTGAGTCATCTAACACCCTCCTCAGATTCTCTAAAATATTAATATTGAATGTTCTGTGACAGGGAAAAGCTAAGGAACCCTCCTTCTCTGTAAGTTTGCACCATTGTTTTAACAAAAGGCATGCTGAAGGTCCTCTCTCCTCGATTGCTATGTATGATGGCATACCCTTGGGTGGACAGGTTCACCCTCTCTAAATGGAATGAAAACATCTCCTTTCATCTCCCTCTTTAAAGCTTTGAAAAATTTCAATTTTACAGCAAATTCTATGCAATCCAGGAAGTAATTTTTTATCCTGCAATCCTTTTCGCAAGCAGTTCTCAACAAATCTCTGGACAGGCTTGTCCACCAATCTGTGCATGGCTCTTCTCACTAACCGACTTATCCCAATCCGGTCCAAATGACGTCACACCCACTGCTCTCAGCGGCTGCCAAAGTCTTGCAGTCTGTCTCGTACACAGTTCACTCAAACAACTAAATGCTAAGTATTGCGAGCACAAACACCAAACGAACGAGTTACTTACCTTCAGTAACGACTTTTCTGGTGGATACATTAGCTACCTGTGGATTCCTCACCTAATGAGTACTCCCATTGCGCCAGCATTGGATGGAAATCTTCTTCCTAGCTTCTGCACGTCGACGAGGACGTCACATTTGCCCACGCGACGCCGTCTGACGTCATACAGGCAATAAGAAGTCCTTGCCGAAGTCAGTACCAACATTTTTTACGTGCCTGAGAACAATAATCCAATGAGATGAAAGAGAAAAGCAATATTTCATGACATTGTAAACAACACATCATTGCGAGAAGATGGACTACTAATTTAATATATATATATTTTTTAAATAAATAAATATATACACTAAATATAAATATATATATATATAAATATATACACATGCACATATATACATAATCTATACCAGTCCCCAAAACCAAGAGGAGCACACTCAAGAATTACTTGGTGAGACCAAACAGTCAACGGGGAGGCGGGTGGGACCGTGAGGAATCCACAGGTAGCTAATGTATCCACCAGAAAAGTTGTTACCGAAGGTAAGTAACTTGTTCTTCTGATGGATACAACTACCTGTGGATTCCTCACCTAATGAATAGAGTCCCAAAGCAGTACCGCGCCCGGTGGTGGGTGCCTGAATGGTCAAACCAAGAAATCCTGCAGCACTGACTGTGCAAAATGGCCGTCCCTTCTGACCTCAGAGTCTAGACAGTAATGTTTCGCAAAAGTGTGAAGGGACGACCAAGTTGCGGCCTTGCAGATGTCGACCACAGGAACACCTCTGGCCAAGGCCGAAGTGGGCGACTTAGCTCTGGTGGAATGAGCTCTAATACCATCAGGAGGATCCTTCTTTGCTAAAGAGTAACACATTTTAATGCAAAGAACAACCCACCTGGAGAGTGTTTTCTTGTGGACTGCCTTTTCACTCCTCTTGCCCACGTATCCGATGAAAAGCTGATCCTCCAGCCTGAAATCCTTCGTCCTGTCTATGTAAAAGCTTAACGCCCTCTTTGGGTCCAAGCGGTGTAGTCTCTCTTCTTCCTTTGAAGGATGAGGCGGAGGATAGAACGTGGACAGAGTAATTGTCTGGGCCAAATGAAAGGGTGAAACAACCTTCTGAAGCAAAGCAGCCTTGGTCCTCAACACCACCTTATCCCCATAAAAAGTTGTATAAGGGGGTTTTACCAATAAAGCCTGCAACTCACTCATTCTCCTTGCAGATGTTATAGCAACCAGGAAGACTGTTTTAAGAACTAACAATCTTAAGGGGCAAGAATGCATAGGTTCAAAAGGGGACCCCATAAGGAAAGTTAAGACCAAGGACAAATCCCATTGAGGCATAACGAAAGGATTTGGAGGAAATGTATTCATAAGGCCCTTTAAGAATCTAAGTACTATAGGAGATTTAAATAACGAAGGCTTTGGAAGACAAATGAAGGCTGACAAAGCAGACAAGTAACCCTTAATAGTAGCCACTGCACAACCCCTCTGTGCTAAAGACAAAGCAAAAGATAAAACATCTGACAAATGAACACGTAAGGGATCAATCTGTCTCTCTCCACACCATACCACACATTTAGACCACCTATTAGCGTAGATAGATTTAGTGGAGTGTCGCCTGGCCGGAGAAGATCTGAATACCATACCCTTCTTGGCCAATCCGGAGCTATTAAGATGACTTGGGCCTGGTCTTGGCGAATCTTCCTCAACACTCGAGGAATCAAGGGTATGGGGGGAAACGCATAAAGCAACTGGTTGCACCAGGTTCTCTGAAATGCGTCCCCCAATGCTCCTTGCACCGGATACTGGAGGCTGCAGAATAACGGGCAGTGCAAGTTCTCTCGGGTGGCAAACAGATCTATCCGAGGAAACCCCCACATCTGGAAGATTTGACGGACTTGATCTGGATGGAGACGCCACTCGTGGTCGGCTGAGAAATGGCGACTGAGACTGTCCGCACGTACATTCAAGACTCCGGCCAGATGATTTGCTACCAAGCAAATCTGAAGGTCCTTTGCCCAGGACCATAGCCGAAGAGCTTCTCTGCAGAGAAGGTACGACCCCACTCCTCCCTGTTTGTTTATATACCACATCGCGGTAGTATTGTCCGTCAGGACCTGAACCGACTGACCGTGAAGGGATGGGAGGAAGGCCTTGAGAGCCAGACGTACAGCCCGTAACTCCAACAGATTGATGTGAAACATCTGTTCCTCTGGAGACCAAAGCCCTTTGATCTCCAGGTCCCCCAGATGAGCTCCCCACCCTAGAGTGGAAGCATCCGTTATGACCGTGGTCACTGGTGGAGGCTGCAAGAACGGCCTTCCCCGGGAAAGATTGTCGCCCGCAATCCACCACTTCAAATCCGTGGCAGCATCTCTGGAGATCTTGACAGAACCTTCGAGATCTCCTTTGTGTTGAGACCACTGCTTTTGGAGGCACCTCTGAAGAGCCCTCATGTGCCAGCGAGCATGCGTGACCAACAGTATGCAGGAGGCAAACAGACCGAGCAGACGTAGGACCTTGAGGACTGGAATAACCGCTCCACTTTGAAACATTGGAACCAACGCCTGAATGTCTTGAATCCGCTGAAGCAGAGGGAAGGCTTGATTCAATGTCATATCCAGTACTGCCCCTATGAACAGGAGGCGCTGAGAGGGCTCTAGGTGAGATTTGGGCACGTTCACCGAAAAGCCCAGGTCGAACAACAACTGAGTTGTCGACTGCAGATGCTGCAACACAAGCTCCGGGGACTTGGCTTTGATCAACGAATCATCCAGGTAAGGGAATACTGCTATCCCCTTCCTCCTGAGCTCTGCCGCAACCACTGACATCACCTTCGTGAAGACTCGAGGTGCTGAAGTAAGACGAAACGGTAGGACCGCAAACTGATAGTGCTGTGACCCTACCACAAACCGGAGATACTTCCTGTGCGACTTGAGTATCGGGATAT
Source organism: Pleurodeles waltl (assembly GCF_031143425.1). Lineage (NCBI taxonomy): Eukaryota > Metazoa > Chordata > Amphibia > Caudata > Salamandridae > Pleurodeles > Pleurodeles waltl. The sequence continues at coordinate 1,143,673,542 of NC_090439.1, forward strand.
GAAAATAAGCATCCTGCAAGTCGACAGACACCATCCAATCTCCCTTGTTCAACGCCAAAAGCACCTGAGCTAGGGTCAGCATCTTGAACTTTTCCTGTTTGAGGAACCAATTCAAAATCCTCAGGTCTAGGATTGGTATCAACCGACCATCCTTCTTGGGAATCAGGAAGTACCTTGAATAACAACCTTGACCCTTTTCCTGCTCTGGAACCAACTCCACCGCGCCCTTTAAAAGGAGGACTTGAACCTCCTGTTCTAACAGGAGGTGTTCTTCTGAACAATAGGATGGGCGGGGCGGGATGGGGGGGCGGAAACTCCCGAAAGGGAAGGGTGTAGCCTTTTCTCACAATGCTGGTAACCCAGGCGTCTGTTGTAATGACCTAACACTTGCGAAGAAAATACAGTAACCTTCCCTCTACAGGAGAGTAGTGAGTGGGAATTGGTGGAAGCCTAAGGCTGCTTCCCCTGCTGCACCCCTCCAGAGGAAGAGGAAGAGGCAGAGTGCTGCTGAGAGGCTCCCCTGGTACGAACCCTACCCCTCCCTCTAAAAGATCTGTAGGTGAGAGAAGAGGTAGGCTGTTGGAATTTCCCCCGAAAGGAGGAAGAGGATGAGCCACGACCAAATCCTCGAAACCTCCTAAAAAATCTGGAGGAGGCAGAAGAAGTGGCTTGTAGTCCTAACAACTTGGCCGTGGCCCTGCTCTCCTTAAACCTCTCCAAAGCCGAATCTGCCTTGGCACCAAAGAGCTTGTCCCCATCAAAAGGGAGGTCCAACAGGGTCGACTGCACATCCGAAGAGAACCCTGAGTTGCGAAGCCAAGCCTGTCTTCTCGCAACCACAGCCGTGCCCATCGCTCTGGCCACCGAGTCAGTTGTATCCAACCCAGATTGGATAACCTGGGTTGCAGCAGCTTGAGCGTCTGACACGAGATTCAACAGCCCTTGAGGAACCTCTGTATGCGTAGATGTTATCTCGTCCATCAGAGCATAAATGTACCTCCCCAAAATACACGTAGCATTGGTGGACTTTAACGCCATGCTACATTATGAAAACACTTTCTTGGACTGCGTATCCATCTTTTTGGAGTCCCTGTCCGCCGGCACTGATGGAAAAGATCCAGGCGCAGATCTTGTTGAACAGGAAGCCTGGACCACCAAGCTTTCAGGCGTAGGGTGTCTGGAAAGAAAGCAAGGGTCAGTTGGTGCAGACCGATACCTCCTGGCCACAGAACTATTGACAGCCGAGGAAGATACCGGCTTCTTCCAGACCTCCAACACAGGTTCCAGCAGCACCTCTTTAAATGGCAAAAGAGGTTCTGCTGATGTAGAGGCTGGATGTAAAACCTCAGTCAGCAGATTTTGCTTCGCCTCAGTTACCGGCAAAGTTAGCTGCCTTCTTTATCACAGCATGAAAAGTGGCCGCCTCTTCAGTATACTCCCCTGGAGATGACAAGTCCCACTCAGGGGAAGTATCAAGGCCACTAGCGGTGTCCAGCCCATGAAGACCCTCGCCAGAGTCCTCAATTTCTCCTTCCTCCAGGACCTGCTGATACTCTTGTTCTTCCAAGAGACGGAGTGCACGTCTCCTCGAATGCAGCCTCTCCTCAATCCTCGGCGTCGACATGGCGTCAGCAGATGTCGAAGACCGATGCCGATCACCGGATCCGTCCGATGCCGGGTCAACAGGCGCCACAGGTAGCTTCGGCGCCGAACCAGGAGTCGGATGAAGAGAAGACTGCCTCGGAGTCGCAGAAGGCCCAGACGTCGTCACTGGCCGAAACACCGAAGCCGATGGAACCGAAACCTCCGGAGCCGAAGTCTCTGGAGCCACCAGAGCCGACACCGGCGCCGAGCCCACGTTCCCCAGGGGGAGAAAGGGCATGAAGGGTGCTGGTCGCAGCGGAGCCGGAGCACCCAAACTGAAAGCCAAAGGACCCGAAGGCCCAGCTGGTGCGCCACCTGGAGCCATCTGTTGAAAGATGGAAAATATTGCATTTAAAAATGCGGTATTATCGGCTCCAGGGGCCGGAAAAGCCGGATATTGGGGTGCCTGGATCGAAGGCGACACCGACGCCGGCCTCGACGTCTGTAACGTCGGTGAGAACATTTGAGGCTGTGGCACCTCAAATACTGAAGGCGGCTGGCCCGAAGACCCGGGCGAAGTCGGCGAGGCTGGAGAAGGCAACGGCGTCGATGGATGAGGAGTGACTGTGGGGCTGACCTCCTAAGTCTTCCGACGCCGAGTCGATGGCGACCTCGACCGAGACCTCTCCTTACTTGACCGGCGCCGTGATTCCCGACGGCGCCGGAAGTCTCAATGACGTCGATGAGACTTCGGCGAGGAGGATTTTCTATGGTGCCTCTTCTCCTTTCTCTTCAACTTCGCCATAAAAAGTTTGGCCTCTCGCTCCTTCAGGGCTTTCGGATTCATGTGCTGACATGAATCACACCTGGCCACATCATGGTCGGAACTCAAACACCACAAACAGTCCGAATGTGGGTCAGTAACCGACATTTTGCCCCCACATTCTCGACAGGGCTTAAAACCAGACTTCCTCTGAGACACAGTAACCTCAGAGAAAAAACACACAGGCAAAAACACACTGTAACTGGCGAACAGCAACAGTAGCTCCCTCGAAGATAACCGTTACGAATGGCACAGAAAAAAGGGAACTGACGTCGGCACGTCGGCGAGGACCTCTTATTGCCTGTATGACGTCAGACGGCGTCGCGTGGGCAAATGTGACGTCCTCGTCGACGTGCAGAAGCTAGGAAGAAGATTTCTGTTGAATGCTAACGCAATGGGAGTATTCATTAGGTGAGGAATCCACAGGTAGTTGTATCCATCAGAATTGTCTACTTACTATAGGTAGGACTCAAATGCTTTGAAAGCTGTACAGACTACACTTCCGTCTTTGGCTTTCGCATAAACCCCAGTAAGATTTGACCCCCAAATCTCACTCCAGATGATACAGATTCTCCCTGTGCACTCAGGATTCACCTAGTACTAACCATAAGCATACACTCACTCACAGGAAAAACTACTGGTGTTGTCAACTGCGCCCAATTGACCAAAAGCTCACTACAGACAATACATCAACCAAGTGTCTCATACAATTGTACAATACTCAGGAGTCTTCGGCCTCGCAGGACCCGTCACCAACAACCACGTGGGCAATTTTTGAACACAAAGTGCAACACTCACTTTGAGTATGACTCCTCACATATTTCACGCAAAACATTTGCAACATAACGCTAGAATTTCATCAACTTCTAAACTCCAACATGGGCAACTCACAACAAGGGCCTAAATCGATTCCCCTTCTCAAGTGGTGAAACCATCACTATGCTACCAAAATCTGAGGTCACGCTACCTCCTCCTACTTAGGATTCAGGAACGTGTAAGGGGCAGTCAACATCCACAAACCTTTAGAGATCGATCAGATCTTTTGACTCAGAGAGGAGTGTGGTAATTGATTTCATTGAACATTAATTTTGCAATCTATGACATTCTAACAATCAGAGTCAAGAATTTCAGACACACCATGACCCATTTGGCCACAGAAGTAAAACACCAAACAGGTTAAAATGTCAAAGCTCTATTCCCTATAACCACAATGCTAAGGTGGCATAAATGGTGCACAGAACTAAATTAGAAACATAGATGAAAACCATAGGCTGACCAAAATGTCTAAAGAAACGCAATCAAGATAATCTTAACACTAGACTACATTAACACATTACAACTACATTAACCACGTTAACACTAGATAACATTAACATTATTCTAGCAGAATAACACTGAATAACAAGATAATTATGTGTGCAAGAGAAACTGATTTCAAGGTGAGAGCAGAAGTTACTTACATAATCAAGACTTACACAAATGTAATTGGTTTGCGATCTGGGTCATCCCTACTACCATCATAAATTTGGATTGGCATGTGCAGGGATGGGCTGACACATGCAACAAAAAGCAAAAGACAAAGAAAAACAAAAATAATTTGGAAAATCATCTATCTAGGGCACTAACCAAAATACATGCTGGTGTGAGATGACTAAGCAGTAAGAGAAAACACAAAAATATCACATTGCACATTATGCCTCTCCTTAAGTGACAGCAGGCAGGAAGGTTAATCGAGACAGAGCTTTCAAGTCTTCAGACCATCAGTAGATAGCTTTCAGGGGTTGTGCAGAACACGGGCTGCACGTGGTCAAGGGAAGCAGTTCAGAATAAGATGTGCATAGCAATACTGAACAGCATTAGCATAGGGGCAACTAAACCGGTGACAAAGGCTTCAGCATATAAGAATAAACTCCTCTGAACAAAACAGGGACAGACAAAGACAGACAATGGTTTAAAGATATAGGGCCTAATTATGACCCTGGAGGTTTTCAGACTGCCAGGGCCGTGGTGGCGGTCTGACCGTTGCCAAAGCAGTGGTCTGACCACTTTGGCGGCGGTCACACTGCCACATTCTGGCCATGGTGGTTTGGCCACAGTCGGACCGCCAGCACCACCAGTTTTACTCCACTGCCAGGTCTGGCAGGCATGCAGTGCTGCCCTAGGGATTATGACCCCTCTATCCGCCAGCTTTTACATGGTGGTTGCACCGCCATGAAAAGCTGGCAGAGACGGGATGCAGGGGGCCCCATGGGGGGCCCTGCACTTGGCATGGGCAGTGCAGGGGCCCCCATGGACGCCCGCCGTTCTTTTTACTGTCTGCATTGCGAGACGGGTGCTGTTGCACTCTATGCACTGCAACATTGCCGGTGGCTCAATTATGAGCTGGTGTCAATGTTGTGGGCTGTTCCCCAGTGGGCAGAAACACCGGTTCCGCCTGCTGACCTAGCGGGGAACTTGTAATGGGGCCCGCGTTAATGCAGCTGCACTGGCTGCAACCTGACGGTGGGAGTATGGAGGGTGGCCTTTTCCGCCCGCCAAACTCGTAAAGATCCCCATAATCTCAAGCAAAGTATGAAACTGGGTCTCAGAGAGTTTAAAGATATAGGGCCTCATTACGAGTTTGGCGGTTTCAGGACCGCTATGTTGGCAGTGGAGGTCGTACCGCCAACAGGCTGGCGAAGAAGACCGCCAAATTATTACCATGGCGATATTCAGAATAGAATACAGCCAAAGCACTGCCAGCACCACCACAGCGGTCTGGCCGCCACAGACAACGGTAGCCACCTGCAGGCCAGCGGAGACCATGTTTCTGCCAGACAGATTATGAGGTTGCACAAGGCCAAGTTTTCCACAGCGGTCACACGACCACAGAAACCCAGGGGGAAAAGAACTGCATGAAAGATGACACTCACCCATCCGAAGCTGCCATGGAACCAGAACTTCATATCATTCCACTGCTCCCACTCGCCCAGAGACTCCGGAATCAATGCCGAAGACAACGACAGCAACCGTAAGTACACACACTTACCTGTCACTGTTGGATATTGCCAAAGTTCGTATGCTCACACAACATACCATTGGGAATGGGGGCTGAGGGCGACACACACACACGTAACCTGACACTGACACGCGCACTCACAGACAGCCACATACACACCCACACATAGACAGAACACGCAGTATAGTCTCACACACACACACATCAAAAACACATACCAACTCCCAATAACACACAACATGTCCCAACAACACCACAACTGCAACACCATCAATGCATTGGCAGGCACCTACAACAGAAACTACCCAGTGACAAATCACACATACAACACAACGTACCACCAACAGAGAAAAAACACACACAATCACACAACCATACAATGCAGCAGTCGACATATACAGCAAACACACAGCACATTGTATCTGACATACCAACACACAAAGCCACACAACACTGGAACAAACACGTGTCAACACAAACTCCATGACTCAATACCATGACAACAACATGTCCCAACATACACATGCCCATCACACAACACACACCCATCACTGGGGGACAAAAGCACTGCACACAACCTCACATGCTGCCGAGACAGAACAGGTAGCACAAGCACTACTTACACACAAATACTCACACACAATGTCAGCCATGAACAAATCTGCCTTAAGAAAAGGAATGCAGGATGTAGGAAGCTTGCTCTGTATATACTATCTCAAAATGAGAGCGAGTGTGCACAGAGTCCAGGGGTTCCCCAAGAGGTTTGACAGAGGCAATAATAGATAATATTGATACTCTATTTGTGGTAGTGTGGTTGAGCAGTTAGGCTTATCAGAGGGTAGTGTTAAGCATTTGTTGTACACACACAAGCAATAAATGAGAACACACACTCAATTACTTAACTCCAGGCCAATAGGTTTTTATATAGGAAAATATTATTTTCTAAGTTTATTTTAGAACCACAAGATTCAAATTGCAGGTAAGTACATTAAATGTAAGGAACTTTGTATAAGTATAGTTAGGACTTTGAACCAAAACAGTTATGTACACAGTTTTTCATAAAATGGCAATAAGCTATTATAAAAGTGGACACTGCAAAATCAACAGTTCCTGGGAGAGATAAGTACAGTTAGGTTAATGTGGTAAGTAAAGCACTTACAAGTTCAGTCTACGGGGCATAGGTAGCCCACCGTTGGGGGTTCAAGTCAACCCGAAAACACCCAGCACCAGCAACACAGGGCCGGTCAGGTGCAGAGGTCCAAGAGGAGCCCAAATAACATGGGCGCCTATAGAGACAGGGGGTGCTCCGGTTCCGGTCTGCTGGCAGGTAAGTTCGTGCTTCCTCGGGGCGCAGACCAGGGGGGTTTAGTAGAGCACTGGGGGGTCCCAAGTAAGCACACAAAACACACCCTCAGCGGCACAGGGGCAGCCGGATGCGGTGGGCAAACAGGGTGTCGGGTTTGCAATAGATTTCAAAGGTGGGACCCGGGGGTCACTCAGACGTTGCAGGCAGGGTACAGGGGGGCTTCTCTGGCAAGCCACCAACTGGGCAAGGGTTATGGCTGCCTGCTGGTCACTGCTGCACTGGTGGTCGGTTCTTCATGGGCCTGGGGGCTACGGGTGCAGTGCTTCTTCCAGGTGTCAGATTTCTTCGTCCTGGGCAGTCATGGTCAGGGGGTCCTCGGGATTCCCTCTGCCGGTGTTGTTGTGGGGGTGCAGAGAGGTTAGCCCAGGGTGGGCACATCGTCACAGTCACCTGGGGATCCTCTCTGGGTCGTTGGTTTCTCTGGACACGGACCAGGGCGTCAGGTGTAGAGTGGTGGGGACTCACGCTTCTGGAGTGAGGTGAGAGTCCCTTTAAAGATGGTTTCTTCTTTCTTTGGTTGGACAGGTTCGCTGTCCACAGGAGTTCTTGATCCTTTGTAGTGGCAGGGCAGTCCTATGGGTCTGCAGAGGTCGCTGGGCCCGCAGGATGCGTCGCTGGTGTAGGTTCTCTGAAGTTGGAGACAGGCCAGTAGGGCTGGGGCTAAAGCAGTTGTCATCCTCCTTCTTCTCTGCAGGGTTTTTCAGCTAGGCTGTCCTTCTTTGTAGGTTGTCAGGAATCTGATTTCCTGGGTTCAAGGTCACCCCTAAATTTAGTATTTGGTGTGTTAGGGCTGGAGGGCAGTAGCCAATGGCTACTGTCCCTGAGGGTGGCTGCACCATCCTTGTGCATCCTCCCTTATGGAGGGGGCACATCCCTATTCCTATTGGGCTAAATCCTCCAAAGCAAGATGGAGGGGGGTCACTTCAGCTCCGGTCACCCTAGAGGTGGACCTGGCTGAGGGGGTGACTCCTCCTTGTTTTTCTCATTATCTCCCCGAACCTGCCGCCAAAAGTGGGGGCTGTGTCCACTAGCTGGAGTGCCCTGGGGCACTGTTACACCAGACTTGAGCCTTTGAGGCTCACTGCCAGGTGTGACAGTTCATGCAGGGGGAGGTGTGAAGCACCTCCACCCAGGGCAGGCTTTGTTCCTGGTCACAGAGTGCACAAAGGCACTCACCCCATGTGGCCAGAAACGGGTTTGGAAGTGGCAGGATGGCAGAGACCGGTCAGCCTAGCATTAGCAGTTGGGTTGGCATGCAGGAGGCATCTCCAAGATGCCCTTTGTGTGCATTTCTCAATAAATCCCACAATGGCATCAGTGTGGATTTATTGTGCTGAGAAGTTTGATACCAGACTTCCCAGTATTCAGTGTAGCCATTATGGAACTGTGGAATTCGTGTTTGACAAACTCCCAGACTATATACTCAGTATGGCTACCCTGCACTTACAATGTCTAAAATTTGACTTAGACACTGTAGGGGCATAGTGCTCATGCAGCTATGCCCTCACCTGTGGTATAGTGCACCTTGCCTTAGGGCTGTAAGACCTGCTAGAGGAGTGACTTATCTATGCCACAGGCAGTGGGTTGTGGGCATGGCACTCTGTGGGGGAGTGCCATGCCGACTTAATCTTTTTCTCCCCACCAGCACACACAAGCTGTGAGACAGTGTGCATGTGCTGAGTGAGGGGTCCCCAGAGTGGTATAATACATGCTGCAGCCCTTAGTGACCTTCCCTGGCCACAGGGCCCTTGGTACCAGGGGTACCTTTTACAAGTGACTTATCAGTGTGCCAGGGCTGTGCCAATTGTGGAGACAAAGGTACTGTTTTAGAGAAAGAACACTGGTGCTGGGGCCTAGTTAGCAGGGTCCCAGCACACTTTCAATCAAAGCTGGCATCAACAAAAGGCGAAAAGTGGCATTTTCCTACACAGGACAAATATGTAACGTTTAATCCAACAACTGGTTGGTCCAAATATGTATTGAAATTAGATATATAATTGAAATGCCCAAGGCCATAGGCCAGTACAATGGGAAACTCTGCAACATGCACACAAAGCACATCTGTGTGCCCGAACTTGACTTCTGACTGCCATGTAGCCTCCACAGGTAGGGACATCAAGGGGGCAGGCAGACACCTCAGGGATTATCGGCAGATGAAGTGGGGGTTTGGGCCAAGGCTTTGGAGGGGGTCCTTTGAGATTGGGCTTGGGAGGGGGGTTAGGCCCACGCTAAGGGGGGTTGTGTTATTTTGGGAGGTCCTGTGTTATTGACACCAGTGAGTTACCAAACCACCCCAGGGAAAGTCCGCTTCAATGAGGCCCATGGAAGGACAAGGCATGTCGTGGAGCAGACGTTTGGGCTCCTAAGGGCAAGATTTTGCAGTCTCGACAAATCTGAAGGAGCCCTCCTCTACTCACCTAACTAGGTATGCCAAAATATTGTTGCCTGCTTCATGCACCACAACTTGCCCTAAGACAAAGTTGGAGACATCAGGGCAGATCTCATCAATCAGTACTTCAACTGACTAAAGGTATGTGATGTGTTGTCAATAGTGGGATCCCATTTTGTAATCTACAAATGATGGCTGGCATATCACTTCCAATTTACAATCATCTGTGAGGTCTTGGTTAGCTCCAATGCCCATGAGTCAGATATGCATGCGGATTGTTCTTTGGTATTGTGTACTGTACAGTGTGGTATACAGTGTCATGATTTTCTACTGCATAAGCAAAGTCACACTTGTGAAAATGACTTGTCAGAAATGATGTAAGTTGACAATTATGTACTATCCCTTATCTTTGACAATCACAGATTTGCTGAGTTTCAGTTTGGCTCTTCCTCATTGCCAAGTCACAGGCAGTGTCAGTAAGCAGATGGGATTTGCAGGCAGACATGAGAAGTAGACAGGGATGTAACCAGGAGATGTGTAGCATGAGTAAGTGGCGAGTCACTTATATGGCCAGACTGTCAGAACACTGGGATGGAAGTATGTTTTTCCTACAAGGATATCTGTTTGGTACTAGAGGTGGTCAAATGGTGCCATAAGTGTGTTCATATGGGTTCTTACACATGTGAAAATGTTGAACCAGAGCCTCTACCATCCTAATGGTTTCAGTTGTATGTGACTTACCTTGCACATAGCTGTCAGTGTGTTACTACTTTGCAGACCAATGTGCATGTCTTTGAGGACTTACATAGGTGAGTGGAAAACCTACAGGTAACTGACCATGGTAAGTGAAAGGTTCAAGGACTGGGGACATCAGTACTGATCTCTGTCTGTATCATGGAATATGATTATTAGGAAGCAAAGTTATGGGTATGTGATAAGGCTTTACCTGGCTATACAAAGGGCCAATCTGTAGGCCTCCTGGCTTGAGGAAAGACTGACATGTCCCTAACTTCAGTATCCTGTGGGTTAGTAGTGTATGACACCTAAGCTGACATTCTGAAGTCACCAGCAGTACTACTCTGTTGGTTGCAAATCTACAAATAAATGTGTGGAGATGTACAATACAGCTGTTTTGGCTTATGCCTATGCTACAATACCAATGTAATGGGTCTCCTGATGATACTGCGTACACATGTGATGTCCATAACAAAGGTTGTACAATACAGAGGGACATATTGGTACAAGAGTTGTCATACATGACAGTTGTACATGGTTGATACATGATATCACACAGGACCTGTGTTTAAGTGGTATTTATTGGGAAGTGTAATACAATATGTGTGAATTGGAACAGAAATAACAGAAAGTAAACAGTGAATGGTTCAGAAGCTACCCTGAAATCATCAGGGTAGCTGCTACACCGTTTGGGAACACAAGTCCAGTGTCCTTTCATCATAGGAAAATGGAGTTAGGTTTCAGAACAGTCAACAGGGGGTATCCGTGGCACACTAGGGGAAACAATCAGAAGATGTTCACTTGCTGGTAGTGGGTTTGGTCTTGGCATCTGCTTGTCCTGGATGTTTGGGTGGACGTCCACGCTTGTGGAAGGGGGGGTTGCTCTGCTATAGAGGGTGGGGTGTCTGAGGCATGTCCTTTCCCTGGCAGGGTCTCCCTTCCACTAACAGCCGCAGATGTTGAAAGGCCTGAAGACTCATTACCTGTGGAAGAGGCCTGATGGTGTGTGGCAGACCTACTCAGGGTTGTGTTGATGTCCCTCAGAACCCCAGCAATGGAAGCACTGCTGCATGGCTTCCTGGTGGTTGTCCCTCTGCAGCTGTTGGATTTCCCCTGTCATGATGAGTAGCCTGCCCATCATACCTTGGGAATTTTGGTAGGCTCTCAAGATTTGAGAGATGGTTTCCCAGTCAGTATTGTCCCTTTGAGCCCCCATCCTCTGACCCACACCATCCCTCCCATGCACCCTTTCCCCATGTGGCTGTGCCCCTGGTACAGTGTGGCCACTCCCAGTAGTGGCAGGTCCATCATTGTCAGGGGTGACGACAAAAGGAGACTCAGGTACCTGTACTGGGGGGCACACAATGGATTAAACAGTACTTGGACACAGGTTTGGGGGCGAATGTTTGCGTGTGATGTAGATGCAGCAGGGATGGGAGGAGTCAATGTGGGCAGAGTGAGAATGACTGTTGTTGACTGACCAGGTGGCCCTGATGAGCTAGTCAGTATCCAAACATCCAGGGGTGTTGTTCACCTGGGCCTGCATCCGGAGGGGTTGTGGCAGTCTCTGGAATCCTCTCCATAGTGACATTATCAAGGTTACCTCTGGGAGGAGTGGAACACACAGTTGCTGTAAGTGATGCAACAATTTATGTTTAAGTTTTACAATTTGTGATGTAGTGTGAGATGCACACACTGCCTTAATATGATCCCCAGAAATGACAATGTCAGCTGCTACCAATTCTTACTTCGTACAACATGAGACTCTGGTATTTCAATACCATGCACCATGCTCAAAGATGTTAAGCTATGTTGGTAGTTATTTGACTGCCAATATCCTCTTGTGTTGGCTGACTATTGACATGGGTGATAACCTTTTTGTGCCAAGTAAAGTGTGTGGCATGATTCATGGCTGCACAATGCACAATAGTGTCAGAGTAGGGACACAGTATGGGAGTAGGCAATTGACATTGACATCTTTCTGGATGTGCTGAGTGTGCATCCACTTTGGCATCTAGATTTCCCTCCCAGGTGAGTAAATTTCCATTTTAGGAATCTTAGTTCTAAGGGCAGTTTGATTGGGCACTCAGCTGTAGCTGTGTTTCGCTTGTAATGGTGGTGGGAGTGAGAGTGGGCCATTGCATTGCTGTCATTGCCATAAACAGTTTCACAGTGGAACATTCATGATGGGTTACATTGGTTGTTATTTTCACATGCATGACATCTCATATTTGGTGCACTGTTCTGGTTTTCTTTATGGTGGAATATTGCCTTCTGGGAACAGTAGTGCTATCAGTTCCCAGAACCTAACATCCTATTTACAAGGGCTGTGTACCAGATTGATTTTAGTGGACATCTGGCATGCCAGAGAGGGGTATTTGTAACTTGGCAGAGGGGTGGTGGTTGGTTTGGTAATTGAGGTGGCGTAAGGTGGTGAGGGAGCACGCAAGACAAAACATTTTGGCGACATATATGTTGTGGGGACTTACTAGACTCCATTCCCCCAGGTATTCCAGTCAGGCCCTCAGGATGCAGTATGTCCAAGACCTTTTCCTCCCAAGATGTGAAAGTAGGGGGAGGAGGTGAGGGCCCACCGCCAGTTTTGAGTACCACCAGCTTCTGCCTGGATGCCATGGAACGTACTTTCCCCCTGAGGTCGTTCCACCTCTTCCTGATATCCTCCCTTGTGCGTGGATAGCTGCATACAGAATTTGCCCTGTCAGCTATTCTTTACCACAACTCCATTTTCCTGACTATTGATGTTTGCTGGACCTGTGCTCCGAATAGGTGTGGCTCTACCCTGTCAATTTCGTCCACCATGACCCTCAACTCATCACCTGTGAAACATGGGTGTTTTTTGTGGGACATGGTAGTATAAGCGGTGAGGTAGTATTACAAAAAAAAAAAAAAGAATGGAACATTTTTTTAGTGATCAGGTGTAGGTGCTGTGATGTGAGTGGGTGACAATTGTTGTGTATTGTGTGTGATTGTAAATTGTGTGTTGTGTACGTTGTGCAGGTGTGGAATGTATGCATGGTGAAATGTGTATGGGTGCCAAAAGTATTTATCAATAAATCTGTGATGGTTATTTCTCGTCTGTGGCTGTGATTGGCATTCTGTTTGCAAAGGATTGTAGGTGTGTAATATAGTGGAGTGTGTAGGTGCGTCGAGTGTGTTGATGTATGTCAGGTGTGGGATATTCAAACTATCAAATGTGATGTGGTGTTCAGAGTTCAGACCACTGCGGTTCGCACCGCCAATGATTTTCCGCCATGGAAGAACCATTGTCATGATCTGTGGATCGCAATCTGAAGGGAGGATTTTTGTCGGGCTGGCGGTGCGGGTCATTGGACCACCTTTTTCCATCCGCCAGAGACCTGGCGGTTTGGGGAAATGGGCTGTTTTTTGGCGGTCTGAGCTGCGTAACTCCTAATACAGCAGTTGGATGATCACCAACATGGCAGTATTTTGGCTGCTACCACTGCTACGGTCTTACCTTCAGACCGCCAAACTCATAATGAGGCCCACAGTCTCAAGCAAAGTATATAACTGGGGCTTAGGACAGTCAAGAGCAGACTCACTCTTCTGGGTCTCGGGGCAAGGCTAACTAAAGTTCCAAAGGTCTCTAGCTTCTCTCCAGTTGTTCAGAGATTGTGGGCTTATGCCAAGTGGGGCAATCACATACAATCAAGTCAAGTTACGTCCATCAGGTTGCAACCTTTCCAACTCCTCCCATGGATGGTATGAGCATGGTGTACCTCCTTGGTTCCATTGATAAGGAACATTTTAAACACATTTGAAACATTACACTACTTTCCCAGGAATAGTAAGATGATTTCAACAGTTCCCACCCCATAATGAATGGGCTTAGTGAATACAGCAGAACACAAAATGAGTTACAATAATCAAGGCCACTAGACCCTGAATTCAGAACTAATACAATGGAAGATTCACTAACACATGAACAAACTTAGTGAAGAATTTAGGTCAAAGGGGACATGATAAAACAGTATTTTCTTCCTTATGACTGCAAAACGAACTAGAGGCATAAGTTAATATACCTAAGGCCTACTGCGCACCTTACAATTTCAAATCACACATGCATAAGCAAATCCTTTTTTAATAAACATTATTACTGCAAGGTCTCAAGTATGATTATGGCATACCTTTTTATTTTTCTGCACATATATATTTCCACATCAATAAAATCTTATGAACCAATTTAAGTACAGATAAATCAGTAATCATTTTAACCATTCTAATATACTTCAAACATTATCATTCACTGTTTCCTTTAATAATTTTCATCATTAGTCTGTTTAATATAAATGCATGACATTTAATATGGTCACACGTAATGTTCTACAATGGCAGCAACAATGTCCATCATAATTTTAAACAAGTACATTTTACATTTGATTCTAAGTTAGGCATTTTAGTGCATAATTATTAAGAATAGCATATGCCAACATGTATGTCACTAATTGATTGTTAGGTTTTAATCTCTGCCACATATGCAGAGGGTACATCTTCTCTTAAGGCCGGAGACATTTTCACTCACTCACTATTTACAGAAACATATTTGAATGGATGCTTTTCTAATTGTGTTGCACTTTAGGACGTGGCTGGTCGCGTCCAATATTCTGGTTTGCAGTCAAATGGAATGTCAGTTTGGGATATGTAGTAGTTGGATGCCAGAGCTCATATTCACTACTCCTTTAATAACCCCACATAAAGGGTACAGGCGTAGGGCTGGGTTGCTATTTCTTCCACAAGTATGAGATGGGGCTGATGATTGTCTCTCGTTTAGGGCTGGGAGGCTCGGCTGCTAATGGAAAGGGCCAAAGCCATCAAGTGCCCGGATGTTGCCACTCAACTGGCGGGTACCAAAAAAGTGCAGCAAGAGCTGAGCCGACCAGGGGCCCTGGAGAGATTTCTGCCTGGCGACCCGGAAGCTGTAGCTCGAATACGGGCCACGTTTGCCGGACTTTACTCTCTGGATCAAGTAAGTCCAAATCTCCCATCAAATATCATACGTAGGATAAATCACCAGTGTTTTGCCTCTATTTTTAAAGAGAAATCATTAAACCAGAGGTTTCCCTAGAGAAATGGTATTCTATATCAGGACCGGAGGCGAGGATTATGCCTATCTTTCTTCACTTTTTATTAACAGCAAGTTCAAAGTGCAACATAAAAAACTACAACCCATGGTACACGTAGCCATGGCAACCAATGTCCAATCATAACAGTATTCAACAGTCCGGATATATATCCCTGGAAGCCAGTGTCCTTCCTCTTTCTTCACTGCTCACGTGTCAGTTAAGTGCTAATCCCTTTACTCTCTGAGTAACAGAAAGTGTTATTGCATTGTGCTTTGCTCGCTTGATAAGCTTCTTTAGCGTTTTCGCTGTGTTTGTTAGTGGCTGCCTAGCAACCCCATCGCGCAGCAGGCGTTTTTTCCTTCGCCCGAGCACAGATTCATTTAATCTTGGTCTGGTCCGCCAGAGGGCACTCTTTCGCACGCTCCAGTTCCTGACGCGTCCTCTCAGCGTTTTTGAGCCGCATTTGCGCTTGTTTTCGCTGTTGGGTGACGGGCTAGGGTTCCAATGGGCTTTTGCTCACCAGAACCCTCCAACCCTGTGCAGACACCGTTTTTTGGTGTATTACAAAACTTAGTGGGCACAACGCAGTGATAGCGTGCCGCGACCGAGACTTGGTCTCCGCCCCCCCCTTTTTTCTTGACAGGAGCGCAGGGGCTTCCCAATATATATTTCAGGGAGAATCTTCCTGTCTAGTCCCTTCCGTGCCTACCCCATGCAGTCCATGCAGGACCACGAGAACTACCCCACCATGTCCCCTGGGGAGGGCCCCTCCCAACGGACCCTGCCTCCTGAGGTGGACGTCCTACTCACGCAGGCCATTTCCAGGGCCTTGGGCCCATTGAGGGAGAGTGTGGCCAAACTCATGTTTTCAAGGGTACGGGTGCGGTGGGGGGGACGGGGCCTGGCCTTAAGGGTTCAGCGGGCCCCAAGACTGTACGCAAGCGTGAGGAGGGGCACCTTGAAGGCTTCAGCACCCTTACTGAAGTCTTCTACAAGAGTGCACGCAAGCTCAGGCGTCCACCCTTCCGGGAGAGTTCTGACCCTGGAGAGACCGGTGAGGTGGCTCACCATGTATCGGACCCTGATGTTGGGTCTCCCAAGCGGGTCGGCGGGGACACGGAAGGGGACTCTTCCTCCGATGAGGAACATGATTCAGGGCGTCCGTGGCGCCCAAGTTATACTTGTTCAGACCTGCAGGAGGCTGAGACCTCTGACACAGACATGTTTCAACCAGAGGATATTTACCACCCCAGGTCCTCGGAGTGGCGTCCTGAGAAACGGGTGGCGGACTACGTCGCCAGTAAGATCAGGCAGCCTCTTGACAAAGAGGGTAGGGCCCGACTGAGGGCGGAATACCCGCGCCCAACCTTTCTTGACAGGGTGGCGGCTACACCTGAGATCGACCCTAAGATATGTACGTTTTTTGCTAAATACGTAAAGGATCCTAAAAAGGGTATCGATCGTTCCTGGCGTGGGTGCCAGGACAAGCTGTTGGATATCCTCGGGCCCCTTACCCAGATCATACAGTTGGCGGAACATGCGAAATGCAATAATTCTCCCCTGCCCACAGACATTGTGGCGGGTTGGTCCCAAAGGGCGGTATGCTAATTGGGCAATGCGAATTGTGCAGTTTCTTTCAGAAAGGAGAAGGTCCCTTCTTATCAAGGTCGACCCGAAACTTGGAGAACTCTCCAGCTCAGAAGCAGGGGCTATCGCCCAGGGGAACCTATTCGGGGACCCCTTTGTAAAGGAATTGGCCAAGTTTGTTGCCACTTTTTCAGCGCTGGATAAAGCGCAAACCTCCATCAAAAAGATTTTCCTGGGAAGGTTTTTGGAGGGGCGGGAAGAGGCAGGGGTCGCTCCTCCGGCCGCTCGTTCCAACAAGGCCCCAACTCCTACCCAGCGAGAAACAATGGATGGAGAGATGGCAGACAAGGCACTTTCTTCCCCAATTGGGGTAGAGGCAAAGGCAGAAGAGGTGCCCGCGGTGGAGCAAACGCCCCCAGAGGTGCCAACGGTGAGTGTTATCCTTTCCTCTCCTCAGGTGATCGGGGCAGGCTACGTTTGTTCACGCACAAATGGGCCCAGTTAACTTCGGACGGCTGGGTTCTCCAGACAGTGTCGGGCTTCCACATAGAGTTCTGGGGGACCCCGGTGCAGGAGGTTCTCCCTCGACCGCTCGTCTTTTCGGAGTCAGACGCCGCATTGATAGACGCAGAGGTGCGGGATCTCCTGCGCAAGAGGGCCATTTGCGAATCGGTCAGACATCCCAGGGGGTTTGTAAGCAACCTCTTTCTGGTTGAGAAGAAGGGCAAAGTGTTTCGGCCTGTCATCAATCTCAGAGCCTTCAACGAATGGGTGGCCTACCGCCACTTCAAAATGGAAGGCATACACATGCTCAGGGACTTCCTATTGCAAGGAGATTGGATGATTCGCCTCGACCTCAAGGACGCCTACCTGTCGGTACCGATATTTCCCCCTCACCGCCGATTTCTGAAATTCATCTGGAGGAATCGGGTGTTCGAGTTTGCGTCCCTGCCTTTCGGCCTGTCGTCAGCACCTTGGTGCTTCACGAAACTGCTCAAACCAGTGGTGGAGCACCTTCGGTCGAGGAAGATCTGATTGATCATTTACCTCGACGATATTCTGCTGTTGGACCAGTTGCGCACACAGCTAGTATCCAATGCGAACATAACTATGCAGCTCCTTAAGGACTTGGGATTTGTCATAAACGCCCAGAAGTCTGACCTTCTAGCGGCCCAATCCATGACCTTCCTGGGTTTCCTCATCCATTCCCAGGCAGCGACTCTCAGTCTTCCGGGCTCGAAAATAACCAAAATCAAGAAGGAACTGTCGAAGGTCTTGCGGCGCAACAGGATCTCTCTCCGGCAATCGGCCAGGATAGTAGGCCTCCTCTCCTCCTCGACACTGCCCATTTTCCCAGGGCCACTCCATTACAGGGCCCTTCAACGTCTGAAGGCTCATCACCTTCGTCGGGGCCTCACGTACTCGAGTTGATTTCCCTCTCCCAGGAGGCGCGGACGGAGATCCAATGGTGGTTGGATCACATGGAGACTTGGAACGGCAGGGCGATCTTCAGGGCCTCGCCGGACCTAGTGATAGAGTCAGATGCCAGACGCTATGGCTGGGGGGCTTGATGCGGGAATGTATCCTTTGGGGGACGTTGGACCCAGCGGGAGCTCCATCTTTATATCAACTGCCTAGAGCTCCTGGCGGGCTCTTTTTTGAGTCTCAAGCTGCATTCTATTGCGGATGGACAATATTTCGGCGGTGCAGTATGTGAACCGCTTGGGGGGCACCCGCTCGAGAGCTCTAGTGTAGTTGGCGAAGGACTTCTGGCATTATTGCCTACAGCGACAGATATTGGTAATGGCGGAGTACCTTCCGGGATCCCAGAACACCTTGGTGGACTGGAATTCCAGGTTCCTAGAGGACTCCAGTGACTGGCGGTTGGACAGAGCGGTTTTCCTCGCTCTCATGAAGCGTTGGGGTCCCTGCACGGTGGATCTCTTCGCGTCCAGATGGAACTCCCATCTACCGCAGTACTTCAGTTGGGCCCAGACCCCGGGGCGTCAGCGGTGGATGCTTTCCTTCAAGATTAGGGGCGGGAACAGAGCTACGCGTTTACCCCTTCCTCTTGATTCCGAGAGTGACTGCGTAGGTACGTCGACAGGGTGCGTCAGTGATCCTCATCACCCCACTCTGGAGATCTCAGGTGTGGTTCCCCGCACTTCTGGAACTCTCTTGCGACTTCCCGATTCTACTACCGAACTTTCCGTCCATTCTCTCGAATCCTGAGGGACATTGTCATCTGCTGGTCCTTCAGGGCCATCTCTCTCTGGTAGCCTGGAGGATTTCAGGTCTCGTTGGTCGGACCACCGACTTTCGCAACAGGCTGAAAGGTTTATCAGGCAGGCCTGGGCCCCAAGCACTCGTAAAACATACAGATTGGCCTGGAATCGCTGGGCTCGTTGGTGTGTGGGAAGACATATCGATCCCATGGGGTCCCAAATGACAGACATCATAAACTTCTTGGCGGACCTAGCAGAAGCTGGTCAAGCGTATTGCTTGATTAATTCGGCACGATCGGCGATTTCGCCGGGACATCCCCCAGTCAACAATCACCCAGTACGAGAACACCCGTGGGTGTGCAAGTTACTCAAGGGTATCAGGCTAAGCCATCCTCCTGAACCCCGATATTTGGAGTTGTGGGACGTCAACCTGGTATTGCGACTTCTGTCCTCTTGGCAGGACAACAGATATCTCTCTTGCAAAGAGCTGTCAGCAAAGCTCGCTATCTTGTTATGCCTCATCTCGTGTAAGCGAGTCTCGGATGTGAGAGCACTGGATGATTCAGCCAGGGTGTTTTCTCCGGAAGGAGTAATGTTCACTGTCTCCAGAAGAACGAAATGTGATACCAGGTGGGTAACTTATCCAGCTTTCGACCAGACTCCCAGACTCTGTGTAGTAAGATACCTGAAGGCTTACGAGGAAATGACGGGCGAGCTTCGGCCACCGGGGGAGCACCAGTTATTGATCTCCTTAAGGAAACCCTTTAAAGCAGTTTCTTCCCCCTCCATTGCCAGGTGGGTCAGATGGATTCTGATGGAAGCTGGCATCAACGTGCAGGTCTTTGGAGCGCACTCCACTTGGGGGCGATGGCCTCGGAAGCCATCCAGGTAGGAGGAAGGCTGGAAGACATCATGAATGCAGCTGACTGGTCGTCAGAGTCTACGTTCAAGAGATTTTATTTTAAACTGATTCACGAGGCCACCTCACTAGTGGTGAGTAAGCTTTGAACAGGCATAATCCTCGCCTCTGGTCCTGGTATAGAATGCAAAATTTCCTAGCTATCGTGAAGGAAAGTTTCAATTCTATTAAAGACACGGAGGCGAGGATTATCCCGCCCGGCATTTAGGAAATGTCACCCACCCGGAACGAACGGGCATGTTGGAGGTGGTGTACATCTCTTGTTATCTGAGGTGATATTACTGTGATACTGTACATGGTATATAATGGAATTCTGCGATGAAATCATGCTGTTGGGTTTTTCTTGCGGGTGAGAATGGGTTTCGTTCCATTGTGAATTACTGTACCTGCCTATACTTGCAAGTCTTAGTTCCCTATCTCACTGTTCTCCTTTTTCACAGGTACTGAGCCTGCACCAACCTAGGAACACACTAACTTCCGGTTGCAGTGAAGGACACCGGCTTCCAGGGATATATATACAGACTGTTGAATACTGTTATTATTGGACATTGGTTGCCATGGCTACGTGTACCATGGGTGTTGCAGTTTTTTGTGTTGCACTTTGAACTTGCTGTTAATAAAAAGTGAAGAAAGATAGGCATAATCCTCGCCTCTTTGTCCTTAATAGAATTGAAACTTTCCTTCACGATAGCTAGGAAATTTCTCATTCAATAGGTGAAAAACGACACTGTCTCTTTAAGACAATTCTTCAGCACCAACATCCCAGAATGCTTCAAAGTGGCAGTTTGTCAGCGGTTCATTTTATATTATATTTTCTAAGCACGAAACACAGGTCCTTTCCTCTACTTTTCTTGAAGAAAATAGTCTTTTAAATTATGTGTCAAATTCAATCAGTCTTTTCTGTCTTCTATTTAGCCAAATAATTGTGAGTTATTATTTGTCCACTTCCCGACTATGGAATGAATCTTCATTAACATTCATAAGCACTGAAGAAAAAGCAAGCACACTGCACCATGAGAAGTGGGCGTGCCAGAAGGAACGGAATATGTGAAATAGAACAAAATATATTAACAGCTAATAGAAATATGGACTAGCCGCAAAAATGCATTTTAGTATGTACGAATTCCAAATTGCGCATATATACCGATTCCGTATTAGGCATGTTTAGGGCGTCACCTCCTAATACCAAAGCGCAGCAGTATGTAAGAATGTTGTGCGACCAAAATGTGGTCGCAAAACATTTGCATTTTGCCACCTACTTCAAGGAGGTGGAAACCCATTCGCAAATGTGAAGGGTTCCCCAAGGGACCCCTTCCCCTTTCTGAATGTTTGTAAAAACATTTTTGTAGAGCAGGCAGTGGTGTCACAGACCAGAAGCACTGCCTACTCTTGAAAAATGAAAAGAAAACTTTTCATTTTTCTTTTTTAAATGCATCCCATGTTTCCTCTAAGGAAAATGGGCTGAATTTAAAAAGAAAAAGATTGCATTATTGAAAAGCAATCACAGACATGGTGGTCTGCTGACCCCAGAAGCCTACAATCCCTGTGATTTTTGCATTTCCTAAATGGGTCGCAAATTGTGAACTACCTCATTAATATTAATGAGTAGGTCGATTTGCAACTCAATAGGAATCGCTAAATAAAACTCTATGAGTTTCATACATTAGGAATGGAGATTACCTAATTGTGATTCTTGATAATTGCATTAAGATAATAGCAATTCCTAACATTGATATATCTGATCCACATAGAGTTTAGCTCAAAATCAAGGAACATTACTGATGTGCAAGAATGACGTCTCACTCTATGAAAAAAAGTTGATTTGTGTAGCTGTAATATTTTTGTATTGCTTTGAACAATTTGCACCACACTTGAAAAGTATAGGAGATATCCTACTGTAGGTCAAATTTGATGCAGATCACTCAAACGGTTAAAGGGTTTTAAACGGCGGCGAAGCCGGGGGGGGTGAAACAAAATTGTTTTTCACATTCCATTAAAGTAAGATTTCTCACACGACATTTTTCTCCTTGTCTGACTCTGACACCTCTGAATGAATGGTCATTATACTGTTTTGACATGGTCGCTTTTCAGTCATTCAGTGCCTTTCCTTGGTTTGGTGAAATCACGTGGAGTTATTTTGGAAACACAAGAGAACTTCCAGGGTAGGAGGCTGGCTCTGTAGATAGTGTACAAAAATGATGTGCACTGTGTATAGAGTCCGGGCAACCAACCTTGGTTTATAGAGGTAAAAACTCGACTACCTAATGCTCTAATTTTTAGTGGTAGCTTGGTCGAGCAGTTAGGCCAATCTTGGGGATGTGCTAAGCATTTGTTGTACTCGCAGTATCAATAAAATGAGACACACACTCAAAAGCATAACTTTAGACCAATTTACAAAAAAAATCTGATTTTTATAACATTTTTAAGACTAAGATCATCAACATCTGGTCCATACTTTTTAAGTTATGAATTTTCAAACTTTAGAAAATGACTTGTTTGTGTGCGTAATTATGCACCATAGGAATCAATGGAAGAAAACTTTAAAAGTACATATAAACTCAGGCAATGCGTTTACCAAGGTCTCCTTTGGGTTGCAGGTCAGGGTCGATAGTGGGCCCTGTGGACCAGCTGGAGAAGTTCAGCCGGTTCCTGGTTTCTGCAGGAGCAGCGGCTGAAAAGTTTTTGGAACTGGCACAGGACCACTGCTGGGGACCACTTGGAAAAGCATTGCACAGGTGGACTTCAAGGTGAGTCCGGTGGGTCCCCTTGAGGTGTCGAGGTTGCAAGGGGTGGGGGGCCCTTATAACACAGCTGGATCTTCAGTGCAGGGGCCAGGGAGACAAGGTACAGAGGGAATCGGTAAGTCAAGAGCTGTGCGCACATGTGCCCTTGAAAGCAGGAGGTAAGTAACTCTGTTGGGTTGTTTCTAAAGTCCCTTGATTGGGTCTTCCTCCTAGTCCTTTTGGAGTCCAGCGTGGACTGTCCTTCTTGGTGTCCGACGTTGGGGTCCAATACACTGGTTATTGCACAGTTCAGCCAGTGGAGGTTTGTCCTCGAGTCTTTCAGGTGAAATTTGGTCCAGCTGCAGTGTCTGGTTCCTTGGTAAACAGCCAGTTAGTGAACTGGACTTCATTGGCTTTTGGGTCTTTGGTTGCAAAGAGTGATGCCTTCACTCTGGAGGGAGATCTTTGGTGATTTTTAGAAGAGTGGAGGTTCTCTGGGGGTTTGTAGAGTATGTCTGATGTCCAAGCAACCTCTCAGCAGCGATTGTCGAGTCCAGGGTGCAGCAGATAGAGTTTGGCACCTTTTTCCTGAGGCAGCAGGACTTCAGTTCTCGTGCCTTGGGTCTTCTTTGTTGCTGGTATTCTTGTGTCCTTGGGATCTGATGTGCAGGTCTAGGGGTGCCCACTAAATACTGTATTTAGTGGGTGTTTAGGGGAGTACCTAGTAGTGACCAATTGATCATCTACCTTAGGGTGGCTACACTCACTATGTGACCCCTTTCTGTAGGCAGAGGTCACTTTCCTATCCATGATTTCCTATCCATGTAAGATGGAGGAAAATGGAATGGAGGGATCAACTTGCATGCAACACCTTAGGGGTGGTGCAAGCTGGGGGAGACCACTCCTCCTGTCCTATGTGTATTTTCCCGCCAAATGCGGGGGTTTGCAACAGGGGCACCCATCTGCTGCTAGCAGCAGACCTGAGGGTCGTGTTTCAAAGGCGGTAAGCCCTTTGAAGTTCGTTAGCAGGGCAGCACACATTCCTTGGGGAGAAGGTGTAACACCTCCACCCAGAAAGGGCTTTGTTCCTGGACCCAGAGAGCAGGGTGTAGGAGGCTGGCCTGGTTTGTAGTGGGTGCCTAAGGTACTTGCACCTCATACCAGGTCCAGTTATCCCTTATTAGTGAACTGTAGACAGTGTCTAGAAGCAGGTTCTCTATGGGTAGCTGTAGCTGAGCAGCCAGGGCTTATCTAGGAGAAATGCAAAGCTCATGCTATACCACTGTAGTCACACAGTACTCACACACATGAAAGAAAATACCATAGAGACTATACTCCCCTAGGAGGTAAGTAATACACAGTATACACACTAGTATGCAGAAAAAGCTGTAAAAACAGTTAGCAAACAGTGCAAATAGTGAAAATCACAATAGTTAGAAATGGAACTAGGGGGAACACAAACCATATACTAAGAAAGTGGATGACGGTGTCCCACCGAGGCGAGTGTAGTTTATAGAGGGGCGCTGAGAGTATTAGAAAACTAGTAATAGAACCCACCCCAGAGCCCAGGAAAGCAGGAGTAAATCACAGTAACTTTCCTAGAACACACAAGAGCACGATAAAGAAGATTATGCAAGAACCAGAAAAGACTGCAAGACACCAGTGATGGATTCCTGGACCTGAAGACCTATGGAAGAAGGAGACCAAGTCCAAGAAGCACAGAAGAGTCCAGGGAGAACAAGAGCCCCTGCTAACCTGGGTAAAGGTGCAAAAGAAGAACCACCGGTGAAGAACAATAGTCAGTACTGCACCCAAGAAGATGGATGCGGGTTCCTGGTTGGTGCAGATGATGTCCCACGCCGGATGGATGATTGCAGTCAGGTTTGCGTTGCTGGATTCCACCAACAAAGCAAAGCTTGCGGTTAGCAGAAAATGGCGCTGCCCGGGACCAGGAGGAACTTGGAATCCAAGATGGCAAAACCCAGGGACCCTCTGCAGGAGCTCTGAGCACCACCCCTGGGGTGGTGATGGACAGGCTAGTGGTCACTCACCTTTCCTTTGTCCAGCTTTGTGCCAGAGCAGGGACTGGGGGTCAATGAACCAGTGTAGAGGAGACTAAATGTGCCCTTCAAAGGCTACCCCTCCCAAGCCTGTAACACCTATTTCCAAAGGGAGAAGGTGCCTTCCTGGGCATGAGCTGTTCAAGCAACAGGAGGGCAGAAACCTGTCTGAGGTGGCAGGAGCTGGGGCTGCCTGGCACACCTCAGAAGGCTGTAATGGCGGTACTGGGGGTCCTCTAAGGAGCCCCCAGAGTGCATGGAATCATACAACCAATGCTTGCAAAAGCATTGGGGTATGATTCCAACATGTTTGATACCAAACAAGCTTATGTTAGGAGTTACAGTTATGTAGCTGGACATAGTGAGTGACATATGTCCAGTACACACGTAAAATGGCGCCCCTCACTCACGAAGTCCAGGAAAATGGTCCTGAAGGTCATGGGGGCACCTCTGCTAGTGCAGTGTTTCTCTCACCCACAGGTACTCTGCACCCTGCACTCAGGGCGAAGGGCCTGCTAAAGGGGTGACTTATAAGTGAACTGGTGCAGTGTAAATGGCAGTGAAAGGGTGCATGCACCTTTTCACGCAGGCTGCAATGGCAGTCCTTCAGAAGCTTTTGCATGGGCTCCCTATGGGTGGCAAAATATATTCTGCAGCCCATAGGGATCCCCTGGAACCCCAATGCCCTGGGTACCTAAGTACCATATACTAGGGACTTATAAGGGGGCACCAGTTTTCCAATTGAGGGTGAAATACTGGATTAACAGTATCCTACGACCATAATTTAAGGGAGCAAGCATAACTACTGGAGTCCTGATTAACATGATCCCAGTAGACACAGTCCAACACACTGACAAACAGGCCAAAAGTGGGGGTAATCATGCTAAAAAAAGGCCACTTTCCTACACAGGGGTTCTTACCCCAGCGTTCCAGAATCTTGCCTGGTGGTGACAGGATGGCTGTGATGGCTAGCAACCATGCCAGGGTTAGTTAGCTTTACAGGGGTCACCTCTAAGGTGGCCCCTGGGTACATTTTGCATTAAATCCAATATTGATACCAGTTGGTTTTATCATTTCGAGTTGTTTAATACCAAACAATCCAAGGTTCAGAGTGGCCATCATGTGGCTGTGAATCTGTACTGACCAGTTTCCAGCACATGCATTCAAAATGACTGCTCTGTTCACTTACTCTGTCGTAGGTTTGGCAAGGAGACAGTAGGGGCATATTGCATCCATGCTCAAACATACAGTATAGTGCACCCTGGCTTGGGGCTGGAAGGCCTGCCAGTGGGATGACATACATATATTGCATGCAGTGTATAGTGGGCTGTTTGCCATGTAAGGTTTGCATTTTAGGTTTGTACCAGGATACTGGCAATGGCAGGGCTGGGTGCTTTTGGATGTATGGCCCCTGAGAGTGGCACAATTGGTCCTGCTGCCCTCAGAGGCCGACCCTTAGTACCTCATGCCCTGGGTACCAAAGTACCATTTACTAGG
The DNA here is from genome assembly GCF_031143425.1 of Pleurodeles waltl. NCBI lineage: Eukaryota > Metazoa > Chordata > Amphibia > Caudata > Salamandridae > Pleurodeles > Pleurodeles waltl. The sequence goes on from NC_090439.1 coordinate 1,143,699,550, forward strand.
GACTTATAGGGGCAGGTAAAGGTGTTACCAATTGGATCAATAATTTTGCAACTTTTGGTGAAAGAACACTGACACTGGGGGCCTGGTTAGGAGGATCCCTAGTGCACTCCAGTCCAAGTTGCATTCAGAAAGCAGGCAAAAGGTGGGGGATACTGCAACAGGTTTATAGTTTCCCACACAACTCCCGCCCCCAGCCCATAGGCAAGGAGACTCGGCCAATATCTGGGAGAGGCTTCCTAGACTGTTAGGCGAGGAAGAGAAGGGAATCAGCCTGGTTAGTTGCAGTGCCTACTCTGCCTCACATCCTACTGTACAGGTCATTCCCTCTGGGGAACAGACCCACCTCTACAACTATAGGAACCAATCTGAAATGACTTACACCTGTACCACCAGTGTCTGCACTTTTCCCTTTTGTCTTGGGGTCATAGGTGTCCACCTTTGCTATCCCTATCTTAGCCAACCCCTAGCTTACCCAAAGAGGTCACCCACAACTTGAGCAACCCACCATGACCAATATGGTCAGGGAGCCTATCTTACTATTTGGTATTGGGTCAGATCACCATCCCAAGGACAGTGCAGCCATAAAGGCTAACATCGAGCAGAAGCCACTGACAGCTGTCAGTGCCCCGAACCACACCTTTTGCTCCATATCCACAGGGGACAGGGCTTACTTACAGGCTTCCTTGGGTTCAGGGTGCCCGTCTGCTGTAAGGGAGTGGGGGGAGGTCTCTACATTCTGCAGAGAACACCCTTCTTCCACTCTCTGTTCTGCCATCTGAGGAGCCACCCACTCAGGCTGAACTGGTGCCTGACTAGTCAGGACGTCTTGGAGGTCAAGCTGGGCTTCACCAGTTCCAGCAGTGGAGTTCTTCATTGATGGAGCAGAAACCCCTTGGCTCTCTGGTGCCTTAGTTAAAAGGGTGCCCACTTTTTGTTTACTTCTGCTTTTTCTTTTTCTTCTGGGGCCTACATGCATTCACTGCTGGGGCAGCACCTTCAGAATCATTGGAAGAGGACTGCACTGGACCAGTCCCTCTTTAAGGCTCTGGCCAACCTCTGGGTGGTCATTTCCAAGGAGACAGTCAATGGGGAGGTCTGTACTGACTACCACCCTTCTCCAGCTAAGGGACCCTTCTATCTCTATAGGCACTACGGCTACTGGCCTATCAGTGACTTTCCCTGGAATAGCCCTTATCCTGGCAGTCTCTCCTGGGATATACTGGTTTGGGAGCACCAGCCTGTCATGCACAACAGTGTGCCTGGCGCAGGTGTCTCTCAGGGCAGTGTCTCGGATTCTGTTCACCAGTAGGTGGTAGAAGTGTCTACTCCCCTCTGGAATCTCCAACTCGCCTGTGGGGCCCACTTTTCAGTTAAAGGCCATGAGGACCTCTTCATCTGGTGAGTCATCCACAATGGCTACACTGGCTACCCCTTGGGATTTACTAGTGGGTTTGTTTTTGGGACAAGATGTGTCCTTGGTGTGGTGTCCTGTCTGTTGACAGTTATGACACCATGCCTTAGCAGCATCCTTGGGGCCCACCCTCCTGTTCAGGTTTTTGGGGACCTACAGAGGGCTCTTTTTCTTTATTTCTAGGAGTGTCACTCACTTTCTTGTGGGTAGGTTTTGTAGCCCCTTTCTTTTGGTCACCCACAGAGGAAGTATTGGTCACCCTAGTCTTGACCCAGTTGTCTGCCTTCTTTCCCAGTGCTTGGGGAGAGATTGGACCCAAGTCTACTGGATATTGACGCAACAGTTTTTTAATGCAATTACGTAAGATGTGTTCTTTGATAAACTATAAAAAGAACATCATAATCATGCACGTCACTTTCAGTTAACCAACCATCTAGTGTTTTCACTGAGTAGTCTTTGAAGTCAACCTAGGAGTGGCTTGAGGTTTATTGAGCCGCCCTGAACCTAATTCTATACTCCTTAGTGGTGAATCCAAAGCTCTCAATAAGGGTAGCCTTTATGAGGTCATAGGATTCAGCATCTGCTCCAGTGAGTGTGAGGAGTCTATCCCTACATTTACCAGTGAACATTTCCCAAAGGAGTGCTCCCCAGTGAGACTTTTTCACTTTACTAATTCAACAGGCCCTCTCAAAGGCAGTGAACCACTTGGTGATATCATCACAGTCCTCATACTTGGGGACGATCCCTTTAGGAATTTTAGGGGCATCACATTGCTCTCTGTCCCTAGGTTTTATGTTGCTGCCATCCTAAGTAGGTGCTAATTCTATTTCAGCTTTCTACTTTATAGCGATGAGCTTGTTCCCTAAAGCTATTCTTTTGGACATCCTTGCTAAAAGGAGGTCTTCGTCACTGAGGCTGCCATCAGTGTTCTTAAAGGAACCTTGACTCACCTGTGTAAGATCTAGGTCCTGTGATCACTATATTTGGAGTCGGGGGCACAGGGACCCTGTCCTCCCTAGTTTGGTTAGGAGGGAGGAGTCATCCTCCTGATCCCTAGTTTCTTCCCCTTCTGAGGGTGGGATATCCTCCTCAGTAGGGTGTTCCTTTGCATACTCTGCCTTTGCATACTCTGGCAAGAGCTCCTGGACCTAGGTCTTGGTAGAGTTGGAACCAGTTTTGATTTGTCTGAGTCTGCAGAGATTCCTTAGCTCTCTCATCTTGAGATGGAGGTAAGGGGTCAGGTCGAGCTCCACAAACATGTCCTTTGAGCTGCTCATTATGTTACTAAGGTTGGGGATTTCTTTCAGGAACTTAAACTACTTCTAGTTACTTACCGCTAACTACAGTAACTTTTTAGGAAATGCTAACGGGAACTTAGCAAAGGCCCTAGCAAGAATTTTTAAAATTTGGGAAAATTGTTAATTCAAAAAAATTTATTTAATCTAAAGGCAATTTTGGAACTTAGGTGGTCATTACAACCCTGGCGGTCGGTGTTAAAGCGGCGGTAAAACCGCCAACAGGCCAGCTGTAAAAAATTTGGAATTATGACCGTGGCGGAAACCGCCAACAAAGACAGCCACTTTAACACTCCGACCGCCACAGCGGTACAGACAAACAGCGCGGCGGTCACCGGCAACAGACAGGCGGAGGACAATGTACCGCCCACAGAATCACAACAGGCCAATCCCCCACCTTTTCCAAGGCGGATTCACCGCGGATAAAAACACGGCGGAAATAGCCATTTCAAAGGGAAAATGCTCACCTCTACACAACCCACGAGGAACGACGACACCATGGAGCCGGAACTCCAAATTCTCCCTGCGATTGTCTTCCTGCTCCTATACGAGGATCAACAACGCCGGCGGCGAAGACCACGGTGAGTACTGCACCTATGACATAGGGGAGGGGAGGGAAAAACACAGGGACCCACACAACCAACATCACAACCCCCACCCCGACCCTCACCCACTACAACACACACACCAATGCATATCCAAACATTACAGTAACAACCCCCAACCCCCGCGGAAGAATGCAAAGACAAAAGGAAATGAGTTGAACCATTGTAATATATCAAAATACAGTAACCAAATATATACATATATATATAGACATTAAACAAAATATACACCACGATTAGTAGTGCAGGTAATGCACCATTCATTGTCCGTGGACCACTGGGCCCAAAATGCATGGGCGAGGCCCACACTAGATACCTGATCAAAACGGAGAGAACACTGCAGGGGCATCAGATAGAAATACAACAGGCACCTCAGGGGGAAGGGAAGGGGGGGCGGCACCTCAGCCGGATGAGTGCACCACGCTAGATCCACGAGGGGGCTCCATGCCTATTGATGTATCCTGGGGAGTGCAAAGCCACAGTCTCTCAAGTCTCTACAGTGGGTGGGTTGCCCACTGTACCATCCTGGGGAGTGCAAAGCCACAGTCTCTCAAGTCTCTACAGTGGGTGGTTTGCCCACTGTACCATCCTGGGGAGTGCAAAGCCACAGTCTCTCAATTGGATAACAGTCTCCACTGGTTCTGGAGGGGGACTGGTGGCCAGAGTGCTTCATCCTGTGCAGGACAGACGGAGTGGATGCATGTCTCCACTGGTTCTGGAGGGGGACTGGTGCCCAGAGTGCTTCATTCTGTGCAGGACAGACAGAGTGGATGCATGTCTCCACTGGTTCTGGAGGGGACTGGTGCCCAGAGTGCAGCACTCAGCCCGTGACGGTCACAGTTGCGTCACTGCCCCTGCCGCTAATGGGCTAGCGTGCTCGCCTTGGCGGTCTTTGCCCTGTTCGGCGGTGCTTGAGTTGGCAGTTTCTGACCTGTTCAGCGGTGCTTGCCCTGTTCAGCGGTGCATTCCATGGCGGTCTTTGCCCTGTTCGGCGGTGCTTGAGTTGGCAGTTTCTGACCTGTTCAGCGGTGCTTGCCCTGTTCAGCGGTGCATTCCATGGCGGTCTTTGCCCTGTTCAGCGGTGCTTGAGTTGGCAGTTTCTGACCTGTTCAGCGGTGCATGAGTTGGCAGTTTCTGACATGTTCAGCGGTGCTTGCCCTGTTCAGCGGTGCATTCCATGGCGGTCTTTGCCCTGTTCAGCGGTGCTTGCCATGGCGGTCTTTGCCTTGTTCAGCGGTGCTTGCCCTGTTCAGCGCTGCTTGCCATGGCGGCCTTTGCCTTGTTCAGCGGTCCCTGGCCTGTTCAGTGGTGCTTGCCATGGCGGCCTTTGCCTTGTTCAGCGGGCCCTGGCCTATTCAGCGGTGCTTGCCAAGGCGGTCCTTCATTGCCCAGCAGGCCTGTGGCTGGCGGTCCTTCATGGGTCAGCTGGGCTGTGGCTTGCAGGGCCCTCCTGGCCAGTGACGATTGGGCTGGCCTCCTGGGCAGTGACTCTGGCGGTGGCCTCCTGGCCAGTGACGATTGGGCTGTCGGTGGCCTCCTGGGCAGCGGGGATGATGGCAGTCTTCTCCACCGTGCTGCTCCTCCCAGACTTTGGAGATTTCTTCTGCCCCTTCCCCACCTTGGGAGGAGTCACAGCTGAGTCAACACTACTCCCGGGACTCTTGTGAGCGGCTTTGCTGTCTGGAGTCTTCCCCCTCTCCCGCCGGGCACTGTCCAACTTCTGGTGCTTCACAGGGGGGGGGACTGGCTGTGCTGTGGCTCCGTGCCACACTGGCTGGCCTGGTGGCCGGTGCACTCCACATACCTGTGACAGGCACCACAGGTCCTGGCAATTTTTTGGATGAGGTGCTAGTACAGGACCTATGAGTTGGAGGGGGGTTGGGAAAGAGGTCAAGGTTGGCCAGGAAATGTTTCTTAGGAAAACTGGGACGGGTAGCTGGAGGGGGTTTGGGAGTGGAGGAAGAGGTAGTGGTTGTAGGAGGTGTACGTTTGGTGACTTTGGGTGAAGGTGCATGCGCTGGAGGCTGTCGTGAGGTGGATGGCTGTTGGGTGGGTGTGTGCCTGCGTTTGTGTATCTTCGGAGGGGGCATCACAGACACACTGGGGACGTGTAAATGGGAGTGGGGGTGGTGACTGCACGTGAGCGGGGTGTGGTGGTGGGTATGCTGGTGCGGGACGTAGTGGCTGTAGTGGTAGTGCATGCAGGTGAGAGTGTAGACGAGAGGAGGGAGGAGGGAGATGACGAGGAGGGGGACACAGTGGAGGCAGTGGATGTTGGTGTGTCTCTATGTGTGTGATGGTTGCGTGAGTGCCTGTGGCATGTGTGGTGCTTATGTTTGCCTGAGCTTCCCTTGTGTGGTGAGGTGTGTGCAGGCTGGTCTGATGGTGTGCTTGGGTTAGGCTGGGGTACAGGGGATTGGGTCTGGCTGGAGGAAGTTGGAGGGGGGAGGCTAGACACAGGGACAATGGCTGCCATCAGTGCTGAGGCCAGAGTTTGCAGGGTTCGATGAAGAGCAGCCTGACCAGAATGAATGCCCTCCAGGAATGCATTTGTGTGTTGCAATTCCTTTTCTACACCCTGGATGGCATTCAAAATGGTAGACTGCCCAACAGTGAGGGTCCTGAGGAGGTCAATGGCCTCCTCACTGAGGGCAGCAGAGGTGACGGGGCGAAGGCTGAGGGGCTGCTGGGAGGGCGGTGCTGGTAGGGGGGGTGGCGGCTGTACCTGTAGAAATGGGGGGCACAGATTTTGCTGCCACCACAAGGGAGCTCCCATCGGAGGACGAGCCCGTGTCGCTGGTTGCTGATCCTGTCCCCACCGTGAAGCTCCCCTCGCCCTCCGTCTCACTGGTGTATTCCGAGTCCGTGGTGTGGCCCTCCATGGCCATGTTGGATGCAGCTCCCTCGTGCTCCGGTCCCACTGTACCCCCGCCTGATGATGCTGATGCACACAAGAACAGGGAGACCACAAAAAGGGGGGGACGAAAGAAGAAAGACAGGTTGAGTGCACAGCTTACCACTACCGTTGGTGGACAATACAGACACAGCAGCCGCCTGCACTACGTCGCGCTGTTGGGCTCTACAGATGCAATTCCTGGGATATGTCCTACATGGCTATGGTCGACATCTGCACACATAGATGACACAGGGGCATGTATACCTGTACTTGGCACTCTACAGAGGTGGGGTGGGGTGCCACATGGCCTGCATTATGGAGGGGCCTAGCCCACTGAACTCTCCCTGGCCTAGGGAAACCCACAGCCCTCCTCCCCCACCTAGACACCTTCACTGCGCGCAAAGTCCTCTGAATGATGTTGTACTCACCCCCTTGTGTCTGCTGTGATGCCCTCATGCGCCCATCCAACCCAGGGTAGGCCACCGCCAGGATCCGGAATATCAGGGGGGTCATGGTTCAACGGGCACCCCTCCCACGTTGGGAGGCCATCCCCAGCTCCGCCGTCTTCTTGCTCCAGCGGCGAATGTCCTCCCATCTTTTCCGGCAGTGGGTGCTCCGTCTGTGGTGGCCCCCAGGGTCCGGACGTCCTTGGCGATGGCACGCCAAATATCCTTCTTCTGGTGGGCGCTGACCTACATGACATGTACAGGGGAAGAAGAGTAGTCATTACCAACTGCACCGTCGAAGTGAGTGGCCCACATCCCTACCCTTGCCTTGCGGTGGTGCGTACCATAACCGCCGACGTACATGGTCATTGGCTCCTGGGACCCATAGGGGCTTCAACCGCCTACCGCGACGGTGTACAAGCCAGCGCAGTTACCTCATATCCCATTGTCCCACTTTAGAGGTCAGGCAGCTGCCATTTCAGGGGCCCACATGGCCTCATTACCAACTGCAAATACAGGCAAGATTTTGTGTATGAATGGTGTTCTGTGTAAACTGTGGGGACATACCTCTGAGTTGTTTGACTCTGTGGTCGCTGTTGTCATTCCTAGGCACCGTCCGCTGGGACATGTGAGGAGATGGCGGAATCCTCCGGTGTACCGACCGCTGGTGGACCTGTCGACAATGGAGGAAAGACATTTGATCATCACCTACAGGTTTGACCGTGCCACAATCCAGGAACTGTGTGCCCACTTGGAGCCAGACCTGATGTCAGCAATCCGCCATCCCACAGGGATCCCCCCTCAAGTGCAGGTGCTATCAGTGCTCCAGTTCCTTGCAATTGGGTCATTTCAAACAACAGTGGCCATGGCATCAGGGATGTCCCAGCATATGTTTTCCAACGTGTTTTCCAGAGTGTTGTCTGCCCTGCTAAAACACATGCGGAGCTACATCATTTTCCCTCAGGTGGAGGATTTGCCTACAGTGAAAGGTGACTTCTATGCCCTTGGACGTATCCCCAATATCATAGGTGCCATTGATGGGACCCATGTAGCTCTGGTCCCCCCCCCCACAGGAGTGAACAGGTGTACAGGAACCGGAAGAGTTATCATTCGATGAATGTACAGATGGTATGTTTGGCAGGCCAGAACATCTCCCAGGTAAATGCTATGTTCCCTGGCTCTGTGCATGACGCCTACATCCTGCAGGAATAGCAGCATCCCTTATGTGATGGGTCAACTCCAGAGGCACCGGGTGTGGCTATCAGGGGACTCTGGTTACCCCAACCTGTCATGGCTACTGACCCCAGTGAGGAATCCCAGGACCAGGGCAGAGGAACGCTACAATGAGGCCCATGGGCGGACTAGGAGGGTGACCGAACGCACCTTCGGCCTCCTGAAGGCCAGGTGCCTCCATATGACAGGTGGTTCCCTATTCTACTCACCAAGGAAGGTGTGCCAGATCATCATGGCCTGCTGTATGCTTCACAACTTGGCTTTGCGACGACCGGTGCCTTTTCTGCAGGAGGGTGGTCCAGATGACCGTGTTGTGGCAGCTGTGGAGCCTGTGGACAGTGATGAGAAGGAAGCAGAGGAAGAAGACATTGACAACAGGGACTCAGTTATCCAGCAATATTTCCAGTGACACACAGGTGAGAACACATTCCTGCCTACTACAAGTACTTTCACACTTCTACCTCTATCCTGTCTGTCGATTTCACCCAGTATATGGTAACTGAGTTGTACATTTCCCTTACGGTTTCACAGGTGTGGTTTACAACGTGTGTCATCTGCTTAGATCCCTCATGGACTTGAGATGTGTGACATAGGTATGTTGACATTACATTTGAAAACGCATTTTGTCACTGTCATTGCTAATACACATTTTCTAAATCACAGACTGACTCCAGATTGTTTTGTCGTTCAAGGGTGTTTATTGAAGTGCTCAATATTAGAGGGGGGTTGTAAAATGGTGAGGGATGATGGTGAAGGAATGTCCATGGCAGAGTCCAGTCTATTAGTCTCACAGGTGTATTGCCCATATGGGCATAGGAAGTGGAGCTGGGGCAGTTCCAATATGGACAGGGTTACAAAGTGGGACAGTAGGATGACAATCAGGGTGGTCTCATTTCTTGGCGGGGGTCTTGGCATCGTGCTCTGTCTTGTTCCTGGATCTCAGGGACCGTTTGCGGGGTGGGGTGCTGGTGTGGTGGTCCTGTGGCGGGGCGTCCTGTCCACTAGCGCTGGCTGAGGAGGTGGGCAGTTCATCGTCCAGGCTAGTGTCGGGGGCCCCTTGTAGTGCCACAGTGTCCCTCCTGGTGTTAAGTATCTCCTTCAGCACCTCTACGATGGTGCCCAGGGTGGAGCTGATGGTTCTGAGTTCCTCCCTGAAGCCCAAATACTGTTCCTCCTGCAGCCGCTGGGTCTCCTGAAACTTGGCCAGTACCGTTGCCATCGTCTCCTGGGAGTGGTGGTATGCTCCCATGATGGAGGAGAGGGCCTCGTGGAGAGTGGGTTCCCTAGGCCTGTCCGCCCCATGTCGCACGGCAGCCCTCCCAGTTCCGCTGTGTTCCTGTGCCTTCGTCCCCTGGACCGTGTGCCCACTACCACTGCCCCCAGGTCCCTGTTGTTGTTGGGGTGGTGGGTTATCCTGGGTTCCCTGTAGTGGTGGACACGCAGCTGATTGACGTGTCCTGGGGACGGAGGTATGGGCCCGCTGGGTGGGTGTTGTGCTGGTGTTACCAGAGGGTGGAAGGTCTGTGGTGGCCTGTGACTGGGTGTGGGGAACCAACTGTCCCAAGGCCCACGATGGTCCGGGCTGGTCATCTGGATCCAGTTGGACAGAGCTGCTGTCATTACTGTGGGCCTCTTCTGTGGGTGGGGTGGAGATGTCTGGACCCTCCTGTCTGGTGACGTTGGGTAGTGGTCCTGCAGGGCTTGGTGTTGGGATGGGTGATTTGTGTATTAGTACATTTGTGAGGAGTTGGAGTGATAGGGGAGGGGGCGAGGGTGGGGGTCTGTGATAGCATGCAGGTAGGGTGGGGGATATGATAGTTAAGATTTGACTTACCAGAGTCCATTCTTCCACCGACTCCTGCGAGGCCCTCAGGATGCAGGATAGTCAAGACCTGCTCCTCCCATGTTGTTAGTTGTGGGGGTCCGCCACCAGTCCGCTGTACCGCGATGTTGTGTCTTGAGACCACGGAACGCACCTTCCCCCGTAGGTTGTTCCACCTTTTCCTGATGTCGTCCCGATTTCTTGGCTGCTGTCCCACTGCGTTGACCCTGTCGACAATTCTTCGCCATAGCTCCATCTTCCTAGCTATGGAGGTGTGCTGCACCTGTGATCCAAATAGCTGTGGCTCTACCCGCTCTACCCGTACGATTTCCTCCACCATGACCCTGAGCTCCTCCTCAGAGAACCTGCGGTGTCTTTGCCGTGCCATGGTGATATGTAGTGGCGTGTGGTGTTTTGTGCGTGGATGGTGGTGTCTCTCTGGCCTTCTTTCTGAATTTTTGGTCGTAGGGGTTTGTGGGTGATGTGGGTGTGTGTTTTATATTGCATTGTGTGTGTGGGAGTGGTGTGTGTATGTGTATCAGGTGTGTATATTTTGAATTGTCCAATGTGGCTGTGTTTTGTAAGAGTGTGTGTATTTTGAGCGCGGCGGTGTGTACCGCCAATGGAATACCGTGGTTGAAAGATCGCCACGTGGATTCGTGGGTCGTGATAGCATGGGCGTATTTCTGTTGCCGTGACGGTGGAGGTTTTGTCATCGCCAGTTTATCACTGACCTTTGGTGTGGCGGACTTGTGTGGGTGTCTGAATTTTGTCGGATTTTGCGATGTGGGTCGTAATAGCTGTGGCGGAATTCCGCTGCCGCGGCGGTGTGTTAGCGGTCTTTTGCACGGCAGTAAGAGGCTTTTACCGCCAATGTTGTAATGACCCCCTTAGTCATGTGATCAGGTGTTGGCTGAGAAGTCGAGCAAATGTAAAGTCGTCTATCCCACCACTGATTCACCAATGTAGGAAGGTGGCTCAGTATATAATAAATAAAATGAGATATAGGCCCTCATTATGAACACGGCGTGTTCAGGCCGGTGGTCATTCTACTGACCGCCAGCCTCCCTGGAATCCAGCGGGCTGCATAATAAACATTTTGCTGGGTCGGGACATTGCCGGCCGCTCCACATGGAGCGGCCGTCAATGCCTCTGTGCGGCAGGTGCAGCTGCACCCGTCACGCAGATCACTGCCCATAAATCGGGCAGTGACCTGCGTGATGGGGCACTGCACAGGGGCCCCTGCACTGCCTATGCCAAGTGCATGGGCAGTGCAGGGGCCCCAGGGTGGCCCCAGAGCACCCCTTCCGCCAGTCTTTCCATGGCGGGAGAACCCACCTGGGAAAGGCTGGAGGAAATGGGATCATTATCTGAGGGGCAGCAGCGCTGCCCTGTCGGATAATGATGCCGTCCACTGTCAGGCTGCCTGTCGGAGGCAACCTGGCAGTGGAGGTGGGCCGCCTAAGGCGGCCCTCCCTGTGTTTATTATGTGGCGGTCTGGGGCGGTATTTCCCGCCACCGCCGGCATGGCGGCCGAGACCGCCAAGATCATAATGAGGGCCATAATGTGCACATCCACAGAGTCCAGTGGATCCCCAAAGGCTTTACAGAGGCTAAAGTAAATAATACTAATGCTCTCTTTGTAATAGTGTGGTCGAGCAGTTAGGCTTATCAGAGGGTAGTACTAAGCATTTGTTGTACACACACAGTCAGGAAATGACAAACACACTCGGTGACTAACTCCTGGCCAATGTTTTATGTATCAATGATATAGGGCCTTATTCTGAACCTGGCGGTCTATGACCGCCAGGGTGGAGGCCGGAGGTAGCACCGCCAACAGGCTGGCGGTGCTACATGGGCAATTCTGACCGCGGCGGTAAAGCCGCGGTCAGAAAAGGGCAACCAGCGGTTTCCCGCCGGTTTACCCCTGCCCAAGGGAATCCTCCATGGCGGCGCTGCTTGCAGCGCCGCCATGGGGATTCCGACCCCCTTCCCGCCATCCTGTTCCTGGCGGTTGTTACCGCCAGGAACAGGATGGCGGGAACGGGTGTCGTGGGGCCCCTGGGGGCCCCTGCAGTGCCCATGCCACTGGCATGGGCACTGCAGGGGCCCCCTAACAGGGCCCCACATAGATTTTCAGTGTCTGCGTGGCAGACACTGAAAATCGCGACGGGTGCAACTGCACCCGTCGCACCCCTTCCACTCCGCCGGCTCCATTTGGAGCCGGCATCCTCATGGAAGGGGGTTTCCCGCTGGGCGGGCGGGCGGCCTTCTGGCGGTCGCCCGCCCGCCCAGCGGGAAACTCAGAATACCCGCGGCGGTCTTTTGACCGCGCTGCGGTATTCTGGCGGTTCCAGCCAGGCCGGCGGCTTCCGCCGCCAGAGGGGGTCAGAATGACCCCCATAATTTGTTACTTTATTTCTAGAACCAAAAAGGATCTTTGTTGCAGGTAAGTACAGTTTCAAGAATGTATCACTTTCAAGTATCGAATGCAGTTTTTTTAGAATTTGCAGATAAAACAGTTTTCAGGTATGTAATACTTTTCAGTATCAAAAGTAGGTCGGCAGGCAGTCCTTTGGGGGTTTGTAGAGGTCACTGGTCCTGCAGGACGAGTCGCCTTTTTGTATCAAGAGTCTTGAAGTTGCAGACTGACCAGTAGGGCTGGGGCCAAGTCAGTTGTCAGAAGTTCTCTGCTGGTGCGGCTCTTCAGTCTTTCTTTTTGAGGTCACCAGGAATCTGAAGAGCAAGGTTCATGGGTGCCCCCAAGTACTAAATTTAGGGGGATTATAGAGGTCAGTAGCCAATGGCTACTGACCCTGAAAATGGCTACACCCTTCCTGTGCCCACTCCCTTTGGGAAGGGAAGCACTTTCCTAACCCTATTGTCTAGATCCCTCCAAGACCAGATGGATGATTTTGCAGAGAGGGGTTCACTTCAGCCCTGGGCACCCTAAGGGTAGTCCCAGCTGGAGTGGACACTCCTACCTGTGTTTACTAATTTTCCCGCCAGACCTGCCGCCAAAAGTGAAGCTTGGTCCGGGGGGTGGGCATCAAAATACATGGAGCATCTCTACGATGCCCTGTGTGCATTTTTTTAATAAATCCAGCACTGGCATCAGTGTGGGTTTATTGAGCTGAGAAGTTTGATACCAAACGCAGACATCAATGAAGACATCACAGAGCTGTGGAGTTTGTAAAGACAGACTCCCAGCCCATGTACTCAGTATGGCTACGCTGCACTTATAATGTCTAACAATGGACTTGGACTGTAGGGGCATTTTGCTCATGTGTGTAGGAGGCTGGACTGGCTTGTAGTGAGTACCAAGGGGTACTTGCACCTTGCACCAGGCCCAGTTATCCCTTATTAGTGTATAGGGTGTCTAGCAGCTTAGGCTGATAGATAATGGTAGCTTAGCAGAGCAGCTTAGGCTGAACTAGGAGACGTGTGAAGCTACTACAGTACCACTTAGTGTCATATGCACAATATCATAAGAAAACACAATACACAGTTATAGTAAAAATAAAGGTACTTTATTTTTATGACAATATGCCAAAGTATCTTAGAGTGTACCCTCAGTGAGAGGATAGGAAATATACACAAGATATATATACACAATAGCAAAAATATGCAGTATAGTCTTAGAAAACAGTGCAAACAATGTATAGTTACAATAGGATGCAATGGGGAAACATAGGGATAGGGGCAACACAAACCATATACTCCAAAAGTGGAATGTGAGCCACGAATGGACCCCAAACCTATGTGACCTTGTAGAGGGTCGCTGGGACTATTAGAAAATAGTGAGAGTTAGAAAAATAACCCTCCCCAAGACCCTGAAAAGTGAGTGCAAAGTGCACTAAAGTTCCCCTAAGGACAAAGTAGTCGTGTTAGAGGGAAAATGCAAGGAAAACACAAATCAGCAATGCAACAACGATGGATTCCTGACTGAGGGTACCTGTGGAACAAGGGGACCAAGTCCAAAAGTCACAAGCAACTCGGAGATGGGCAGATGCCCAAGAAATGCCAGCGGTTGGTGCAAAGAAGCTCTTACTAGGCTGAAGAACTGTGAATACTGCAGGAACGACAAGGGCTAGAGACTTCCCCTTTGGAGGATGGATCCCCCACGCCTTGGAGAGTCGTGCAGAAGTGTTTTCCCGCCGGATGGACGCCAACAAGCCTTGCTACACGCAAATCGTGCGTTTGGCGTTTTTGGACGCTGCTGGGGCCCAGGAGGGACCAGGAGGTCGCAAATTGGACCTGCAGAGAGAGGGGACGTCGAGCAAAGAGCCCTCACTGAAGCAGGTAGCACCCGGAGAAGTGCCAGAAACAGGCACTACGAGGATGCGTGAAACGGTGCTCGCCGAAGTTGCACAAAGGAGTCCCACGTCGCCGGAGACCAACTTAGAAAGTCGTGCAATGCAGGTTAGAGTGCCGTGGACCCAGGCTTGGCTGTGCACGAAGGATTTCCGCCGGAAGTGCACAGGGGCCGGAGTAGCTTGCAAAGTCGCGGTTCCCAGCAATGCAGCCCAGCGAGGTGAGGCAAGGACTTACCTCCACCAAACTTGGGCTGAAGAGTCACTGGACTGTGGGGGTCACTTGGACGGTGTCGCTGGATTCGAGGGACCTCGCTCGTCGTGCTGAGAGGAGACCCAAGGGACCGGTAATGCAGCTTTTTGGTGCCTGCGGTTGCAGGGGGAAGATTCCGTCGACCCACGGGAGATTTCTTCGGAGCTTCTGGTGCAGAGAGGAGGCAGACTACCCCCACAGCATGCACAAGCAGGAAAACAGTCGAGAAGGCGGCAGGATCAGCGTTACAGAGTTGCAGTAGTCGTCTTTGCTACTATGTTGCAGGTTTGCAGGCTTCCAGCGCGGTCAGCGGTCGATTCCTTATCAGAAGGTGAAGAGAGAGATGCAGAGGAACTCGGCTGAGCTCATGCATTCGTTATCTGAAGTTTCCCCAGAGACAGAGACCCTAAATAGCCAGAAAAGAGGGTTTGGCTACCTAGGAGAGAGGATAGGCTACTAACACCTGAAGGAGCCTATCAGCAGGAGTCTCTGACGTCACCTGGTGGCACTGGCCACTCAGAGCAGTCCAGTGTGCCAGCAGCACCTCTGTTTCCAAGATGGCAGAGGTCTGGAGCACACTGGAGGAGCTCTGGACACCTCCCAGGGGAGGTGCAGGTCAGGGGAGTGGTCACTCCCCTTTCCTTTGTCCAGTTTCGCGCCAGAGCAGGGGCTAAGGGGTCCCTGAACCGGTGTAGACTGGCTTATGCAGAATTGGGCACCTCTGTGCCCAACAAAGCATTTCCAGAGGCTGGGGGAGGCTACTCCTCCCCTGCCTTCACACCATTTTCCAAAGGGAGAGGGTGTCACACCCTCTCTCAGAGGAAGTTCTTTGTTCTGCCATCCTGGGCCAGGCCTGGCTGGACCCCAGGAGGGCAGATGCCTGTCTGAGGGGTTGGCAGCAGCAGCAGCTGCAGTGAAACCCCAGGAAGGGCAGTTTGGCAGTACCAGGGTCTGTGCTACAGACCACTGGGATCATGGAATTGTACCAACAATGCCAGGATGGTATAGAGGGGGCAATTCCATGATCATAGACATGTTACATGGCCATATTCGGAGTTACCATGGTGAAGCTACATATAGGTAGTGACCTATATGTAGTGCACGCGTGTAATGGTGTCCCCGCACTCACAAAGTTCTGGGAATTGGCTCTGAACAATGTGGGGGCACCTTGGCTAGTGCCAGGGTGCCCTCACACTAAGTAACTTTGCACCCAACCTTTACCAGGTAAAGGTTAGACATATAGGTGACTTATAAGTTACTTAAGTGCAGTGTAAAATGGCTGTGAAATAACGTGGACGTTATTTCACTCAGGCTGCAGTGGCAGGCCTGTGTAATAATTGTCAGAGCTCCCTATGGGTGGCAAAAGAAATGCTGCAGCCCATAGGGATCTCCTGGAACCCCAATACCCTGGGTACCTCAGTACCATATACTAGGGAATTATAAGGGTGTTCCAGTAAGCCAATGTAAATTGGTAAAAATGGTCACTAGCCTGTTAGTGACAATTTGGAAAGCAATGAGAGAGCATAACCACTGAGGTTCTGGTTAGCAGAGCCTCAGTGAGACAGTTAGGCACCACACAGGGAACATACACATGCACACCTATGAGCACTGGGGCCCTGTGTGACAGGGTCCCAGTGACACATACATATAGGCCACAAACCTATGAGCACTGGGGTCCTGACCAGCAGGATCCCAGTGACACATAACAACCATACTGAAAACATGGTGTTTTCACTATGAGCACTGAGGCCTGGCTATCAGGATCCCAGTGAGACAGTGAAAACAGTGACAAACACCCTGGCATACACTCACAAACAGGCCAAAAGTGGGGGTAACAAGGCTAGAAAGAGGCTACCTTCTCACACAACCCCCCCCCAAACGAAGGACAATAAGGCTAACCTTGGCCAGTTGAGACTTTATTGTCTAAGTGGTGATAAGTAGAGAGTAGCTCTGCAATAGACTGGTTACTCCCTTTATCATCCACTATATGGTTACTTCCCTGTGGGGATGTAAACCACCCTGTTTGAAGTTTTTTAGCTAAGCAACAATGTGAAGATGTATTTTCAGAGTTTCTATCAGTAAGTTTTAGTTTAGAGCAGTGGGAATTGTCCACTGAACCTATTTGTAGTGATGGAAATGCCAGACAGGGATGCTGTCTCAATAAAGCCATAGCTGGGCAAAAACTTTGTCCATTTGGCTGGAAGAGAGAACAGGGATGCTGTTTCTCTTGAGTTGGAGCAGGGCAGGGATGCTGTCCTATGAGCTCCACACTAGGGCAGGGATGCTGTCCTAAGTGTTGTGAGGCAGTGCAGGGTTTCTGCACTAAAGTTTCTCTGGGAGGGTTGGAGGGATGCTCCATGTTAACTAAAATGGTGCTCTTTTTGTCACCAATGTTAGTTATCCCACAGAGAGGTACTTCTACCTCAGGGAGTCCAGCTTTGCCAGCTGATGATTCCCTTGGAACAGGTGCCACCCCAGGAGAGGTTTCTCCCACCACAGGAATAGTATCCTGAATGGTAGGGTGGTTAGGGGATACTGCGATACCCTTTTTACCTGTTGATGGAGAGGGATCCTGAGTTTTCAGGCCTTCTCTCCTTTGCTTTTTCATTTCACTTGAAATGAGAGGGAACAATTCCTCAGGGATGCCCAGCATGGCTGCATGGGCATAAAACTCTACATCAGCCCAACCTGAGGCCTCTAGGTCATTACCTAAGAGACAGTCTACAGGTAAGCTAGGTGATACCACCACCTGCTTAGGGCCAGTAACTCCACCCCAACTAAACTGAATTATAGCTAAGGGAAGAAACTTAGTGGAGTTATGGACATCAATAATCTTATACTGTTGTCCAATGATGTGTTGTTCAGGAGGCACTAGGTTTTCAGTCACCAAAGTGAAACTGGCACCTGTGTCCCTGTAGGCCAAGGCCTCAACACCATTTATTGAAACTGTCTGCCTGTACTTATCCATTGTAAGGGGACAAGCAGCCAGTGTGGCAAGGCCAATGCCACTAGGTGTGACAGAAACTGTCTTGGGACTGATTACATTAGTTTCCACTATGGACCCATAAGTGAACCCAACTACACCCTTTGCTTGACTGTTGCCAGCAGTCCCACCACTAGTACCACTACTGCTAGGGGCACTAGAGCTTGATGTATTAGTGGTGGTAGGCTCAGGGGGTTTACCTGGACAGGACTTATCCCCTGGCCTATGGCCTCTGTTTTTACACACAAAGCACCAAGGCTTTTTAATGTGTGCAGGTTGGGAAGAAGAGGAAGAATTAGTTTTATCCCCACCCTCTGAAGAGTGTTTAAGATTTGAAGTGGGATCTTTGGTTTTACCCTTATCCCCATGCTTATCTTGAGATTTTTCACCATCTTTCTTCTTATTGCCATCTTTGTCACCCCCTGTATGAACTTTTCTGTTCACCCTTGTTCTGACCCATTTGTCTGCCTTCTTTCCCAATTCTTGGGGAGAGGTCAGATCAGAGTCTACCAGGTACTGGTGCAACAAATCAGACACACAATTATTAAGTATATGCTCTCTCAGGATTGTGTTATACAGGCTTTCATAATCAGTAACTTTACTGCCATGTTACCACCCCTCCAAGGCCTTCACTGAATGGTCAATGAA
Organism: Pleurodeles waltl; assembly: GCF_031143425.1. Taxonomy (NCBI): domain Eukaryota; kingdom Metazoa; phylum Chordata; class Amphibia; order Caudata; family Salamandridae; genus Pleurodeles; species Pleurodeles waltl. Next base: position 1,143,717,455 of record NC_090439.1, read on the forward strand.
ATCAACCCAGTCTTGTGAAGACTCCTTTTTGGTCTCTCTGAACTTTATCCTGTACTGTTCAGTGGTTAAGCCATAACCATCCAGGAGTGCATTCTTAAGAACTTGGAAATTATTAGCATCATTTTCTTTTACAGTAAGGAGCCTATCCCTACCTTTTCCAGTAAATGATAGCCATAGGATAGCAGCCCACTGCTTTTGAGGGACATCCTGTACAGCACAGGCCCTCTCAAGTGCAGCAAACCACTTGTTAATGTCATCCCCCTCCTTATAAGGGGGAACTATCTTGTGCAGATTCCTGGAATCATGCTCTTTTGCAGGATGACTATGGGGAATACTGCTGCTGCCACCATGGGTTTCTAAACCCAACTTCTGTCTTTCCCTCTCTACTTCTAAAGACTGTCTATCCAAATCCAGCTGTTGCTTCTTGAGCTTCAGTCTGGTTTGTTCCACTCTCAATCTATTGAGCTCCCTTTCTAACAATCTGTCATCAGGGTGGGTAGGAGGGACATTTCTAGATACAGAGGTATGATGGGAATGAACAGAAGGAGACCTGTCCCTTACAGAGGGCACCCTAACAGCTTGGCTACCAGTATAATGTGAGAGCACACCATTAGTATGGTGTGATTCAACCTCTGTACCAACTATGCTAGACTGTCTAGTAATGGGCAGGCTGAGAAGTTTCTTTCCTGAACCTTTTCCTGGGGGAGTCCTGGATCAGATTGAGAACCATTAGCTACTTTTTCTACAGATTGGGCACTTATGGCCTTATCCTGTACTCTAAGCATATTAATTAACAGTTCTAAAGAAGGATTCTTCCCTACACTCAAACCTCTCTCTATGCAGAGACTCCTTGCTCCTTTCCAGCTAAGGTGATCATATGCAAGTTTGGACAGTTCAACAATTTTTCCTGTTCCAGACATTTTTTAGAGAGAGTTAAAGTGATAGACAAAGAGAAAAAAGTTTTCAGAACTTTTTGGAAAGACAGAAAAAAACTTTTTAAACTTTTAAGAACTTTTTGAAAGTTTAGAAGTACTTTTCAGCACTTAGAAAAGAGTGAAAAGAGGAAATGCAAAACTTTTTGGCTATGTGTATATACACTGACCTTGTTTTGTATATTTTTCTCTTATGAAAAGTACAATGACAAGAGTGGTAAGTAGTCTCAAGCACTTATCCCACCACTGCACAACCAATGTAGGAGGCTGGACTGGCTTGTAGTGAGTACCAAGGGGTACTTGCACCTTGCACCAGGCCCAGTTATCCCTTATTAGTGTATAGGGTGTCTAGCAGCTTAGGCTGATAGATAATGGTAGCTTAGCAGAGCAGCTTAGGCTGAACTAGGAGACGTGTGAAGCTACTACAGTACCACTTAGTGTCATATGCACAATATCATAAGAAAACACAATACACAGTTATAGTAAAAATAAAGGTACTTTATTTTATTAACAATATGCCAAAGTATCTTAGAGTGTACCCTCAGTGAGAGGATAGGAAATATACACAAGATATATATACACAATAGCAAAAATATGCAGTATAGTCTTAGAAAACAGTGCAAACAATGTATAGTTACAATAGGATGCAATGGGGAAACATAGGGATAGGGGCAACACAAACCATATACTCCAAAAGTGGAATGTGAACCACGAATGGACCCCAAACCTATGTGACCTTGTAGAGGGTCGCTGGGACTATTAGAAAATAGTGAGAGTTAGAAAAATAACCCTCCCCAAGACCCTGAAAAGTGAGTGCAAAGTGCACTAAAGTTCCCCTAAGGACAAAGTAGTCGTGTTAGAGGGAAAATGCAAGGAAAACACAAATCAGCAATGCAACAACGATGGATTCCTGACTGAGGGTACCTGTGGAACAAGGGGACCAAGTCCAAAAGTCACAAGCAACTCGGAGATGGGCAGATGCCCAAGAAATGCCAGCGGTTGGTGCAAAGAAGCTCTTACTAGGCTGAAGAACTGTGAATACTGCAGGAACGACAAGGGCTAGAGACTTCCCCTTTGGAGGATGGATCCCCCACGCCTTGGAGAGTCGTGCAGAAGTGTTTTCCCGCCGGATGGACGCCAACAAGCCTTGCTACATGCAAATCGTGTTTTTGGCGTTTTTGGACGCTGCTGGGGCCCAGGAGGGACCAGGAGGTCGCAAATTGGACCTGCAGAGAGAGGGGACGTCGAGCAAGACAAAGAGCCCTCACTGAAGCAGGTAGCACCCGGAGAAGTGCCAGAAACAGGCACTACGAGGATGCGTGAAACGGTGCTCGCCGAAGTTGCACAAAGGAGTCCCACGTCGCCGGAGACCAACTTAGAAAGTCGTGCAATGCAGGTTAGAGTGCCGTGGACCCAGGCTTGGCTGTGCACGAAGGATTTCCGCCGGAAGTGCACAGGGGCCGGAGTAGCTTGCAAAGTCGCGGTTCCCAGCAATGCAGCCCAGCGAGGTGAGGCAAGGACTTACCTCCACCAAACTTGGGCTGAAGAGTCACTGGACTGTGGGGGTCACTTGGACGGTGTCGCTGGATTCGAGGGACCTCGCTCGTCGTGCTGAGAGGAGACCCAAGGGACCAGTAATGCAGCTTTTTGGTGCCTGCGGTTGCAGGGGGAAGATTCCGTCGACCCACGGGAGATTTCTTCGGAGCTTCTGGTGCAGAGAGGAGGCAGACTACCCCCACAGCATGCACAAGCAGGAAAACAGTCGAGAAGGCGGCAGGATCAGCGTTACAGAGTTGCAGTAGTCGTCTTTGCTACTATGTTGCAGGTTTGCAGGCTTCCAGTGCGGTCAGCGGTCGATTCCTTATCAGAAGGTGAAGAGAGAGATGCAGAGGAACTCGGCTGAGCTCATGCATTCATTATCTGAAGTTTCCCCAGAGACAGAGACCCTAAATAGCCAGAAAAGAGGGTTTGGCTACCTAGGAGAGAGGATAGGCTACTAACACCTGAAGGAGCCTATCAGCAGGAGTCTCTGACGTCACCTGGTGGCACTGGCCACTCAGAGCAGTCCAGTGTGCCAGCAGCACCTCTGTTTCCAAGATGGCAGAGGTCTGGAGCACACTGGAGGAGCTCTGGACACCTCCCAGGGGAGGTGCAGGTCAGGGGAGTGGTCACTCCCCTTTCCTTTGTCCAGTTTCGCGCCAGAGCAGGGGCTAAGGGGTCCCTGAACCGGTGTAGACTGGCTTATGCAGAATTGGGCACCTCTGTGCCCAACAAAGCATTTCCAGAGGCTGGGGGAGGCTACTCCTCCCCTGCCTTCACACCATTTTCCAAAGGGAGAGGGTGTCACACCCTCTCTCAGAGGAAGTTCTTTGTTCTGCCATCCTGGGCCAGGCCTGGCTGGACCCCAGGAGGGCAGATGCCTGTCTGAGGGGTTGGCAGCAGCAGCAGCTGCAGTGAAACCCCAGGAAGGGCAGTTTGGCAGTACCAGGGTCTGTGCTACAGACCACTGGGATCATGGAATTGTACCAACAATGCCAGGATGGTGGGAAAAAACGGCCACAGCACACAGAGAGTAATGTCCAACAATGAAACCAGCAAAGATATTGCTGGTGTGGTACTGTAGGTTCGGAGAGGAATTGTGTTGAAATGAGTCTCAAATCCGGTTTGTAGATGTTGTCTTTATTTGTAGATGCTTAGAAAGCATTAAATCATCGTGTAGATACAGCCAACACGTGTTTCGTCACACAGGTGACTTTATCAAGGCTGGGGCCGTTGGTTTTAGAGTAGGTAAGTGGTGGTGTATGGTGACGAAGTATCTCTGTACTTAATGAATAGGGCTGAGTTGGATGGTACAGAAATGTAATTAGAATGGCTGCGCCAAGCAGCTACAGGTACGTAGGTAAGAGGCTTGTTTGGTAATGAAGATTGGGGAGGCCCTGATAAGCCTGAAAAGTAACCAGTAAGAAGCGAAGCGGTGAGCACTCCAGTATTCGTACGAGCGTGTATTGTACTGCGAGGAGAGTAACTGCCTGGATGGTATAGAGGGGGCAATTCCATGATCATAGACATGTTACATGGCCATATTCGGAGTTACCATGGTGAAGCTACATATAGGTAGTGACCTATATGTAGTGCACGCGTGTAATGGTGTCCCCGCACTCACAAAGTTCAGGGAATTGGCTCTGAACAATGTGGGGGCACCTTGGCTAGTGCCAGGGTGCCCTCACACTAAGTAACTTTGCACCCAACCTTTACCCAGGTAAAGGTTAGACATATAGGTGACTTATAAGTTACTTAAGTGCAGTGTAAAATGGCTGTGAAATAACGTGGACGTTATTTCACTCAGGCTGCAGTGGCAGGCCTGTGTAATAATTGTCAGAGCTCCCTATGGGTGGCAAAAGAAATGCTGCAGCCCATAGGGATCTCCTGGAACCCCAATACCCTGGGTACCTCAGTACCATATACTAGGGAATTATAAGGGTGTTCCAGTAAGCCAATGTAAATTGGTAAAAATGGTCACTAGCCTGTTAGTGACAATTTGGAAAGCAATGAGAGAGCATAACCACTGAGGTTCTGGTTAGCAGAGCCTCAGTGAGACAGTTAGGCACCACACAGGGAACATACACATGCACACCTATGAGCACTGGGGCCCTGTGTGACAGGGTCCCAGTGACACATACATATAGGCCACAAACCTATGAGCACTGGGGTCCTGACCAGCAGGATCCCAGTGACACATAACAACCATACTGAAAACATGGTGTTTTCACTATGAGCACTGAGGCCTGGCTATCAGGATCCCAGTGAGACAGTGAAAACAGTGACAAACACCCTGGCATACACTCACAAACAGGCCAAAAGTGGGGGTAACAAGGCTAGAAAGAGGCTACCTTCTCACAATGTGGCTTTGCCCTCACCTGTGGTATAGTGCATCCTGCCTTAGGGCTGTGAGGCCTGCTAGAGGGGTGACTTACCTATGCCACAGGCAAAGTGTTGCAGGCTTGGCACCCAGGGATGGGTGTCATGTTGACTTTACCTTTTTCTTCCCACCAGCATACACAATCTGCAATGGGAGTGTCCATGTGTTGGTGAGAGGTCCCTTGGGGTGGCATAATACATACTGCAGCCCTTAGGGACCCTCCCTGGTCACAGAGCCCAGGGTACCATTGGTACCTTTTACAAGGGACTTATCTAGGTGCCAGGGGTGTGCCAATTGTGGAAACAATGGTACACTTTGAGGGAAAGAACACAGGTGCTGGGGCCTGATTAGCAGGATCCCAGCACACACTGGGTCAAGTTAGCATCAATGTCAGGAAAAAGGTGTGGGGGGTACTGCAACAAGGGGCCTGTTTCCTACACTGTGTCTTTAATAAAATCCACATTCTTACTGCATGACATTTGGAAAATCTACATTTTATATCAAGACCAGAGGCTACCATTTTGCATGTTCAAAGGTCTTTAAAGCTGCACCAACATGTGGTTGATATGCTTCAAATGAAAATTAGCAAACACAGGTGCACCGGACCAATCTGGTACTCTCAAAATGTCTTTTAAATAACCTTCTCCCAAAATTGCTTTTGTGGCTATAGCTCATCTTATTGAGTGAGCAGAAAATGCATCTACTCTTGAATCATTCATAATTGTTCTTACCCACTTAGCAGTCAAAGCAGCTGATCCTCATCATCCTTACGAAACTCACTCTCATAAATAACACATCACACACAATTTTGGATGTTTGTCAAAACTTGGCTATAAAACAGAAGAAATCATAGTCTTAGTTCTCCTTGAAACCTGAAAATAGATGCCATCTGATATGTCTGTTTACTTCGAAAGCATTGATATCCAACACCCTCCTAAACAATACCAAACAAAGTAAAGTTGCCAACTTCATGCTCAACTGTCTCAAAGTAAACAAATGTGTTCCCAGGCCAACCATCAAATAATCTCAAGTCTAAGAGGTTGAGTTATAGATCAGCAAAGATAATTACTGTTGCCAGGGCAGAGAACTTTACTGCTGCCATGGCAAGGTACTCTGCTTGCTGTATTTAGGGATGTCCGCTGCACCTGTGGGCTTCTTTCATTTTCAGGAACCGCCATCACAGTGGTTCCTGGAACTGCATTTTAAGTTTGATGGATGTCTCAGTCAACATTACAGAGCCGTCTGTCAAACATACAACCTATTTAAAGCGGGATTTTCTTTTTGAAAAATAAAAAATAATAGTGGGCATTGAGCACTTATTAATGGCCCTAACCGCCAGGTTTTTCCTGGTGGTGCTGGGCATTGAAAATTGGCTGTTTGTCCACCCATCTAAATTAGGTGGATGGATATATAGCCAAACCTCCACTGGCCATTACTCCGTCTTGATGTGAGAGGGGTTTGACCACAGCAGAAACCGAGTAATCTTTGCCATCTTCAAACCAAGGCTCCGCTCAACTCTAAATCATTTGGACTGGCCATAATGTTGGTCCACCAACATATAAATCAAGCCCTAAATCTACACCCTAAAGGCAATTGTTTTGCACCTTTGATGGATACTTAACTTAATGGCTTCCATGACCCTACATAGCACAAGAACCTTACCAATAGCTTTACCCTCCAACAGCCTGTGCCCAGCTGACACAGTAGATCAATAACAATTTATATAGACCTTTGCTAGTAAATGTAACTTCCGACACTGAGAACGATAATCTAAGATAATACAATAGCATACTTTCCTAACAAATATGTCCAGAGACATCCAAAGCAACCTTTTCCATGTAGCATCTGTCTTGTCAGGTACTACCAGTGGGAAATGTACATTTTTTTTATTCATAACTACATGCACACTGGATACAGTCCCTAATACTCTGTTTCATGTCACGATCAAGCCCCGGCAACCACTGTTCTGTTCTAATAAAATGCTTGGTAGCATGCATCGCTATATGACCCTCTTGAGCTAGCGGTAGGATGCGTTCTCTCGGAGTTTCAGGCACAACCAAAGGCTCTCCTCTGAACGTAACATCTCCCAAATACAAAAGTTCCACACTCACCTTATAGAGAACTCCTCATCTGTCGAAAACGCAACCCTTTCCAGGCTACCCCTCTGAACGTACTGCCGCATTTCCTGCAACACCTTCTGCTACATGGCTGCCACTCATTCCTAGTGCAAAAAGTTGCCCCTCTGAAATGTCATCGACCTGCGCAACCAAAAACTCTTCGTCAATTGGCTGACCATCTAGATCACCTTCCACCAGCAGTCTGGACAAATTGCCAGAATGTTTTTTAGGAACATATTCTATTCTATAATTATAGTGTGACAACCTTAGCAGCCAACGTGAAATTTTAGCAGAGGTTTTATTATTTTAACAACAGTAATTTTGTTGTTTTTTTGTCCCTTGCCCAGCAAGGCTTTTCTCAGGACTCAGGTAAGTTTTATCTACTTTGGTCTTTTTTATGGTTGCAGGACTGGCCTTCTTTACTTAAATCACCAGTTGGTTTATGTTTTTTTAAAGCCCTCCAACATCTGTTTTGTCCCTCTCACTTTGCCATGTTACAGAGGGACCTTAATTTGATTCTTGCATATTTGATGTGCAATCCCTTTGAGCCCTTTTACATCTGTCACTTGTGGCTTCTCACCTTCAAATGTTCTCTTCACAATAACATTGGAGCAGTGAATTAATTAGCTTCAAGCCTTCTGTACTAACCCGCTGTACACCACCTTCTTCCCAGAAAACTGGTTCTACAAATGCAAGCATCTTTCTTGAGGAATGTTTTGACACCCTTGGTAAATATTTCACTTTACTGGCATTCTTTGCTCTGCATCACCCCACTAAGTAGGAGGAGCGACTCCATCACTTGGACCCCAAAAGAGCACAGGGTTTTTACATCAACTGTAACAGAGAACACCAGGTAGATGTTCAGCTCTTTGTGGGGCTCACTGGAGCACAAGAAGGCAGAAAATGAAAAATCTCCAGCTATAACGTGCTCTGCATTATAATCCGCAATGCACTGACCAAAAAGCAGCCACTGTAGAGACTGCTTGCTCATTCCACTAGGGCCAAAGCTGCTAACGCTGCATTGGCACATGGGGTTCTTGGACAGCGAGGTTCATCAAGTGGGGCATTTACCTACTCAGTTCTACATGAGTTTTTGGTTTAAGTTCATTCACAGTGCCACCTTTAGTTCAGTACTGATTTTCTATCTATTCAAAAGGTGAGGAATCTGCTGTAAGAAGTCTCTATCAAAAGAATAAGTTACTTACTTTCAGTAATGCTTTTTCTATTAGAGGTTCTTTCTAACCTCAGATTCCTCACTGACCCCACTATCATATGTGTTCTGTGAATTGGATTCTATCCATTAATAAGATCCCAAGTCTAGGTATCTGCACACTGGGCAAAGCCAATTTGCTATTGGGGCTCTGCATCTGGGGCGTAGACATCCTTGAAAGCTACTGACAGCATCATGCAGAAGTGGTGCCTATATTGGCTCTGCATGTCATTTCCAGAGCAGAATGGTGCCAGTGAACCGCTGGACAGCACCACCTACTGGTGCGCAGAGGTACTGCTGAAAAGTTTCTGCATCCAGTCTGACACCTGGGGAATATTCAAAAGATGAAGAACCAGCGGTTGGATAGAGTCTCTACCAGAAAGAGCATTACTAATGATAAGTAAATTGTTTGTCGCTGAGGGCTTCCAAATCTGGCCTCAGCCCTTTGTCATGCGCTTCCACAATCTCCCCAAATAGCAATATATTGTTTTAGAAATAGGTAACATTAGATATATCTTTGAAAAGGTGGTGTCTCTTTGGCTGGAAATCAGCTGAAGCTGAAACCAATAGAAAGAGTATGTGCCTGTAAATGTGTACAACTTCAAGTGTGATGAAGTGTCTGGAACTAGGATGAAGAGATATTTGATAATATGGTGACAAGTCCAAAGTAGAAAAAAACCTTTCCTTCTTTGATTGTCATCAACATATCACCAATACTGGGCAAACCATGCCTATCGACCTATATGGCAGACTTTAAATCACACAAGTCTACATATAAACATATCTCTCAACTACCCTTCTAGGCCAAAACTACAGGAGCCAACCATTTGTATGTCTCAATTTCTTGAACAATGTTTTCCTGATGCAGTCTTCGCAACTCATTGCATAAAGATTCTTTCTTTATCAATGGCACACCTTGAGCTTTGTGTGCTTCTGGTATCGCTCTATTTGTTAATAGGATCTTGTGCACAAATCCCTTCAGCAAACCTATGATCTCACTAAATATTCCAGGAAATACCTCTTCTCATGACGTGCTCTTCCAAACATGTACTTCCATTTGTGCTCCTAAGAGCTGTCAACTTTGGACCTGTAGAGCCAGGTCACATCCCACCATCAGCTCAACATCCTATGATTCTGAGCAAATAATGTAATCTTTCTGTGTCTAAAAAAATGACCTTGTGAAATCTAATCTGTGCTCATGAAAAGTGATCTGATGTCTTTGGGCCACGTTTTTGCTATATAAAACTACCAAAAAAAAAAACACTTGAGCAGGGTGATTGGGATCTAAGCATATTAGTAGATCTCTTTATTGAGACCAGTCTGAAAAACAGGCACCATCCTTAGCTATGTATACTTTAGATGTAATCAAGATTCCTTGAAACTCAAGAAGTGCCTCTATGTAGCCCAATATATCAATAGGTTTATTTCGGGATTCCACCAGTTTAATGTGTGGTAGGTTTACTTCATGCCTTGAAAAAGGTATCAGAAAAGGTTCTTCCTCCGCCAAGTACTAAAGGCCTGGAAACAAGGGTTGATTTCTCCAAAAGGGAATCGCCAAAACTGGAAGGACTGCATACTCATTCCACTAGGGCCAACGCTTCCTGGCAATCACCAGTACTCTATGTATCACTGCATATAGGAGGAAATTCCCCAATCCTGCAGAAAATCTTCAACTGCCTCTGCATATGGATCTGGTCCCCAACAGAAACATACCTTGGCTGCTGGGTAGTGTTTTTTAAATATTTCTTTATTGGTTTTATCAATGTAAATATAACATATACAAACCTTGTAGTATTAAAAGAATAGAATATACAGCACATTGAGGTTTCTTGTGTTTTCACTGTCCATGTAGTACGTTTATCAGGTGCAATTTGAAGCAATGCAATGATATAAGCAGCAATGACAGTAGTTCAATAGCTTGGCAGCTGGGTAGTTAACCTTGAAGTAAAAAGAACTACACTCATTTGTCCCCAAACTTGTTGATCTCTCTTGAAAACATCCTGTTTCAATTTCCAATTAACTCATTCCTTAAAGCTGCTCTGGAATTCCAATCAGCTACCACATTTTCCTTTGCTGGCAAATATTCTGTCCTGACTGAAATTTTGTCTTCTAGACAGTAATTCCAGAACTCCATTGTGAAATCTGAAAGCCTCTTTGATATGCTTTATTCTAAATGATTTATGTATAATGAATTGCTGATATGTTGTCCAACGTCAGAAGAATGACACAGCTGTCAACCTTGTTTAAAAAACTCTGAAGAGCAAACAGTCTTGCCTTCAACTCCAAACAATTTATATGGGTGTGCCTCTGTCCCTTAGTCTGACTACCTCCAATCTCTAGACTGCCTAACCTAGCACCCCCCAAAATAAATCTGGTCTTGGTGAACCACCTCCAATTCACTTTAAATCTTATTAATAGCTTGTGCTGTAGCCCCTGAAATATATGAGGATCGTTGGGCAAAGCAGACAGTAGTGGTGAAACACAGCACAGCCGAGGATGAAGGTGCATCAATATCTGACAGGAAGGAAGATTAAAAAAGCATGGGAAAGGGAAATATAAACCAGAGGTAGGGAGAAGAAAATAACAGTGGAGAAAATGTAATACGGTGATGAATTAAGCAACAGTGGTTCCCATACAGCAAGCCAAAAGTTGCCAGGCACCATCTTGCTAGTCGTAGCCCTTTTATAGTGACAAGGGGGTGCTGTACTTCTTCTACTGGCCCTGACATAGAAATTTCTGTTCTTGATCCTCAGTAGTTGAGCCAGTTGTAAAAAGCCGGTAGTCCACAGTCTCCAATCCCTCCTGATGTTTTGTGATTTTCTAGCTCCAAACATACTTACACTTATGTCTCTTTCCCAGCATGTCCCTTGCTGAATTCCTAACAATAAGGTACTGATCAGAATAAAGCTGGCAGCCCTGCCTGAGGTGGCATTGGGATTTCATGTTTCACAAAAGAGATCCCTGCCAGCTTTCTATCTGCTTCCACTACTGTGAAGATGTAGGTAAGGGTCAAAGGAATGGGTGACAGGAAAGACCTAAACATTTTCATAGGACAACCTAAAGCGGTATTAATTGCTGCTTTTGCTCATAGCAGCAGAACTGGGCAGAGCAACAAAAGAAGAAAGAATTTCCAGTTGGGACACCCTAAGTATGAAAGAGTGTTATGAGGTAACTATTAAATGTACTCAAGAGGGAGTTAGAGCTCGTTCCACCAGGAGAAAGGCTGCAACATCAGCTCTTCACAGCCATGTTCAAGTGAGTGCAATCTGTCAATGTGCCACATGTCCCTTTTCCATTTCTTCATGAAGCATTACTGGTGTGATGTTGATGTCACATCAGAGCCTGCATTTGGCATGATAGTTCTCAAATCTTCATAGTCTATAATTAATGTTAGTTTCAGACCTGTCTTCTAGTGTGACGCTATGTGAGGAGAGATTCATGTGAGGAACCTTCACTAAGGAGCATTTATGACATGAATAGGTAATGTACCTTTGGTCATGTCTTTTCTGAAAAAATGCATAATGTTCCTTCAGATTCCTCATTGCTCTTCCAGCTCCCCTTTGGTGAAGGTGCTACTAAAAAGGTGAATTTTTAATTTATTTAGTCCTTTTTTTATCTGGACCCTAGCCTCTGTGATGTGGCATTAGATGGATGGGACTGATGTAGCTGTGATCTGCACTTTCATCAAAAGCTCGGCTTCTGAATTCATAGCTGGAGCTGCACAGTACCACCTGGTGCCAACAATTTGACATTGCTACAAAATGTTCTGAATCCAGAATGAAGCGAGGAAATCAGATTCATTTGTAGAATCTACAGGAAGATTATGGCCCTCATTATAAGATTGGCGGCAAATGCCGCCAACCGCCACGGCAATGGCCGCCAACATACCGTCACCGTGGCTACCGACTGTCATGGTACGGCCTGGCAGAGTTTTGCTGGCGGACACTGCTGCTGGCAGCAGCGCTGTGTCCTGTCTCCTGCCAGAGGACCCCCTGCAAGCAGGTAAGTTGGGTTCTCCGACAGGAGAGTGGGGCGTGGGGTGTTGTGTGTGGGGTTGTGTGTGGCTGTTTTTAAATGCGTGCATGCGTGCGTAATGCGTGTGTGCATTAATGGGTGTGTGTACGTACATGTTGTGTCGTGTGATTGCGTGTGTGCCTGGATGTATGTTAATGAGTGTTGCTGTGAGTGTGTATGAACGTATGCATGCGTGTCTGAATGTGGAAATGCAAGTGTGTATGGGTGTGTATGTATGTGTATTTCAGGGGTACGGGAGACGGAGGGTGGGAGAGGAGTCTGGGGTGTGGGGGGGCAGCGAGACCCCAATCAGTGCCAGGGAAGGAATTCCCTGGCACTGATGGTGCCTGCCGCCATGGTTTTCGTGGTGGTACAGAAGCCACGGAAACCGGCAGGGTCAAAATGCCATGGGCAGCCTAGTGACGGCCGCCTGGCTGGAGACTGTAGTCTCAAGACCAGCGGTTGTTACAGCTGTGGCGGTCGGTGTGTTAACTTGGCGGTTTAGCTTTGGCCAAACCACCAATGTCATGATAGTGGTGGTATGTACCTCCAGCCTGTTGGCAGTACTACCGCCACTATTACACTGACTGCTGAGGTCGTAATGACCCCCTATGTGTTCATTGAGAGTGATTTTACCTACTCTAAGGAAAACATTCTTTATCCTCTTGAGAGGAGATTATACATCTTTGGAAACAATGAAACAAGAGATATGTGGCTTCCACCATTGCGTTGAAAGGCATTCTTATCAGAGGATGAAGATGTTCTAGGTTTCCCTCTGAGGCGTCTCCATTGATAATCTGTGTAAAGACAATGATATAACTTAGTGTATACTAGGCTTTAGATGAAATGGGGAAAAGATGGATTAATGATCTTCTTTTGAATGTTATTATCTTTTCTAAAAGGGTGAAGAAGGAGATCGGAATGCTGCAATGGCCATCATGAATCATGAAAGATTTGTGCTGAAAATTCAGCGGGATGGAGGAGGTACGTCACTCCCTAGTTTATCCTATGCTTGTATAATCATGTATGTTGCTTCCAAAGTCATTAAAGTATGTGATAGAAGAAACCTGCTAGTTTCCTGAGCTTATGGGCTGAACTAGCTTATCATAGCTAGAGCGACCATGGTGGAAATCCAGCACACAAAGCAGTGTATGGCTTGTAGATAGATTGTGGTATTGTGTTCAATCGTTGTACTGTCACTGCTGCAGGGCATCGTCATACATGTATGTACGTATGTAGTTTTTCTGTGGAAACCCCTAGCAAAAAGGCAGCAAAATAATGTTCAGGGTTCAGACAAGTATAATTGAGTCTTATCTTTGTTGAATTTGAATGAGTCCTGGCTGAGCCAAACGGTTATAGCATGCATTCATGTATGAAAAGCCTGGAACAGATTGATACACTGAGATGATCAACTGAGTATCGTCAACCTAATTGATCAGGTTAATCGCATGATCATGAATCAGTTGAACCAGTGGTTGTATATATACTAAAAATTGTTGTGCCTTTCGAGTAGCCCTGAAGTACTCCCTGACTGATATATCTGAACTCAGAGTGATGAGGAGGAAAATGAATCGCTTGACTTGTATTCCTCAGGTAGGATTTGCACCACCTAAGTGCTGTGCGTCTGACACCACCAATGCCAGTCTATTAATGAGAATTTAGTGTGTTGAAGGTCATCCAGGACTGAGACTACGGCAGATTTGGTCTCATGGGCAGTGTGGAAGCCTGATTGAACTCTATCCAATAGGTGATGCTGTTGCAAAATTAAATAAATGACTGTTGACAGTTCCTACAGTCCAAAGCAAAGAAAATTGCATGCAGATCTTATCTAGAGGTGTGTGGTGCTATATTGATGCACACAAGATTCTCCAAGATGTAATTACACAAGAGGATATAACTATGAACTGTGATTTCTTTTGCATACACAGTTAATGTGAGATATTCCTTCCTTGTCTAAAGATGCTAGAGCCAAAAACACTTAGGGCCTGCTGTTACTGAGTAAGTTAACCGATTTACAACAGCAAAATTAGCAAACAAAGGGGCATATTTATACTCTGTTTGCGCCGATTGTGCGTCAAAAAATTTGACGCACAATCAGCGCAAACGTTGCCCCATATTTAAACTCTGATGCCCGAGGATGACAAAATTCCGCTGTGTGTGTCATTTTTTGGATGCGGCAACCCGCCCTGCGTTAATGATATGCAGGGTAGGCGTTCCAGTCCAAAAAACGACGCACACGGCCGTGCGTCGTATTTATGCTTCCGGGCAAAAATGACTCTCGGCCGGGAGGCGGAGCAAAAAAACAACGCACAGCCCGATTTGCGTCAAAATTTAACGCCTGTGTCAGGGCAGGCGTTAAAATGGGGCAAACACACCTGTATTTAATCAGAACACACAGAACAAACAGCAGAGCAGCAGAGCAGCAACAGGGAGACATGGAGGTGATATTTATCCAGCATGCACGCAGACGCAGAGCCCAGCAGCAACAACAGCAGCTACAACAGCACCAGCAGGGACCCCAAAGGCAGCGCAGAAGGCAGGAGAGGATATTCCGCCCAAGAACAACCCTGCATGGCCTCAGAGAACACAACATCATACAGAGGTACCGGTTGAACTGGCAGGCCATTCAGCAGCTGCTGCGCAACATTGAACCACAGTTGGCCCCCACTTTAGTGACACCCAGCACCATCCCAACAGAAACAAAGCTGCTTGCCGTACTTCACCTGCTGGCAAGTGGCTCGTTTCAAACAACTGGTGCCCTGGTTGGCGGACTATCCCAACCATCATTCTCCGCATTTCTGCGGAAAGTACTGGATGCCATCATTCGCCTGACACCCCTCCACATCTGCTTCCCTAACACACTGCAGAAGCAGCAGGAAACAAAACAGGGGTTCTACGCAATCAGTGGCTTCCCACACGTCGTTGGTGCAATCGACTGCACACACGTACGCCTTGTGCCACCTGCTGCAACAGAACACCTCTACCGCAACAGGAAGCACACACATTCAATCAACGTGCAGGCCATAGTCGATCACCAGGGATTGGTCAACAACATCGTGGCTAAATATCCTGGGAGTGTACATGACTCCTTCATCTTCCGTCACTGCACCATCAACCAACACTTCCAGGATGGACGGTATGACAATGGACTACTTGTTGGTAAGTACAGAAACCTAATTATATACACACTGCACAGCAACCCTCTAGGACACACAACACATACACCACAACAGCAGCATCTAGATAGGAACACACTGTGGTCCTTACATCACTAGCCATGTTTCTTAAGTCACCATTGAACCTGTCACACATTGGAATTTACTGTACAGCCTTATGTGAAGACATTAATGAGTGTGGTTGCCTAAATGTCACCTTGCAAATTGTAGGTGTCACAATGACCTGTACATTAAAACATTACATAAGTTTCAAGGTATGGGATGTACAGGGTACTTTGATATGAACGTGTTAACAACACTTCCAAATTTAAATGTGCATGGAACTCTCATCTCACCCTCATTGAAGACACACAGACACCTGTATCACAAGTCACAATGCTAGGGAGGGCACACTGTACTGCAAATCCCAAAACATACTGCTGACAAACGGTTAGCAGACAAACACTTGCTCAGCCAAGGAAACAAGACAATGCAGATGGTATAGCCTACAAGTATAGGATGTCACATCAGTATACAAAAGAGTCACACACAACACAAGACAACTATTGCCATTAAAGGTCTTTTCAATAATGCAAGCTACATCTACATGATCCCATTCTGCGTTTTTCCTTCAGCTGATCAGGGGTATGGCATCAAGCCATGGCTAATGACACCATTTGGGAACCCGAGTACTGCTGCAGAGCGGGCATACAACGACGCCCATAAGAGGACACGCAGCATTGTTGAGCGCACCTTTGGGATCCTCAAGTCAAGGTTCCGCTGCCTTGACATCACTGGCGGTAGCCTACTATATTCCCCTGAGATGGTCTGTAGGATCATACTCACATGTGCAATATTGCACAACATTTGTGTAAAAAGGAACATTCCCCTCCTCGAACCAGACCCATACATGCCTGAAGACGACGAAGAGGAGGATGCTGGCCTGCAACAGGAGGGGGAACAACCAAACACGGCTGCTGGAGTGCGGAGGCGCCAACACATTGTAAATAATTTATTTTCATAATTATTACCATCACCACTTAATGCACTATTGTACATAAACACTGATAACAAACACCACATCATGGTTTGGCCTATTCATTTCTGCTCACCTTTAGCTTGAAATATCTGAAGAAGAATGTTGTCTCATTGAGCAATAATGATATAACAATCATGACACAAAAAAATACACCATAAATGTAATGGCCACCATACAATGGTCAAATACACACACAATGTATATGAAAGACATCCTGTACAGGTCACCTTTGAAGGGCAATAGCTGAGGACCACACATATGACTCACATACATGTAGTAAACATGGATCATCGCAGCAGATGGCACACAACTAAAACACCATCACTCAACTAGGGGAAAACAGGCCTCATACATCAGGCAGTTCACATGCTAATGCTTCAGGAACCGGAATGTAGTACTAGACTCTTGCCAACAGTAATTCCAACTACTTACTATCATTGCAATGACTATCTGTCACTAGAGTTACACATAAGCAGAACATACACAGCACAAGTGCTACACCTATGACAAGCATCCAGCACATCACATCCCATCTACAGGTCAGCCCTTTTCTAAAAACATTACACACACTTGCAGCTGCTCACACCCCACCTGTCTGAAGAGGTCCCTGGAATGCCGATTTGTGTACACTCAGATTTCCTCATCTACACCCACTCACAAGAGTCATCCAGTGTGCCACACCCTTTACTATGCCGACCATTGTCATACTACCATCTCACTGCATGGAACACAGCTCATATAATACACTGCCTTGGAGTTTATAAGGCCTGGTATCACCTGTAGATTGATTCTTCTGTGAAAGGAACTGTAGGCTATTTATCAGCAAATCCCATCTGACAGGACTAGTGAGACACAGATGGAGGCCACACCAGTGATCCCCTCCATGCACAACACCCAAATGTACATGCCCGGTCCCTGCTGATGCCTCCTACTGCATACATGTTAGAATTTGAGCTATTACATCATTAAGCTTTGACACTAATGTTGCCATAGAAAACTTTATCAGGGTTCATGTGTCACCTTCAAAACAACAGGACATACACAGTGTGACATCTCAACTGTCTACTGCTCCCTCTGACCAGTCGTAGTCAGAACACGTGATCATGTAATTACAGAAAGAACTTGCTCCTGATTGACCCAGCATCCTGTCAGCCTGACTGGCACCTGTCCGTGGGTCACTCTACAGATACCTGGAGTCCACCTATGGACCACACGTGCTGTCCAAAACCTCTTGTACCTCAGACACTAATTTGTCATTAACCTCATCAATGTATACTCAAATACATAGTACAGCATCATCTGACTTATTTGCATCCGATTTGTGACAGTGCCCTTGAATAGCTAAATCTTGGCCCTTCCGTTGTCTGGCCCTCATTAATGCCTAAACTACAAAGTGTGACAGTGGACCAGGACCATAGTGTATGATGGTGTAAATGGCCTCCATCAAAGCCAGCAACCTCAGATAATGTCCATGAAAAGGTAACACATATGAGGACCCTGACTGTTCAAACGCTGAGTAACATTGTTCAAATGATAAAGATGAGTCGTGTGTGTTGAATACCAGCCATTTACTTCTGCACAGAGGCTATGATGTTTCCTGATACATTACCATCCACAGAGGCCAACTGGAGTACAAATGTTGCAATGACACATGCCGGATCCAGACACCTGAGACATTCTCTCACTCAGCACACCAAGGTTGCCCAGTTGAAAGTCTCATTACACGTTTTCAGTGACAGGGTGGGACCATCCATGTGGAGGTGACCATGTCCTCAATGGCTTCTCTCAAATTTTGCTACAAACAATACCCGATAGAAACAAGATTAGCTGCCACTAACTCATGAGGAGACCTGGAAGTTACAGTGACAGCATACACCCTGAAAGTTGATACTGGATCAATATTGGACCACACACATGTACATGTACCATCCAATCAACAAAATATTTGCAAGCAGCCGATCACAGTAGTGTCCCAGTTGTAACCTAGCAGGAAGAATGAAACATGCCACTTAACCAGGTAATGCATAAAGGGCCACATACATCAACAACCTATTTGCTATCAGGACATGAGGAACGTTGAGATTTTGCCAAAAATATCAATGCAAAATGGTATGTCAGATTTCTCCAAAGAATCAATAGGGCAAACGTAAAATGGGCAAATGGGATTACAGAATGGCAAACAGTGAATCATACCCTATTTGCTTCCATGAGCCTGCTGCTGAAGGTTTACCATTACTGAATTTGGGAAACCCTTGGATAAATTTGCAAGTCTGGAAGAGCAAACCCTAGGGTGCTGGGGGCCTAAGTCCACCTCTACTGCCCCCCAAATAGACATTATTTATGCACATGTGAAGCACACACATGCATAAGGCGCATGTGTGGCCTACATGTCAAAAGTAAAACACATTTAAGATACATTAACTCGTAATTAGGACATGGTTACCCCCTTAAAAATTGTAGGCGACAATTGCACTACCTATTTGGCCTTTATATAATTTTGATTACCGTGATAAATGTGGACACATTTTTGCTAAGGAATACATCCTGGTATCCCATTCATATTTTGAAAATAGCCATCAGCAATTAACCACATATGTGTACAATTATGAGTAATATCCATTCTGGCCAATCATTACTATTGCACTGTGAATACCTTCTATACATCCTATAAGGGACATTTGCCATAGCTAACCCCAAATGTTTATCACTTAGCACCATTTGGTCATGACAAAATTCATTTTACAATTTGACAAATGAAAGACATATTTGTCATAATGCGTCATATTTCCACGCATACAGCTTGTGCGTCATAATTTTTGATGCACAGGAGTGCAGATAATGCAGAGTAAAAAAATTATTTTCAAAATAGATATAATAATATCAAGCATTACATGGCCTCCATTTTTTCTATAATGCGTCATATTTCCACGCATACAGCTTGTGCGTCATAATTTTTGATGCACAGGAGTGCAGATAATGCAGAGTCAAAATTATTTTTCATATTTAGATATCATAATTGCCAGCGGCTTAATTTTCAACTCTAGAACTGTAAAATAAGCCTCAAACAAATATAATGGACCAATGAAGGACATTTTTTTTGACTCTGCATTATGTGCACTCCTATGCGCCAAAAAATATGACGCACAAGCTGTATGCGTGAAAAAATTACGCATAGCGGAAAAAAACAGAGGCCATTTTATGCAGGATGTGATGTAATAGGATATCCTGTTTACAGAATCTGTACAGTGGGTGTACTTTCACTTTCACTTTGCAGTCTCAGATTATTCTAGACTGTGTGGCTGTGTGGAAAGTGTTGTCCTGTGTATTAGTGCTTTTGTGTCCAATGTACCTTCTCAATTGTGCTTTTGTCATCATTGTCTTGTTGTTGAATACTGTCTGAGTCTGTGTTGTATTTTTTTGTCAAGTCCAGTGTTTCATTTATTGTCTGTGGGAGTCTGTTGTGGGTACTGTAATATAGGGGTTAGTTGGGCTCTTCTTCTTAAGTTTTCTTTGTATTTCACCACTCTACCTTTCCCCATTTCCCCCTTTTCCTTTTTCTACAACTTTTTCCCCTTTGTCAGTGCTGACATGTCTGGTAGGCCACGGCTTGCCAGGATGGGTGAGGAGGAATTGGGTGGATTTATATGGCTTGTTTGCCATTTCCTCCCACTCATGCTGGAGGCTGGGGGTAGGGTGATACAGGGGTATCACACGGAGGCCCGTAAAGTCCGATGGGGGAAGGTGCACCATCACTTAGTCCGTGTATATGGTAGCCTAAGGAATGAACATCAACTGAAGCACCGCTGGGCTGATCTGATATCCAGGGAGCAAGATCTGCTGGACCACCTGGGAATCAGGATTGGTGGCCATGTTGGTGAGTACACATCAATTACATGTGCACAATTTAAAGCTGTGTGGCGACATGTGATGATTGTTACCCAATCTGCCAGATAAGTAGCTGACTGTGTGTAATGCTAGGGAAACCTACTGGGGAATTGATGCACAATGTGAAGGAAGACAAATGCTAGCAGTCAGGTAGCTCATGTTTTCTACACATACCGGTTGCCTGTAGCAGTATGTAATGTAGTGCTGCCTTTGTGTCAGACAAGCAACACATTAATGACTCAATTAGAACTCTACAGCTCACAATAGCCAGTGAAAAATGGATGTTGAAACATCATACCTACATATGTATACGCCATAGCTAGACTGACATTTGTAAACAATACATGATGCTATAAATGAGTGCTGCCTTCACGTCAATTGAAGTTAGCAATGTTGTCCACACATATGTCACATGTGTGTCTGGTTGGTGTGTAGGGAAAATGACCACATAGGCTGTTTGAGTTTGAGAGGTCATGCAGTCCTCAAGTAACCAGCTTTTGGATGTCTCTCTTGGATGCACATGACGAGATGAATGCACCCCTATATTGTTGGGGCATACTAATGGAGGTGCATCTTTGACACCACATGACTGTCCAGGCCACTGCATGTGTGTAGTAGGGTGTGTAACTGTAGCAGGACACTCATCCAATGTAAATGTTGCTCATGAATAATTCCATGCAGTATGAGCATGTGTGAAAGGGTTTCATTACTCATGTCATATTCTCACATTGTCTTTGTAATTGCAATTGTTTGTCAGTGCACGGATTCTGAGTGTATTCTTCCTTCCATGCTTTACAGGTGGACCTGCACCGTACACAGTGGGAGAGGTGGCTCATTTTGAGGACCCCAACACCTATAGTGAGTGTTGCATGTGTGCTATTTTTAATGTTTGGTGGTGATGCATGATGGACTACTGTGTGTTCAACAGAATTCAAGGTTTGATGCGCTGCCCATTCATTAGTATAGTTCCATTAGTGGGATTTCAATTATAACTTCATTTTGAGTTGACCTATGCTTATCCATTTCTCAGATTTTGGGTCTGTAGGCCATTCCAGTAGGGCCCGCTATGGGGAATGGGGTGAGTCATGTGGAATACACTGGTTAATGTAAGAGTTGCTCTGGGACTTGTCTCGGACTGAGTCTGCATTTCAGACTGACATTCTCCCAGATAGCTTCTGCAAAAGGCTTGACTGAAATCTGCTGCTTCCCTAGTTAACGATGGACTGAGTACACTGTAGGTTGGATCTTCCGGGGGCATGTACTTCCACAAGTTGAACTAGAAGTGTGTGGGACTAGAGTGCAATGGCCTAGGCGTACATGCTATTCATGATCATGGGTGTTCTTGCTCCTCTGTGTCTGTAGTAAAATATGCCTCACTGGTAGTATGTGATGTTGGCCTAAGTCAGTACATTTGGACATGTGTGGACCTTGGATAGGACAAGGTTTAGCTGACTCCAATTTGTTGCTAGGCCTTCACTGGTGTTGTGTGTGTGGAGGCAAAAACTTGTTGAGCTTTCTATACACTCCTGGGTGTGCATAGATTATGGGATTGTTGGAGGTTCTTCCCACCCCACCCTCAAAGACTGCCATGTGTTTGGGAATAGGGTACCTAGGACTGTAGCCACCAGTATGTCACACATACTTGTGACCATTTGAAACTTTGTTTTGAACCTAGTGTACACACTCTGTTATGGCACATGAGTTCTATACTAGCAAAAACAATTACAAATCGCAGATATTGAGGGTTGTGATTGTTATCACGTACACTGACATATGTAGTCAAGGCAATAGGCGGAGGAGGTGCAGCCATAATGTCAGCTGCATTACTAATTATTTTGATGAGAAGTTTAGGCTGATGTCACCCATCATGTATAGACATGTATATGCTAGGTGTGAGATGCCCTTTTGTATGCAGGCTTCCCATGTACTTCCTCTGAGACTTTCAATGATCTATGAGGTGATTTGAGCTGTTACAACTACAGTAAAAATAATTTCCAATTGACCCATTGTGCTATTCCACCCAATGCATTTCCTATGGTAAATAGTTGCCCTTTCTCTTCACAGC
This sequence comes from Pleurodeles waltl, assembly GCF_031143425.1. Classification (NCBI taxonomy): domain Eukaryota; kingdom Metazoa; phylum Chordata; class Amphibia; order Caudata; family Salamandridae; genus Pleurodeles; species Pleurodeles waltl. The sequence goes on from NC_090439.1 coordinate 1,143,739,791, forward strand.
TGCAAACATGAGTGCCGCACAGAGGCATGATTTTGAAAGGCGGGCCATGAGATACCGGCACATCCTGCAGGTGCAGTCGGGGTTCCGACGGATGGCCCGAAAATACCAGGCGGATCGGGCCTCCGGAGCATGGTGGGCCTCACCACAGGGTGGCCAACGTTGCCCACTACAGCCACCACCACCACACCCACCAGTTCTCCCCAAGTGGCCCCAGCAACGGCGGGGACAGTTGTCCCTGCCTCTGCAGCATGACCTGGACCCAGCAATATCAGAGCTGCAGGACAGTCCAGTGGGCTACAAACAACTCCCACACAGAGCACCTCTGCCAGCACACAGACAGCAGCAGCACCTCCAATTGACCCTGCGGCATTCCAGGCTTTAGACCGGAAAATGGACAAGTTAATTCGGAAGGTGGACAAGCTGAGCCAGGATGTGGCGTACATAAAGAAGCAGGTCAGGTCCATCAGGCGGACCCTACGGAGGGCCAACCTCTAGGACTTATTTGGTCTATTTTAATTTATCCCTCCCCTCTCTCCTCTTTCCTTTTTATCATGATAGGTGGGTTTTGGGGATTAGTGTTAGGTTAGTATAGGTTGTTAGCTTAGTTAGTGTTAGGGAGGAGGGTGGGGGGGTCTTTAATCTTTCTATTTTTCATTTTTGAGTGTGTGGGTGGGTGGGGGTCAATGTTGGGATTCCTGTCTGTTTAGAAGAAAATAAAAATATATATATATAAAAAAATACAAAACAATATATGATTGTTTAGGATAGTATAGTATGTGTGTAGGTTAGTATGTGTTGTCCTGCATGTGTCCTGTCTCATAATGGTGGGTGGGGGGTTGATGTTTAGATCGATTTGTTATATGTGTAGAGTAAGTTTAGGTTAGTTAGGGACAGTTGTGGGTTAGGAGTAGTCAGGTTAGATTAGTGTAGGTATGACTTTTCCCTTCGTTGCCTCTGGTGTGAATACATATGAATATATAGTTAACCCTTTGCATTATGTGTTAACTGCTACTTGATCATGGCCTTGACATCAGTGTAGGTGATTGTTGTTCTATGACAGTTGTGTCCTATGCTACACACCGAAGAAAATAGAGGTTTAAAATGGCAGCTACCACTGTGCTAACTTGGTAAGTATCCACCATTTGATAGAACCACCATTTGGAGTTTACATGGATCACCAAGGATTTGTGTTGATGAGTATGTTTTCTACATCACAAAGTGTGCTTCCAGACTTGGTATTGTGGGTAATTTATTAGGTCGGACTGCAGTGTGATGTTCAGGGACATCTTTGTAGATGAGGTGTTAACACTCTTGTCTTGTTGTCTTAATTGCTGACATAGATCATGTGTGCAAAAATTCAGCATGACTTCCCTTCATGGAAGTATACTCAGAAAGGGTGATATGATGCTGTGTTTAGTTGTGTTTGTTTAGATTATACTGCATAATTTAATGTTTTAGTATTGCATGGTGCCCACATTTATCAGCCACCATTAGTTGACTTTGATTGCTATTGATGAAGCATTATTCTGTCCAACACAGCATGATTGTGTGTGGTTTCTCCCTTCATCAGTTATTCTCCTCAGGATGGGCAGGCTATGATGCAATCCTGACCACTGCACAGATGTATCAGACTACCTGATATCAGGACAGTTGTATTGACAAGCTACATGGTTGTCACACAGACACTTTAGAGTTATCTACTGCACAGTTGATGTGCCAAATAACACAGAGACATATTAGGTGGGCAAGTGCTATTTATTGATAGGTGCTGTAGTGCAAAATGTACATTGTCCATGTTTGCTGAGTCCGTTCTAGTGCATTCTTACATGGTGATCCTACAGAAGGGGTGTGGATGATGCTCCTGACATGCTGGGGTGATGTTACAGACAGTGCAGAGGGACAGGATTTGCGAATTAGTAGGAGAGAGACATTCACTGGCAATGCTGACAAGTTATACAGTGGTTAGCAGAACAGTCATTGAGTATAGTTGTAGTGAGACTGGCATTTGACAAAACGTAGCACCTTGGTCAAAGTAGGCCATGGTGCAGGGACTAGTGCTTCCGGGTGTGAGTGTGATCTGTTCCATGTCTTCTTCTTCTGATATGTGTGTTGCCTGCTTTGTCCTTGTTGTTGTTGGTTGTGAAGGGGCAACACACACCTCAGTGTTAGAAGACGTGGAGTCAGACATCCCGGGGGCTGCTCCCTGTGAAGTTCTTAAGGGCAGTACTGCTGCAAGGAGGGCCTGCTGGTTTTTGAGGAATAGCAGCCACATCACAATGGTAGGCAGCCAGGTCGGCCCTGAGGGAGTCATGATTGCATTCGTGCATGCAGTGGAAAGTTTGGGGTGGAGGTGTTGTGGCAACTCCCTTACTACAGTGGTGAATTCCTTTATAGTTTCTTGTAGTCCTTGCAGTATGGATGTTAGGGCTTGCATGGCTGCTGCCTGATCTGCAGATGACATCATGCGCGAGCACACCCCCTCAAGGCTGGCTGCCATATTTTGCATCCCCACCCGCACCTCCTTGGCCAGCTCCCGCTGTACTCCAACTACAGTTCTTTCAAAGCTGGTGCCAGTGTCGTCAGAGTCCTCAGCTGTGTAGGAGCTGGCAGGTCTTGCAATTGGGGTGGTGGGTGGTTCTTCTGTGATGGCTGCTTGTTCTGTGCTCCTCCTTGTGACTGAAGGTGGGGTCTGGAGGGTTTCAAGGACCTTTTGGATGGTCTCCTGGGGAATGTTTATGGGCTCGTCATCCATGTCATCAGAAAATCTGGGACAGGCATATCGGCAGGAGATCCATGTTCCTCTGGAATGAAACAGGGTACAATTAGTGTGTCTGTGTTGTGACAATTTTGACGTAACTTGCCAGCCTTTTGATGAATTTACTTTGTGATCGTGTTCGGTATCGGTATCTGCTGTCCTTCATTTGGGCATTGTTATAGGCCTATGGCCCACCTGTGTGTCACATGTATGATATTGAGTTATCAGACTTGTCTGCCTAATCACCTCTAGGTGTTGCTTTGTACCAAATAGGGAATAGCCATCTTTTTGTCCTACTCGACCCTCTGTGTATATCTATTCTTATGGTGAGACCTTTCACTGGCTGTGGTTGTTCTGATTGCCCTGGCAGCACACTTGCCTCTCAGGACCTGCCCCAATCCCTGATTGTTCACATTGACTTCATTGTAATTGACATGTGGCATATCCTATGCATGGCAATGTTATGATGTGATATGGATGTAGACATTGTTAATGTGTCCTGCTGATATTGGGTAATGTGTGTTACATTGGATTGCCCTGTTTATCGTATCAATGTCCTATTTGGTCCTCTGACTGTGCAGGTGTATTTCAGTGACCAGTTGCATGTGTCCCCTCCTCAATGCTGTTGTCTGAGCAGTATGACATTTGTGATGTTGCCTTGTTAGCCAGGCACGTGAAGGACCCTGACATATGCAGCATGTGTGTGTCCTTAGTGCTGTGTCGCTCCTATTGCTGTTTACTTTGGGTGATGTATGTGACAACTATGGGCATTGACATATGAGTGTACTGGGGCCTTTGTCTTGTTTCAGGAGATTGTTGCAGATGTCATCCTCACCCCCTAATTTAGGTATGTATGTTCCATGGGGAGGTTACTGCCATTGGCTACTATAGCTGCACAGAGATCAGAGGTGTTAGTGGCAACTGTTGTTGCAGTTACATTGCAGTTGTTGTTTTGGCTAGTGGATTGCTGATAGGGCCCTAGTTAATGTAGGAGATATTTTGGCTGACGAGTGCCAGGATGTAAGTTTGACGTAGTGGCCTTCTCTCCTGTCAAGGCTTTCCCTTAGCTCCATTGTTGTCATGACAGGATGCCCCCATGGGACTGTTGTTGGTGTTGTGTAATGTTGTGCCCCAGCTTCTGTATGTGCAGGGCATGCCCCCCTGCCGTGCCCCTTTACCCATGCCACTCCATGTTTATGCTGACTTACATGCAATGTGTAGTGGTATTTCCCCCCGCTGCTTACAGTCCACATTATTGCATTTTAATTCCCCATGCGACTTACCCTGCATGTGTGTTGTCTCGTGGTAGTCTGCACTGTCCTGTCCTTGAATCCCTGTGACGATCTCCTCAGGGATGACGGCTGCGACCATCTCCTCCATGTGGTCCAGGGCCTCCTGGTGTGCTGGACTCCCCCCTCCAGTCTGCAGTGCTGCCTTCCTGTTCCTGGCCATTTTTTCCTTTGTCCTACGTTTGCAGTCATGCCAGCGTTTCTTACACTCGGTGACTGTTCTGCGTACTTCAGCCACACTGTTGATCTTGTCAACAATTCGTTGCCATATGGCCTCTCTCCTACTGATTGGCAACTTAGAGGTGATGAACAGTTGGTGCTGGTGTTCCGTCACCTCTTTAACCAGGATTTCCTGCTCCTCTGCACTGAAGCGACACTTTCTTTTTTTTCTATATATGTCCTGGTTCCTGTATGGATCATCCTGGCTGGTTCCTGGTCTGCTGTCATCTTCCTGGGGTCTGTAGTGGCATCTGGGATCCATTTTGGCTCTCCTCTGCTGAAAGGGCAGTGTTTGCGGGTATTTTTGACGCTATTGCGTCAAAAAAACGGCGCTTTCCGGGTTGCGCTGTCGTAAATTGACCCACAGTCATTTACGTCACGTTAACCTCGTTTTCCTTTACGACTTGACGCCGCGATGTGCATAAAAAAACATGACTCCCACCTGTTGATTGCCCCGCCGTGCGTCAAAGTATAAATGTGACGCCCGCACGGCGCATCGAAATGGCGTTAGCCGGCGGTAAAATTTTTGGCGCAAAACTGCGGCGGCGCAGCTTTGCGTCAAAAAGTATAAATATGGCCCAAAAAATTTAGAAATCAGCGCAAAGGGCCGTTACCTACAATTGGTATACCGTATTGATAAAAAAGAGCCACAAATTGTGAGTGGTAACAGCGATTTCCAAATAGTGTTATTGTAAATGTACTTAGTTATCATTCTTCTATAGGACTCTGCTACGCAGGGGCATATAGAGGATGTACATTTAAGAAACATCAATACATGTTACAGTCTGTGGGAGAATACAGTTAGAAGAGAAAAACAACCAAAAGAGAATGACAATCACATAAAGAACTGAAGGGGGCAAAGGGATCTTAGGAAAAGAGATGCAAGTAAGGAGGAATGCATGATAAATGCAGGGATCTTGGGTAAAGAGATGCAAGAGAGGAGGCCAGCAAAGGACAGGAAAGGAATGTATGATAAATATAGCAGATAATGGAGGCAGGGATTTAAAAAACCCACAGGAAATAATGTTAAAACAAATTTGTTTAGTCTGACTTTTTAAATATATATCTATGTAGATGAATGCAATATAAATATTAAATTCAATTATAAAAAAATAAGTAAAAATATGTATTTTATTTTAAAATATTTTAACATCTTTTGTAATTTAAAATTAAGTGTAACTTTATTTTTAATGGTTACCGTTTACTAGATAATATAAAAAATTTACTTTATGCAGGTATTTTTATAATAATTGCTTACAAATGACATAAATTTATTATTAAGTTGTAGCATTTTTAAAAATGTGTTCTGCAGTTAAAATAAACGTATATAATTCATTTATAATATATAGCATAAAAATAATTGCAATTTTTAAAAAAGTTTAATAATAAAATAAATTTTTTGCAATGTCTCTATACTTTACCATGGTGAGATCTCTGCCCCTCAGTCAAAATGTTGGCAAATGTCCATTAGAGAAAACTTTCTTGCTCAAGTAACTTCCTTTCCATTTGCTGTACTTTTCCATGTGTCCATGCAAGTACTTTTCGCATGTTGAACTCTGCATGCCTTCTCGTTCCAAGTCAAATTATAATGTGAACGTGCACCTGTGTGCTCACAATCTGTGAAGCTCAACTGTTGAATACTCGAATGCTTTCTTTATGACTTGTTCTCAGTTTCTGCTGCTCCCATGTACCTTTTATTTTAAGAATGCCAGACCATTATAGCAAGACATTCCAGGAGCATCTCAGGCTTGCTTCGTTGCAGAATTATACCATGGCTTCTTTGTAATACATTTAACCCTCTAATGCCTTGTTTGCGGGTTACACCACTCATGTTCTGGGAATCTAAATTAATCCTGTACTACCTCTAGCTATCCTTACTACTCATAGGTGCTAGCCATTTGTTTAAGTGCTACTTAAAGTCACTGGTAGTCCATGACAAGCTCCCATCTCTAATTCTCCACTATGAAAGATACTTTTTGAACTAGAGGAGTGGCCTAAACATTAGTTTCTTCTAGCATGTTTCTGGACTTCTACCTGCCCAATAGCTTGTGTCTGATCACCAGCCTTACCCCCTTGGAATAGCCTCTTCATTGGAAGACATTTTGAGCTCAATACAAAATGAGTATTAACTGGGCTGTGTGATTTTTCCCTGCTAAGTTTTTTAAACTGAAGGCTCAAATTCTGCATTATACAACACAGTTTCCACATATTTTGGGTAATAAACAACATAGTTTATCAAGGCGATGGTAACCAGGGGTGGCAATTGGCAGACTTTTGGTCACTCCATGTTACTAGTTAATGTGGAGTTCTGGCCAAATTCAGCCAATGACCTCATGGTGGAATTTTTCTCCCATAAGACTTCAGAGAATGCAACCAAGATTTGGCATCCCCCATTGTGATTTTTCAAACGCTGGCGGTCGGAGCAGTCGCCGTCAGAGAGCTGGCATTCGAGTAGTGTTTGTTCTGCTCAAGTAGATTTTCTACTTTAGCGACAGCAAAATCAACTCGAATGGCAGCACGCTATTGCACAGTTTTGTGCTGTTCGCACGGATTTGTAGCGCTACTGGTTCTAAAATGCAGCTCAAGCTGCATATTTTTTGGCCATTGGCAGAACTCAGAAACTTGTTTTTATGTAATTCTGCAGAATTTCATGGAGTGAAACCCCGGGAGTTCCGTTCACCCCTAGTGCTAACTCCCATGTCCCACTCAATTTTGACATCCGTTCAAATACATGCATGAAAGAGCATAAAAGTGGCTTCTCCTAGGTGTAAGAGAGTATCTCGCCTCAAAATAAATTCCAGAGTATAAAATCATTGAGCTAATTTTAGAAAGTGAGTTTTAATATTTGAGTGTACAGGCTATTAGTTTATTATTTATTTGTTTTTGGTTCTTTTAAGGAAATAATATATATGGTGATAAAATCAAGCATGTTTTGGAAAATAATAAGATACTAACTGAGTGGAGATCTTACACACTAATGGACAAACTTACTCCACGTCCCATAAGAAACTACCTGCTGAATGCTGGAGGTGATTTAAAGTTAAAAGAAGGCATCCCTGAACTGGGTATTTTTGGAGTCTATGTCAGGTAGGAAGCATGTTACTGTGAGTTTTATGTCTTCGTTTTGCAAAAGAAATGACTAACTGACCAATGAAATATCTTATATTTTTTTTAATCTGGTTTAGATTAACCTTCTTTTGGTCTGCAGCTTCATGTAATACAATAAAATAATTAATAAAAAATACATACATAGAAGGGCCTTGAGTCAGACCTCTACAATAGTCTGTTCAGCTATCATTCACATTTTGCTTCTGCCTACTAAAGCATACAGCGTGTGACAATGGGCCAGCCCACTTCAGCTATTTACTGTCTTTCACTGTTTGCCAGGGTATTTTCCACATACCATAAGCACATCTGCCTGAAAAGATTTGTTCTTCAGTGTCAGAGCTGCTGAGCCACAACTGTATTTTGCCAGTGCTTTTCTTTTTCCATTCTTTATCCTTTTTGGGTCTTGTCTAGAGACAGCTTTAGCTATCTATAGGCTTACCTGTTGTTTACAATACATAATATATACTTGGAGGGAAACTTTGGCTAACCTCTTGCTCATGACTGGGTGGCCTTGTTGTGTATCTTAGTTGTCTGTTGTCTTAGTTGTCTGTTCTTTATTCCTGATCTGATGGTGTTTTTTCCTTGGGTTTGCCCCACCCAGGACTATTTTGGTCTCACAGTGTTTGGTTCGATGGCTTGTATAAATACTTCAACAGCTGATCTCAGAGAACTATTCTTTAAGCATGAGCACATGGTCATGCCTCTTTACCCTCATATGATTGCTCACTTCCACCACTGGTAGTTCCTTTTGCAGTCCAGCGTGCCTCTATCTACCCTATCTGCCCTGCTCTTTCATCTACCCTGTGTTCTCTCATCTAGCCTGACTCCCACTGCCCTGCATTTCCCTCACTGTCCCTTAGCTCAATCCCGCTCACTCCCTCCTCATCATCATGCCAGCATTACCAATGTCCCACCGCTCACTTTCTCTCCAGTGGAAGGTGGCAAAGCTGGGATTTGAGCTCAGGTCTCTGTTGAGCTGGAGAGAAGAATCCAACAAACAGGATATGTAGAAACATAGTTTATTCATGAATTAGTCCCTACAGCCAGAGTGTGGCTATCGCTCAGCCAGTCAGCTAGTACTGGCATCACTGGAATGCTGGCTCTGCTACTGGAACTCAGAACGCATAGTGCTCTGAGGTCCATGTACATGCGCATAACAAAGGTGGTAAGCTTCCAACAGTCTCCCATGCGAAGGACAGTGTCTAAGATGTGTACTGTGTTATAGACCAGCTTGGTCATGCATCCCTTTTTGTTTCTGGTAACCCTCTGTTGCTATTGCTAAAACAGCTGTTTTGATATGAACATTTATCGAAATCAAAAAAACTTTCCTGATACCCAGAAGCTTGCTCTTTCACCAAAATATGCACACACATATTCAACTCTACTCTCAGACTACTCTCCAGGACCTGGAATAACCTCCCTTGTGACAACAGAAAAGCATCGACCCTCCTGCAGTTTAGGAAGAAATTGAAAACATACCTCTTCACTACCTCAGATATGTTGCCTTTTCACCCTTTCTACTTGCTTTACCACCTCCCTCTGTCCCCTCCCACCAGATGTCCCCGGTGGGGATTGTGACTTGAATAGTATTTTGTTGCAAACTAGCTAGGTTTTTGCTTTAGATATGCAAACACAAACAAAACACACCTTGTTTATTGTGGATTTGCAATGATCAGAGGTGGTGAGGCTGAGATTTTAACTCCACTCTCCTCTGTGAAGGGCATTGATGCATCTATTGCATCCACTTCCTGACCTTTTGTCCCTTTATTGTTTCTAGCAGGTGCCCTTTGGTCTCTATTGCTTTTGGTAAAGTACCTATGACCCACAGGGCTCATATGAACATTAATTATACAAATTATTCTAAATTTCATTTCTGAACACTGTGCCATACATATATGGCCACTGGATGAACACATTCCATCAGAGAGGCTGCCTCTGAAATCCAGACCTTCACTATTATGGAAGACTGTGTACTCTATTCCAACTGGGGGCTCATATATCCACTTCTTTGGCAGGAGGAGAACTTAGATGCATTCAAATATTAAACATTATGAAGTTGTGTTAATAAACCAATGCTCTTTGAATGAGATGAGTTTACTTTGTTAACCCCAACCACATTTTTTGGGAAGAGCCACATCACTCTGAATAGGAATATTAAAGGCCAGTTTTCTGGTTCGGGTAGGACTCGGTCTGGAAGTTTGGGCTCATCTGATACTATTGGAGCAGGGTCTGACTGATTTGGGGGTTAGGATTGACTCTAACAAAAGCCACCAGCAGGGTCAAGGGCAGGTCCAATTGAAACTGGTGAGCTGGGTTCCTTAAAGAAAGTTGGCTTTTTGCAGCTTGTACGTCCCAGTGGCTTAACAAGAGGTCAGTCAACTGAACCCTGCAGTCACCCTTTTATTCCTGGAACAAATTGGGAGCAGGCTCAGTCCCTAGGGTTCGCCTCACAGGTCACAACAGCATGTGCAGTCATTCTTCTTCTGTCTTCCACAGGCCCAGTAGAGTTTTGAAGAGAATTCCTAGGGGTGATTATATGCCTGACACTAGCCTGTGAGTGAGGTTGACTCTTGGCCCAGCCCTGGACAGTAGGGAAACATTTCCAGGAATTACTCTACCCACCTTCATAGCAGTTCCTGTGAGTCCTGGTCCAAACAATCCCATAGTGTCCCTCTCTACCTAAATCCAATATGCAGGACATTTCCTCCCTTTTTCAGAGCACTTGTGCCGCCCTAGACATGTGGCCAGGGAAATGAGCAAACTCTCACTTGTGATCACTCAACACCGGTTCTGTGGGCACTTCCTCGCCCACTGAGATTGGTTCCTGGCTAGCTAGAAGGACATAGAGGAGGTAGGCCCAGTGGTGAGCTACATCTGCCTGTGACAGGGCAGGCATTCTTTGAAAATATGAAAGAGCTGGGGACAGTCCTCTGGCCATCTTGTCAAGGGAGGGTAAACCTCTTTCCCACCATAAACCTTTGTCTTAGATCTGGGAGCCAATTCACATCTCAAAGAACTATTTACCGCCTAGGTGACAGTTTGAACCTCAAGCAAATGGTACCTTCTGAAAAATATTCATTCCAATTCCAATTTTATCAGTGGATTGGTCACAATACCGGAGATCTATTTCTCTAAAAACCGTCAAACCCAACTCTGTCATTTTTCTCTTTGAATGAGCTGTGGGTAAAGTAACATGAAAACTATTAACCTTCAAAACAGCTGCCATATCCAACAGCTGTGTGCTTGTCTCCTTTGTCTAGGAGTGTAAACCAGATTCCATTCTAATGGCTGGGAGCATAGCACATTTCGGGGGGGGGGATGTAGTTTTTTTGGCAGCCGCCCTCGATTTTTTCCCAGTCTAAGGTTCTGATTATGAGTTTGCTTCATTAATTATTGCATAGGATAAATAATGATACATCATGGTACATTATTTATTGTGTGCGCTAAATAACACCTAATACTAGTTTGTGGGGAATAACATGAGGAATTTGGTGTTTAAGGCACCAAAATCACATAGTAAGGCAAATACCGTACAATTTCCTCTGCTAGGTTTCAGCAGGTTTGACCAAAAAATCTTATAAAACAAAACTTGTAATTCTCACTCGTGCGTAAACAGGGTTTACGCATGTCTTGGAATTAACCAACTCACTTGTAATCAGGCCCCAGTGACTACTGAGGCTCATGAGTTCCACCCTGTTTAGGGATTGTGGGGGGGAAATTGTTTTACAAGCTGCTAATACAGGCTGAAGCGAAAGACCTTCATAATCACATTTGAATTTCCCTATTCCTCCAGTGGTTGAAAGTGCTTTGGCATTTAGCAAATCATTTTGTGTAAACCAAGATAAACACTTGTTAAAAACCATACCTAAATACTTGTACTTGGGACCTTCCTCAACTCTAGTCTGCCCTATTGACCATACAAACCCAAACTACATTTTACCAAAAGCCATAACTTTTGTTTTATCAAAGTTGTTAGTTAATTTATTACTTTGACAATAGTTGTCTGTTGGGCCTGGCCCTCTCTGCAGGTTCGCCTTAAACTTTTTACCTTCACCCCTGCTATGTGTTTGGTGAAGTCATTTTTGTTGGCCTTAGGATTCTGTGTGTACTTAACCATTGCTAACCAGTGCTAACAAGATTATGCTCTGTCTTCTAAAGATGATAGAATTGGCTTATACCCAATTGGCACATTTAATTTATGTGTAAGCCCCTGATAAAGTGGTACTTCATTTTCTTTTCATAAATCTGTTTATTGGTATTTTTTTAATATTGTTGCATTTCAGTAAAGTATGGTGTGTTATATATATACCATCACACATTGATTAGCACATACGAAACGTATTGCTACAGCATATTGTACAGCATATACTTGTAGCTATTCAATTGTTAAGTTTGAGCATTGTGTTGGTTACAATCATCTTACAATGTTGTTTTTGCTGTTGGGCGCGTTTTATTACTTCTGGCTCACTGCGCGGCTGAAGTTTGGAAAGTCAGTAATGTGTCTAATGTCCATCGGCTAGTGCGCCATTGACGGTGCCAGTTGATTTAACATTGTTTCCGAATCAAATGTTCAGTTGAGAACATGTCTAGTAATGAGGCAGAGATTATGAAGTTTATATGTATAAAACTTTTAAATGGAAAGAAAATTAAAAAAAAAATATATATATATATAACGATAACATTGCCGTTAACAGACACTTGTACAGGTTTCACATATGCAAACATTAGCCAGTTAGGGTGGGGATCTCATCGTTACACATCTATTTGCTGATAGAGGGGCTGGGCCGGGTGCAAGGCAAGATGGATACTATCTCTTTGCTTCCCAGTATCAGGACGTATCTCAGTAACTTTCACGTTCAGTTCCCAAGTGTGGTGCATTGTCTCATCAGTGGACATCTGTTTGTGTTATTCTATTTCCTCCCCTGTTAGATGTACTCCCATGTTACGCAGTCGCAGCAGCATTCCCTCCCAGGTGGCAGACAGTGGAAATTGTCTCAACCCCAAGACTTCTTCCCGTGTGAGCACTGTGCCCTCAGCTCCCGCCCATACCTCGAGAGAGCGCCTCCAGGCCTGTATTGGTGGCGGATTCGGTGATTTCCACCTACGGGTCACTAATCGTTTTGCCACTATGAGTCCTAAATCCGTGAAGCGGACCTTCGCTCTGCGTTGCTTACTTCTGGGGAATAGTCCTAGAATGCATGCTTCCCATGTGAAGGGTATTTGTTGCGATATACAGTCAGACAAATTGTCAATTACCGCCCTCCAGTATGAGTCCAAGTCTGGACAGGACCATAGCATATGCAGCAAGTCTACTCTGATATCGCAGCATCTGGGACAAGCCGCGTCTCTGCGATTGAAGTATCTGTTCACATGGGCTGGGGTGAGGTAGGCTCTATGTACTATGTAGTATTGGATTAGGCGAAATCGAGAGTTGCGAGGCACATTGAGGTGGCCCGAGAGAGCAGATCTCCATCTTCCCACTGCTATTGAATCGCCGGTGTCTGCTTCTCATGCCATGCGTAGCGTTTCGCTTTCAAGGGCATTCTGGGTTCTCAGGGCATCTGCCAACCAGCTGATCAAGTGGCGCCTGCGACCCACCACCTGTAAATACTGAATCAGTGAGTAGGAGGCGCCACTGAGATGTCTCCCCATCTAGACCCCAGCGCCCTCAGCAATGAGCAATGTAGTAAGAACTGGCAGGGTGGTAATCCTATCTCTTGAAGCCTGGCAAAGGGAAGCAGCTGGGCTTCTTCATAGAGATCTCCTAGTGTGTATAATTCTATTTCGTGCCATGTGCGTAGTTCAGATTCTGAAGTGACTCTGGGGCCTCTTGGTGTGCCTAATAGTGCTAGGGCTGGTGCAAAAGGAATTATCGAGCTTGTGAGGCGGAGCGATCTGCGGAAGCATCTGTGGGCTACCCTAAGAAAGAGTTGGTGTGGGGTCTGCGCTCGTGTTAGTGGGTGAAATAGGTGTTGTATCTGTTGGAGTGACCATGGCCCACTCTCTGAAGCTGTGTCTGCGTGCTGAGCATCAGCTAGCCATCTGGCTATCCACTGAAGCTGGGCCGCCAGGTAGTAGTGCTCCAGATTAGGGACTGCTAGTCCGCCCTTATCCAGCGGTAGGTACAGTTTTTTAAGAGCAACTCTACAACGGCCACCATTCCAAATAAATTCTCTCAGTCCTGTTTCCAGTGCTCTGAAGAAGCCGGAAGGAACATAGGGCCTCATTCTGGCTTTCCCGCTGGGCTGGCGGGCGACCGCCAGAAGGCCGCCCGCCAGCCCAGCGGGAAACCCCTTCCCACGAGGAAGCCGGCTCCGAATGGAGCCGGCGGAGTGGGAAGGGTGCGACGGGTGCAGTAGCACCCGTCGCGAATTTCGGTGTCTGCTAAGCAGACACTGAAATTCAAAGTGGGGCCCTCTTACGGGGGCCCCTGCAGTGCCCATGCCATTGGCATGGGCACTGCAGGGGCCCCCAGGGGCCCCACGACACCCCTCACCGCCGTCCTGTTCCTGGCGGTCGGAACCGCCAGGAACAGGATGGCGGTGAGGGGGTCGGAATCCCCCATGGCGGCGCAGATGGGGGATTCCTCAGGGCAGCGGAAAACCGGCAGGACACCGCCGGTTTTCCTGTTCTGACCGCTGCCATACCGCCGCGGTCAGAATGCCCTGCGGAGCACCGCCAGCCTGTTGGCGGTGCTCCCGCCGACCCAGGCCCCGGCGATCACGCCGGGGTTAGAATGACCCCCATAGTGCGGGAGGTTAGAAAAAAAGTACAAGAACCGGGGTAAAACCACCATTTTCAGAAGTGCTATCCTGCCTGCTACTGACAGCGGTAGTGTCCTCCAAAATATCATTTGGGACTTGGCCGAGGATGCCGCCCTCGCAAGGTTACCCTCAAATGTATCTTTCTCGCTGTGGTATATACAAATACCCAGGTATCTAAATGTATGAGGTTGCCATGGGACAGGGCTCTCGGCCAATATAAGTTCTGGGTCCGTGAGTCCCGGGTCAAAGGGAAAGAGGCAGGATTTAGCCCAGTTTACTCTAAGGCCAGATATTGACGCAAACTGTTGTAGGAGCAGGCCGGCCTCGGGAGGGATCCGAGTAATATCTCGGAAGTATAGTAGAAGGTCGTCGGCGTATAACGACACTATGTGGAGGCCATCCCCTAGTGGGATTCCCCAGTTACTCCCCTCTTTACATAGGGCCGCCGCTAAGGGTTCCATAGCGAGTGAGAAGAAGTGGTGAAAGAGGGCAGCCTTGTCTCCTACCCCTGCGCACCTGGATCGGCTCCGATATCTCGGGTCCCAATCTAACTCATACTAATGGTCTGGTGTATAGTAATTTAATTAAACGAGTAAAGGATGGTCCTATGCCGAACTGCCGCAACACTTTGAACAAGTAGGGCCACTCCAGGGAGTCGAAAGCCTTTACCAGGTCTAGGACAAGGCAGCCTGCTCGGGGCAAGTCACGCTTTGCATATTCCATGACTCTGAATAACCTTCTGATGTTGTGGGAGGTGTCTCTGGCTGGGACAAACCCGTTTTGGTCCGGGTGTATCAGGCCCGGCACTGTTGGTGGGAGGCGTGTCACCAGCAGTTTGGCTACAATTTTATAATCAGTGTTTAGCATCGCCAGTGGTCTGTACGACCCCAAGTCCACTGGGTCCCTCCCG
The DNA here is from genome assembly GCF_031143425.1 of Pleurodeles waltl. NCBI lineage: Eukaryota > Metazoa > Chordata > Amphibia > Caudata > Salamandridae > Pleurodeles > Pleurodeles waltl. Next base: position 1,143,754,836 of record NC_090439.1, read on the forward strand.
GATTTGGGAAGCGAGACCAGCAGTGCCACTCTTTGGGTGGTCGATAAATGGCCCTCCTGTTCTGCTCTCTCATACACACAGAGCAGCCTGGGTGCCAACTGCAGCGCAAAGGCCTTATAGAAGTCGACTGGGATCCCGTCTGGGCCCGGTGTTTTGCCGGACGCAAGTTCATGGATAATAGATCCAATCTCTTCCAGGTCGAGGGGTGTTTCGAGTGCCTCAGATTGATCGTCTTCTAATTGTGGAAGCTCCACTTTAGCAAGAAATTCTGCGCTGGTATCGCCTCCGGGAAGAGGTCTCGAGGCGTAGAGTGCTTCGTAATGTCTTGTAAATTCGGCTTGTATCTCCCTGGGTGCATACAGTATTTCCCTGGTCTGTGAGCGAATTTCCATTATAGGTTTCCTCTCACAGTCTCGTCTGACCAGCCAGGCTAAAAGCTTGCCTGCTTTGTCGGCTGATGCATGGGTTCTCGCAGAGGGTGCAGTGTAATTTAGACATCGTAGACGCTCCAGTAACGACAAGTGTTCTTCACGCACTGCCGGCAGTTCCAAGTCGTTAGTTTGATTATTGGCTGTTTCCCTCTCTGACTGTAACAGGACCTGTTCCACTCGGGTCAGCTCACGATCAACGGAGCGGCGCAGGCCACACTGGGTTCCCAAACAGTGCCCACGCACAAAGACCTTAAATGCATCCCATTCTACTAAACCAGACGAGGCCGTGCCGTCGTTTTGTTAAAAGAATTCTGTGATTACGGCGCTCAGTGACGCCCTGAAAGTAGCGTCTTCCAGTAGCTCCGGTCTTAGTCTCCATGTGGGAATGGCTGGACGTGGGGATCCCCAGCGTAGGCGCGCAATCATGGGGTTATGGTCGGAGGTTGTACACCCCAGATATTCCGAGTTCACCCCTACTGGGGCGAAACTCGTGGTGCAAAATATTCTATCTAGACGCACGTGTAGGGAGTGCGGGGCAGAGTAGAAGGAGTAAGTCCTGTCCGCCCTGTGTCGCTGTCTCCACACGTCTACTAATTGCCATTGCTGGGTCCAGTCCACCAGACCCCACGAAGCAGCTACCAGCAATGTGGGCAGCGGGGGAAAGGAGCGGTCTAATTCCACATCAAGCACACTGTTGTAGTCCCCCCCAGCAGCCACGGGAGGCTGCTCCAGCCCGCTAAGTGGTGTGATAGTTTATGTAGAAAGGCAGTTTGGTCTGTGTTTGAAGCATATATAGAGCCCAGTACAATCGTGTGTCCCGCGAGTCTTCCCTTGACTAGTACAAATCTACCCTGTGGGTCTACGATCTGCTCTTCCGCTACAAAGGGAGTGCCAGCTCTAATCGAAATGAGTGCACCCTTGGCATATGCCGATTGTCCCGTCGCACATAATTGCCCTCTCCAGCGTTGGCGCAATCGGGGAATCTCGGGGTTCGCTATGTGTGTCTCCTGTAAGATCGCTATGTGGACTGAGTGGCGTTTCAGGTAGGAGTAGATGGCATACCAGCGCTTGGGTGTGTGAATGCCTCTTACATTCCAGGTGATTACTGTGTATGTGGCCATGTTATAGGCATTGGGTTTCCTTTCGTGCCTCCCCTTCCCGCCCCCCTGTATAAGTGTCTCTTCTTTTTTTCCCCCCACTTCCCAACTGGCGACTAAGGATTTAGTAAGTGTCGACCGGCAATGATAAAACTTAACTAATGCCATCAGAGCAGACAAACAACAGGTCACCGCCCAAACATAACAACAAACCCAACAAAGTGTTGTCACACATCCATACATTGTGTGTCTCCGCAAGGGGGGAAGGCCGAGGTTACAGAAGGGAGTGAGTCAGCAGAGGGCTTCTTACCCGGTTGTGGCGGATAACAGAAGGAATAGAAGGGAACATAGGGGGGAGCCCCACTTCTCCCTGTCTTAAGAGACTACAGTGCTCAGGGCATGGTGTCGGGTAGTCTGGTGCACATATAGGGCCAGATGTAGGAAAAAATCAAATTGCGACTTGCAATTTGCGAGTCTGTGCGACTCGCAAATTGCAAGTCGCAATTTGACATGCAGAAAGGTGTCTGCAATATTTATGAGGTGGGTCGCAGTTTGCGACCCCATTGCGAGTATAGGCACTCGCTAACATGGAGGCCTGCTGACGTCAGCAGGCCTCCATGTTAGCGACCTGCCTTTTAAATAAAGGTGTTTTTTTTTTTTTTAAGTGCAGCCCGTTTTCCTCACAGGAAAACGAGCTGCATTTCAAAAAATTCCGAAACCTTTAGTTTCGGAATTTTCAGGGCAGGGAGTGGTCCCTTGGACCACTCCCTGCCCTGAAAAAATAATATGGGGTCCATTCACAAAGGGGAAGGGGTCCCATGGGGACCCCTTCCCGTTTGCGAATGGGTTACCATCCACTTCAAGTGGATGGTAACTGCGACTCCATTTGCGACCGCATATGCGGTCGCAAATGGAATTGCATACCATTGCGAATCGCAAATAGGAAGGGAACACCCCTTCCTAATTGCGATTCGGAAATGCATTTTGCGAGTCGGTCCCGACTCGCAAAATGCATTTCTGCATAGGAATCACGCATTTGCGAGTCGCAAACGGCAAATTTTGCCGTTTGCGACTCGCAAAGTGCTTCCTACATCTGGCCCATAGTTGCTTATGGGTTAATGCATGCATTCTGCAGTTAGAGCAGTGGCCTGCTCATCTCTCAAGTCACATCCATGCAAATACCGTTGGCTGGGAGGTTCTCGCTGTGTGTGGACTCTCAGTATTGTTCAAGATTTCCTTAAAGTTTGTCTGCAGTGGCCGGTGTCACAGGGGGGCCCCCCAGTGAGGTCCGACTCCGACAGGTGGTCCGGCGTGATAGGACGGTCACTGGCTGGGTGGGAGAGTTCCGTGTCCGACCCCGAGGGCAGAGGTGATGCACCCATCGTCGCAAAAGTGTTTATTGCTTCCCTTCTCTCCTGGATTAGCTGATCCAGGTCTGGAGCGCATTTCGTCGGTCCAGTGTGGGCTGCGCTCCATTTTTGGTCTCGTCTGGTTCGGCTGCGCCTGGGCTGGGGTGTCGGTCCAGTTCGTTCAGGTGCGCCTCCAGAGGATAGACCCGACGATTCAAGCCATTCCCATGCTGCCTCGGGTGGGGAAAAAATGTGTTTTGTCTTCCACCACAACTCGCAGTCTAGCGGGAAATAGCAAAGAGTAGCTTACGTTTCCAGGGCAAATAGGAGGCTCGGTCTCTTTGTACCATTAGGGTGTAATCTGAGAACAGCAGGATCTGCGCGTTGTCCACCTGGGGGGTCGGACTGGCTCTCACTGTTCGTAATATGATATCTCTATCTGCGTAGTGGAGAAGCCGGATGATGAATGGACGCGGGGCACTGCCTGGCGGTCTCGGTCGTGCCGGAATACGGTGTGCTCGCTTGACAGAGAAAAAGGGGGTAAGCTCGCCCTCAGGCACCAGCCCTTGCAACCAGTTCTCCGAGTAGGCCACCGGATCACGATTTTCGGTGCCCTCCGATAAGTTCACTACCCGAATGTTGTTTCTTCTGGAGCGGCCCTCTACGTTCTCAACTCGACGCTCCAGCTCGTGGCCCTGGCTTGTATATCTTCCATTCCAGTTTTCAGTTGGGTGGTCACAGGCGTTAGTTCGTTTACTGTGGCCTCAATCTCGTTGGTTTTTTCTGTTAACTTGCGATGGTCAGCGTGAATTAGAACAAGGTCGCTTGCCACTTTGTCTATCTTGGCTTCCAGCGACGTGCGGGCACATTCCAGCGAGTCTCCAATGCACTCTACTGCAGCGAGTACTGCGTCTAGTTTTTGGCTGTCTTGGATTGACGTGTCTTGTGGTTTCCCAATTCCAGCACCGGAGCGTAACCATCCCGTCCAAGCCATGTTCTAGTTCTTGAGGGGTCTCTACTCAGTCTCGGATCATCGATCTCCATTTTGTCGGGAACCACTTGTGTTCTGTACTTCGATCCGGCCCTGGTCGGGTCAGCAAGGGGGCCAGCGGGCAGCCTGCAGCCAGATCCAATCAGATCCACGCAGTTCGGTGTTAGGGCACACTTTCGATAGGCATCTTGGGCTCCATGCTGTAGGTTTCCCTCAATAGCCGGTCCAGCGGAAGGTTGCACCAGGTGTCAGCTCTTATGTGACGTGCTGTGTGCCTCCGGTTTCTAGCGCGTTTTGCAATCTTTAGCGAAGTCTTTGCTTGTCTGGGTGCCCTAGATGATTGGAGGGGGGGCCGGGCCTGCTTGTCTGAGGGTCGATGGGAGTCCCTCCATGACAGCACGAGCAGCCCAGTCGCACCGATTCTCCGGCACCTAATTCTCCACCATTGTGGTTCTTTATGGTGATGGTTGTGCCCCATAGAGCAGGGGTGCTCGATGTCGACGTAGGTGTGGATTAGGGTATCCTCTCGGGTTCAGTAGGGGTCCAGCTCCCTTCCTTTTAATGCACCTCCTGGGCCTCTCAACCAACAGTCCCAGTTACCAAGGGGGGAGCCCTCTCTGGTACGTGACCGCAGTCAGAGGTGGAGGAAGGGGACACCCAGCTCCCCTGATTTCCCCGTAGGTCCACCAGCGCTGCTTAGGTCCGCACGCAGTCTCTGTGGGAGGCCCGTGCAAGTCGCGGTCTCACCTGCTGATCGCCTCCGTGGGGGGCGCCGTCCCTGCTCCCCGGTTCGTGTTTGTCAGCAATCGGGGGGAGGAATTGAACAGGTCCTAGGTCCTCCACTCGGCCCAGGCCGCGCCGGTTGCTGCTTCCTTTTTAGCTTCTCCACATCGCAGCCCAGCTCCCTGATCCGGTCGCAGCTTGGCTCATCTGCCGCAGGCCTCTTCTTTTTCTTTTTTTTAAATATTTATTTCTTTTTTTTTTTTAATTATTATTATTATTATTTGTTTTACTTTTTTTTTCCTCCCCTTCTTTACCCCCGGTTCGTCCCACCTCGTGGCCCGATCCTCAGGTGTGGCCAGTGACCGAGGGGGAGATCCCGGGGAGCTCCAGATCAAGTGTGAGGCTTCAGGGGCCCAAGCCGCCTCTTCTTTTCAGGCCGCCCGACCTCGCGGCACAGCCTTTAGTTGCGGCTCGAGCGGTCACACCTCCACTCCACTGCCGCGCCTCCCCAGGTCGCAGCAGTCTTGGTTGCGGCCTGGGACGCCAGCTGGTTTCATCCGGCTGCGGCACCGCTTCGCCGCAGCCGGCACAGGGACTCTGCCCTCAGCCCCAGATGAGCTCCCGGGGTGCCAGGACCAGATTCGGCTTGTTGGGGAACGGATTGCCCCCCCCCCCCCGTTTCCCTCCAATTGAGCACTTCATCGGGTGCGGCGCGGAGCTCTAAAAGCTTGCGTCCGCCATGTTGAGTGGCTTGGCCACGCCCCCCTAAAGTGGTACTTCATGTATCCAGGGTCTTCAAATTAAATGACTGTAGTGGGCCTGCAGCACTTATTGTGCCACACTCTTAAGTAGCCTTACAAACATGTCTCAGGCCTGCCATTGCAGCCTGTATGTGCAGTTCTAAGCTGCCATTTTGACCTGGCAAAATAAACTTCTTGCCAGGCCAAACCTTCCTTTTTAATACATATGTCACCCCTGAGGTAGGCCCTACACAGCCCAGAGGGCAGGGTGCAGTGTATTCAAAACATTATACATGTTCCTTTAAGTTTTACATGTTCTGGTAGTGAAAAACTGCTAAATATGTTTTTCACTACTGAAAGGCCTACCTCTCCCACAGTATAACATTGGACGTACTTTATTACATTTAATAAGCTATACAGTTTGGATCCAGTATACAGTGAGTTTAGCTTCCAAAGATTTGTAGTTAAAGACACTCCTTAATTGTCAAGTCAGATTTTAATCACAATTCTGAAAATGGCACTTTTAGATAGATGGCATTTTCTAGTCCCAACCATATGGTGTATGATGTCTGTATCCACATGACTATGTGTAGTTGGCAGTTGGTCTTTATATATTGCTCCCATACAGTGAGACAAAGAGAAGCTAGGTTTTGGCATGATGGGTCACTCTGAGTTAACAAGGGGGGAGGAGCTCTCACCTACCACACTTGCACATCAAAAAGGCCTTGCCAAGCACTGTCACAAAAGGGTTTGACACTAGTCTATTGTGACCCCAGACAATCTGAGACCAGTGCAGGGAGGCAGGAAATTTCTAACATTTCTGGGGTGTGGAATCCTTTGGAAGCTTCTCCCATTTCAAAGTGGGTAACAGGTACAAATAGTGGACATCAGACAACAACTTTTCAGTACACTTCTGGACCTGTGGACTCTGCCAGGAAGAAGGACTGCTGTGCTGTTGAAGGGTCTGCCACTCATCTGGACTGCTACACTAAAGGACTGCTGCCCTGTTGTGCTGACCTACTGCTCTGCTGCCCTCTTGCCCAGGTGAGGACTAGACTTGCATCTCTAAACATTGGACTCAAAAGTGCCTCCAAAGGCTAGTTGACTGGCCTCCTGATCAGAAGATTCAGTGACATAACAGGCTTCCCACCACTTTGAACCCAACAACTGGACTTTGCCATCTGCGAGTCCTACTCTGCAAAGTGGTGTCACCCTAGTCCTAGAGCCTTGCAAGTGGCCATGAAGATGCTCTGCCAGCCCACGTGTGGATCCAACAGAACCAAAGCATCCCCTCTGCTGTGTACCGCAACTCTGAGCAGAACTGATGCCTCACCACTGCTGTATGGACTTTCCCATTGCATGGACTTCACATCACCATTGCAGCCTCATCATAACCACCACTACGAGTTGCATCCTTGACATAGACCCTTGCATCGCAAGTCTAACGTTGATGGCAGCCTCGATGATGAGGCAGGTCTCCACATTGAAAGCTCCTCAAATTCTTCGGAACCAGCTGGTGCACAACACATCCTCGATGCAGGATTTTGCTTTAGAAGCCCCCTCGTCTATGGCCTCTTTCACAATGTATAATGATGTATTGCAGCCTCGCAGCTCCTCGGAACCGACACTGCACAACACATCTCTGACCAGGACCCTGCATTGCTTTGGCTGCATGACGCATCCTTGATGCAGGACTGCACAATTCTTCACAACCAGGATTTAACGTACTCCTGTTCAGCGTGACTAACTGGGACCCTGTAGCTAGTCCACACTCCATCGTGGTCAGCCTAAACTTGTGACTTTGTCCCAGTCTAGCGTGACCAGATGTCCACAGTTGACCCTTTGTGCTTTTTGGGCTATTTTCACTTACATCTTTAAAATTGCTTGGCTCCGGGTTCTACAGTTTTTTTGTGTTTTGATCTTAAATTATCTATTAAAATGGACTCTATTTTTTTTTTTTTATTAGTGTAGGATTATTCCTGTGCTGTGTTCCCACTTTATTACTGTTTGAAGTGCTGCATAAATACTTTACACATAAGTTAAGCTTGACTGCTCTGTGCCAAGCTACCAGAGGGTTGAGCACAGGTTAATTTGGGGGTTGCTTGTGACTGCACCCTGACAAGGATTGTGGTTGCTGCTTGAATAGGGTGTCTGTGAGAAAACAGGGCTGATTGCAGAGGCCCCCTAACTTTTTTCCACAATTTTTCACATTTTGCTGGTGTTTTCCTGACTCTGATGGTGCCCTGGGTACTGTTGACAAGTCCCAGGGCCTGTGCTCTGTGTAAAATCAGTATGCAAACTAGGCTAATTATAATTGGCTAAGTCAACCTACCTATAAATCCCAAGCATATGTTAGGGCATGTAGGTTTAGGGACCCCAGCATAGGTAGTGCACCATAGGTGCACTGCTGAGGTGCCCAGTGTCATTTTAAAGGCAGGCCTGCCTTGCTGGCTGCTTCTAAATTAAAGTTACATGCAAATTTCGACTTTGGAATTAAAAGTAGTTCCAAAGCCTTAAACTACCTTATTTTTACAAATTAGTCACCCCTAAGGTGTGCCCTATGTGCCCCTAGGGCTGGGTGCCATGTAACTATAAGCAGGGACCTTATAAAAATAGTTTTATAAGCCCTGGTGAGGTAAAACAGCCAAATTAGTTTTTCCCTCATTGTAGTGAATTTTGAAAATCCCCTTAAGTTACAGATACTACAAGTTTGGTATCAAAATAATTGTTATAATAAATCCCACAACTTACAGTTATTTAATATAATTTGTTCAGGTAAAGAGTTTTAAACTTTACCTGAAAAGTTGCCAACTTCAGCCCTGCAGTCTTTTTGCTGCTTTGCTCTGATTGGCCAGCCTCTGGCAGCCTGGCCTGGCAGCGTTGATGAGGTGTGAAGTGGCCTGGCTCAACACAAAGATGTGCCTGGGGGAGGAGATCTCCCCTCAGCGATGGGGAAGCAGGAAGGGGGAGGGCTGCCAAACTGGTCTTCAAAGGCAGAGAAGGACATTTTGAGCAAACCAGCAACACTCTCACATCCTGCAAACCCAGACAATTAGGTGCCCCCTTGATTAGATTAGGAGAGGGGTGTGTTTAGGATTTTTAGCCATACCAGTGGGTGGACTCAGCCAGATGTAACCTCCAAAAATCACTTTCAGCCATGATAGATTTTTGAGGAAAGTTGCACCCTGGGATTGATTTTTGCCACACTTCCCAGGGAGTGGTCATCATAGGGGGGAAGGACCCTACCCCTGATTTGAGAGCCTGGACCCCCCAGTTTTTCACCCACGAGCAAGGATAAAACTGGTAGACCTGCACCCACACCTCAAATCCCTATCAGATTCCAACAAGGAAGAACTACAGAAGAAGAAGGACTTCCCTGCTGGACCCCTGACCTGCACCTGGCTCTGCACTCTGGAGGACTGCACCAGCTGCACACTTGGGCTTCACCACAAGAAGGACTTTGCCTGACTTCAACTGGTTCAAGGAGGGACTCCCTGTTTGCTACAGGTGAAGAATTGCTAACCAGAGTGCCCTGCACCAACTCCTGAAGAAACCAACCAGATGACCACTGCCCAGTGGCCAAAAAGGAGTTTGCACCAGGTGCATTCTGGGAGTTGTAGTCCCTACCCCCAAGGAGCATCTCAGAGCTTCTGGAACCTTGGGGTGAACTTTGGACCTCAAAAGAACCTTAAAAGAATATCTGGAAGAAGATCCAGAAGTTTGGAGAACTTTTGGATAAAAGCTCCATAGAGGGACTGACCCGCTGCAGCAACTCTAGTCGGCTTGCCTCAACCGTGACCCGGCCTTACTTGCAGGTTCATCCTGGTGAAGAAAATCTCCAAAAAAGAGACTAAGTCCGAACTTAGGAAGTTGACCGGAACCTCCCAGCCAGCATATCCAAAGAGGGCTCCAAGGACGTCAGATCAAGATTCAGGTTTGCCCCGGTCGAAAGGATTTTCACCTTGAAAAAACAACTAAGTGCGAAGGTAAAAATCTCCACCAAGGGCTCCTGCGACGCGTATCTGAGGAAGAGTTCCAGGAGGTCTGATTGGACTGGCAGGTTCGTCCCGCTGAAGAAGATCTCCAGAAAAAAACGACTAAGTACTAAGGTTAACTTTTGACCGAGGCAACCCGCTGGCTGTAGCCGAACCAGGCTCCATCGCGGTCGGCCTTAAACTTTGACTTTGCCATGGGTCGAGGTGCGACCAGATGACCAGATTGGTGCTTTTTGTTTCTATGAGCTAGAAAGCAATAGTTCTTTAAAAATTCATATCTCCGGTTCCCCTTATTGGATTTTATTTGTTTTGGTGTCGTTTTAAAGCTACAAATATTTCCTATTTTTATAAATTGATTTTGGATTTTTAAACTGTTTCCTGTGTTTTATTTAATTACTGTTTTGTGATATTTGAATGCTTTACGCTTTGTCTCCTAAGTTAAGCCTTGTCACTCGTTGCCAAGCTACCAAGGGTTGAGCTAGGTTTAATTTACTGAGACCTAACTGGACCTAAGTGGAGGTTAGTGGCCTATTGCTAAGTGTAGGTACTTACCTGCCTTACCAATAACCCATTTTCCAACAGCGTCACCCCCCCTCAAGCAGTTACCCAATTTCTTACATTATCAATTCTGCAAATCTTCATTTATGGCCAACTTTGGCCCTATCTATTATTAGATGGTTGTCAGCAAAGAGAGGACAAGTGACATGAAAATCCCCCATTTTGCATCTAGTTATTTTTCATTCTTTTTTAATGTTTGTGTGTACTTTCTCTAGAGCCTCAAACGCTTGGCAGGCCAATGTACAAAAGATGTTTGTGATCACAAAACCTGTGATGTTTGTGAGCACAAAAAACCTTCTCACAATGTACACAACCACTTTTTACCAGCCAAGAAGGTATTTTCATGTCATAAGGTTTTGCAACCCTTTCCTAATTGCAAACAGGAGAGGTCGTGAAAGAACCCTTCGCCTCCTCTTTACAAGTCATTCCCTCATGTACAGTTGAAAACCATTAAAGTTGTGGTGGTAACTATTGAAGCTGGGGTGGTGACTGATTTGTATATTTGGGATGGTTTCTGATTGGGACAGCTTCCCATTTTTAAATCATGTCTGAAGGCCTCAAGGGAGCAGGGAATGGTCCAGAGGAACTCCGCCTGCTATCCCTGAGGTGTTCCAGAATGTAAAATTTGTTGTAACTGCAGCACCTGCCTCTTTAATGGACACAGGCTTCTAAATGTTTCCTTTTTGTGAAAGCAAATGCAGGGATGGTGGTTTGTTTTGCTTTGAAAGTCACCATCTCTACATGCAGTTTTTCACAAAGGGGGGCAAAATGAAACTTGGATAAATATATGCGACCAATTAGTACATAGGTTATGTCATAGATTAAATACATGTTTGCAAAATAGTTGGTGAGCAATTTTCATATCCTTGGTTTGTGTAAAGGGAAAGTATATCAGGTCTTAAAACCTTAGCTACCTTGGTTGGGATTACTTCAGGACAGTGGCAACTAACCTCTTTGCTAAGTTTGGGTAAGTAGATAGTGTGGGAGTGGTTTGCGATGGTGGCGGTGTGTTGAGAGAGAGAAAGCAAGAGGTGAAAGAGGATGATGGGAGAAGGGAAGGATGTAGACAGTGGCACTGGAACTAGGGGTGCAGAAGGTGCTGCAGCACAGCCATTAAACTTGAAATAGTTTAGGTTTTTCACCTGGCACATATTCCCTTTACCTTTAGTGAGGTGATTTTACTACCCAGCTCCCAATTCTGAAAATTGTTCCAGAACCAGTGGATGGAAGCAATAATGGAAGTCCATGCCATGACCAGTGAAGTATCTCACCTAGAATGTCTGGCAGAGATCCTGCCTGTAGTAAGGCCGGGTGTTGTTTCTCCTCCCTGTCTGGCTTGGCTAGATCCTAAACACATTTACACAATACTGTGGATTAGTATATTGCTGTACTACTCAGCTCAGGAAGAGATGATGTTGCACCATCCATCCAACCTCCACTCTATGAGAAGCCCACCAATGAGGAAGCAATCATTCTGAAGTAGTAGACTTAGCAGAAAGGGGATGAATAACATATTTCCATGTGAAGATGGTTCCTCTTAGTGCTTCGCTCTATGAAACGGTCTGGGCAGCTGTTCTTCACCTCGCCTGATGGGAAATTGACAATGATGACTTGTAAAGTGAAAGAAGTTGGACAAGAGTCCAAGAATGCATTAAAGGATTTAAACCAGAGATTTAAGTTTGGTTTTCTTCTTTTCTAGGCACGGTGCAGACATGATTCTCAATGAACAGGTTGGACACATCCTTCGTACAATGGCGATGGAGCAGGTGGAGGGGAATGCAGAAGGGTTCATGGATATGCCTTACTTGGTGTGAAGAGTGATAAGGAAAATTAGTGTGGTCAAGTGGTCACAAAATTGTGGGTACAACCATGAGTTTTCACCAAAATTGGGACTGCAGTAAATAAATGTTTGTGAATAATGTATTTTAATGGGAATCTTTGGATGACAGTCAGATCTTGGAATGTGAGATAACATGCACAATGAGTATGATGTTATTGCATAACGCCTATTAAAATGTGCCTTAATCACACCTTGTTGTTGGTATGCATTTCAGAGGTTTCCATTTCTGAACAGCAGCTTTAGCTGGTCTAAATGTGTAGAAGGCACTTCTTCACAGCGTCCCTAGTAGTGAAGCAGGCAGATGTGGGGGGTATATCAGATTTAATAGACTGGGACCTCTTGCCTTTATTGATTGTAGACAAAATGCACTCACATTCTGCGCATTCATCTAAAAAGGAAGTGAAACCAGTGCCCCTGGTGGGGATATTTTCAGAACTCAAGTAACAATATTGTACTTCTTTCCCTGGAGAGTTTTGAATTGCCCCAGTCCAACCTTGGATTCTGGAGGTTTCAGCATCCAGTCACTGAGTGCCTTCCAGTAATCAAACCAGTTCCACTGGCCCCAACTCTCCCCACGCGTGAGAGGACTCTCAGGGGGGCCACCTTGAGGGCGACCCAGACCTGCGCTCCGTTGCTGCATTTCTGTTGGATGCAAATCTATCCCAAATTAATCCTGTTTTTGATAGGTAGCTTTTGTAATGCCCTCTGGGGTTAGTCTAGTTCTTTTTGGCATTGGGCAAGTCTCTCATAGGCCATCCCAAAATGTTAGACTAATGTTTCTAAGCTTAACCTAGTAGAGATATACCTTAGAAGATGCAGTCGTGCAGCACTGAGCCCACCTTGGCCCCATCCAGAATGGCCCTCACTTACACACGGAGCACACTGAGCACGAGTCACAGGGAGTCAATATACAGAGTCACTACTAAGGTGGTAAGTTGTTTTAATTACAAAGAACTCAGGTTGATGCAGCTTTCGAAAGTGAAAACTCAGAGATCTCTAGCCTGTTGGTTACCATGGCACGCCGAAGTGATGAAAAAGGGAAGATGCAGTGTATCCCTAGAAATCCCTGGATTTAGGTGCTTGGAAGTGGCATTAGGAGTGTGCATGAGAGAGAGGCGATGCACAAAGAAACCAGGAATAATAGTTCTCTGTTGCTGAATATCATTGTGTTTCTGTAAAAAAAATGTAAGTCTGTTACAAAACATTGCCTGCACAGTGGGCAAAAATGTGGAATACAGGTGAAGCGATGCCTATGTGATACACTGCGGTCTGGTCCACCAAACCCTGGTCCACCATGGAAACACTATAAATCATATTTCAAGTACTATTATAGGACAGCATTCTCATCCCGCTTCCTTTACACTTAGCAGCCCTTTAATATACATATGTGGCAAAAATACAATACCATATTAACTGATGCTGTCACATGCCCCAGTACTGCCATCATATGTCGGCATGTAAAACACCAACGCCTTGCCAGTTTTCACAATGCCCAGGGTACAAAGTGCAGTATACATATTTCTACAGTTTTTAATACCTGTAAATGTTGCAGCTTAGCTTGTGTGTCAAAGCATTTCTTTGCAGGCCACACCTGGCCACAGTTCAATTCAGGGAAACCTATCCCATTTTTCTGATGGAAAGCGCACATTGAGAACATGGCTATCAGTTTCAGATTTACAGGTGAGGATCCCTCCCCGAGATAAGCTTCTGCCCGGAAAGTCTTTAAGGGCGATATGTATAAAGCCACTTTTAAGGGTCCCAAACAATCAGGCCATGTGTGTCCATAAAAAAGTTATTGAAATGTACAAAAGCCCCAGCAGGCCACCATCCCTGTGATGACTGCAATTCCTAAAGGGTCACAAACTGCAACCCTACCTCATTAATATTCATGATGTAGATTGATTTGCGACACACCAGGAATTGCAAAATGAAACTGAATGCGTTTCATACATTAATAATAGCAATTTCCTAATTGCAATTTGCAGAAAATTGCAATTGAACAATAGCTGGCCTAAAATTTGGACACATGGCCCTAAGGCTCTGGCTCTTGCTGCTGAGTGAGCAATTAAGCAGTAAACAGTGACTGGTCAGAGAGTGGTGCGCCGGTCCGCTCTGAACCCCTATCTTCTTATTTAATGAGGAGCAATTTGGTGAATCTAGAAAGCTGCTGCTTGAAAGGGATCCATAGCCTCACACACTCCACGTACAATACTCTGCTTCCTTTTAGCTAGGTTTGTGTTTTAGAAATACCACATGCATAAAAACATACACCACATCTATACCTTAATCTTATTATTATTTGTTAAGAGCCCGTACTGCAAGAAAGTATTTTGGGAGTATGGACCTTTAAGAGTAAAAGGTGAAGGTAAAATGCTCAACAGAATTGAAGTGTGTTTACAGCACGCATTAAGCTCAACTAGGACAAAATATATTTTATGTGACTGTTACAGCATTTTTCAAAGTATGTTCAAAATGTGCAAATATTGTGTGAATTTTTTTTAATGTTTGATTTAATGATGCATATAGTCGTAACTGATGAACTGATAAAGTTGCACCTGAAATGTGTTACCCAGGTCACTTAGAAGTGTAGATAATGATACGACTAGTTATGCCACATTTGTGTGTAATACGCCTTTTTTTTTTATGGATGCAGTTTCTAATGTTCTGATCAATTTCTTCTGCTTATTTCCTCCTCTCAATGAGTGTCCTGCAGCAAAGCCATCTCTCCCTGTTTCCATGAAGTAAATGACCTCATTATACTACTTGTTGGACTTTTTTGCTTATGCAAGGTCATCCCCAATCTTTTTGCCTCCTGCTTTTTTCTGACCTGTTGCTGTTGGTTTTTGAACTCTGAGCGCTTTACCACTGCTAACCAGTGCTAAAGTGCATATGCTCTCTGTATAAATTGTATTGTTGATTGGTTTATCCATGATTGGCATATTTGATTTACTAGTAAGTCCCTATTAAAGTGTACTGGAGGTGCCAGGGCCTGTAAATCAAATGCTACTAGTGGGCCTGCAGCACTGGTTGTGCCACCCACACAAGTAACCCTGTAATCATGTCTCAGACCTGCCATTGCAGTGTCTGTGTGTGCAGTTTTAACTGTAAATTCGACTTGGTAAGTGTACCCACTTGCCAGGCCTAAACCTTCCCTTTTCTTACATGTCAGACACCCCTAAGGTAGGCCCTAGGTAGCCCCAAGGGCAGGGTACAGTGTATGGTTAAAGTAGGACATATAGTAATGTTTTTTATATGTCCTGACAGTGAAATATTGCTAAATATGTTTTTCACTGTTGCAAGGCCTGTCTCCCTCATAGGTTAACATGGGGGCTACCTTTAAATATGATTAAAGAGTAGATTCCCTTTGGGAGCGGATAGACATGTCGAGTTTGGGGTCTCTGAGCTCACAATTTAAAAATTCATCTGTTAGTAAAGTTGATTTTAAGATTGCATGTTTGAAAATGCCACTTTCAGAAAGTGAGCATTTTCTTGCTTATACCATTTCTGTGACTCTGCCTATTTGTGGATTCCCTGTCTGGGTCAGTTTGACAGTTGGGCTGGTTGCACCTCACACTAGACAGTGACACAAAGGGAGCTGGGGTGTAGCCTGCATATCCTGATGAGCCATCTGTGCTGGGAGGGAGGGGAGGAGTGGTCACTCACACCTGAAAGGGCTGTGCCTGCCCTCACACAATGCAGTCTCCGACCCCCTGGTGAGTTTCTGGGGCCTAGCCTGGGCAAGGCAGGATTTCACATTCAAAAGAGACTTTACTTTGAAGTAGGCCTACTTCAAAGGATAAATTGGGTATAAGAAGGGCACCCAAAACCACAGACTTTAGATCACTTCTGGAAACAAGTGGAACCTCTGCCTGGAGAAGAGCTGAGGAAGAAGAGCTGCCTTGCCTGTGACTGTGGTTTGTGGAGCACTCCTGCAGTTGCTGCTTCTGCCAGAGTAAGAGGGCAAAGACTGGACTTTGTGTGCCTTCCATCTTGTGAAGAAATCTCCAAGGGCTTGATTTAGAGCTTGCCTCCTGTTGTTTGAAGTCTCAGGGACAGCAAAGACTTCTCTCTGCCAGCACCTGGAGTCTCTCGAGAGACTCCTGCTCTGACAAGTGGTGCCCTATCCAGTCCCTGGGCCCTTGAATGGAAAGCTGGTGGAAATCCAAGGAAATCGACTTCGGATGACTTCGGGCCCATGCCGCTGCTGAATCTGGTGATGTCGCCTGCAACCGACTCTGTGATCTTCGCTGGAACGCAATGACCTGCGTAGGCCCAATGCCGCTGAAGCCCCGCTGAAGTCCGCGACTCCGTGGAAGTCACTGCACCACATCGTGACCAGCGCCGCTCGAAGTGCGCGGATTCAACATTTCGCACAGACGCCACGATCCCCGACTTCGCACATCGACTTGTTCTCACTCTTCACCAAAGATACTGTACTTGGGGGGTCTACATGACTCCATGTCCAGCGCCGCTGGTGTCGGCTTGTTGGGAACGACTCCGTCATGACGCCGTGTTAACACCTCATCGAAGCATTTTGTGTTTCTAAGCGCTATTTTTTAGTTTAATCTTTAAAAGTTCATAACTTGACTTGTGTATGTCGGATTTTTGTCTTTTTGGTCTTGTTTTGTTTAGATAAATATTTCCTATTTTTCTAAACTGGTGTCGTGTCATTTTGTAGTGTTTTCATTGAGTTACTGTGTGTGTTGGTACAAATACTTTACACCTAGCACTCTGAAGTTAAGCCTACTGCTCTGCCAAGCTACCAAGGGGGTAAGCAGGGGTTAGCTGAGGGTGATTCTCTTTTACCCTGACTAGAGTGAGGGTCCTTGCTTGGACAGGGAGTAACCTGACTGCCAACCAAAGACCCCATTTCTAACACTACTGATATACCATGTCTTGTTATAAAGCGTGTATTGTGAACGAGGCTTCCATGATGTACCTAAAGCATAATCTTCAAGGACTTCTGCTGAAAGTTATGCAGAAGACATGCTAGTTTTGTGAGCCATTGTTTAAGAAATGTTTCATTTGTATTATACATCTCTGGAGAGCAGTTGCTGAACAATGGAAAATTTCTCTTACCTGAGGAAATGGGTTCGTGTTAAATAATTACGTAGTTTGTAATTATTACATTGCTGGTTCTTATTTGCCAAATGCGACCCTAACCACGATCATACTATTTGAATTTGCAGAATCTATTAATAGTTTGTGTCATTTTCCTATACAGCCTCTGGACTTCTGTGTTATGGAGGATTTTATTTGCCATTCTCTTGTAGGCGGCCTGAAATGCTGTCAGTGGCGTTCATGAGTCTGACCAGTGCTTATTTTGTAAATAAAAACACGTCAGTGCCCAAGGCCCTCCTCTTAACCATGCGGCTGCTGCTTTTAAATGTGTGAGCACTGAATACTGAGGCAGCATTATCCTGAAGCCATCTCCGGCCTCTTTAATCCATTTACAGCTACTCCCTGCCCCTTCAGCTCACTCTTGCAGCTTTCTGCTTTCTCCCTTTGTGACGCTTGTTTCTCTTCCTTCGTCTTTCCCAAATGAGTCTTTTGCTCACAGTAAATGCTTCAGGCAGAAAAATAAGTGCTGGTGCTCTGCACGGGAAACAACCAGTACAAATTAAGCACTGAGTCTGACACTTCACATTTTTTGCTTAGAATATGCCTAATTAGGGGTTTTATCTATACTTAGGTACCTAAGCCTTCATGGCCATTCATGCATTTCCCAGAAACTCGCTAGTCTATGATAAATATTTGTTTTTGTCTGTTTTTGATCTAGAAGTGTCTAAAATTTAATTCAATTTAACTCTGTAAATTGTGATTTCACTGATGAAGAGTCACTAACCACGAGATCATCGGGGGAGTTTGGAGCCAAATTATTCTGGTAAGACTTTTGGGGTGACCAAAAATTGGGGTTCAGATGATTATTGGGGTTAGGCTCCCACAAAGTACGGATGATTATTAAAGTTCTGAGGACCATGGAAAAATAAGGCCCAACCCCCAGATGTGCAATTTGTGGAACATGGTATAGTATACAGCTTTTGTAGGTTAGAGCAGAACCTCCTTGTGGAATTGTAATTAAAAAATGAAAAGTAGAGTGGGGAAGTTTGTGACTAATAATACACTTAAGGGGAGGTTCATCAAAAAGTCACACAATGCAATGCAGCAAGAAAAGTTGCTGGTCTGCGTTGCATGACAGGGAGAGAGCAGAAATATGCCATATCTACTGAGATATGATGCACTCCTGGTCTCTCCCTGCACTGATTGCTGCCTTGCGCCAGTGAAGGCACACTTGCTTGTGTTACAGGCAGGAAGTTTTTTGTGCGGGAAGGGACACCTTCCTGCACAAAAACAATTTATTGAGGCTTATTCCTCTTTCTACAGCAGCACACATAGAAAGAGGAAATAACAAGGAGAAATAAAGACATTTCTCCTCATTGTGGGCCTGATTACAACTTTGGCGGAGGGGGTTAATTCATCCCAAATGTGACGGATATCCCGCTCCCGTATTACGAGTCCATTATATCCTATGGAACTCGTAATATGGCAGGCGGGATATCCGTCACATTTGGGACAGATTAACCCCCTCCGACAAAGTTGTAATCAGGCTCTATGTCTTCGTTGGGAATGTGTACCATTTTGACACAATCTCAGGTTTGCTGACCTTAGTAAATATGGGATTACATCAAACTATGGGTGGACGCATGTGCATTTCACTACCTTGCGTTACTCTGGATTTACTAAACCACAGAGTCACTCAAGGCAGCTTGCGTTGGCGTAGTGTATCTCTCTAGAGGGCTTGCGTTGCCCTGGAGTCACCTTGTGTGACACAAGAGCCACGCAAACCCTTTGTAAATCTGGGCCTCAGCGCACGAAGAGTGTCTTAAAAATAATTACTTTTGGTAGCCAGTGTAATTGCCCGATTGCCTGACTAAGGGTATCACATTTTACTCAATGAAGAGTCCGATAACCCCAAACAACAATATTGCAGGGGTCTATTCTAGGAGGGGTTGTTGGCAGAGATCAGTAGAACATGAATGTGAAGGGGTACAAAAAAAGAGAACTTAAAAAAAAAAAAAACTAAGTAAAAAAGGCAGTTAGGTACAACTGGTTTATTCCAAGCCTGAAAGCACAAGTGAGGAGGGTTCAACATTAGCTTCAAACTGGACCTCGACTGGAGGGGAAGGGGCAAGTCCTGTGGAAGTTGGATCAATCTCTGGATATTATTGCCAATTAGAGCAAATTCTGATGAATTGGTATTTTACTTAAGAGAGTTGAATGACATCTGAAGCTGAATTACAAGCCAAGTGCTCAGTTGTTTCCAGGTGGTGCCGAAAGATTAAAGAGCACATTCAACTACGTCACATCAGCGTAAGGGATGCTAGCCCGCAACAGGACCTGATTGGTCAGCCAGAGGCGGAACATAAATGTTAAATAACACCGGGGACAGGGGCGAGTCCTGGGGTGCTCCACACTATACCAGACTTCGACTAGCTTAGAGCAAAGCGCTGCAGAGCCGTCGAGCTTAAGACAAGAGTCGCCTTGATCTAGAGTGGACCTAACCTTGTCCAAAGCAAGGTCTAGGCAGTCTGTGTGCCCCTGCCGGGGTGGACGCTTTGCTGCCACGGATCTAAGGCTACGGCCAGCTGCTTCTAGAGAGGGCAGGTTGCTTCGCTACAGTCATTTCGGTGTGTAGGGCCGGCTTTAGGGCGCTGTGACTGGGGCAGCCGCACCTGGCGCAGAGGCCTAGAGGGCGCTGAGTTCAAAAAGAACCTATGAGTTTAAAAGCACCGGCTGCAGACTTCATTGTGTGTCGAGCAGTTTTCAGGCAACAATAAAAATGTGAAGAGACCTCTGCAGTGAGCCCTGGGACGAGAAGCCACTGTCTACCTCAGTGTGTCACCCTGTGAACTTCAGGTGCAGTCCAGGAGGTTTATGAGTTAAGTCTCAGCCGGTGCTGTGAAAGTGAAACTAAAACCAAAGTGTAATCAGTTATGAGCCATACAGTCAATAAGTAAAGAAATCATACCTATCAACAGAAGCCAAAACTATCAGCTTCTCACAAGACTCTCCCATGTTACGTAAGGGCCTCTGAAGCCGGAAGTGTTTGTCACTTCACCTGATGCTGGTCACCAGCCAGGGGCGTGTCCAACAACAGTGCAGCGGGTGCAGTGATGCGCGCTAGGCCTAGAGGTGTGAGGGGCCCTCTGAACCCCAGATGTGTCAGCATTCTACTACCAGACTGGTGGCGCAGAGCCCCATGTTTCACCCTTGCATTAGGGCAGTGGCTCTCTTCTTCCAGGACCACCGGGTCTAGCCCACCAGGCAAACCCCAGCTGTCCTGGCAAGGCTGGCACCCGTGATAGTATGTCAGACATATGAACCGTTCCCAGAATTCCCACCAATCCTTCTTCCTGTGGTAGGAGCTGTGTGACAGAGTCTTTGCTTTAAATCCTTCCATTTATTATTCTTAAATAAACCTGTTATTTCTCCCATAAACCCACAACTCCATTGTAAACATGCTGAAGAAACAATGAAGAAATGTTCTTTCATAAATAAAAGTTGTAACACAATATAACGCTGCCAGCTCTGCTCACAGGCTACCACTGACAGCTTCAGTTCATTTCAAGCATATGTTTATTAAGACCACAGTCCTTTAAACATAAGACGATATAATTCTTTACATCATGAATTATACTATTACCTCAAAATAAATTCTGTATAATAGCACACATCTTCATCTCTAATCAGTCTTGACTCGATGCCCTCTGAAGGGGCGGGGCGGGTGCAGCACGCAGGAGTATGGGAACATTCAATAAAATTAATAAATAAATCTGTTGCCACCGCGCCTCTCCTCTTTCCCCCGTCACTTCAGGCACGCCCCTTGGCCCAATGTGTTGCCACCCACTCCACGATATTAACCAGGTATTAACCTATTTAATACGTATCAATTTACTATCCTATACACATATATCCTCACTGAATATTACATATTGCATTTATTTTCGTAGGGAATGTTTCCAATCCTCATAGACTTTTTAATACAACATTATATAAACCTCCTATATTAGGGCAGATCTATATTTCCAGGAAATAATTCCTCCCCTGGTATTCCTCTCACTCCAGAACTGACGTCACCAAGGCTCCTCACAGGTTAGAATCACCACCCCCACCATTTTCACCATATTACATACAGCCTTCCTGTTCTCAGGATTCATCCTCCCAGTGATGCCCAGAGTCAAGGTTTATACATTCCAATAATATTTAGAAGCTCCACTACAACAATTACTTATTCTTATATTACACCAGATCCAATCCATAATCTTCTGTTTGTGCCTACAATTCATTTATCCAGATGATGTGCACAATTCATTACACACAAATATGCCATTAAGCCACAGCGATGGACACCCATGAACAAACGAGTCACTTCAACAAGCGATACAATCTCGCATATACGCAGTCCACCAATACATTTTCCCACACTAGTAAATCAAAAGTGCATATTATACACTAACTGGAAAATCCACACCGGCCTTTAGAATATACAGGTGTATAACATTAATGCTCTACAGCATAACAGTTGTAACGGCCTTTTGCCCACACGTCTCAGTTCCAATACAAATGTGACAAACTGAAACCCCTCACTTCGCGCAGTAGCCGTCCCTGAGGACGTAACCACACATCCACTCCCTGCCAGTGCTTAATTTGTAGATAAAAAAGTGCCCGTGCCCAAAGCCCACCTCTTAATCACGCGGCTGCTGCAATTAAATGTGTGAACACGGAATACTGAGGCGGCGTAATCCTGAAGCCATCTCTGGCCTCTTCAATATATATAAAGCCAATCCCTGCCCCTTCAGCTCTCTCTTGCAGCTTTCTACTTTCACAATTTGTGACGCTTTTTCGTTTTTCCCTTCATCCGTCTGTCCCATCTGTGTCTTTTGCTCGCAGCAAATGCTTGAGGCAGAAGAATAAGCCCCGGCCCTCAAAAATAAGCGCACTGGAAACAACAAGCACAGATTAAGCCCTGCTCTCTGCCCATATCTCAAACCTGCTACGTACACCACACCCTCTCACATACTACTGGCGTCCCCTCACTTAATAAAGGGGGCTTCCGACCTGATCTGTGCATCGGCATCGCTAACTATGTACACCAAAAGCAAACCGCCGCTCGTTTCTCAAAATAGTACATGTCCTCGTATCCGACAGCACGACCGTCTCGTAGCCACGCCTCTCGAAGAGTGGGGGAGCCACAAGAGGTAATCATCCACACCTGCCATTAGTTATGCAACATCCCGTGGTCACGTGACCTCCACATCCAAACCCTCACATTGAAAGACAAACTGCTGCTTTAGTAAAAGGGGAGTCATTATTGCAAAATTACAAGTAAACGTTCTGTGTAATGCCTGAATACAGACAACTATTTTGATGGAATAGAGAAGCCTTTTCAATAAACATAGGATTGAGTATTTGACATCACCTGAGCATTATGGCGTCATCAAGCCCCCGAGTCCATCATCTCAAAAATATTGCCATTAGTACTCGTCCACCCAAAAACCATATCATATTTTTTAACCAGGCCAGACTCCACCACATAACGTTTTTTACATGCACATCTGGGCATTAATACATTATCAAATCAGAGTCTCTCCTCGCAACAATATTATTATTGGTATTCATAAATCCATTGGCAAGATCATTATTGGAGCTAACTGAACCCCTGGCTTTACAACATGTGGGGCGAGGCACGTTTCGCCTTCTCTATTAGAGAAACCTATGTAACATTTTTAATTTTCTAATATTTTATCACATGCCCCAGGGCCCAAGTTCTTAATCCGAACAGGCTTATAAGAACGCAGATGTTCGTACCTAACTAGGAATGTCCAAAGCATCTCAATTGGTCAGTTGGATGAGTCCATATTATGCAAAGGGGACACTGTCCAATGAAAGTTTAAATGCCTGCAAAGTTGAAACATAGCAAAATTCTCCCAGGCTAGATGTGTTGCCATTGCCGTCTTCCATGTGAATCCCATCACAAACAACAATTTACACACTTCAGTAACTTATAGAATTCTTCCCAAGGATACACAAGGGATCCATTAGTTCTGGGGATAGAGTTGCATTAGTTAAAACAAAGTTACTTTAAGTCATTTTACAGGCCTGGGTGTTCTAGAATCAAGGTCATTGGGAAACAAGTCTTGTACATTAAACAAGGGGACCCTTCACTATTTACAAAAACAACCTATTTGAAAAATAAATTCATGTAAAAAAAAAAGAAGAATGATTCATCACTTTGACATTGACTGCAAAATACCAAGTCTTCAGGCTTAGTTTTGCTAACACAAGAAACATGGATGCATTAATATTGCAGTTAATAAACACGTGTAATATTTAAACTTATTATTCAATAATAAAATATATCAGCAAAGAGAATAAAAACATTCCATTTAATATTGCAAACTTTTTTAAGGCATCACGTAAAGTATGTAGTCAAATTTAAAGAAATAAAGAAGTGACAATTCTGATAGCAATATAGTATGTTTATGAAAACAAAAATACGTCTGGGAGAACAGCCCAGTTCTGTAACTGAAACCACATTCAACTCCGCTCTTACAAACAGAATCTACCATTAAAGTCCCACTTATCTCTTTGTTCCAATTAGCTCAGTAGCACAACTCTCTGTTATCTTTATTCATTTTAGCAAAAGCAATCATTCTCTAATAAGCATCTGACTACTTGTCACTAAAATGCAGCTGTGACATAGACAATATTCGTATGCATCTTCTAACGAGCACAGTGTCCTTTTGATCTCACTCTCTGAACGCTATCAGTGTTTCCTCACTACACTACTATCAGGCTCTGAAGTTTTACGGTCTGTCTTCCTCTCTCTGCCAACCTTGACTTACACAGACATCTCAGCTGGTATCAGAAAGTGGCTCAGACTCTAGTGTGTGTGACCTTCTAAATGATGTGCGGTCTGCGAGGACCGACTCTAACGGCTTTGCCCTGCACCTGGCCTCTTCATTTTCCTTCCTGTCCTAACATCCTACCCAGATTGAGGCCTGTACTTCTCTCGACCATGTACATTTCTGCACATTTCCCTTCTAAGTCATGTGTTGGACAGAGTGGGCCTTCTTTCGTTTTCTTGAGGCCTATTACAAGTATAACACAGAAGTGTATTTATTTTTATGCACACATCTATTTAAACTCATAAATCACACATTAAACATAAAAATATAAAATGTGTTTCAGTAATAGCAATTAGTCAAATTCTTAACATACACTTTGGCATCATTTAAATCTTGATAGCACATTATTAAAACTGGTGGGCAAAATGACAACGTGCACTTTTAAAATGCATGTCAGCGCAGATTTCCACGTTAGACTTTTAAACTATGAATACAAATGTCACCTAATGCTGACATCTGGGTCACTAAAGCATTACTAAAATGTATGCTCCAACAGTAGTCAGTGCTATGCCCTGCCTACTCCGATAGGTAGATGGTGGGAAACAAGGCATAACATTATTGTACAGAAACAATAGTTTTAGGTTTGCAGAAACAAAGCAATTCACATTGATATTTGAATTGTTAAGTATGAGGGAATGGCTCACCAGTCGTTGGGTGATGGTATGCTGTTATGACCTCCACAACCCACCAGGATATAGGCATGGAACCCGGAGAACCCTGGACACTGGACGAACTGTAACTAAAGAGGCAAGCAGGAAAACACCAAGCTAAGGCACTACAACATAAACACTGATTCAGAATCTACATTTGTGGAGACCAAAATGGGCAGAATACAACAGAGGCATGTGAAAACAGAGCCGGGATGGAGCACAATTTGAAGATGCCAAGAACAACTCATAAAGCATTGCCAGATAAAGGTGTACTACCTGTTGGTGCTGACTCTGACTATCTTGCTCAGGAAGTGAGCCAGCAGTCCTGCTACATGGTCTCTGTCAGGCCAGCCACCATAGGCCCATTCTCCACATTCTCCAGGCTTCCAGCAATGCGGGTGCAATGCTGAATTGAGTGGACTGACTGTGGAGTGTGCTGGATCTTGAGATGTTTTACCCTTTGGGTAATGTAGGTATCTGCATGTTCCCCTCCTCACCCTGAGACCAGACAAGTAGAGATTTCCATACAGGGGACTACACGGACAGCCACAATCTTTGGATGCTCCTCAATAATTCAGCCACACAGGGTTCAGCAGAAAACGACTGGATAGCAATGGACACCTATAGGAGGGTGTGTGCCAAGCACCACCTCCTTTATTCATGTGCTCCCAAGCATTGAAATCCACAGATCTGACCCAGTTTTCCCTGTGTTCCACAATTTTATTAGCACATTTAATCAACAATAGACATAACACCTCAAAACAGACAGAATGGAGCCTGTGCAGTCAGTGCAAATGTAATTTAGTGAGTTGTAAACAAAAGTATCCTCAATAGTCACAGTGGGGGAGTGTTAGACCGGACAGCTTTAGGGTGGTCACTCCTAACTTTTTGCCTGCCTCCCTCCACTTTTGAGATACAGTTTTTTCTGTTTTTTAGGCTCTGAGCACTAAAGTGCTAAAGTGCATATGCTCTCTCCCTTTAAACATGGTAGCCTTGGATCATACCCAATTGGGTTATTTAATTTACTTATAAGTCCCTAGTAGAGTGCACTATATGTGCCCAGGGCCTGTAGATTAAAAGCTACTAGTGGGCCTGCAGCACTGATTGTGCCACCCACTTAAGTAGCCCCTTAACCTTGTCTTAGGCCTGCCATTGCAAGGGCTGTGTGTGCAGTTTCATTTGCAAATTCGATTTGGCATTTAAAAGTACTTGCCAAGCCTAAAACTCCCCTTTTTCTACATACAAGTCACCCCTAAGGTGTGCCCTAGGTAACCCCTAGGGCAGGGTGCTGTGTAGGTAAAAGGCAGGACATATACCTGTGTAGTTTACATGTCCTGGTAGTGTAAAACTCATAAATTCATTTTACGCTACCATGAGACCTGCTCCCTTCATAAGCTAACATTGGGGCTGCCCTCTTACATTGTTTGAGTGGTAGCTGCTGATCTGAAAGGAGTAGGAAGGTCATATTTAGTATGGCCAAAGTGGCAATACAAAATCCTGCTGACTGGTGAAGTTGGATTTAATATTACTATTTTAGAAATGCCACTTTTAGAAAGTGAGCATTTCTCTGCACTTCAATCTTTCTGTGCCTCACAATCCACATCTGGCTGGGTTTAGTTGACAGCTCCTTGTGCATTCACTCAGACACACCCCAAACACAGGGCACTCAGCCTGTCTTGCATACATTTGCATTTTGAATGGGTCTTCCTGGGATGGGAGGGTGGAGGGCCTGCTCTCACACAAAGGACTGCCACACCCCCTACTGGGACCCTGGCAGACAGGATTGAACTGAAAGGGGACCTGGTGGACTTCTAAGCCACTCTTTGAAGTCTCCCCCACTTCAAAGGCATATTTGGGTATAAAAACAGGGCCTCTGCCGTATCACCTCAGACACTTCCTGGAGAAGAAACCTGAACCAGAACCTGCACCCTGACAAGAACTGCCTGTCTGCCCAAAGGCTTCACCTGACTGCTTTCTGAAGAAGACTGCTGCCTTGTTGTTGCCCTGCTGTCTTGCTGCTCTCTCGCTGTGCTGCAGAAGTGCTCTGCAAGGGCTTGGATAGACCTTGCCTCCTGTTCCCTGAAGTCTCAGGACCAAAAAGACTTCTCTGGTGCCGCTGAAATCCGCGTGCGACGAAAATTCGATGCACCACCTGCCAAGAATGACGCACAGCCTCATGCTCACGCAGCGCCAGTGACCGGAACTTTGACACACAGCCCTACTGAATCGACGCAAGCTGACTCAGAACTACAACGCGCAACTTCCTGAGAGGAATAGACGCAGCACCTGTGACTTCGCTCCGCAAGCCCAGGATTCCACGCATCAACCCCGGGGCGTCTGAAAACCCCGCAACCCGAAGAGGAACCAAGTCCACGCCCCAGAAATTGACGCAACGTCTTCCCCACGTGGAAAATAACGATGCAAGTCTGTGTGCGAAGGGGCGAAACCGATACACACTAACCGTTTTCCACACACCTCCTCCTCTGCGGTCCCTTGAGAGGATTTTTCAATGCAAACCAGGTACTTTGCCCTGCAAGAGACTCTTGTTGTTTCTAGGAGAACTTTTTTTTGCTTTTACATTAATATTTTAACTCTAAGACACTTGAGATCACTTTCAGTGATATCCATACATTTGCTTATTTCATCTTTAATCGTTTTGACCTGCATTTATGCAGATAAATATTATATATTTTTCTAAACACTGTGTGGTGTATTTTTGTGGTGTTATATTGTGGTATTGTATGATTTATTTCACAAATACTTTATACATTGCCTTCTAAGTTAAGCATGACTGCTCAGTGCCAAGCAACCAGAGGGTGGGCACAGGATAATTTGAATTGTGTGTGACTTACCCTGAGTGAGGGTTCTTGCTTGGACAGGGGGTAACCTGACTGCCAAACAAAGACCCCATTTCTACCCGGGAGTAAAAAGACAGCCATAACTTACTTTTACGTTGCTTCATAAGGGTGCCCCATGTGTATTTTAAATCTGGCATTTATACAGCTTTAACTGCCCGCAGAGGTAATTTAAAGGACAATATAAATATATATGTATGTTGTGAGGTTGTTTTAGCATTTTACACCAGCACATTTATTTTAGCTCTGGGACTTATTATCTTCTCAAAGCTTCATTTTAGTGGCAATGTTTTATTATTTATTATCAGTTGCCCTTCTATGCAGAATTTTCTTATTAGTTCTTTTGCATGACATTTCATCATGTGTTCAATAGTTTACCAGGTATTGCTGGTCCAAAGAGTACAATGTCTACCCTACACAGAAAAACCTGCATTGTCACATCAGGGCAGTTCTTAGAACAACAACATGTTTTATTATAAAACAATACGCTGCCCACACTAAACCAGAGGTGACATTCGAGTCAGCCAGCCATTTTATGCTGCACCTTGTCGCAGTTTCTACTGAAACTCTGCACCTTCTCTTCATCTATGTTGGAGGACTTCCCAGCAGACCAACAGATTTCTTTTCTACCTTTTGCACAGGCATGATGATTGGGTTTCGTTCGAGGGACTAGACGGGCAGATTAGGGCTAACACTGCTATTGCTCTCATGTAGAATGTTAGTAGTGCAATAGGGATTTTAAGTTCACTATTGTGACAGTAGGGTGGGACTTTTTATCTGTTTCACTGTTCTAGTCACTGCAATTATCCTGATAATCGGAATTTATGCCTTTTTACATAGAAAGCAGTTGCTTCAATAAAATCTATTGAACCAAATCCCGCTTCTGTTTGTCTTTGCACGTATGAGACTGGTGTAACTGAGAGTAAGAGGTAAGATCTGTTACACCACGACTTCCCTGAGAAGGCTGCAATAAATCAACTTTCTCCTGGGTTTTGGTGAGGTGCTACTAGCTAGCCGAAAGGGTTGGCTGACAGCTATCATGTAGTGTGGGATAAGACTCAGTCCCCATGCGGGCTTGTGCTGCTGCCCGAATCCAGCATTCTTGTCCCCATGACGAGAGTCCTAGGACATGTGTACACACACACACACATATTCCCTCCCCCCCAAAAACATCCCCTAGCCTGTGTACCCATGCAGCGTGGTCAGTCCTCTTCAGCACTGCTGTTATAATCTGCTAAGCTTGTGATGCGTCCTTTGCACTCCTTCATTGTTCTCTGCTCTGCTCAGCCAGCGCGTCATGTAATTGAGACATTGGTGAGTGACTGAAGGAGTGAACAGAGAGTGGGATGAGCAGAAAGGATACTGCTCCTGGTGGTGTTCTCCATTAAGTAACCTGTGACATGTAACTTAACCTGTAACTGTAGTGAAGAGGTCACGCAGATCTGGGTAAATTGAAGTAAGTTTATTGTTGATTAAGGAGAGAGCAAGGGAGTACGTCCTTCCTCCTGAAGGTCTGCACCAACTGTCTCGCCTAACACTCACCTATTAGTAACGTTCTACTCACAGAACTTTGGTATGCCATAGCATGACATTCTGATGCTTCTACACGTTATCTTTTCCTTCCTCACCCCATGGCAATGACCTTATATTTCTTGAGCTACTGGAGTTCCAAGATAGAATGTTGTTACATTTAGATAATTTACAAAAGTAAAGTGCCAAATCACACCATCGCTAAGCTTGACAGAACATGAATACACTTTGTACACCTTGAACCGTTCAAAGAAATGACTGCTTCAAAGTTAACATTTTTATCCAGTTTAACCTGTACCCAATCTCCTTCTTCAAGAGTAACCTTTTTGACACAATTCCTTTTGTTGTAATATTCTTTGGAAGTCTGGCGTGCTTGTCCTAAATTTGCTTTAACCACCTCAGTTGTCCACCTACTCTGAACTTCTTGAGACATCCAGAGAGAATTATCTTTAGTAAATGGGCCACTACCTTTCAAAATCTTAAAGGGACTATAACCTGTCACTGTAGGGGTAATGCAGTATGCCCACACCAATTTGTCTAGTTCAGATTCCCAGTTGTTTTCCTGCACACTGCATTCCTGAATACTACCCATGCTCTCCACAGCACCATTGCTTGCAGGGTGATACACAGGAGTTTATTATTTCTTTAATTTCATTCCTAGATAAGAATTTGGTACATTTATCAGCTAAAATGTGTGTACCAGTATCACTGAAAAGTTATCTGGGAAACCCTTCTCTGAGAAATGTCTTCTCCAGGAATGTAACAATAATTGCTGAATCCACTTGTTCACATATTTCTAACTGGAACCATTTAGAGTACATATCCAAAAGTACAATAATGTTCTTGGAGCTCCTTTCCCATCAAATATTGCCCCCAAAATATCAATTGCTAAAACCTCCCAAAGATTCAGCAGTATTTCACAAAGGCCAAGAGGTGGTCTAAAAAACTACCTGAGCTGGGGCATCCCTGATAGATTCTATGACCTTCCTTTTTGGTGAAATGCCTTTCTCACTAACTTCATGTCCCAAGTTTGTTACAGTTTGTCTACAAAATTAGCATTTATCTAGTTTAGCTGTTGATCCATTAGTCTTAAGTTTTTCCAACACCTTGTACAAATTGCAATTATGCTCATTTTTATTACGATTTATGATCAAAATATCACCTTGGAAGTAAACTACCCCAGGAAGATCTTTCAAACGTTTGTGCATTAGTCTTTAGAAAACTGCTGCAGCCGATGCCAACCCAAAGGGCATGCGGACAAATCTGAAAAAAAACACTGGCGGTATGAAGGCAGTCAAATTTCTACTCTCCGGATGTAGAATTACCAGGTGGTAGGCTGAAGTTAAATCAACAGTGGAAAACCATTTAACTCCTCTGGTCTTTGCAAGTAGTTTTATCAAATTTTGGTAAGGGAAACTTGTCCACTAAAATATTTTTCTTAAGGTCTCTAAGGTCCATGCATAACCTAAATTTTCCATTTGGGTTCTTTGCCACTACAAATGGAGGTTCACCACTCTTCATTGGTTCAATTATGCCTTTCTTCTCTAATCTCTCTAATTCATTAGTCACTTCATCCCTGACACCTAATGGAATGTTTTTGACCTTGTGACAAATAGGTATAACACCCTTCAATATTATTTTGTGAACAAAGTTCTTGAGCTCACTAACTTTGCTAGAAAACACTTCTGGAAAACCTTTCTCCAATTTCCCCACCAGTATCTATTCAGATTTAACTAACAAAAGTACCCGATCCACACTATTGGGGTTCAATAATATGTCAAGAGTCTTTTGGTCTACCTATCCTAGGACAAAAGGCCCTACCTCAACAACATATCAGGGTCATTACAACCCTGGCGGACGGTGTTAAAGCGGCGGTAAGACCGCCAACAGGCTGGCGGTCTTTTTTTTAGTATTATGACCATGGCGGTTACCGCCATGGTCATCCGCCGCTTCTCCGTTCCGCCCGCCAGTGCGGAGACGACCGCTGGGCTGGAGACCTGGGTCTCCAGCCCGGCGGCCGTCACAATACCGCCGTCAGTATTTTGACCTGGCTTACCGCCGTAGATTTCCAGCGGTAGGAAACGCCATGAAATCCATGGCGGTAAGCACTATCAGTGCCAGGGAATTCTTTGCCTGGCACTGATAGGGGTCTCCCCCACCCCCACCCCGATTCCCTCCCCTACACCCCCCACTACCCCTGCCACCCCCCAAAGGTGGCAGGGCCCCCCTCCCCACCCCAACCACCAACATCACATAACTCACACACACATGACACGCACGCAGGCACCACCAGCACACACACGCACACACACCGACATACATGCCTACATCCACACACTCAGTCAGACACGCACACCCATATACAGACATACACGCACACATCCATACAGACATACATACAGACATACACGCACTCATTCCCACAACACGCAACACCCCCGCAAGCATACATGCACTCACACACCCCCTCTACATACACAGACGCACACCCCCATGCACCCACACAACACACAACACCCCCGCTCCCCCTCCCCCCTCCCCTAACGGACAATTGACTTACCTGTTCCGACGATCCTCCGGGAGGGGACGGGAGCCAAGGGGGCTGCTCTGCCGACACCACACCGCCAACAGAACACCGCCGTGCCGAATCACAGGACGTGATTCGCTGGGCGGTGTTCTAATGGCGTGGCGGTGGAGGTGGAGCAACCTCCACTTCCCCGCCGCCTGCCAGTATGGCTGTTGGCGGCTCTCCGTCGGAAAAAGGACGGAGAGCAGCCAACAGTCATAATACGCAGAGCGGCAAACCGCCACTACTGGCGGTCTTCCACACGGCGGTCCCTCGGCGGTCTTGTAAAAAGACCGCCAAGGTTGTAATGACCCCCATAATTTGCTAACTGTCGTCCTACCTTTAAACTAAAAAAAACTCAAAAGGTAACTGTTAGACTTTTCATCCTTGGCGTGGTCTCCCTTAACTTTTTGCCTCTGTTCCCCAGGTTGTTAATGTGTGCTGGACTTTGATTTTACTGTTTTTGTTACTCTGGTCACTTTACCACTGCTAACCAGTGCTAAAGTGCAAGTGCTCCTTTACAAAATGTGTATGTAATTGGCTTATCCATGATTGGCATATTTGATTTATTAGTAAGTCCCTAGTACAGTGCACTAGAGGTGCCCAGGGCCTGTAAATCAAATGCTACTAGTGGGCCTGCAGCACTGGTTGTGCCATCCACATAGGTACCTCTGTAATCATGTCTCAGACCTGCCACTGCAGTGTCTGTGGGTCCAGTTTTAACTGTAAATTCGACTTGGCAAGTGTACCCACTTGCCAGGCCTAAACCTTCCCTTTTCTTACATTTCAGACACCCCTAAGGTAGGCCCTAGGTAGCCCCAAGGGCAGGGTGCAGTGTATGGTTAAGGTAGGACATATAGTAATGTGTTTTATATGTCCTGACAGTGAAATATTGCTAAATTCGTTTTTCACTGTTGCAAGGCCCGTCCCTCTCATAGGTTAACATGGGGGCTAACTTTAAATCTGATTAAGGTGTAGATTCCCTTTGGGAGCAGATGGGCATGTGGTGTTTGGGGTCTCTGAGCTCACAATTTAAAAATACATCTTTTAGAAAGTTGATTTTAAGATTGTGTTTTTGAAAATGCCACTTTTAGAAAGTGAGCATTTTCTTGCTTATACCATTTCTGTGACTCTGCCTGTTTGTGGATTCCCTGTCTGGGTCAGTTTGACAGTTGGGCTGGGTGCACCTCACACTAGACAGTGACACAAAGGGAGCTGGGGTGTAGCCTGCATATCCTGATGAGCCATCTGTGGTAGGAGGGAGGGGAGGAGTGGTCACTCACACCTGAAAGGACTGTGCCTGTCCTCACACAATGCAGTCTCCAACCCCCTGGTGAGTGTCTGGGGCCTGGCCTGGGCAAGGCAGGATTTCACATTCCAAAGAGACTTTACTTTGAAGAAGGCCTACTTCAAAGGAGAAATTGGGTATAAGAAGGGCACCCAAAAACACAGACTTTAGAAACACTTCTGGAACCAAGAGGAACCTCTGCCTGGAGAAGAGCTGAATAGCTGAGGAAGAAGAGCTGCCCTGCCTGTGACTGTGCTATGTGGAGCCCATCCAGTTCCTGGGACCCTGAAAGGAGAAGCTGGCAGCATAAAGACAAGAAAATCCACGCACAGAGCGCTGTGCGGGGAAAAGATTGATGCAACTCCGATCTGTGGGTGAAAAAACAACGCGCCGCCGGCTCCGCAGCTGAGAAAACGACGCTCGCAGGAAACGCGATCGAAGAATCGACGCACAGAGCAGGAGAACTGACGCGCAGCTTTGCTGACGGAGGCTGGGAGATCATCGTGCGGCTGGATTTCTGACTCACGTACCGCACTGCGGAGTTATTTTTGGGTGCACACCCGCCCGTGCAGAGTTGTTTTTGACGCGCACCAGGTACATTTTCACGCTAGCAGCGTTAGTGTGTGTTTAAAACTACTTAAAGACTCTTTTTGCATTTTTATTGATCACTTGACTTGTGTATGGTGGATTTTTGTCGTTTTGGTCTTGTTTTGTTTAGATAAGAATTTCCTATTTTTCTAAACTGGTGTTGTGTCATTTTGTAGTGTTTTCATTAAGTTACTGTGTGTACAAATACTTTACACCTAGCACTCTGAAGTTAAGCCTACTGCTCTGCCAAGATACCAATGGGGTAAGCAGGGGTTAGCTGAGGGTGATTCTCTTTTACCCTGACTAGAGTGAGGGTCCTTGCTTGAACAGGGGGCAACCTGACTGTCAACCAAAGACCCCATTTCTAACAGTTAAACAGGGTACCCCAACATAGGAATTTTTTCTCCCATAAATGTAACCAGATGAATGTCTGTATCCCTTAAGTGTAACTGTATCTCTACTACAGGTAGATATAACCGACCAAGACGTCGTCTCTGGGTCTGTAAATTATCAACTGGGTTCTGCTTATTTGCCCAGAACTCTTCACCAATTTGTACCGAAGAGGCCACACAGATTTGGGTACATTTAAGTAAGTTTATTCTTGATTATTGGACGAGGAAGTGAGTACGTCCTTCCTCATGAAGGTCTGCACCAACTGTCTCTCCTAACCAGTGGCGGTTTCTGCATGAGGGCGTTGGGGCTCCACCCTCGTAACCGTAACAAAACAAAAAAAAAGTGAAAACAAACGCCCCTAACTCCCTCCCTAAAACAAATGCACACACCTCTTTCTTGGTTGGGGCTGGGGCCTGGCTCGGGGCTACTGTGTTACGTGACATGAGACTGGCAGGATCAGGCCAGGCCCTGCGCTGACTGAGTCTGTGTTTGCCGGGCTGATAAGCTCACAGCCTGAGGCCTGTGAGGTCATCAGCTCGGCAAAGACATAGCTCAGAGGACCAGTCTCCACCCTCTAATGACGTGTGGATAAAGTTAGCCCCGGGCGCTTCAGGTTGAAGCCCTGTAGCGCTAGGGGCTTCACGTCAGTCAGGATAGTGGAGGATGGTCACCCACCCCTTTCCCAATGCGTCACGGAGGGTAGGTCTAGCCCTGTGACAAGTTGGGAAATGGTGGGCAGGGCTGCAGGCAGCAAGCTCAAAATCGAGTCTGTGCGGTTTGTGCACTGTTAGCAAACACAAGGTGTTTGCTTCCCGCGCTGTGGTTGGGAGTCAGTCTCGGTCGGACGGTAGACTCCCAGCCACACGCCAGGTGCTTGACAGGCCTCCTGCTCCTGAGCAGCCCAGCAGCAGCGCGCATGCTCCCTCTACTTGGGCTCAGAGTCATCACCAGCACCCCGGCCTCGCTGCACGGCTTCCAGGCGCTTTGCTTGTGGGCTCCGGCACCGCTGCTGCCCTCGCCTTTCTGCTCCTCTCGCCCCCAGAGGGCCAGGTGGATGAGGATGGCACCTGCCTGCCCCCCGGCATTCCGTGACTCCTTCTGTGGGTAGCCGGGACCCGGAGGAGCCCCTGGGGGCAGAAGACGCTGCGTCGCCCCTGCAGCCGCAAGTGACAAAGACTTCTGACAGGGCTGTCTCCTGTCCTCAATAGGTGAGTCAAGGCTCCATTTGGCCAGAAATCTTTGTTAACTAAACGTGTATGGTCTGCTGCATTATTACCCAACACAGAGTTTTCTTTATTGATAATATCCGTGAAACAAAACGAATTGTTCACCTCTCCCCCTCCAAAAAGAAATAATAAGGGACCGATG
The DNA here is from genome assembly GCF_031143425.1 of Pleurodeles waltl. Taxonomy (NCBI): domain Eukaryota; kingdom Metazoa; phylum Chordata; class Amphibia; order Caudata; family Salamandridae; genus Pleurodeles; species Pleurodeles waltl. The sequence goes on from NC_090439.1 coordinate 1,143,789,767, forward strand.
AGGTTACTTCATATCCGTTGCAGATGTCTTGGGCATTTCGAAAAGAACAGCCAGTTTATTTGACGTATGCAGTGCAGTTGAATTGCACTTTTTCGTTCCTATTAAATCCTATTTAAAAGTAAAGTACAAGTTAAAATCCATTTGGCGCCCAAAAAGATTAGCGCCGGCTAACGCCATTCTGAAGCGCCATGCGGGCGCCGTATTTATTGAATGGCGTTAGCCGGCGCTAGCAGACCGGCGCTGCCTGGTGTGCGTGGAAAAAAACCACGTACACCAGGCAGCGCCGGCGTTGGGGAAAATGGCGTTAGGGCGTCTTAAAATGGGGCAAGTCAGGTAGAGGCAAAAAAATCGCCTCCACCCGATTTGCGCCATTTTTAACGACGACCAGACGCCATTTACATCACTCCTGTCTTAGTAAAGACAGGAGTCATGCCCCCTTGCCCAATGGCCATGCCCAGGGGACTTATGTCCCCTGGGCATTGGCATTGGGCATTGTGGCATGTAGGGGGGCACAAATCAGGCCCCCCTATGCCAAAAAAAAATTATACTTACCTGAACTTACCTGAATGTCCCTGGGATGGGTCCCTCCATCCTTGGGTGTCCTCCTGGGGTGGGCAAGGGTGGCGGGGGGGTCCCTGGGGGCATGGGAGGGCAGCTGTGGGCTCATTTTGAGCCCACAGGTCCCTTAACGCCTGCCCTGACCCAGGCGTTAAAAAGAGGCGCAAATGCAGGGTTTTTTGCCCCGCCCACTCCCGGGCGTCATTTTTGCCCGGGAGTATAAATACGACGCATTTGCGTCGCAGTCATTTTTTTAGACGGGAACGCCTACCTTGCATCTCATTAACGCAAGGAAGGTGTTCACGCAAAAAAAATGACGCTCATTCCTCATACTTTGGCGCTAGACGCGTCTAACGCCAAAGTATAAATATGGAGTTAGTTTTGCGTCGAATTTGCGTAAAAAAAAACGACGCAAATTCGGCGCAAACGCAGTATAAATATGCCCCTATATTTATCACCGCACAGCACAACGTAACTCTACGTGAATGGCACTTCTCCACTCTAAAAACGCACTTGAATAAACAGAACGAGCCATTCAGTACCCAACACATTAGGGGCCGTATTTATACTCTGGTTGCGCTGAATTTGCGTCGTTTTTTTCGACGCAAATTCGACGCTAAACTAACGCCAACTAACGCCATATTTATACTATGGCGTTAGACGCTTCGGGCGCCAAAGTGCCCGGAGTGTGCGTCATTTTTTAGCGTGAACCCCTTCCTTGCGTTAATGATATGCAAGGGAGGCGTTCCCGTCTTAAAAAATGACTCCCAGGCCTTTACGTGGAATTTATACTCCCGGGCAAAAATGACGCCCGGGAGTGGGCGTGGCCAAAAACGGCGCATTTGCGCCGCTTTTTAACGCCTGGGTCAGGGATGGCGTTAAGGGACAAGTGGGCTCAAAATGAGCCCAGAGTGCCCTCCCCTGCCCCCAGGGACCCCCCCTGCCACCCTTGCCCACCCCAGGAGGACACCCAAGGACGGAGGGACCCATCCCATGGACATTAAGGTAAGTTCAGGTAAGTTTTTATTTTTTTATTTTTTGTGGCATAGGGGGGCCTGATTTGTGCCCCCCTACATGCCACTATGCCCAATGGCCATGCCCAGGGGACATAAGTCCCCTGGGCATGGCCATTGGGCAAGGGGGCATGACTCCTATCTTTACAATGATAGGAGTCATGTTGATGGGGGATGGGCGTCGTAAAAAAATGGCGCAAATCGGGTTGAGGCGATTCTTTTGCCTCAACCTGACTTGCCCCATTTTAAGACGCCCTAACGTCATTTTTTCCCAACGCCGGCGCTGCCTGGTCTACGTGGTTTTTTTCCACGCAAACCAGGCAGCGCCGGTCTGCTTGCGCCGGCTAACGCCATTCCATAAATACGGCGCCCGCATGGCGCTTCAGAATGGCGTTAGACGGCGCTAAATTTTTTGACGCTAAACTGCGTTAGCGCAGTTTAGCGTCAAAAAGTATAAATATGGGCCTAGACGTGCGCAGCAACAAGGCCCTGTTCACAATAATGAGCTTTCGATGGATATTGTGACACAAGTAACGTAAGCATTTTAATGCCGATTTCAGCACCGGGGTTTATATTCTGAAGTGAATGCCTGCCATTCTCACACAGGGAATAAATATATGCTCCTTTCAGGTGCAGTGTAAATTATGTTAAGCAGATCCAAGGCAGCTTCTACATATGAAATTCATAACGCTAATTAATACTCAAAATCTGCCATTTTTGCAATATGCATGTCCTCTGTACTAAAAAGTAAAAAAATACCACAGGTTTGTGTTTAACTGTGCCAGCCCTGTAAGCTTAAAGTATCATTCGCCCTTTCGAAAAAATAGATTGTAAAACTGGCTCATATCTCCCTCAAAGGGACACTAAAAAAACGCATCATTATTACCAGCTGTCTCTGAAAAGAAGCATCCACTGTACTTCGTTAATTGCAATTTAAAATGCTTATCCCTTTTCTCTACAGGGGAGTCAGTTTTCCGTGGCTGAATAGCATTGTACAAAGCTCAGCAAAAAACATCCTCTTTCTGCTATCTTTTAGCTGGCTGCGACATTCTCTGTTGGGTAGGAAAAATAGAAATGTATCTTTCAAGTTTTTGAACAGCTAAGTATTTATAGAATTGGAGCTATGTCTTTGTTGCATTATAATTTGCAGAACAATTACGTGATAGTATTTTGTTTGAAAAAATATATTATTTTCCATATCACGTGGGTCATCATTATTTCAATATAATTCCCTCCTCAGTCCTGGCAGCTATCCAAGAAGTAAGAAGTTAAATTGAAAAAGGGAGTCCTGCTTATTCGAAAACAGGCTCGCTTCTCTACCTTTGAGGTTCTACTGCTATAAGTGTTACCCTTACCACTAGCATTTTACTTGTACATAAAAATGTCCAATTACACATCAAACGCACGTTCTTATGATTACTTAGCTTAAAGACCCCGCGGTTGAAGGAACAGTATGTTAATGTAGGCAGCACTGAGGACCCGGAAACAAAAGCATGTCTGTCTATTCCAGTCGTGTTATTCCTACATATGCAATCCTCAGCATTTGTCCTCCACTCCCGAGGCCTTTTGTGTCTCTTTTACTAGCTTGATATGGCTTGAAATTATATGACAGAGTTAATCGAACACACATGCAGGAAGGGTGCATCACATGCAGGAAGGGCGCATCACATGCAGGAAGGGCGCATCACATGCAGGAAGGGTGCATCACATGCAGGAAGGGTGCATCACATGCAGGAAGGGTGCATCTCAAGCGAACAGGTGCAGAAGAGACACATCACAGAAAAGATGTTTGCAAGTTAAATAAAATATATCTATCATGGATGACAATTTACCACGGGTTTGAGGTGAATCTATGCAGTCCCAGCAGAGCAGTGGGACCCCCAGCATTCAGATGGGGTCCCCCGTTTGGCCTAAGAACTTTGTATATCTTTCAGGTGAACACGCTCACTGCTGGCGGTAGGCAAAGTCCACTGCGGGTGGTCGGTGGAAACTACAGTAAACATCTCCACATTTTGTCCGGGATTATCATCATGTAAGGATGAGTCACCTACCATCAAATCACACCAAATATAGTCAAAAGTGTCAAGACCCGTTAATCTTTCTATGTAAGTTCAATAGCGCAGCACCTGGACAATATGTATCTCAAAGTGTAACTCATACAGTGCCACCGGCAACCATGGTTGAATAAACATAGTCACACACAGACAGTTACGTACACGAAGTGCCTTAGTTGTTTAAAAAAATAAGCTGAAGGGCGCAAAGTTTTTCTTCGAAGCCCATCAATGGTGCTGCCAAATGCTAGGGTTGACCAATACTAAGATGTCCAGTCACAATTCTTTCTAATGCATGTTTCGTCCACCATCCTCCACTTCCTAGCTCCTTATCTCACTCTTGCAGGTTCTTTTTATCACTTGTTTCTCCTTTTGCTCTTGTTTCCCATTTTTCTCTTCCTCCTTTCTTTTTTTCTTCCTTTCACTCTCTTGTTCTGGGTCAAAGTCTGTTGCTGAAAAATCTGTCTCATCTCTAAAAATAAGTTTTGGTACCTGTCCCTTGCAACCATCTGTACATATTAAGCACTGCACACACTAATCATTCAACACAGAGGCAAGTAAGACAGTCTCTGATGCATAAAGCATTCTTACAGAACTGACAATCTAACAAAACCACATGGGATACCAGTGTCATTTTAAGGATTTCAGGGGCTCCAGGCAGTACATTCGGTAGAGGCCCCTATTGTGAAGTACTTTCCATTTTAATACACATTCTCTAGTAAATCAAGTCCCACAATGCCTATGAATACTGAATAACACATTAAAGGTAGGGATGGTGAAATAGACAGATACATCTGTGGAGAGAACGTTCACGTTCCAAGAGGGCCTCTTGGAAGGTGGGGCCCTGCCCTCTTTGCCCATACTTTAAAATATCTTTGTGGGACTGTTAGACCTGGCATCATTGCTGTGGTTTCCCCCTAACGTTTTGCCTTCAGACCTCCTGTTTTTGCTTACATTAAGATTCTGCACACTTTACCACTGCTAACCAGTGCTAAATAGCTTGTGCTCTTTCCCTAAGCAGGGTAACATTGGCATATACCTCATTGGCATATGTGATTTACTTGTAAGTCCCCAGTAAATTGCACCACTACCTGTGCTCGGGGCCTGTAAACTAACTGCTACTAATAGGCCTGCAGCACTGATTGTACCACCCACTTAAGTAGTCCTTTAAACACGTCTCATGGCTGCCATTGCAGAGCATGCATGAGCAGTTTTGGACTGTCATTTGGAACACGCAAAATAAACCTTTTACCAGGCTCAACTCATTCCTTTTTAAAACATATAGGTCACCACTAGGGTAGGTCCTGGACCGCCCAGAGTGCAGGGTGCAATATACTTAAATCTCAGGACATTTACTTTTCAGTTTTGCATGTCTTACCAAATTGGAAATTTGCAAATTGGGGTTGTGATTCGGTACAAGTATAGGATGTGTTTAGTGTATCCTTTCCTAATACTGAATTGCTGTGGTATATGTGAATGGTTTGCGACCAAAATGCCAACCCCTCCCCCTTTGTGAATGTTTGTAAAAACATTTTTAGGATCAGGCAGTGGTCTCACGGACCACTGCCTGCTCTTAAGAAAATGAAAAGAAAAAACTTTTTTTGGGGGGGGGGGAAATGGGCTGCATTAAAAAAAAGATTGCTTTATTTAAAAGCAAAATGTGTCAAAGACACTGATGTGCACTGAGGTTTGCGAAACAGCAAATTGCAACTGGTTGCTATTTGGTAATCGCAAATGATTACCTTTGCACATCCGGGGACACGTTCTTTTAAGAGTAAGCGAAGCAGAAATTGAAAGAACCATGTGGAAATAAATGGTAATTAAGTGAAGGATGTACCCAAAAATGATTATATGTGGCGACCATGAAGGAAGAACATGTCTTGCAGATATGGAGAAATTATCATTGCAGAGAACCTTATATATGGAAAGTGCTATCTCAGGAACAAAAGTACAAAGGGTATCGGTAGGTATAAGAAATAAAACCAGAAATTGGTCACAGCCACAGATCGATGCAGAGGCAATCTGTGAGGGGAGATCATGGTTAGCTAAGTTTGAAAACAGTTTGTTCTTAGTTGTAGGGGGAGTGCGGCAGCAGTGGAGGCAAATCTATCCTTCAGACAGAGGTATGAAGGGTGTAAGTCAGGGCTGCGGTACATGGCTCAGGCTTCCCTTAATCATGAAAGAGTAATAGAGTTGCACTCTGATGTGAAGGGATTTGCATTCTGTTCATTCGGTTAGGCTCAAAGTCAGTACGTTATATTGTACCAGGGATCATGGGTAGTGGAGCATCCTGCGAGTGACCCAGAGTATCAGGGAAATCAAGGGGCAAGATCAAAGTGAGATGTAAAAAACGGACTCAAGTTGAATCCGGAGTCGAAGTGAGAAGCGACTTCAGGGCTAGAAAGTGAAAGTTGCAAGGGGGACTGACTAGTAGTGCCTCTGGTATGTGTCCGGTTTCAAAAACTGTCATAGTATGTAGCAGTGGCGGTTTCTGCATGAGGGCGTCGGGGCTCCGCCCCCATTACAAAAGTGAAAACAAACTCTTAATCTGTAAAACAAAAATGCACACACCTCTTGCTTGGGGCTGGGGCCTGGCCCGGGGCTACTGTTGCAGTGATCGTAAGTCTCTTTGCACGCGACTCTCTGTATCCAATGGTCCATAGTCTCAAAGCTTATATCATATTTCAATTATTCACAGGCACCAGGGAGGAGGTCAGCAGATAGCTAAACCTCAAGCAGCAGAGAAGAAACCAGCAGAAACCTTTCTCCAGGCACCAGAGAAAAGCAGCAGATAGGTTGACAAGTACCAGGAAGGAAATTAGCAGATAGCCTATCAATTGGAACAAGAGAGGAACTCAGAAGAAAGTTGTCTCCAGATTCCTGAGGAACTCAGCAGATAGTTTATCAGCAGGCATGATTTACTTAATCAGCAGAAAATTCATCACCTGTTGCTAAAAAGTAACTTGAAGTGCAGTTGCAAGTGGAGGAAGAATCTATAATCTAGTTTAGCCTTTCTTTGTCTTGTTCATTTAATTGTTTGCAAAAATGAATACAGTAGACAGTTTACTGACAAAACCATTTCTGGGAATGACACCCGAAGCCAAACTTCGTGTTAAAGCACTAGGACCAGAGGAACCCGGCATACACATTGAGCAGTCTGCAAAAGACCGGGGGAAAGGTTACACACGCAGGTTTGCACGATCATGGTTTGATAAAATGGAGTGACTTACTGCCAGTTCTTCTAAGAATGCCTTGTTCTGTTTCCCCTGCTTGCTCTTTGGGGGTGAAGTTAGCTGGACTAGAACAGGAGTTACTGATCTTAAGCATCTGGCAGAAAAAATAAAGAGACACGACTCCAGTGAATCCCACTTGACCAATGTGTTAAAGTTATCTTTGTTTGGAAAATCAAATATTGCACTCCAGTTAAATGAAGCCTACCGCAAGGGAGTAATAAAACATAATGAGGAGGTTGATAAGAACTGTTATATATTATCAAAATTGATTGACTGTGTGAAATTTTGTGGAGCCTTTGAATTGGCGCTGCGAGGCCACAATGAAACAGAAGAGTCACTAAATCCCAGTGTCTTCAGAGGGCTGGTTGATTTTGTGTCCCGTATAGACAGTGCAATGGAAGCACACTTGAAAAGTGCAACTGTGTTTAAAGGCACTTCTAAGACAATCCAGAATGAGTTGCTTGACTGTATGCGGGAGGTAACAAGAGAAACCACTGTACAGCAATTAAGAAGCACTGATTACCTGGCTATCCAGGCCGATGATATAACTGATATCTCTACCAAGACACAGTCAGTACTTGTTTTTCTCCACATTGATGGCAATTCAAAGTTGGTTGAAAGATTTTATTGCTTCTCGTATCTGAAAGATTCATCTGCCGATACAATTTCAGCAGCTATTCTTAATGAACTTAACCTTATATTACCAGAGCGGAGTGGTAAAGAGAAGTTAATTGCTCAGAGCTATGATGGCGCTAGTGTCATGCGTGGTGCCCCTGGTGGGGTTAAAAAACAAATCTGAGATATATACCCTAATGCACATTATGTCCACTGCTACGCCCACCAACTAAATTTAATAATGGAACAGGCTGCATCAAAAATATCCAGAGTCAGAATTTTCTTTAAAGAGCTGGGTGGCATTACTGCATTTTTTTTCCGTTCTCCAAAACGGACTGAAGTTCTTGAACAGATAGTGGCATGAAGAATACCGAGAGGGTCTGCAACTCGCTGGAACTTCAACATTCGAGCTATCAATATAATTCACAAACACAGAGAGGACCTTGTAGAATGCATGAAATCTATAACACAAAACACTACATTTGATTCCACTTCTGTATGTGAAGCAAAGGGCTTCATCAGAACTCTGGAAGACAAGGAGTTTCTTTTTTTTTCTTCTGCTGTTCCACAGCATAATGCCTCATGTCAATATTTTATACAATCAGTTGCAAAAGCGAGACGTTGATACTCTATTTGCACAAAGGGCCACTTCAGACTTTGTGATAAGCATCAACAAGGTACGGGAATCCATTGACAATTTGGACTCTGAATTGCCCCACGATTGTCAATTTACAAACTGCAAACTGCAGATTAGTACCTTGATACAGGAGGGAAAAGAAGTATGTGACATTATTGAGGTGCATGCCAGGGAGCGCTTTGCATTTACAAGGCATCTTGTCAGTGCAACACTACTGCATAGTGAGCTGTTTTAAAAACATGCCAGATGTTTTCCTAGTGCAGCTCTCAATGAAACAGTGGAAGCATATCCAATGCTAACAAAATCAAGACTACGCACTGAGCTTTCAATCCTGTATGGAAGACAGGATTTTCATCAGGTTACAGGCAGTGCCATGTCTTTATATATATTTTTGTGTCAAAATAACCTGCAGAAATCTTTTTCTGAGACTCTAAAGTTATTGAGAATTGTCATTACAACGCCCATGACAACATCTGAAGCTGAAAGATGTTTTTCTACACTGAAGAGAATAAAAACATTTTTAAGAAACACAATGACTCAAGCTCGACTAAATGCATTAGCCATGCTATCAATGGAAAAGGATCTAATAAATAAGATTCCAGAATTCAACAAAAGAACTATTGAAAGGTTTGCTCACATTAAAGAACGTCGTGCAAACTTTCTGTATAAATAGAAACCATGGCAATGCATGTGGTGTTGTAAAATATTGTTCCTAGGGAATTCAGTTTTGGTTTAGTTTGTATTGTAAGTAACATTAAGAAATACCGTAGGTACCTTGTATGCAAGAAAGTGCACCATGTATTTAATGTATGTTTCAGTATTTTGCATTGCCTGAGAGGAATTCAGACTTGCTTCTCCTTACAAAGCCACATAGCTTGGTGTTGTTCAGGGTATTAGATAATATACCTTTCACTGTTTCTTTTTGTTTTGTTTTTTAAGTTCACCAGCAAATATGGCCCAGTTATGTAAATAAGCTAAACTCTGGAAAGCTTTGGACAAACTTACAAACCAGAGCTAGACAGACTGACAATGTACCTTCCATGACGGACGTAATGATGGCGCATACTGACCAACAACCAGTCTTGTAAGAAGCTACAGGATTCTATTTATTGCTCTCATCTTTCCTGAGGGTATTATAGTCGTGGTTTGCAAACTCTAGCTGTACAGCAAGGTTTTTATTAGGAGAAGGGATTTTCTGATGGCTATCCGCCTGATGAAGCATTAATTGTTTGCTCTTTTCCAAATTGCGAAATCATAAGCTGTAATGTTTGCTGTACTGTTAGAAGCCTGTAGTGTACTGGGTAACTAAAGTCCTTATCAGAGATGTACAAAGTATTTAATGTTAAAGTATGCAAATTTACTTTTTGAACTATTAAACCGTCCTTACACAGAGTTTTCGGCAATGGATATTTACTTTTTGTGTTTCAACTACCCTGGTCAAAATGTAGTTTACTTTCTATAAGATCAAATTATTATTTATTTATTCAAATAAATATTTCTTCTATCTGACTGTGGCCAATTATATTATATGAATATTTGTTTGAACTCCTGTGTGCTTGGCTTTGAACAGATGCTTCAGAAAAGAAACAGACACACACTAAAGGTAAGAAAAGCATTTTCTGTGTTGCATGTATATATTTTATCTCTCCATATTTCTGTTTTTTTAGTGTATGTAAGTTGCCTTTATGCATGATCTTGAGTTTCAGTATGGGAAAACTAAATAATATATTATTGTATGTGGACTAAGAAGGCATTGACTTTGTTGGACCATCCTGAATGCCATTTTATCTCTGGCATGTACTGGCTCAATAGACAGCTCCAACCTTTTTTATGCAACAGCAACATCATTAAAATGGTATTATTCTCTATATATCAGCCTGACATATTCACATGGAGAGGAGAACTCATTTCACAAACATGTTGTGAGTGAGATATCAACCCCAAAACGTCTTGATGCTGTACACATTGCTAAAGAAGGAAGTCAGGCTTGCCTACCAAGCCAGGCCAATGAAAGCTATTTTGGTTCTTTTTATCTTAAAAAATGTATCTCTATTTTGTTAAATAGGATTTGCAGAAGAAATGGAAATTGCTACCAACCTCCCGAAAAAATGCGCACGCCCATCCCCCTCGACACCAAGCCCAGCCCCACCACTCACAAACCTCACCAGCCGCCACTGTCTTCGGACACTGACGCAGGTGGAAGCCAGCGTCTGAAACGAAGGCACGAGGAGTCTACGCGCACTGGTATATCTAAGTGGAGATGAAGTGAGAGCTCAATGCATGTAAACCATGACACCAACACGAAGGTCCCGGTTTGTGCTTCACAGAACTCATGAATGGGAAACATGGGTTCAGCTTATAATCGGTTATGTCGTAGTTGTCTTTTTTCTATAAAGCATGGTAGAGTCAATAAAAGGTGAGTGATGCCCTGTTGGCCTCGCCATTGCTTGTTTACATTGGAGCCCTCAAGTCACTTTTAAATTTAGAGTTCTGATAAAAAATTGCAACTGGTGCAACACGTTGCATGTGTACGCAGGGCGGGGTTGTCTTAATGGTTTTTCTTTTGAAAAGTGCACAACGCACTGTTGGGTGCTATAGCATTGCCAATGTCGACATGGACAACAGACACTTTAGAATGGTAAATGAAAAATAGAAATTAAGTGCACAGGAGTGTGAAAGAAACAAGCATGTGACCTGGTAGCACTTTAAAGCTGCAGAGCCTTCATAAAATAAGCAGATAAGGTAAAAAAAAAGATTTAAAAAAAAAACAGGGTGCTGGATTGCGAGGGGAAATTGAGCATTTGGAAGGGGAAAAGAAAAAGTATGTAGGGGAGAGGGCAGTGTCAGGGGCCCTCAGAAAAAGTAATGTCGATTGAGAAATGGCAAGCTTGATATGGTGAAAAAAGGTCTCCTCAAGCCAGCGGTGGAAGGATACAGCTCACACAATCAGACACACAGTAAAGCTGCGGTGCTCAGGGAGGGTGTGGCCTGACCCTGACAATGGTGGAATGGTGAGAGTGGAGCTCTCTCAGCACCTTGTCAATCTAGCCTCCTCCGCACGGTCCAGCGGTCCCCACACTACAGGGGCCCACAGGGTGCACCCGGTGACGCTCCTGGTTACACTCGGGTGGCAGCTGAGGGCTGGAGCATGGGGTTTTCTCTGCCCGCCGATGCTGGGGATCAAGCTACATGGCTGCCCTGCCTGAGGATGCTGCGCTCAGGGGCCTTCAGCCACTTGAGCTACAACCCAGCCCCCAGACTTGGAATGGATGAAGTGAGGGGGTGGAAGGTGGCTGTGAGGTATGGGTACCACAGAGTAGCACTTGCCACACTGAAACTTCGGGTGGAAACGGGAGGATTGACTCTCCCAGATTTTGAACGCTATTACCTGGCAGCAATTTAATTAATGCGGGTATCTTACATTATTCTTTGTATCCCTCTATGCGTATCTCTTTTTCACCCACGGTTCTGTTCTGCGTAGCCGCGTCTTGTCTATTCCAAGTGGAGAGGTCTTCTGACCGCAGTGGAGCATTTCAATTTGGAAGATCTGTGTGCCTGGCATGCGTCTGGCTTCTCCATACTGGTAGATCCATTCCTCAATGGGAAGGTCATGGATTTCCCCACCTTAATGGTTGAGCATGATCTCCCGCATGGGCAATTTCTAATGTATGAATGCATTAAGCATTTTCTTTATGAACTATTTCATAAATGGCGCACATTACCACCTACACATGAAGTCTACCACATACTCCATGTGGCAGGCACCTGGGGCAAGATTGTCAGGTGACTATACAGTCTTTTTACAACAGATGGACCAATGTCATAACACATTGCCAGGGCCTGGGCGATGGACCTAGATCACACTATACAGGTCTCTGACTGGCAGAAGATACTGGACGTCCCACGGGGCTAAAGTCAAATATATTTAATGCAACATCCTTAATGGAGCTTATTTTACGCAAGCCAGAATATATAGGACTTTTCCGAGTGCAGTCTTGGACTGCCCTTGTTCTTAACCTGAAGCTGACCTCATCCACATGCTATGGGCCTATTCATTGGCCCGTATTAGGTGAAATTAGTCAATGGATGGAGTTTCCGATAAAGAGAAGCCCAGAAAGCTCTTAATGATTCCTCTGTCTCTCTCTACAGGTGTGGTTGTTGGGAATACTATCTTATAACTGCTATATCTAGCACCAAGGGGGGAGAATAGGTTAAAGTTGGGGTTTCTTTGTGTTGCTTTCTAAAAAGTACATGCCACATGACTGCTTCCTCAAAGGTCTTTGATCGAGGGGGAATTATTTCTGGACTATGCAACATTGCTGTTTGATTATGTTGCATTGGTATGCCAATAATATTTGCATGTACACCAATAAAAATTGTTTAAAAGGTTCCAATGCTCAGTGATCAGAGAATTAAGATAAACAAGAAAGCCATCAAATCATGAGCATGAGGCTGAACAAAATCTCTCTTTAAGTACTGTACTGAAAACACAAAATGTCTGCTACAACATTGCTAAAGCTGTCTGTAGGAGAGACCTAATAAAAATATTGTAAATGCTCCAGCAGCCTCAAAATGTATCACAGTGGACTTTGTATTACATTTCTCAAAACGTCCTTGTGATATGGCCTTCTGTTGAAATCAGGGACAGGCCCGACATAACAGGGTTCCGTTTCCTAGGGTTGGACCTCAGGACTGGCCAATGGTTAGATCAAGCAGCTTACTCATACTAACCAGAAGAAACTAATCATTACCATGCAATAGGATGCACTGGGTACTGGTGTATCAAGCAGTTCCGAGTTCAGCTCATTGACCGGGTGTAATAGACTAATTAGCCACATAAACTGTACAACATGAAAGAGGACAACAACTAGGATTATATAAATAACAAAATTAAGATGCCTTACTTTTCAGAGCCATACAGTTCCCAGTCTGTTGCAGTGTTACTAGCAATCCCCTTTCTGGGGTCGTTGGGCAGCAGTTCGTAAGCCTCCTTAGATTTTCCCAGTACATTCAGGGAAAATACAGAGTTTACAGTGAGTGAGGATTCACGTTAAAATTCAAGAACAGATGTAGGTCACCACAAGTTACAATCACTGTCCTACCATATGCCATATGTATTGCACACTAGTTAAAGATGAATCACAATGGCAATTTATTTCCCATAATCGGGCATAGATAAATGGACACATAGGGGTACATTCTGACCCCGGCGGGCGGCGGTTGCCGCCTGCCTGGAGGGAACCGCCATCTGGCCGCCCCGCGGTCAAAAGACCGCTGGGGCCATTCCAACTTTCCCACTGGGCCGGCGGGCGCTACCTGTGGTAGCGCCCGCCGGCCCAGCAGGAAAGGGGCCTGCAACACTGAAGCCGGCTCCGAATGGAGCCAGCGGTGTTGCAGGTGTGCGACGGGTGCAGTTGCACCCGTCGCGCTTTTCACTGTCTGCTAGGTAGACAGTGAAAAGCATGCTGGGGCCCTGTTAAGGGGCCCCTGCACTGCCCATGACATTGGCATGGGCAGTGCAGGGGCCCCCAGGGGCCCCAGGACACCCGTTCCTGCCATTCTGTTCCTGGCGGTAAAAACCACCAGAAACAGGATGGCGGTAAGGGGGTCAGAATCCCCATGGCGGATTCGCCCAGCCGGGGGAAATCCGGCGGGAAACCGCCGGACCCGGTTTTCTGACCGCGGCGGTAAGCTGCGGTCAGAATGGGCAAGGAAGCACCGCCAGCCTGTTGGCGGTGCTTCCGTCACCCGCGGCCCTGGCGGATGTGGTTCTGTCCCACACTGGCAAAAACAATATGTGAATAAAATGACATATACTCAGTCACTCAAGGCAACAGTTTGGGGTGAACAGTAAGTTTTGACGAGAGGAGATAGATCTTCCAACATTTTAGTTTCTAGTCGGCATGTTGTAGAGAAATATAAAAAAATTAAAATAAGAAGCCCAGCACTTCCAAGGCGGTTCCTGAACTGCAGAAGGTGAGAGGTTCCAAGTACTTTGAACAAAGTAAGAAAATATAATTTACTTTCAGTAAGATAGTTAATTTTAGAGAAACCTAATGAAATTCTATCCATTTCAGGGAAGGTTGTGTCAAAATCAGAACCAGTGAGAATGGAAAGCAGTCTGGTGGTGCTCTCAAGCTCAGGCAGACTTAGGATGTCTCGTACTACCAGTCACCAGCACCACTCATTCCCAACTCCAGCATCCCTACTTTCAGCCTGTGTACATGCCTAACTGAAATATTACTCCCAAATCACCAATGTGAATGCACCAAGTCTTCATAGCCTGGCTATATGTACAGTCTCCCTTCTTAACCATGACCATTACTGACCATAACTACCACACCCCACTTACCTTCGCTTATCCTGGGATCACATCCAATAATTGCTTAAATGCCACCTAAACTCCACTAGTTCCAGTTCCTTATCACCCCTATGGCAAACATCCTCCTCCTTTTCTACTATTAACTTTTGAACTCAGCCCTTTCTGCTGGGTCATCCTCAAACTTTTTGCCTTCTCCCCTCCTGTTTTCTGATCTGTTTTTGTTGACTTTCAAAACTCTGCACATTTTACCGCTGATAAACTTGTGCTCTCTCCTTAAAAAATTGTAGAATTGTCTTACAACCAATTGGCATATTTAATTTACTTATACGTTCCTAGTAAAGTGGTACTATATGTACCTGGGGCCTGTAAAATAAATAGTACTAGCAGGTCTGCAGCACAGATTGTGCCACCCACTTAAGTAGCCCTTTAAACATGTCTCAAGTCGGCCATTGACACCTGTGTTTGCAGCTTTAAACTGCCATTTCGACTTGGTAAAAGAAACCTCTTGCCAGGCCCAATCCTTCCTTTTTAGGGTTGAGCCTGCGTCGCATGCGCTTGCACATGCGTTTCGCTAGCGAGACGCTTTAGGAATTAGAAATGGGCTCAGAGCCCCGTCCACGTCACGTCAGTGTCTTTCATTGGTTCTTGGGCTTGCCTGTTAGAATCTGCTTGATTTCATTAGTGGAAGGCATGCATACATCATGCCTTTTCCGGTGGTTAGCCCTCCTCGAGCACATCGACCAAGTACAGAAAACATACAAGTCTCCCTGTTTTCCGTCCGGTTCGTGGACTACTTTTTCTCTATTTTCGCAGCGCAATCTCGCTTGGCAGCAGTTGAGCGCTTTGCATAATATCAACCCTGTTACACAGTTAATTGCACTTTTGCCGGTTACGTACATAATTGCACATTTGCCGATAGGTTTCATTACGAGTGAACTGTAGCAGCGCAATTGCGCTGTTTTTTTCTTTCATCTTATATATAGATCTGCATGTATGTAGAGACTCAGCGCCAAACATGATTACCACGCTTAGTGCCCCACATTGGGACAGGAATATAGAAGGCTTATTTCCTGGTCACAAATAAAATAAATGGCCCTGCCTCTGGTTTCGGTTTAGACATTCACTCAGGGAGCCAATAACTCTCACGGCGGCGGTGGCACTTTGAATCAGCTCGCTTCTGTCAACTGTTTTACTTTTCATTTTTTGACAACCGGTGGACGGCGGCACCTCTATCTCTCTTGTAGCTTTGGGGGGGCCCTAGTGGAGCGGCTCTTATTGGATTGCATTGTTCATTGTAGTTTCAGAAAAGGGTTGTGTCTGTTTCAGAAGACTCTCCTCTCGCCCGCTGAATACTACGTGCACTTATTTACTTTCGCATCGTGCCTCCTTATTATGAGCCCAGAAATATAAACATATATTATATTAACCAACAATTAAAATAGACATGAATGAGAAAAACAAAAACTAACATCCCGGCACTCTCGAGGTGCAGCAATTATTTATTTTTCCACTCATTTAGTTTAGGGAATGTCAGTGACTGGATCCAGTTCTAAGAGTGCAAGGGTGCAGTGCCAACGGTTGCCTGTAGATGTCCCTGCAGAGACAGCAGCACAAGCTCCAGTACGAAGTGCCATTACCATGATATAATGCAACCTTGGCATTAATAAGTATCAAGTATCCCACAAGCCTAGCTGTTAAAAATATGTCTTGTTTATGTAGCATCCTATCTCATTGAGCCTATAGCCCCAGTGAGTTCGAACTGCATCATGGAGTGATAAACAACATGAGGGAAAATGTGATGCACAAGTGGGGAGCAAATAATATGGATATCAAACAAACAATGGGGCATGAGTCTAAAAGGAGCAATAGGTTATGTACTGCTAGAGGGTTATATTATAGTTTAGACTATATAGAAACTTCAACTGGAATAATTATTATGGGTCTGATTACAACTTTGGAGGAAGTGTTAATCCGTCCCAAATGTGACGGATATACCACCAGCCGTATTACGAGTTCCATAGGATATAATGGACTCGTAATACGGCTGGTGGTATATCCGTCACTTTACCGTCACTTTTGGGACGGATTAACACCTCCTCCAAAGTTGTAATCAGGCCCTATGTCTTAAATATCATTAAAAAAATACTGCCCTATTTTGTATACATTTTCTATTCTGAAGTCCAGTGGAGTGGTATTTCTGTAAATCATACTTAGGACAGGATACTTATGTGAAAGAATATTCTGACTACGATAGTCTGCTACTACCACCCTTTCGGAAAGCACTGATTGATGCACTACACCCTTTCGGACAGCACTGATTGATGCACTACACCCTTTCGGACAGCACTGATTGATGCAGTCAGAGGAGCAAAGTTTCTGCACCTCAGAAAAGCACCCAGAGGACAGCACTTCCGTTTTTTTTTTTAATCGGGAGACCACTTCGTGTTTTTAAGCTCCGGATGTGCATCGCTTTGTGCATTGTGGGCACAGTGTGATGTGCAGTTAGGGCACAAGGTGATGTTCAGTCGGTGGCACTGGACAATGTGCAGCAGGAAACAAAGATTAACTTGCAATGTTTGGTTTTAAGAATTCTCAAGTAGTCCCATGTCAGGAAAGTTAGTTTAATCCAGTCCCAGTTTTTAGGGTCCAGCGCGCAAGCGCGCTGGACCATATTGTAATCTCTATGTGGGCTTCTAACCATGCCCATGTCACGCCGGTCACTTTCATTAGTTTGTGGGCTTGCCGTTTAAAAATTGATTGATTCCATTTGTGAAAGGCAGGCATAGGTCGTGCCTTTTCCAGTGTTTAGCCCTCCTGGAGTGCACCGGTAATTTACTGAAAACATACGATGCTCAGTGTTTTCAGCTAGTTTCTGGACTACTTTATCTTTTAATTTCCTGCGCAGTGTGATCTCGCTGGGCAGAAGTCGAGAGCTTTGAATGAAATCCACACTATTACATGGATAATTGCACTGTTTTATTTTTCATTATTAGTTTATGTGAAAAGTCGCGTTAGGAATTTACAACGCTATTAGCTCTAACACGAGCAAACGCGAGACCTGTTGCATTGCAAATGCTTGTTAATACATGTAAGTAACCGATTGGGTAGGCTCTGGACAGCCCAAAGGGCAGGGTGCAGTGTATTTAAAAAGGTGAGATGTACTTTTAAGTTTTACATGTCCAAGTCGTGAAAAACTCTTACATCATTTTTTTCACTAATGCAAGGCCTACCTCTCCAAGAGGATTCATATCATTACATTCAATAGGTGATACTTTCCAAATGTGAGCAGGTAACCAGTTCATGTTTGGTGCCTTTGGAATTGTAATGAAAAATCATCTCTCATGGTAAAGTTGGGTTTTAAATTACAATGTGAAAAATGCCACTTTTAGAAAGCTGGCATTTTCCTGCCTTAGTCTATTAGTCCCTGCAGCCTGTGTCTGGGTCACATGACTGGGTGTAGCTGACACTTGTGCTTTGTGTATTTCCTCCTAGTCAGCCACACACAATAGAGAGCTCAAGTGTGCCTTGATGGGCCATCACTGACAGTTGGGAGGGCAGAGCTGGACACAGCCTTACTTAAACTTGAATAGGTTGAATCCTGCACACAAAGGGCCGCATATCCCCTGTAGTTAGTCTGGAGCCAGGACAGGAAAGGCAGGATGCCTATGGACTTCAAAGAGGAACCTCTGGAAGCTTCCCCCGCTTCCCCCACTTCAAAGGAAGGCCCAGGAATAAATATTATACCTCAAACACCAACTCTTTAGTACACTTTTGGACCTGTGGATACTCTGCCAGGAAGAAGGACTGCTGTGCTGCTGAAAGGACTGCCATTCTGCAGGACTACTGCTCTGAAGGATTGCTGCCCTACTGTGCTGACCTGCTGCCTGCAGCCCTCTTGCCCTGGTGAGAAGGACTGTACCTGCATCTGTTGAGCCCAGGACCCCAGAGTGACTTGTAGGGCTAGTTAGCTGGCCTCCAGACTAAAGCCTTAGGCAAAGAAGGCTCCAACAACCTTGAACCCAGCACCTGGACTCTGCCATCATGAGTCCTACCCTGCCATGTGGTGCCACCCCTAGTCCTGGACCCTTGAAAGCGACCCTGAAGGTGCTGTTCCAGCCCATCTGCAGATCTTCTCTGCTGCATGGCACAAACCTGAGCAGTACCGACGCATCACCTCTGCTCCGAGGATTCCTTCAGCACAAGGACTCCACATCGACCTTCCACCCTGCACAGGAACCACCACTTCACCAACAGAAGCCCTTGCATGGCACATCTCTCATTGATGGCAGCCTCAACGATGATACAGGTTCTCGCATCGGAGCTGCGCAGCTCTTCGTAACTATGCATCACCTCGACTGCTCAACGCATCCGCAATGTCATGACAGGTTGGGGTAACCAGAATCCTCTAATAGCCACACACGGTGCCTCTGGAATTGACCCATCACATAAGGGATGCTGCTATTCCGCAGGATGTAGGCGTCATGCACTGAGCCAGGGAACATAGCATTTACCTGGGAGATGTACTGGTCTGCCAAACATACCATCTGTACATTCATGGAATGATAACTCTTCCGGTTCCTGTACACCTGTTCACTCCTGTGGGGGGGGGGGCAAAGCCACATGGGTCCCATCAATGGCACTTATGATGTTAGGGATATGTCCAAGGGCATAAAAGTCACCTTTAACAGTAGCCAAATCCTCCACCTGAGGGAAAACGATGTAGCTCCTCATGTGTTTCAGAAGGGCAGACAACACTCTGGAGAACACGTTGGAAAACATAGGCTGGGACATCCCTGATGCCATGGCCACTGTTGTTTGAAAATACCCACTTGCTAGGAAATGGAGCACTGATAGCACCTGCACTTGAGGGGGGATCCCTGTGGGTTTGGTGGATAGCTGACATCAGGTCAGGCTCCAACTGGGTACACAGTTCCTGGATTGTGGCACGGTCAAACCTCACATGTCCCAGCTGACGGTGCCTAGGAAGGACAACAGCGACCACAGAGTCAAGCAACTCAGAGGTATGTACCCACAGCTACACAGAACACGAAACATAATCCCAAACGTTGCCTGTATGTGTGTTGAGTCCAGGCCTAGGTATGTGTGACGCAGTTGAAAATGAAGCCAGGTGGGCCCCTGAAATGGCAGCTGCCTGACCTCTAAACTGGGACAATGGGATGTGAGGTAACTGCGCTGGCGTTGTACACCGTCGCGGTAGGCGGTCGAAGACCACTGCGCAATGCTGCATTGGTTAACATTGGACCCTATGGGTCCCAGGAGCCAATGACGAAGTGCGCCGGCGGTGATGATATGCACCGCCGCGGACGTCACCGCCGTGGACGTCACTGCCATTTTCTATCTGTTGAATCACTCGATACCTGATCTTCGACAGGAGAGGACCTATACTGCAAGTGCTGCTGTGACCTCGGTCTGGAAGAGACAATGGCTTGTGCGTCTGGGGAAAGGGCCCCTGCCTTCACTGCACCGGAGTTGGATAAGCTCGTGGACGGGGTCCTCCCCCAGTACACACTACTCTACGGTCCTCCAGACCAACAGGTGAGTACACAGGGAGCAAGTTGTATGGGCTATGCCTGGGTGGAGAGGGCTGGTTGTAAGAAGGAAGGGGGCAGAGTTCTGCGAGCATGAAGGACTGTGAATGCATGTGCCACATGGCAAGGGTAGGGATGTGGGCCACTCACTTCGACGGTGCAGTTGGTAATGACTTCTCTTCTTCCCCTGTACATATCATGTAGGTCAGCGCCCACCAGAAGAAGGATATTTGGTGTGCCATCGCCAAGGACGTCCGGACCCAGAGACGGAGCACCCACTGCCGTAAAAGATGGGAGGACATTCGCCGCTGGAGCAAGAAGATGGCAGAGGCTCAGCTGGGGATGGCCTCCCAACGTGGGAGGGGTGCCCATCGCACCATGACCCCCCTGATGTTCCGGATCCTGGTGGTGGCCTACCCTGAGTTGGATGGGCACTTGAGGGCATCACAGCATACGCGAGGGGTTGAGTACAACATCATTCAGCGAACTTTGTGCGCAGTGAAGGTGTCTGGGTGGGGGAGGAGGGCTGTGGGTTTCCCTAGGCCAGGGCGAGTTCCGTAGGCTAGGCCCCTCCGTAATGCAGGCCATGTAGCACCCCACCCCAACTCTGTAGAGTGCCAAGTACAGGTATACATGCCCCTGTGTCATTTATGTGTGCTGATGTCCACCATAGCCATGTAGGCCATATCCCAGGAACTGCATCAGTAGAGCCCAACAGCGCGGCGTAGTGCAGGGGGCTGCTGTGTCTGTATTGTCCGCCAACGGTGGCGGTAAGCCATGCACTCAACCTGTCTTTCTTCTGTCATTCCCCCCCTCTTTTTGTGCTCTCCCTGTTCTTTTGTGCATCAGCATCATCAGGCGGAGGTACAGTGGCACCGGAGCACGAGGGAGATGCATCCCACATGGCCATGGAGGGCCACACCACGGACTCTGAATACACCAGTGGGACGGAGGGCGAGGGGAGCTCCACGGCGGGGACAGGATTAGCAACCAGCGTCACGGACTCATCCTCCGATGGGAGCTCCCTTGTGGTGGCGGAAAAATCTGTGCCCCCCACTTCTACAGGTACAGCCGCCACCCCCCATACCAGCACTGCCCTCCCAGCAGCCCCTCAGCCTTCGCCCCGTGCCCGCTCACCCAGAAGGGTGGGCATCACCTTCGCCCCAGGCACCTCAGCCCCTGCCCCTGTCACCTCTGCTGCCCTCAGTGAGGAGGCCATTGACCTCCTCAGGTCCCTCACTGTTGGGCAGTCTACCATTGTGAATGCCATCCAGGGTGTAGAAAGGGAGTTGCAACACAGTAATGCATTCCTGGAGGGCATTCATTCTGGTCAGGCTGCCCCTCATCGAACCCTGCAATCTCTGGCCTCAGCACTGATGGCAGCCATTGTCCCTGTCTCTAGCCTCCCCCCTCCAACTTCCTCCACCCAGACCCAATCCCCTGTACCCCAGCCTATCCCAAGCACACCATCAGACCAGCCTGCACACACGTCAACACACAAGGGAAGCTCAGGCAAACATAAGCACCACACATCCCACAGGCACTCACACAAGCATCACACACATACAGACACAGCAACATCCACTGCCTCCACTGTGTCCCCCTCTTCGTCGTCTCCCTCCTCCCTCCCAGTCTCGTCTACATTCTCACCTGCATGCACTACCACCCGCACCAGCACACCCACCACCACACCCCGCTCACCTGCACTCACCACCCCCACTACCATTTACACGTCCCCTGTGTCCTCTCCCAGTGTGTCTGTGACGCCCCCTCCCAAAGTACACAAACGCGGGCACACACACCCAACATCCATCCACCTCACGACAGCCTCCAGCGCATGCACCTGCACCCAAATCAACAAAAGTTACACCTCCTACAACCACCTCCTCTTCCTCCACTCCCAGACCCCCTCCAGCTACCCGTCCCAGTGTTCGTCAGAAACTTTTCCTGAGCAACCTTGATCTCTTTCCCACCACCCCCCCTCCAATTCATAGGTCCCGTACTAGCACCTCAGCCAAAAAATCTCCGGTACCAGTGGCGCCTGTTAGAGGTATGTGGAGTGCACTGGGCACCAGGGCAGCCATTGTGACATGGAGCCACAGCACAGCCAGTCCCACCCTGTGAAGCACCAGAAGTTGGACAGTGCCCGACGGGATAGGGGGAAGACTACAGCCGGCAAAGCCGCTCACATGGGTCCCGGGGGGACTGTCCACTCAGCTGTGACTCCTCCCAAGGTGGGGAAGGGGCAGAAGAAAGCGCCAAAGTCTGGGAAGAGCAGCACGGCAGAGAAGACCGCCATCATCCCCGCTGCCCAGGAGGCCACCGCCAGCCCCATCGTCACTGGCCAGGAGGCCACCGCCAGAGTCAGTGCCAAGGAGGGCAGTCCCATCGTCACTGGCCAGGAGGCCACCGCCAGAGTCAGTGCCCAGGAGGGCAGCCCTATCGTCACCGGCCAGGAGGCCACTGCCAGAGTCAGTGCCCAGGAGGGCAGTCCCATCGTCACTGGCCAGGAGGCCACCGCCAGAGTCAGTGCCCAGGAGGGCCCCAGCAGCCACAGCCCCGCTGGGCAATGAGGGACCGCCAAGGCAAACACTGCTGCACAGGTCAGACACAGCAAAGTCAAGCACCGCTGAACAGGGCAAAGACCACCATGGAAAGCACCGCTGAACAGGGCAAGCACCGCTGAACAGGGCAAAGACCGCCATGGCAAGCACCGCTGAAAGGTCAGAGACAGCAAAGTCATGGATGAAGCACTCTGGGCACCAGTCCCCCTCCAGAACCAGTGGGGCCTGTTATCGACTTGAGAGACTGTGGCTTTGCACTCCCCAGGATTGAACTGTGGGCAACCCACCCACTGTAGAGACTTGAGAGACTGTGGCTTTGCACTCCCCAGGATGGTACAGTGGGCAACCCACCCACTGTAGAGACTTGAGAGACTATGGCTTTGCACTCCCCAGGATGGTACAGTGGGCAACCCACCCACTGTAGAGACTTGAGAGACTGTGGCTTTGCACTCCCCAGGATTGAACAGTGGGCAAGCCACCCACTGTAGAGACTTGAGAGACTGTGGCTTTGCACTTCCCAGGATTGAACAGTGGGCAACCCACCCACTGTAGAGACTTGAGAGACTGTGGCTTTGCACTCCCCGGGATGGTACAGTGGGCAAGCCACCCACTGTAGAGACTTGAGAGACTGTGGCTTTGTACTCCCCGGGATTGAACAGTGGGCAAGCCACCCACTGTAGAGACTTGAGAGACTGTGGCTTTGCACTCCCCAGGATTGAACAGTGGGCAACCCACCCACTGTAGAGACTTGAGAGACTGTGGCTTTGCACTCCCCAGGATGGTAAAGTGGGCAACCCACCCACTTGTGAGACGTGAGAGACTGTGGCTTTGCACTCCCCAGGATGCATCAATGGGCATGGAGCCCCCTCGTGGATCTGGCGTGGTGCTGTCATCCGGCTGAGGTGCCCCCGCTTCCCTTCCCCCTGAGGTGCCTGTTGTATTTCTATCTGATGCCCCAGCAGTGTTCTCTCCGTTTTGCTCAGGTATCGTGTGTGGGCCTTGCCAATGCATTTTGGGCCCAGTGGTCCACGGACATTGAATGGTGCATTACATGCACTACTAATCGTGATGTATATTTTGTTGATTGTGTATATATATCTGTATATATTTGGTTACTGTATTTTGATATATTACAATGGTTGCACTCATTTCCTCTTGTCTTTGCATTCTTCCAGGGGGGTTGGGGGTTGTTACTGTAATGTTTGGATATGCATTGGTGTGTGTGTTGTTGTGGGTGAGGGTCGGGGTGAGGGTGGGGGTATTGCGTGTGTGTGTCCCTGACTTTTGCCTCCCCCCTCCCCTATGTCGTAGGTGCAGTACTCACCGTTGTCTTCGGTGCCGGCGTTGCTGATGATCGTACAGGAGCAGGAAGACTATCGTAGGGAGTATTTGGAGTTCCGGCTCCATGGTGTCGTCGTTACTCGTGGAATGTGTAGAGGTGAGCGTTTTCCCATTGCAATGGCTGTTTCCGCCGTGTTTTTATCCACGGTGAATCCGCCCCGGAAAAGGTGGCGGATTGGTAGGTTGTGATACTGTGGGTGGTACTTTGTCTCCCGCCTGTCTGTTGGCGGTGACTGCCGCGCTGTTAGTCTGTACCGCCGTGGCGGTCGGAGTGTTAAAGTGGCTGTCTTTGTTGGCGGTTTCCACCACGGTCGTAATTCCAATTTTTTTACTGCCGGCCTGTTTGCGGTCTTACCGCCGCTTTAACACCGACCGCCAAGGTTGTAATGAGGGCCATAGTGCGCAGACCTACGCCCTCCCTATTTTTCTACATGGGAGCCAGACATCTGAAGAAGGTTTTTATGGCCCAGTATGACCACTTTTCATCACCTTTCGCTCATTGCTGTTCCTGGTGGCCTGGTAGTGACTTCTTAGACATTCCAAGACATCAGCGAGCAGAGTGTCGCATGCAGAGCTGAGCCACACTCATGAGTACCATATATCTCATCCTATTTGTATTGCAGAGTCAAAAAATTGCCTTATCATGCAGACAGGTCCCTCGAGGCCAAGAATATATGAAGTTCAGATAGGCAAATGTTGAGACCTTGTTATGGCAAAACTTTTGACTCTTAAAGGTTAGGAATGCCAGAATGCAATTTATGATATATGGTCTGCTTTTATAATATTTATCTGCCTTCACTTTTATATTATTTCTGTAAATATTTTGTTGTTCTGCACTATAATTGGCAAGAAAAAGTCTTTAAACATACTAATGTGGATTCCTTGTTTATTTGTTCACCTGTGGTGAAAGCTGCCAGAATACACAACAGTAAATAAAATACCTGATAGTCTCTGACAGGTTATGTGCCCAATTCACATTATCCCCAGGTTAGTTGGTAAATTGGCCCAAACCTGCATTAACTGAGGGTCATGAAGTGTCTGCTGGGTTGTGTTGGCCTAAGGTTTGTGAACATGTAACACTGCTGTAATGTGTTATAAGCACATTTCACATCATCGCTTTACCTTGTGGTGTTAACACTTCGTTACATTCTACACCTTGGAGGCGAGGTATGCTCTCTCTAAATATATGCTTACACTTTTATCCATTGTATGCCAATTCAATAACTGTGTATATCCTTAGAAATTAATGGGTATGAATAGTTAGAAATCATACATTATTTATTAAAACATGTTTGTATGTGAATCCTGGGTAACCCTTGCTTGTTTTTTTACGCAATGACCTATGTAGTTTACAACTATGATCTCCCAAACAACCCTACTAAATTCTCCCTCATTTATCTCACCTTTGACTCATCCAAAACCCCTTCTACTACTATGATCTCCCTAACCCCTTTCTAGAGACTCTTCCCTCCTCCATCTCTCCTTTAGTCATCCTAAGCCTCATCCTATTACTATGAACTCCCAATTAATGCTTCTGGATTTTTCCCTCCTCTATCCCTCAATTAGTCTATTCAATCCAACTAACAAACTCACACATCCACCGCTCAAATTAACTCATAATTATGCTAATGCTGTACTCATATTTACCCATACTAATCCACCACTAATCCTTTTGGGTTTTGGAGTAGCGTGCTAGTCGCCAAAAAGTGCTTCAACGCCTCGTCAGGGTAGTTAGTGCTATATAAATACGATTACATTACAATGACAGTGTTCCCTATGCTGGCTGATAGAAGTCTGTGGGAGGCAATGCAACACATTTTAAAAGGGGGAAACTGAGCTATGGGTAGGATAACAGTTGCAAATACAAGATAGTCCACATCTTTAATGTCACCATACAGCAGAATAAGTAATAAATGAAAAACATGTGATTTTGCCGTGGCTCAAACCATATGTGAAAGAAACATCCTTACTTGTACACTTCAGTGGCCTTTGACGTCATGCCTCCAAAACCTACACAAACAGTATTGATTTCAATCTGCTTCAGTGCCATGGTGCCATCCAACTCACAATGAAAGATGAAGTCAGAGCGATTGAGCCTCAGGAAAACAGTCTGAAAGAAGAAAAACACAAATCATTACCACCACCATGGGGCCACCACAAGCAAAAACGTGTAAATTTGAATAGCAGATCTCCAGTGTATCACATCAAATGTCACACAACGTAAAACCACTCCTAGGCTTGGGTTCAGTTATATTTTGTTTAATCAAAGACTCAACAGGCCCATGAAGGACTGCATGAAGTAGCACCACCTGACGACTTTCACACACACACACCCTAAGATAGCCCGTGGACTAATACATACATTTTTAGGATCTGTGTCTAAGCAGAACTTGACAGGTTTGAGCACTAATAGCTCCACTCAACCTATCACTCTACTGAAGACGATATGATGAGTAGGATTACATTGGGTAATAATATTAAACATATTTTCTAAATGGCAAAAGGCTATGCAACTGGTAGTCCACATTATGCAATCGCATTAATTAACTGTAGTGAACAAGTTACTTCATTTAATGTGCCTACATAAAGGCACATATAGAGAAAGGGGCAAAGACGAAGGGACAAGAAACATATTTGAGCCCAAAGCTGATAGTAGGCGAAAGAGAGAGAAAAGGTTAGGGATACAAATGACACAAAGAAAACCAAGAGAGAAATGAGAAAGAAAAGCTGGACAGACTGGGCACAGGGACTTTGTTCATGAAGCTGACACTGACAGGCGAGAGGGAAAGAGATGCTGAGATGGAGTGCTATAACATCACAGAGCTCAGGTCCTGCAAATATAATGTTATGGCACCCTTGGGCTCACGTTCTAAAAGGAACCAGAAGGACACCGGGTGCTATTTTCAAAGGATGAGGCTGGTATTTTCTATGAGACTTGAATTGTGTTGTTCGAGAGGTGGCTGTGGATGGGAGGAGGCAGCCCTTTTATCTGAGGCAGACACACTTATTACCTCTATCATCTACTAAGGTATCAGCTTACTCATTTGCAACACCAGTATTGCAGAAGGAGGTGCTTGGTGCAGTCTGAGGTGAGTGAGTGAGAGAGAGAGACAACAATCCCTATGACTTGAACCCCTGCACTGGAAGCTGTTGTCAAGTCTGAGAGCTGCAACTTCTTTTTAAAGTACAATAATGAGTTGTCCCCATGCTCCCTTGGTCAAACACATTCTTTGAAAGTATAATAGGGCCAGTGCACCCTGTATGGTGATCTACAAGAAGGCTTTGGAGAGAAGAGTGAACAAAGTGGGTGCCTGAGTGCTATATCCTTCCTCTGGCATGCACCAAGAAATCAGTCTCTCCTTAATACGGGTTTAAACTGGCATGATTCAACAAAGCAGGCTGACTTTAGGTAGCCTTTGATTGCAACTAGGTTGAGTTGAGCTGTATTTCCATGGATCTGCTTGTGACCCTGCACCTCACTCCCTAGTTTGCAACCTAGAGACAACAACCATTCTATTTACCTTGTAGTTGTGTACCACCAATTACATACCTTCCAATTCTCCTACAGAAAACCCTTCAATACACCTGCACCATGCAATAAGCAGACGTCAGACGTCAGACGTTTGCACTAGCAGGAAGTTATTTATATAGGATAATTTCCAAGTGACATGGCTCATGTAATGAAGTGCATGGCTTTAACTATGTGAACTAGTGTGCTGTGCTTCTTAGTTGGTGACCTAGCCGGTATGTGGATGTCTCTCTGTGAGTTTTCTGTCGTTTGCATACGTAAGTAGGAGACAACATTGTACCTATGTCTAAAAGAAGCCAGACCTATTGGCTTCGACAATGCTTCTTAGAAGTATCAGAAAGAATCAATCAATCAATAAGGCCAGGTATTTATAAAGCGTGGCGTATCCCCCAGAGGGTCTCAAGGCTCTGGGGGGAAGGATACAGATCAGTCGAGGAGCCTGGCCCTGAGGTCCTTCCTGAACTGGATCAGTGAGGGGGATTGCCTGAGGTGCCTGAGGTGGAGAGGCAGCATGTTCCAGGTCTGCGCAGCGAGGTAGGAGAAGGACCCTCCTTCCAGCCAAGTTCTTACGGATCCTTGGGGAGGAGGCAAGGGCCATCTAGGCAGAGCAGAGCTGTCTAGCGGGACTGTAGAAGGAGAAGCTCAACACAGTAGCAACAATTATGTTGTTGAAAATGTTTCAATTTAGAAAATATGATGCTATGAATTAGTTATAATTAGTATCGATGGACATCAGTCTCACTCATCTTGTTCTTCCTTGTACACTACTTTGCTCTGCTGTATCTTACGGTTAGACAGTTGTGACTTTTTTCTCCCCACATCTTTAGAAGTTCTTCATCAGTATAAAACACATCATCACTTTCCTCCACCACACCATCTTTTCACTCTCTCCTTTTCTAAGTTCTTAATTTATTCTCTTCCACTTATTGATCCTTCATGCACAGAACCCACTCATTCACCCGTTTGCACTGCATTTTCCATTTCATTGGCATTGTACATATTTATACAGCTGTGTACCTTCTTTACACACTTGCCACATTTACAGTTGACCCAAATGTGACCATCACTCTCTGCATTTTGCAGAGAGAGGCCAAGGATTGGATGTGTTGGAGAGTACGTTATAAGTAGTGATAAATAAAGGCCGAAAACTAGTAATAAGGCCACAAACACAATAAAAGTTTCAAACAGGGTGACAGTAAATTAATCCCTTTCTCAACCCCTCGTAGCTGGCAACAAGCAGAGAGGCTAAACATAGAAGACAGGTGTGTAAAGCATTTAAAAACACCACTACACTAAGTAATACAACACAAATTTGTAAAGATAGGAAAACATTTTTATCTTTAAAATGACACCAAAATTACAAAACTCCAATGTAGGGAAAAAGAGATATGAATTTTTAAAGAATAAATGAAAAAATGTGCTTTCTAGCACCTAAAAACCAATAGTACCTACCGGGGACATCTAGTTGCGTTTGCTCAGGACCAAGTCACAATTTGAGGCCAACTGCGATGGAGCCCTGCTCGGATTCACTGAGCGCGAGGCCTTGGTCAAAGTTTTACCTACGGACTTAGTTGTTTTTCTGGAGCTTTTTCTCTCATGGTCAGACGAGGCTCCTCGCCAGGTTGGGATTTGATGCAATGTTGTCGGCTTGGCTCAGCGCGAGCTCCCGGGCAACTCCTTGAAGTCTCAGCAACGGGGAAAAGCTCAGAAGTTCCAGCAGGACGAACCTGAATTTCAGCCGGGTCACGGTTCGACATTAGAGGCATGACTCTCGTCAACGGGTCGGTCACCTTATGGAGCTTTTTTTCAAAAGGTTCTCCAGTCTTCTCCAAACTTCTTGATCTCCTTTCGGAAGTCCTCCTTTGGGTCTCCAGTGGTCCACAACATGAATCCAAGGTTCTAGAATATCTGAGATACTCTTTGGGATGTTGAGATTACATTTCCCAGAATCCACCTGGCAAATCCTCAAATGTCCAGTTGAAGGTGCTCAACTGGGTCCTTCTTAGTGGGGATGTTGCAGGTGAAGCTCTTTTAACCTGTTGTGTTCAGGGAGTCCACTCCTTCACTCTCTTGAAGCCAGGCAAAGTCCTTAGAGCTGTAGTTCCTGAATGTGCAGCAGGCACAGTCATGCAGGGTGCAGTCCTTTGGGATGCAGACCAGGGTTCCAGCAGGACAGTCCTTCTTGTAGTTCAGACAGTAATCTGAGTTGCTGTGCAACTCTGCCGTATTTATCCAAGGTTCCTGGGCTTGCAAGCAGGGGGTAGCCCTGACCAAAGGGGTGCCTGTGAAGTGTGGCAAAAATCAATCCCAGGAAGCAACATTCTTCCAAAATCGAAGATGGCAGAAATCCCTCCTTGGAGTTAAGGTCTGGCTAAGCGGTCCGACTGGTGTGGCATATTTCCCTTAACACTACCTCTCCAGCCCCTGTGCTAATCTAATCACGGAGCTTCCATCTGTCTCGGGTGGCAGGAAATGGGGGTGAGCCTGTGTCCTGTCCTAAGTGTCATGTTTCCCTTGAAGGCCAGTTTGTCTACCCAGCTTCATCCTGCCTTTGGCTCTGCAGCTTCCCTCACCAGATATCCCATTGTCTCAGTGCAGGCCCCTTCACACCTCATTAAGGCAGCTTGGCAGAGGCTGACCAATCAGAGAAGAGCAGCTCAAGAGCTGGAGTTTGGCTTAACAAAAAAGTTCTATAACTTCTTTATTCTGATAGTTATAATACATCTAACAGTGGCAGATTGTTGGATTTGTTCTAACTATCATTTTGAGTCCAAGAATTGAAGTTGTAGCCCATTTCCAGCGAAATGTACACTTTAATAACGTTTCCCAATGTTAGCCCATGAAGCTACTGTACTACAATAGGGAAAACAGAATTGGCAGTTTCTACCTCGCCAGGGAATATAAAACATTTTTTATATTGGCTCTGCTTATAGTTACAAGGCACCCTGCCCTTGGGGCACTCAGGGGAGACGTTAAGGGTGACATATGTAAAAATAAGTTAGTTTGAGACTTTGGAAGTACTTTTAATTCCAAAGTTGACTTTGCATATGATGTACTTTTAAAAGCAGCCTGCCAAGCATGGTTGCCTTTAAAATGACAGCAGGCACTACAGCAGTACAAACTAAAGTGCATTAAATACGCTGGGCCACTAATCCTCCATGCCCTGTAACATACTAGGAAATTATAGGTAGGCTGTCATAGCCAATTATAATTATGCCTAATTTGCATATCCCTTTTAACAAAGCACTTGCCCTGGGTCAGATTAGCAGAGTCCACGGCACAGTCAGAGTCAGTAACTACCGTATCAGTCAAAACGTGGGGGTTATAAGGGCAAAAGGATGACTTTCTCACAGGATGTGCATGTAGTCTGAGCACCTTTAAATCAACAAACAGGCAGTTGCATTGCCTTCATCCTCCGCCTCACCCAGACACCTGGAAACAACTCAGTTTGAAAATGTTCACTGTGCAAAAGCTATATGTTGCATGAAAAAAAAAATACTGAAACACACCAGCCGGAAAAATACATTTAGGGAATGCAAGGTGTAGTAAAACGTGAAATGTGAACAGGGACTATATCTCCAACATTAATTACCTTGAAGGTCATGGTTACAGTTGAGGAATCTGTTTTTGCCGGTAAAGTTGAGGATACGAAAATTAGACCTTATAGGGATCCATTTCAAAGTCACCCTGCTTAAAGCCCTGATAGCAGAATCTAGGTGCTGAAAAAGGAATCTTCTACATTAGAACATCTTCCTCACTTTCACTCCTATGCTATTTGAATAATTGTATATATTCCTTCCTAGCCCAAATGTCTGGCTCTCAGACTGTGTAGCTGGCCCGGGCATCAGTGACTTGCCCCCATCAGTCCAATTGTGCATTTGAGCATGTGTCCCATGTCCACATACAAACTGTAAACATTAAGTTGGTGGCATTTAACAACAACTCTATAATCAGTCAGCCTTGTATATATCTGGGTATTTCTGACATCAGGATATTGAAACATATGAGAATGGTGTTAAACATTATTCTGCAACCCAGACTCTTTATATTAATTCAATTTTATGCATTTATCCCTCATGGCCTACCTTCATGCACATTAGCAGCTCTGCACCGACCTCCAGGCTAGATGCAGAGATACCCCTGGAGAGTCATGATGTGACACATACCAGGTCAATGACACCACTGTATTCCAGCTCTAAAAGTGGCACTGAAAATCATACATGCAGGGCCAACGGTGACTCCAGCAGGCTTGTGCTCACTGAAAGCAATATTTAAAGTCTGCACCGAATTAAAGATCCTCTGATTCGCACCAAGCCCATGCTGGTCCATGCGTACAAGTAAGTACAGGCTGCCACTGCACTCCTCAGTGCAGCTGTATTAGTACTTATCCATTCCCATTCAGCAATTGTATTTATACAAAGATGGCAGTGTAAAGCAAATCATTTTAATCAGGCAAGTAAATCTGCCAGTGTCTTGACAAAGGGGATTTGGAGCCAGGGGTCCCAAGCAAGGCATCAGGGGTGGCAAGAGGTTGCCTAGGGGTCGCAGTTGTGACCCCTGGCAACCCCTAATTGACGTCCATGAAGTCCATCAGGACATTAATTCACTCATCCAATAATCCAGTGTGGGGTTGTTTTACTGTTATTCAATTTACTTGCTATAAAGTATTCTGTTATCTATGCTTGTACCTGTAACAGTTTTTGTGTTTTACCTGCACGGCACACACTTGCACACTGTGCTTGCAAACTCTTTTGTGCTTTAAAAAAAAAATCTTAAAAGGTGCTTAGAACTTGCCCCTTAGTTACCTGAAATGACCATTGGTTGATTCAAATGTCACTTTTATTTACTTGCTTCTCATTGGCCAGACTGTCCTCTGCTTTTACTTCCTGCTCTGCTTTTGCCCTCCATACCATCGAGTGGAGCTTGGACCAAGTACTCCTTCGGTCATTGGGCACTGCTTACTGGCCAATGTCCTTCCACTGCCTACTTCACTTTGCAGCTACTTTTATTTTTTTATTTACAAGCGCCCTCCTCCCTCTATTGGGTGTGTGTGTTTGCTATCTTATTCAAAGAGAAAACATGTGCTGGGAACTAGATAGGTAAAGATTTGAACTAAAACCCAGCACGCAGCTACTCAAGATAAGGCCCCACGGGATGCTTAAGCCATCGCCAGGAATTTATCTGCTCACTGTGTTCAGTGGTGTTCTTTCGACGTGCATGTTTTTTTAACAATGTTGTGTTTCAGTATATATCATGAGAAATAGGGGCAGAGCAGTGTTTGTGCACCGAGGTGGGGAATGCCCTCTGGGGGTCATGAATGAAGGACGTGACAGAGCACTTTCTGCATGTGCAAAAACCAATACAATGAACACTACAGAGCCACAATGGAGTTGATGCTTTTATCCCAGATGAGGGACTTTGCATAGTTTAGTACAACAGCATCTGTGGCATCGTATTTAAAGGGAACCATGGCCTACAGTGGTTACAAATGGGAGCACAGTGAATGCCAGTGGGAATGAAAAGAGACTGGTGTGCTGCCTGCACTGCACCAGTGCTTTTTTTTGTTTAACAACCTCTGATATATGGCAGCCATTTATTGTTACATGGGAGGACCGGTCCTTGAGGCACAAGGTGCATTGTAGCCAGGCACATCAAGCTGGCATTTAATTCCAAGCCCTTAGCTCAGCTGTGGCTCATTAATATGCAGCCCCACATTAATCACATTGAAATACACACTGCAGCACCGCTGGATGCTCCCAGGGCTGTTTGACAACTAACTGCGGCCAGACGCCCTTAATTCTGCATGTGGCGGTTGGCGCGCTTTAGGGAGACACTGAGTCTGTACTTTTACGACAAATCATGTGGACTCAACAGTCACTTTGTCTGCAATATGTTGACATTATCTGTGTGTTTTCTGCATGCTTAGAGGGCGTCCCTCCTGACAGAAGATGGAGGGGAACGGAGTACGGTGGGGGTCCTGGAG
Source organism: Pleurodeles waltl (assembly GCF_031143425.1). Classification (NCBI taxonomy): domain Eukaryota; kingdom Metazoa; phylum Chordata; class Amphibia; order Caudata; family Salamandridae; genus Pleurodeles; species Pleurodeles waltl. The sequence continues at coordinate 1,143,823,162 of NC_090439.1, forward strand.
GTGAGCGAGAGGTTAGAGGGAGAGAGGGCAGGGGTGGCTAAGAGATCGGGAGACGGAGTGGTAGAGGTGACCAGAGACGTGAGAGAAAGAACAGGATGAAAGGGAGGGCAAGGGTGGACAATAGAGGCCTGAGAGGAAAAGGGGATAGAGAGACAAAGGAGGGCGAGGGAGTGAAGTGTAAGAGAGTAGGTGCAGGGAAGGGGGGAGGAGACAAGAATGAAAGGAAAAGAGCAAACAGGTGGTGATGGAGTCTGGGAGGGTACAAAGGGAGAGGCGACATGCAATGGGCTAATGAGAGGAAAGGAGAGGCCCATGCACAAGGAGGAGGTCTAGGCTCTACCTATACATAGCGAGTGCTATCTGAGGGTTTATGCCTTGCATTAATACAAATACAAGGCCACCTCTCACTCTCAATATATGTCACAACGTGAAGGTGTGATAACGTTGCATTTAGTGCTTTGCGCTGTGTTTCTGCCTGTCTGAGCACCTTAAATACTGGATAAAAAAGCCCACTTTCAGCTGGAGTTTAGGAGCATGAATGCCTGGGTCTTCCATGCAGAATCAATCTCCTGGCCTGCAGATCACAGCTGATGTCAGCAGCGCCGTCTTCCCAGCAGAAAGTGGCCAGAGGGCTCCGTGTTACGAGAATCGAGGACTTGTGCAGCAAGCACCAAGGAATGATTCTCCTCTAGAGTTTAAACGAGTGCTGCTGGTTTACTCACCTGGGCTCTTATTAATCAACTCTGCTGGCGCTCAAACTATGGTCTGCAGTCCGAAAACGAAACTCTGCAGGGGACTCTCGAGCTGTATCGGCGACACATTTGTATGTATATTTCATTGCACATATGTGTATCCTAAATGGAGCACCACTTGGATGAAGAATAGAAACTCCTTGCAGGTATAAAGCTTTGAATAGTTTCAAGTAGAGACTTGAAGCGCTATGCTATTTATCACGATAGTGAGGGAAAGATAACTGCGCCGTGCAGCACAGCGTGTTAATTGGGTTGTTGCGTTCTCTAATAACGTGACACAGTTTTTACATTAAATTACATGGTAAAGAAGAACGTTGCTTCGGCCAGCTCTGCATTAGCAGCGTAGAGTGCCACGAGGCTAGCCTGGTGCTGAATGATGGATGCGTCACGTGTGAAGGCACGGCAGAATGTAAGGCCTGTCAGTGTTCATTCATGTCAAAGGGGCAGGTGCATGTGCAATTACTGTCCGTTCTGCAGTCACCTTAAGGAAATGTAACACAAGGCCCGGGCCTCTAAGTGGACCTATCATTCGTTCCTTGGGGAAGAGATGTCCTGGTGAAACTGTCATATTAATCGTGCAACTGAACGTGGCTGGAGGCGCGGGTTAGTTCGCAGCGGAGCTGATGCCCGCGAGAAATGCTTAAAGTTTTCACTTACTGCACAGATCACGTGATGTTCATCGTTACTAAGGGCGCCGAAATGGATCAAGAATGGGACTTGGCCAGTGAAATGGTGAGTGCTTGTAGCATCTATTAGCATAGACTTTAAATAACATTTTAGAAGGATATGCACCCGTGTTGTTTCATGTTTCACACTTTGGAAAGTTATTTCAGCATGTTTTATAGTTTGAAGGCGTGGCAAGGTCTCCGTTTTATAAATTACATGTTTGGTCCGGAGAGCAGCAAATATGTGACTATATTGTCAGGATGGTGGAGTTATCGAGGTTGTGGCTGTTTGGCAGGTATAGATTTTAATAATATTTTGTATAATATTTTTGAGAGGCACTTATGAGTGACCTAGGGACTGTTTCTTAAATTCACATGGGCACAATATACAAGTAGAAAAAACAGCTATGTAACACGCCTTCCAGTGATATTGTGACCAGTGGTGTAACATACGCCCCCCCAGCCCCCATGGTGCAGGGGGCCGAACTCCATCGGCCTCCTCAGCAAAGGTGGTAGGTGGTGGGTAGGGGGCGCATCCATGTACTCTGCAGGAGGAACCCCTCAAGTTTTGTAATGCCACTGATCGTGACTGGTCCTGTTTCACAGTAATGTTTATGTAAATACTCATTCAAATTGTTACATAACTATTCCATACCTACAGCAATGATTAATAATGCGTACAAGTTTTAATTTAATCATGATAAATTCTATTCATTTAGCTTGTTTATAAAAGACAGACCCAGACCATGGCATGAGCATGGCCTCCTGACCTTCAAACACCAAAGAGGTGCACAAAGACAAACAGTTGTGGTCCATTCAGAAAATTCTCTTTGCAGACCCGCTTTGGCAAGGTATAAGAGAACTGGTGATTTGCATCACAGCATGAATATGGAAACTGTTGTTTTTACATGACCAGAAATAAAGTATTCCCATCAACACAGTTTTCTTTCTGGCGGAGGCCGAATTGAAATGTAGGCATTATATGAGGTACCAAGGCTTGTAAATGTTTAGGCTCCGAATATGTTTGCATTCCGTGATTCCGTCATTGCTTTCAGGAAGCGAGGCTATGCAGCCGCTCTGTTGAATTTACTTAATTATTTACAGGCATCACACAGCACAATAGATGTTTTCACAAAATCGTGTCCCTCGTGAACGCAGAGCTGTTCCATGTTCTGACTGTCAGCCCGTTTTATTAAGCACACCATTTAGAATAAACACTGACTAGGCAAATGTTAAAAAGCCCATGGTGGGGGGGGGGGGGGGGTTGCTGCACTACCGTACCCAGCATCCCAAGCGGCAAGGGAGCCGCCCACCGTCATTTCAAAGAACGCCACACTTAACCAGCCCGGGGGGGGGTGCACTATCGTATCCAGCATCCCAAGCAGGAAGGGGGCCGCCCACCTCATTTCAAAGAACGCCACACTTAACCAGCCCGGGGGGGGTGCACTATCTTATCCAGCATCCCAAGCAGGAAGGGAGCCGCCCACTGTCATTTCAAAGAACGCCACACTTAAACAGCCCGGGGGGGGTGCACTATCGTATCCAGCATCCCAAGCAGGAAGGGGGCCGCCCACCGTCATTTCAAAGAACGCCACACTTAACCAGCCCGGGGGGGGTGCACTATCTTATCCAGCATCCCAAGCGGCAAGGGAGCCGCCCACCGTCATTTCAAAGAACGCCACACTTAAACAGCCCAGGGGGTGGGGGGGTGCACTATCTTATCCAGCATCCCAAGCAGGAAGGGGGCCGCCCACCGTGATTTCAAAGAACGCCACACTTAACCAGCCCGGGGGGGGGGGTGCACTATCTTATCCAGCATCCCAAGCAGGAAGGGGGCCGCCCACCGTCATTTCAAAGAACGCCACACTTAACCAGCCCGGGGGGGGGGTGCACTATCTTATCCAGCATCCCAAGCAGGAAGGGGGCCGCCCATCGTCATTTCAAAGAACGCCACACTTAAACAGCCCAGGGGGTGGGGGGGTGCACTATCTTATCCAGCATCCCAAGCAGGAAGGGGGCCGCCCACCGTCATTTCAAAGAACGCCACACTTAACCAGCCCGGGGGGGGGGTGCACTATCTTATCCAGCATCCCAAGCAGGAAGGGAGCCGCCCACCGTCATTTCAAAGAACGCCACACTTAACCAGCCCGGGGGGGGTGCACTATCTTATCCAGCATCCCAAGCAGGAAGGGGGCCGCCCACCGTCATTTCAAAGAACGCCACACTTAACCAGCCCGGGGGGGGTGCACTATCTTATCCAGCATCCCAAGCAGGAAGGGGGCCGCCCACCGTCATTTCAAAGAACGCCACACTTAACCAGCCCGGGGGGGGGGGGGGTGCACTATCTTATCCAGCATCCCAAGCAGGAAGGGGGCCGCCCACCGTCATTTCAAAGAACGCCACACTTAACCAGCCCGGGGGGGGGTGCACTATCTTATCCAGCATCCCAAGCAGGAAGGGGGCCGCCCACCGTCATTTCAAAGAACGCCACACTTAAACAGCCCAGGGGGTGGGGGGGTGCACTATCTTATCCAGCATCCCAAGCAGGAAGGGGGCCGCCCACCGTCATTTCAAAGAACGCCACACTTAACCAGCCCGGGGGGGGGGGTGCACTATCTTATCCAGCATCCCAAGCAGGAAGGGAGCCGCCCACCGTCATTTCAAAGAACGCCACACTTAAACAGCCCAGGGGGTGGGGGGGTGCACTATCTTATCCAGCATCCCAAGCAGGAAGGTGGCCGCCCACCGTCATTTCAAAGAACGCCACACTTAACCAGCCCGGGGGGGGGTGCACTATCTTATCCAGCATCCCAAGCAGGAAGGGAGCCGCCCACTGTCATTTCAAAGAACGCCACACTTAACCAGCCCGGGGGGGGTGCACTATCTTATCCAGCATCCCAAGCAGGAAGGGAGCCGCCCACCGTCATTTCCGCACCTGGAGGCACATTTCAAAGAACTCTGCATTCCCGCTGCACGGGACGCGCCTGGACACGTGCCGGGTGAAGACTGGGCCAAGAGCCGGCCCATCTGGACCTGTCCGTGGCTGTATGCGGCTGGACTGGGCACACTCTCTTAGTCTCTTGGCCTGTGGACTTGGATACCGCTGCTTGATTGGTTAAGATCTCTTTGCATAGAATATCTGCAGATTATTTTCTATGAAGGGGAAAAGACAGCTGAACCAAATACGGATTGGCATTAATGTTAAACCCCCAGTACTGCTAATATGATCTCCAATTACCTCACTGACGAAATGGAAACATTAAATGAAGAGATTGTTAATGCCGAAGCAAGACTAGTGGGCACTAAAAGGGCTCTGCAAGAAGTCATTATAGAAACAAGTGCAGAAGCTGCCAATTTGATTATTGAATCAGAACCGCCAAAGGATGGTCTTCCTGGTGCAGACCCCATACCATCTCCACATCTACCTGCACCAATAGACGCAATAGGGAGAACAGAATTACCGATTAGTGGAGATGATTTGACTCCCGACCCCAGGAAGAAGAGGAGCAGGCAGATAACGAAATCTAGCCTAATAACTTTACCAAAGCCCCCCAAAGGAGGAAAGATAATACCTGGAGAGGATGGAGCAAAATTGCTGACCACGGCAAAAACTCATGACTGCCCAGTACCAAAGCGTATGGAGACTGCTCAAGAGGAAATATTGTTAGAAATCAAAGAGATAAAAGATCGTGTGAGCAAGATTGAAAAAACCCTTAATGCGGTGATTGGTGTTAAAAGTTCCGGCCTTGGGGTCACATGGCCCGGGCGAGAATCTAGCAGACATAGGTCCCCGGAATACCACTATGGCAGGGAATACAAACTCCAAAACATGAGAGACTAACAAAACAGGCAACAGAAATGACCAGACTGCACAGAGGGAACTGTCTCAATTGATTGCACCAATAACATATCCAGAGATACAACCAGATGTAAACCACAGATGGGAGAACATGAATAGAGGGAGACCCCCAAAGAATCTTCTACATCTTCCCCCAGACGCAACTCCATGCATAATTGTACTTAAAAACATACCTAAATTAAGACCAAATACTGTGGAGTCCCGGTTAGACTTGCGTAACAAAGTAGTACATTGGATGTCGATGAACATATGCGCACCTAATGTTCTGTACCTGGAGATCTTATTTGTGAGATAAGTTGGGTGGGTGGGGCATTTGAAAGAAGAAGAGGGAAACTGCATTGTGGTTAATTTTCGCTACCCCCATGTGTGAAAAACCTCCTATCAGACTTACATAAAAGGCAGCAAACTTGCCTAGATATGAAAATACAGATAATGGCTGTCCCCTTAGGGTTTTTCTATGGAACATGGAACAATGCCAGTGCGAGACAGCTGGGCGATATAAGGGAATCAACCAGTAATCTCTATGGTTATGACAATCTAGAATGTTTCAATCGATACACCCCCCTGATTAATAGTAAGAAATCGGATTGACAGAAGGGGTGTATAAAGAGAAAGAAGTTGTCCTCCCTAGATGAAATCTCTAACACAACAGAAGAGTTGACAACTAACATTTCTGTCTACGATAGTATTGTTAATAATGTCAGAAGGGCCCCAATAAGGGATTCAATCACTCTTATGTCATGGAATATAGCTGGGGTGAGAAACTACTAACCGATAAAGAATGGCATATAATATTAGCCTCTTCATATATAGGCCCATATTTATACTTTTTGACGCTAAACTGCGCTAACGCAGTTTAGCGTCAAAAAGTTTTGCGCCGGCTAACGCCATTCTGAAGCGCCATGCGGGCGCCGTATTTATTGAATGGCGTTAGCCGGCGCAAGCAGACCGGCGCTGCCTGGTGTGCGCGAGAAAAACCACGTACACCAGGCAGCGCCGGCGTAGGGGGAAAATGGCGCATGGGCGTCTTAAAATTGGGCAAGTCAGGTTACGTCGAAAAAATCGTCGTAACCCGACTTGCGCCATTTATTTTCGACGCCCATCCCCCATCAACATGACTCCTATCATTGTAAAGATAGGAGTCATGCCCCCTTGCCCAATGGCCATGCCCAGGGGACTTCTGTCCCCTGGGCATGGTCATTGGGCATAGTGGCATGTAGGGGGGCACAAATCAGGCCCCCCTATGCCAAAAAAAATTATTAAAAAAAAAAAAAAAAATACTTACCTGAATGTCCCTGGGGTGGGTCCCTCCAGCCTTGGGTGTCCTCCTGGGGTGGGCAAGGGTGGCAGGGGGGGTCCCTGGGGGCAGGGGAGGGCACTCTGGGCTCATTTTGAGCCCACTTGTCCCTTAACGCCATGCCTGACCCAGGCGTTAAAAAGCGGCGCAAATGCGCCGTTTTTAGCAACGCCCACTCCCGGGCGTCTCTTTTGCCCGGGAGTATAAATACCACGTAAAGGCCTGGGAGTCATTTTTTAGACGGGAACGCCTCCCTTGCATATCATTAACGCAAGGAAGGGGTTCACGCTAAAAAATGACGCACATTCCGGGAACTTTGGCGCTATTCGCCTCTAACGCCATAGTATAAATATGGCGTTAGTTGGCGTTAGTTTAGCGTCGAATTTGCGTCGAAAAAAACGACGCAAATTCGGCGCAAACGGAGTATAAATACGGGCCTTAATCCGCCTACAAGAGACATGGCACAAGGGACCCTTCTATGTCGAAGGACACTCCACATTTGTTACACCAGCTTCTCCCTCATCTAGTGGGAGAGCTAAAGGGGGACTAGCCGTATTGATCTCAACATTAATACCCTTCACTTTGGTAAAATAATTTTCTAGTTCTCCCTACTTTCAGTTTTTATATCTCTGGATAAATGATATTATAGGAATGCTAATAATGAACTATTACAACAATAAGTTTAACAATACACAAAATGTGGTGGTATCAGTTCTGCAGGATGAACTATATATGTTTTTAAGCAATATTACACCTCTGTATTCTCTGGTATGGGCTGGAGATTTTAATATTGTGGCAAGTCAGATTTCAATTGAGAAAGTATGTGGATATATGGATGATTGGGGAAATGCATTTAGGGGGGAGGGCGCTCCTGAATTATCGACATATATTAATTTCTAGGAATATTGTCCCCATGATTGACCCATTCAGGATTATGCCCACTATTTTCAGTGATCATCACCCCTAGTTAATTACACTCAGACTAGGTGAATCATATCAATCAGGGGAACGAATAGCAACAAATCTAGAAGTTAAAAGGAAAAATGGAATTACCATAAGATGTACCGGCGTAAATGAAAACGATTTGACGCAGGACATTGTAACTGGGCATGGAAAAGAAAGTTTAGCATGTACTGAATTTAAACAATGCCCGCAAGAAATCTTAGGCCCTCATTACAACATTGGCGGCAAAAGCCGCTTACCGCTGTGCAGAAGACCGCCAACACACCGCCGTGGCCGTGGAATCCCACCACAGCTATTATGACCCACAGCTCGGAATCTGCCTAAAGTCAGACACCCACACAAGTCCGCCACACCAAAGGTCAGTGATAAACTGACGAAAACAAAACTGACACCGTCACGCCAACAGAAATACGCCCACACTATCACGACCTACGAATCCACGCAGCGGTCTCTCAACTGCGGTATTCCATTGGCGGTACACACCGCCGCGCTCAAAATACACACACTCTTACAAAACACCGCCACATTGGACAAATCCAAATACACACACCTGATACACATACACACACCACTCCCACACACCCATTACAATATAAAACACACACCCACATCACCCACAAACCCCTACGACCACAAGTACCGAGAGAAGGCCAGAGAGAGACACCACAAACAACTACCAAGCATCCACAGGCACACAATACCATCACCCACAGAACTTCCACACACCTCACACAACACACCACTAAATATCACACCACACATCACAACACACCCCACCCCACACATCACCCACACCACCCCATGGCACCGCAAAGACACCCCAGGTTCTCTGACGAGGAGCTCAGGGTCATGGTGGAGGAAATCGTCCGGGTAGAGCCACAGCTATTCGGAGCACAGGTGCAGCACACCTCCATTGCAAGGAAGATGGAGCTATGGCGAAGAATAGTGGACAGGGTCAACGCAGTGGGACAGCACCCAAGAAATAGGGATGACATCAGGAAGAGGTGGAACGACCTACGGGGGAAGGTGCGTTCAGTGGTCTCAAGACACCAGGTAGCAGTACAGAGGTCTGGCGGCGGACCCCCCCTAAATCCCCCACGACTAACAACATGGGAGGAGCAGGTCATGGCGATTATGCATCCTGAGGGCCTCGCAGGAGTAGATGGAGGAATGGACCCTGGTAAGTCATATCTTAACTACTTTATCCCCCCCACCCCACCTGCATGCCATCACATACCCCCACCCTCACCCTCACCCCCATCACTCCTACTCCTCACAAATGTCCCACTATCACAACCCATCCATCCCAACACCAAGCCCTGCATGCAACAACAAAGCATGGACACCCATCACCAATGCATGGCCACTGCACATACCCATACATCCCCCAAACCACCATCACACAAGGTCCCACACAGGAATGCAAGCACTGGGGTACACAGTCACCCAACTATTGCACACCATGGCACACACAGATGTAAAAAACATCCTTTTATACCCCTGCAGGACCCCTACCCAACGTCACCGGACAGGAGGGTCCACACATGTCCACACCACCAACAGAAGAGGCCCACATGGATGACAGCAGCTCTGTCCAACTGGATCTAGATGACCAGCCCTGCCCATCGGGGACCTCGGGACAGTCGGTTCCCCTCACGCTGGCACAGGCCACTATAGACCTTCCCCCCTCTGGAAACACCAGCACAGCACCCACCCAGCGGGCCCAGACCTCTGTCCCCAGGACACGTCAAGCAGCAGTGTGTCCACCACTACAGGGAACCCAGGCTAACCCACCACCCCAACAACAACAGGGACCTGGGGGCAGTGGAAGTGGGCACACGGTCCAGGGGACGGAGGCCCAGGAACACAGGGGAACTGGGAGGGCTGCTGTGCGACACGGGAGGACAGGCCAAGGGAACCCACTCTCCACGAGGCCCTCTCCAACATCATGGGAGCCTACCACCACTCCCAGGAGACGATGGCAACAGTACTGGCCAAGTTTCAGGAGACCCAGCACCTGCAGGAACAAACAGTATTTGGGCTTCAGGGGGGAAGTCACAGCCATCAATTCCACCCTGAGCACCATCGTAGGGGTGCTGAAGGAAGTAGTCAACACCATGAGGGACACAGTGGCACTACAAAGGGTCCCTGACACTAGCATGGATGATGAACTGCCCACCACCTCCGCCGGCACTAGTGGACAGGAGGCACCGCCACAGGACCACCACACCAGCACCCCACCCCCTGCAGATGGAGAACCTCCCCGCAAACAGTCCCTGAGATCCAGGGCAAAGACAGAGAACAATGCCAAGATCCCTGCCACGAAATGAGACCACCCTGAATGTCATCCTTCTGTCCCACTTTGTCACCCTGTCCATCCTCAAACTGCCCCAGCTCCACTTCCCATACCCATTTGGACAATGCACCTGTGAGACTGATAGACTGGACTCTGCCATGGACATTCCTCCACCATCACCCCTCACCAATTTACAACCCCTTCCAATATCGAGCACCTAAATAAACACCCTAAAAGCACAAAACACTCAGGAGTCTGTCTGTGATTTCGAAATACTATATTAGTAATCACAGTGGCAAAATGCTTTTTCAATTGTAATGTCAACATACCTATGTCACACAGATCTAGTCCATGAGGAAACAAAGCAGATGTCACACTGGGGGACACACATCTGTGAAATCGTAAGGGAAAGTGACAACTCAGTTACCATAGACTGGGTGAAAAGGACAGACAGTAGAGAGGTAGTAGTGATAAAGTACATGTAGTAGGCAGGTTTGTATTCTTACCTGTGTCTCACTGGAAATATTGCAGGATCACAGAGTTCCTGTTGTCCATGTTCTCTTCTTCTGCTTCCTCGTCTTCACTGTCCACAGGCTCCACAGCTGCAACAACACCACCATCTGGACCATCCTCCTGCAGAAAAGGCACCTGTCGTCGCAAAGCCAAGTTGTGAAGCATACAGCAGGCTACGATGATCTGGCACACCTTCTTTGGTGAGTAGAATAGGGATCCATCTGTCATATGGAGGCAGCGGAACCTGGCCTTCAGGAGGCCGAAGGTCCGCTCAATTATCCGCCGAGTTCGCCCATGGGCCTCATTGTAGCGTTCCTCTGCCCTTGTCCTGGGATTCTTCACTGGGGTCAGTAGCCATGACAGGTTGGGGTAACCAGAGTCACCTGCAAATGGCGAGGGACAACTGTTAGACACACACTAACCTGTAGGGATATCCCCAGACCCAGACAACCATTCCCACTGACTTGCTTCCAGGTGCTCACCTATTAGCCACACACGGTGCCTCTGGAGTTGACACATCACATAAGGGATGCTGCTATTCCGCAGGATGTAGGCGTCATGCACTGAGCCAGGAAACCTGGCATTAACATGGAAGCTGTACGGGTCGGCCAAACACACCATCTGCACATTCATAGAATGGTAACTCTTCCGGTTTCTGTAAACCTGTTCACTCCTGCGGGGGGTACCAAGGCCACATGGGTCCCATCAATGGCACCTATGATGTTGGGGATATGTCCCATGGCATAGAAGTCTCCTTTCACTGTAGGCAAATCCTCCACCTGAGGGAAAACGATGTAGCTCCGCATGTGTTTCAGCAGGTCAGTCAACACTCTGGGCAACACGTTGGAAAACATAGGCTGGGACATCCCTGATGATATGGCCACTGTTGTTTGAAACAACCCACTTGCTAGTAAATGGAGTACTGACAGCACCTGCACTTGAGGGGGGATTCCTGTGGGATGGCGGATAGCTGACATCAGGTCTGGCTTCAGCTGGGCACACAGTTCCTGGATTGTGGCACGGTCAAGCCTGTAGGTGATGATCACATGTCTTTCCTCCATTGTCGACAGGTCCACCAGCGGTCTGTACACCGGAGGATGCCGCCATCTCCTCACATGTCCCAGCGGACAGTGCCTATGAAGGACAACAGCGAGCACAGACTCAAACAACTCAGAGGTACGTACCCACAGCTTACACAGAACACGAATCATAATCCAAATAATGGCCTGTATGAGTGTTGAGGCAAGGCCTAGGTATGTGTGACGCAGTTAAAAATTAAGCCATGTGGGCCCCTGAAATGGCGGCTGCCTGACCTGTAAAGTGGGACAATGGGATGTGAGGTAACTGCGCTGGCGTTGTACACCGTTGCGGTAGGCGGTCGAAGACCGCGGCGGAATGCTGCATTGGTTAACATTGGTCCCTATGGGTCCCAGGAGCCAATGACGATGTACGCCGGCGGTGACGGTACACAACGCCGCAGACGTGGCCGCCATTTTCCATCTGTTCAATCACTCGATACCTGATCTTCGACAGGAGAGGACCTACACTGCAAGTGCTGCTGTGACCTCGGTCTGGAAGAGACAATGGCTCGTGCGTCTGGGGAAAGGGCCCCTGCCTTCACATCAGTGAAGTTGGAGAAACTCGTGGATGGGGTCTTCCCCCAGTACACACTACTCTACGGTCCTCCAGACAAACAGGTAAATACACTGGGAGCATGCTGTATGGGCTATGCCTGTGTGGAGTGGGGTGGATGAAAGATGGGGGGGGGAGATTGGGGTGTGCATGAAACGAAGGTGAGTGCATGTGCATCATGGCAAGGGTAGGGATGGGGGCCAATGACTGTGACGGTGCATTTGGTAATAACTTTTTTCTTTTCCCCCGTACAATTCATGTAGGTCAGCGCCCACCAGAAAAAAGATATTTGGCGTGCCATCGCCAAGGACGTCCGGATCCTGGGGGTCTACCACAGACGGAGCACCCACTGCTGTAAGAGATGGGAGGACATTTGCCGCTGGAGCAAGAAGACGGCGGAGGCCCAGCTGGGGATGGCCTCCCAACGTGGGAGGGGTGCCCGTTGCACCTTGACCCCCCTGATGTTCAGGATCCTGGTGGTGGCGTACCCGGAGTTGGATGGGAACTTGAGGGCATCACAGCAGCTACAAGGGGGTGAGTACACTCTCATTCTGCTGATTTTGCTTGCAGTGGAGATGTCTGGGTGAGTGAGGTGGGCTGTGGGTTTCCCTAGGCCAGGGTGAGTTCAGTAGGCAAGGTCCCCTTGTTCTGGCAGACCCTGTGGCACCCCACCCCACCTGTGTACAGTGGCAAGTACACCTAGTCAGGCTCCTGTGACATCCATGTGTTCTGATGTCGTCCATAGCCTTGTAGGCCATGTCCCAGGGATTGAACAGTGGAGGCCAAGTGCGCGGCGAAGTGCAGGGGGCTTCTGTGTCTGTCGTGTCCGCCAACGGTAGCGGTAATGCATGCACTCAACATGTCTTTCTTCTGTCGTCCCCACCCTTTTTGTGGTCTCCCTGTTCTTGTGTGCATTAGCATCATCAGGCGGAGGAGCAGTGGCACCGGAGCAAGAGGGAGCTGCATCCCACATGGCCGTGGAGGGCGAGACAACGGACTCTGATTTCACCAGTCGGACGGAGGGCGAGGGGAGCTCCACGGAGGGGACAGGAGTTGACACCAGTGACACGGACTCCTCCTCTGATGGGAGCTCCCTTGTGGTGGCAGCAACATCTGTGCCCCCCGCATCTACAGGTACAACCGCCACCCCCCCCTACCAGCACCACCCTCCCAACAGCCCCTCAGCCTTTGCCCCGTGCCCGCTCACCCAGGAGGGTGGGCATCACCTTCGCCCAAGGCACCTCAGGCCCTGCCCCAGTCACCCCTGCTGCCCTCAGTGAGGAGGCCATTGACCTCCTCAGGTCCCTCACTGTTGGGCAGTCTACCATTTTGAATGCGATCCAGGGTGTAGAAAGGCAGTTGCAACAAACAAATGCATTCCTGGAGGGCATTCATTCTGGTCAGGCGGCCCTTCAGTGAGCTTTCCAGTCTTGGGTCCTAGCACTGATGGCAGCCATTGTCCCTGTGTCTAGCCTCCCCCCTCCAACTTCCTCCACCCAGACCCAATCCCGTGTACCTCAGCCTATCCCAAGCACACCTTCAGACCAGCATGCACACACGTCAACACACAAGGGAAGCTCAGGCAAACATAAGCACCACACATCCCACATGCACTCACGCAAGCATCACACACATGCAGACACACCAAAATCCACTGCCTCCACTGTGTCCCCCTCCTCCTCGTCTCCCTCCTCCCTTCCAGTCTCGTCTCCACTCACACCTGCATGCACTACATCTACAGTCACTACGTCCATCACCAGCACACACACCACCACACCCCGCTCACGCGTAGTCACCACCCCCACTGCCATTCACACGTCCCCTGTGTCCTCTCCCAGTGTGTCTGTGACGCCCCCTCCCAAGATACACAAACGCAGGCACACACCCACCCAACAGCCATCCACCTCACGACAGCCTCCAGCGCATGCACCTTCACCCACAGTCACCAAACTAACGCCTCCTACAACCACAACCTCTTCTTCCACTCCCAAACCCCCTCCAGCTACCCGTCCCAGTGTTTCCAAAAAACTTTTCCTGTCTACCCTTTACCTCTTTCCCACACCTCCCCCACCCCGTCCATCTCCTAGGGCCCGACTCTCCAGGTCCCTACCTAGCACCTCAGCCACAACATCTCCGGGACCAGTGGTGCCTGTAGTCACCGGAATCTGGAGTGCACCGGCCACCAGGGCAGCCAGTGTGGCACTGAGCCACAGCACGGACAGTCCCCCACCTGTGAAGCATCCGAAGTTGGCCAGTGCCCGGCGGGAGAGGGGGAAGACCGCAGCCACCAAAGCCACTCCCAGGGGTACAGGTGGGAGTGTGGAGCCAGCTGCAACACCTTCCAAGGTGGGGAAGGGCCGCAAGAAAGTCAGCAGGTCTGGGAAGAGCAGCACGGTGGAGAAGACCGCCATCATCCCCGCTGCCCAGGATGCCACCGCCAGCACCTGCCCTGCTGCCCAAGATGCCACCGCCCGCACCTGCCCTGCTGCCCAGGAGGCCACCGCCAGCACTTGCCCTGCTGCCCAGGAGGCCACCGTCAGCACCTGCCCTGCAGCCCAGGAGGCCAGCACCTGCCCCGCTGGGCCAGAGAGGACTGCCAGCACCAGCCCCGCTGGGCCAGAGAGGACCGCCAGCACCAGCCCCGCTGGGCCAGACAGGACCGCCAGCAGCTGAGTCACTGCAAAGAACCCCGCCGCCACAAGCACTGCTAAACAGGGCACCGCCACAACATGCACCACTGAACAGGGCACCGCCACAAAAAGCACCGCTAAACAGGGCACCGCCACAACAAGCACCGCTGAACAGGGCACTGCCACAACAAGCATTGCTGAACATGGCAACCGCCACAACAAACACCGCTGGCCCAAGAGCGCCAAGGGCACTGACGCTACTGAGTCCGTCACAAGCAGGATGAAGCACTCTGGGCACAAGACCCCCTCCAGAACCAGTGTAGTTTCACATCCAGTACTTCTGTCCTTAGCAGGATGAAGCACTCTGGGCACAAGACCCCCTCCAGAACCAGTGGAGCTTCAAATCCAGTACCTCTGTCCTTAGCAGGTTGAAGCACTCTGGGCACAAGACCCCCTCCAGAACCAGTGGAGAAAGGCATCCACTACCTCTGTCCTTGGCAGGTTGAAGCACTCTGGGCACAAGATCCCCTCCAGAACCAGTGGAGTTTCACATCCAGTACTTCTGTCCTTAGCAGGATGAAGCACTCTGGGCACAAGACCCCCTCCAGAACCAGTGGAGCTTCAAATCCAGTACCTCTGTCCTTAGCAGGTTGAAGCACTCTGGGCACAAGACCCCCTCCAGAACCAGTGGAGAAAGGCATCCACTACCTCTGTCCTTGGCAGGATGAAGCACTCTGGGCACAAGACCCCCTCCAGAACCAGTGGAGTTTCACATCCACTACCTCTGTCCTTGGCAGGATGAAGCACTCTGGGCACAAGACCCCCTCCAGAACCAGTGGAGTTTCACATCCACTACCTCTGTCCTTAGCAGGATGAAGCACTCTGGGCACAAGACCCCCTCCAGAACCAGTGGAGATAGGCATCCACTACCTCTGTCCTTGGCAGGATGAAGCACTCTGGGCACAAGACCCCCTCCAGAACCAGTGGAGGTTCACATCCACTACCTCTGTCCTTAGCAGGATGAAGCACTCTGGGCACAAGACCCCCTCCAGAACCAGTGGAGAAAGGCATCCACTTGAGAGACTTTGGCTTTGCACTCCCCAGGATTAAACAGTGGGCAAACCACCCACTGTAGAGACGTGAGAGACTGTGGCTTTGCACTCCCCAGGATAGAGCAGTGAGCAAACCACCCACTTGGGAGACTTGAGAGACTGTAGCTTGGCACTCCCCAGGATTGAACAGTGGGCAAACCACCCACTGTAGAGACTTGAGAGACTGTGGCTTTGCACTCCCCAGGATTGTACAGTGGGCAAACCACCCACTGTAGAGACTTGAGAGACTATGGCTTTGCACTCCCCAGGATTGAAGAGTGGGCATGTGGCCCCCTCATGGATTTGGCGTCGTGCACTCAACCCGCTGAGGTGCCCTCCCTTTCCTCCCCCTGAGGTGCCTGTTTGTAGGAAGTTGTCTCTGTATATACTATCTTAAAGTAAGAGATAGTGTGCACAGAGTCCAAGGGTTCCCCTTAGAGGTAAGATAGTGGCAAAAAGAGATAATCTAATGCTCTATTTTGTGGTAATGTGGTTGAGCAGTAGGCTTATCAGAGGGTAGTGTTAAGCATTTGTTGTACACACACAGGCAATAAATGAGTAACACACACTCAAAGACAATTCTAGGCCAATAGGATTTTGTATAGAAACATATCTTTTCTTAGTTTATTTTAAGAACCACAGGTTCAAGATTTACAAACAATACTTTAAATGAAAGGTATTTCACTCAGGTATCTTAGGAACTTTGAATCATCACAATAGCATGTACAGTTGTGGCAAAAATGGCAATAAGCTATTTTAAAATTGGACACTGCAAAATTCAACAGTTCCTGGGGGAGGTAAGTATTTGTTAGTTTCACAGGTAAGTAAAACACTTACAGGGTTCAAAGTTGGGTCCAAGGTAACCCACAGTTGGGGGTTCAGAGCAACCCCAAAGTTACCACACCAGCAGCTCAGGGCCAGTCAGGTGCAGAGGTCAAAGTGGTGCCCAAAACGCATAGGCTTCAATGGAAATAGGCGTGCCCCGGGTCCAGTCTGCCAGCAGGTAAGTACCCACGTCTTCGGAGGGCAGACCAGGGGGGTTTTGTAGGGCACCGTGGGGGACACAAGTCAGCACAAAAAGTACACCCTCAGCGGCACAGGGGCAGCCGGGTGCAGAGCACAAACAGGCGTCGGGTTCGCAATAGGTTTCAATGGGAGACCCAGGGGTCTCTTCAACGATGCAGGCAAGGGGGTGCTCCTCGGGGTAGCCACCACCTGGGCTAGGGAGAGGGCCACCTGGGGGTCACTCCTGCACTGGAGGTCAGATCCTTCAGGTCCTGGGGGCTGCGGGTGCAGTGTCTTTACCAGGCGTCAGGTTCTTTGAAGCAGGCAGTCGCGGTCAGGGGAAGCCTCTGGATTCCCTCTGCAGGCGTTGCTGTGGGAGCTCAGGGGGGTCAACTCTGGCTACTTACGGAGTTGCAGTCGTCGGGGAGTCCTCCCTGTAGTGTTGGTTCTCCGCAGGTCGAGCCGGGGGCGTCGGGTGTAGAGTGGAAAGTCTCACGCTTCCGGTGGGAAACGTGTGGTCTTTGAAAGTTGCTTCTTTGTTGCAAAGTTGCAGTTTCTTTGGAACAGGGTCGCTGTCCTCAGGAGTTCTTGGTCCTTTTAGATGCAGAGTAGTCCTCTGAGGCTTCAGAGGTCACTGGACCCTGGGGGATGCGTTGCTGTTGCAGTTTTTCTTGAAGTGGGGAGACAGACCAGTAGGGCTGGGGCCAATGCAGTTGGTGTCTCCGTCTTCTCTGCAGGGCTTCAGGTCAGCAGTCCTTCTTCGTCTTCAGGTTGCAGGAATCTATCTTCCTAGGTTCTGGGGGCCCCTAAATACTCAATTTATGGGCGTGTTTAGGTCTAAGTACCTCTTTTAAGCACCCGCAGCTCCCGCATTCAGCATCAAGAATGGATAGAGGCTGCTCCGGCTTCCCAGAAGGGGAAAGAGGCGAGCACTACTAAGGGTAAAATGAAAGAGTTCTCTAAAGATCATAAAACATTTTCTCAGGAAGGTGGGCCTGATTCTCTTGCCAGTCCAAAGGAAACAGGTATCAAGGTAGGAACTCCGATCCCAAGAAGGCTGGTGTATGCTATGACTGTCAGCACTCAGGACATAAGAAAGGGGATGCAGCATGCCCAAAAAAGTCCCCCAGTGGTGGACAATCTAAGGGATTGTCCAGCATAGGAATGGGGTGGGAGTGTACTCTGGAGAAGCCAGAGGTTACACTGAGACTATTTCAGTTTCCCTGGGTGGGGATTAATATGGAAGCCCTGGCAATCTTAACTCCAAGTTTGGAGAAGTATAGACAAAGGCCTAAAATCAATAGGGCTGAGGTAGACGCTCTGTTGGAATGTAGGTGCCAGTGCTACTCTGGCAGCTGAAAGACTGGTTTCCCAACACCAAATATACCTTGTGTAGGTCACAGGGTGACCCGTGCTGACAATGAGACTAAGCCCCATCCAAAGCCCTAGGGTCAGCTTAGAGTCGGGAGGAGTTAATGACCCAAAGAAGATGATTGTGTCCCCTGCCATCCCAGTAGACTGTCTGTAGGGAAATGCCCTCAAAACATTTGCAAGGGCAGAAGTAGAAAGGAAGGCTCATGCAGAAATTTGGGCTATCCCTGAGTGTGTGTGTGTGTGTGTGTGTGACAACCAGAATGACAGACTGCATGTCAGAGAAGTCAAGAATACTTGGAGTCTGAAACAATGGCCCAAACATCTAAGTGCAAGTGAAATGGCAGGAAGACTGTTGAGGCAGCTTCAAAGAGGTCACAGGAACAGGGGGAGAAGTTTCCTGAGGGGATGCCCTGAAGACTGAGGAGGGACCTGCAGTTGACAGGGTTGTTAGAAATGGAGTCTTTGGTTGGCAGTCAGGTTACGCACTGTCCAAGCAAGGACCCTCACTCTAGTCAGGGTAAGTCACACACAATCCTGTGCCCACCCTCTGGTAGCTTGACACTGAGCAGTCAGTCTTAACTTAGAAGGCAATGTGTAATGTATTTGTGCAATAAATCATACAATACCACAATATAACAACACAAAAATACACCACACTTTGTCTTCGGATCCGACACATTGCCATCACTGCATGAGATCAATTGACGCATCACCTGGACTGTAGGCTTGACAACGATGTATCATTCGTCTGCACCCATATTGTTGCTGTTGTGATCAGGATCAAGGCACTCTCTTCACGGGGCCTCCTTGGCTCTTGTTCCTTGTGTGCGCTCCATTGTGGACGGCCCAAACAGTTGACTTTGCCCTGGTCCAGAGCGACCAGATTCCCCCTATTGGCGCTTATTTCTTCTAAGTGCTAGAACTCTTTTTTTTTAAACAAATGCAGAACTTGACTAATACTTGTTGGATTTTTATAGTTTTGGTATTGATTTTTTAATAAAATTATTGTCTATTTTTCTAACTGTGTGTGTGTTGCACAAATACTTTACACATTGCCACTTTATATAAGTCTGAGTGCTCTGTACCAAACCACCACAGGGTGAGCACAGGTTATCTTTTAGTGTGTATCTGACTTACCCTGGCTAGGATTGTGGTCCATACTTGGACAAGGGTGCATACCTCTGCCAACCAGAAACCCAATTTCTAACAGACTCCTTTAACTAGCTCCAACCCACCCTTTGGGGTGATTTTCCCGCACCATGTCGGGCAAATCCTGAGTGTACACCAATATAAATATATGTTGGATGCTGTTGACTGATGTACCCGATTCATATGGGTTTGGCCACAAAAGATTGCCACTGCTTGAGTGGGCATAAAAGACTTGAAGTTCCTTGTAGCGATGGAAGCATTCATATTATTCATTCAGACATTAGTCCTGCATTAATTGCATAGGCGTTCATGGATTCTATGTCTGCTCTGGGATCATGACTGCTATATTTGCACCCATTTCCGCCCAGAAACAGAATCATAAAATGTGCCAAAGGAGCGCTTAAATAAGACTTGGTTGTTAGGCTACTGTATGCAGGAATAAATGTGCTACATAATCTGTATGGAGGCCAATCTACTTTAAGGATTATTAGATGGTTTAACACCAAACAGGGTACTATTGTGGAGTACCGTTGTGTCTCCCTGATCTTGAGGTCCCTGGAAATGTGACAGAATCAAAACCTCTTGCTATATCAATGCATTTGAATTTGTTTCAGAATATTCAAGATGTCATAAACTTTCTAAAATGAAACTCTGTGAGCCTGCCACCGGTGAATATAAAATTCTTAAAGCTGCTGATGAGTAGCTCCCGAAAGTGGGAGATTTAGTACAAGAAAAAAAATCCCGAAAAACAAGTATTCAGGTCATCATACAGACCCTCTGTTTCAGTTTTTGGTAGAAGGCAGTACAACTGTAATTGTACCACTGTTGCTTGGCTTAAAGAAAACCAGGAAGATGTCAAAGATCACATAAAAAAGCACTACGTGGTCAGTTCAGCTCACCAGACACCTCTGACACCAAGGTGCCTTCAGAAAAGAACAACACATCCTCCTCTCCATACTTAACAAAACATATCCAAACCATGCTGAAATCCAGAACCCCATTCCAGGGTCTTTGGAGCCTGCTAATTCCCCAGCCTTACATCTAGTACTACTTCCCACACCAGAGCCAGATTCTATGATTTTAACAATCCCTAAAGTTGAAACAACTGCTGTGGTTTATTATGCATCAACCACTGAACCAACTGAACTGACTGAGCCAACATCAATTGAAAAGGTGTCCTTCCACGACTTTGTGCTATAAAAGAATATTTCTGATGCAGATTTTGAAATAAGAGCATCAAAAACAAGGTGATGGATGGAGTGCTTGAATGAATCCCAGCCACTGGCAATCGCTCGGGTCGCATCCTTGTTCATTGTTTTTCAACCACTATGCACATCAGTATGGACCCAGCCATGTGCATCTCAGTCTTGGCCTTGCACCAATGGGAACAGTCCAGACAGAACTGGTCATCATTTAATTTTCACTGTTTTAGCCCTTGCTTGCATTGTAACGTGCAAAATATCACCATAGTCTCCAAAGAAATCCAGCTCATTCATTTACCAGAAGCAGTGTGACCTAAAACTCACTTACCAGGTAGTTTAGGGATTGTGGAATACAATGAACAGTTCACCCTCTTTTGCTTTGAGATCTTTGTGAGAACCCCAGGCAAACAGCTACAGTTGGCGGCTGCATATGTTTGTGTCTTAATGAGCCATGTGTACAGCAGCAGGCAATATTTTGCAGACACTCAAGTGAAGATGCAGAGTATGCAGAGGTACTGGAGTTGCCCTCACAGATTGTGGAGTGTAGGTCCAATCCTGCCAGGGCTTGATTAACCATAATGCAAAATAAGAACATGCTTAGGGCATGAAGGTAAGAGGGCACAGAAACCTTTCCATTGTCAGATTTATCATACCCATGTGTGCAAAACAGCAAATTGTGCTCCTGAACTTATACATAAAGTGGAAGTACACAAAAATAAGCATTATTTTCCATCTTACTGTAATTTTTATTATTGTTTATATTTTGAATTAGATATACATGGGGGCACCAAACTCTTTGAAGCGCTTAGGGGGATATTTATACCCCATTTGCACCGAATTTGCAGTATTTTTTTGACACAAGTTCAGCGCAAAACTAACTCCATATTTATATTTTGACGTTAGACCCGTCTAATGTAAAAATATTGGAGTTTGTACGATTTTTTAGATGTGTGACCCTACCGTGCGTCAATGAGATGCAAGATAGGGTTTCCCATCTAAAAAAAAGGGTGCTAACCTCATAGCCCTTTATTTATTCCCCGTGCTAAAATGATACAAGGGTGGGAGGAGGGGATAAATAATTGTGCAAAGGGTCCAAAGGTGCCCTCCTCAAGTCCCAGGAACACCCTCACCCACACCAGAAGTACACCGGAGGGTGGGGGACCCCATCCCAGGTAAGAAGGGTAAGTATGGGTAAGTATTTTTTTTTTTATTAAAGTGCCATCGGGCCCAACTTGAGGACCCCTGCAAGGCACAGGGTGCAATGACCATGCCCAGGGGACACTGGTCCCCTGTGCTGGCCATTGGGGTGGTAGGCATGACTCCTGTCTTTTATGAGACAGGAGTAATGTGGTATGGATGGTTTTGCGTCAGAAAATGACGCTAGGCTGGTTAGAGGCATTTTTCGGTGCAAACACCCTTTCTCCCATACCGTCATCCCCACCCGGCTAACGTCATTTTATTTTTTACGCTAGCCCACCGTTAGCACCACCTTACAGCATTCCATAAATTTGGCGCGTAGCTGGCGCTCTGAAATGACACAATCTGGCGCTATACTTTTTGACACAAAACTGCGTTTGCGCAGTTTTGTATCAAAAAGTATAAATATAGGCCAAAGTCTGTGGGCGTGTAGATCCGTCTTCCACTACTTGACACTGTAGTTTCTCTGCCACCTTTCCTGCTAGACTGTACCAACTATTTGACTTTCAAGTCCAGCTCTCTCAGGCTCAGTCCATGAGCCAGCAAGATATTTATCTCTTCAAAGTCTCATTCAACTGGTTGTTCAGCCTGTGGATCAAATGCCCATGTGAAACCATTACTATCGCCGCTTGGAGTTGCTCGTTGACGTCTGGTGGTGAGGCTATCTTCCAGCATCTCAGTATACAGACGTTCCCTATTATGCAACAACGGAGAGGCAACATCTCATAATAAGTAAAAAATGAAGGCTCCAGATGTTGTGAAAATTAATTTATTTATTATTCTTTCAATTTTCTTCATAGAATACAGCCAAGCAGCCAATGCTTTTCAATGATATACCATAAGCTTCCTCAGGGCTGCTGTTCACAAAATTGCAAATCAGTAAAATCACGCAAATAATTACACATAAAAACTAGAATAGGAAACACCTATTGTAGCAATCAAAATGACAAACCATTAAAATCACAAATAATTACAAATAAAAACTAGAGTAGGACACACCTACTACAGCAGTTGCTTAGTGGTTGTGAGAGTCGGATTAGCTTGCTGATGGTGCAGAAAACATATTAATATATGTCTGGAGTACTCTGTGGTAGTCTGCGTGCCCTTTGAAACCCAACACCACTGCAGAAGTCAATCCCAAAGAGCATAGTTAGAATGTGCACCAAAATGATAAGCATGACATCACCTTCTTCAGTCTACAGCAGGCTTAATGGTGGATATTAATCCTTCGACTATCTTCTAGTTCCATAACTTTTCTCTGTAAATTCCCTAATTCTTATCCTGATTCCAGAGGTTCCAACACCTTCTTCTCTAAATCTGTTGTTCTCTTGCCAAAATGGTTCTTATACATTTCTATATGCATTGTTTTCACCTCTCAGATGGTCTCTGCCAAAGCATTTTCCATGCATGTTATTGAAGATTTGGTTTCCTCTAATTCCTCCATGGAGGTGTCTAGAGGTATGATTGACATACCTTGTTCCAAGGTCACAGATTGTGCTTTTTCTCCCTTTCATGGTAGTCACGACCCCTGTGAAAAAGAACTGCCTCAAAGCCTCATGTCCAGACATTTCTTACTATGAGAGAGAAACCATGTAATCTGCAAGTTTGGAATCTTCGTAAGATAATGGCAGCAGTATTCGCGCAGTTCAAGACTAACAGTGTGGCTGATCCTTCACTGAAGGGCTGTTGAAGAGGATGCTGTACTGTAACTAGACCCATATTAGCCAGAAAGTACGGGGGGAATGGTACATGAAACAACATCTAAACTCCAGTCCAACAAGATCACTCAATGCTCTACTTCAAAAAAGGGTAACAGCTTGACCTTGTTAAACATCCTAATTACCTAATGTCTTTGGAAGGAACTCCTTACTTTTTTACCCTCATTCTCTCTTGTGTTCCTCTCTCATTGACCCCTTCATGTAGAGGTGTTTGTTGTTTTGTAGATAGGTGCACACTCGCTAAGCACCATATATGCGAGCATGCAATGAATATGAGATGATGGTTTCTCATCAACTAGATAAGCTTCCTTATTGCCATGCTAAATGAATGGGCTTCTAACTCCTACGTCATGTGGAGGACCCAATAAAATATATAATGTTTGAGAACGAAAATGTCATATAGGCCCTCTTGAGACAGGAATGTTGCATATTGCTCAGACAGTGGACTATTGCCCTTAAATCAGTTTAGTAATTAGAGGCCTACTGGCTCACTCATGTAAAGTTACACTTCTATGCGCTACCCCAGATCCTAGCAATAACATCCCAAATGTATATTTTACGTTTGATTATGCGGCTTGAGTGGTACATGCATTGATTGTATAATTGTACTACTGAATATCAACACCAACTATATTGTTCCATAGTAATATTGACAATAGAATATTGAGGGACACAATATCAAAAGGTAAGTGCACATATTAAAGTATAGATTCCTAACTCCACATCTACGTACATTGAAGATATATGTACCGTGTAGGTACATATATGTGGGGTTAAGTATCGAAAATCTAGACTTACTTCCCTGGTGATATTTTATTTCTGATATTCTGTCCTCAATGTTCTCTGTTATCGGTTTTGTTGATTCAGTACTCAGGGGGCATACCATGTATATGACTGGACCAGTGTATGGATCCATTTTGGCATCTACTGATCAGGTGCCCAAGATGGAGGTGAGGAGACAGTAGGGGTGTACTGTTGAAATTCCTGAAGCTGCAAAAAGTGTGGATAGTGGAAACAATTCTTTGAAATTCAATTAGGCCTTTTCCTGAGAGGATCTCCTAGTTAGTCTTCCTGTAGCACTGTCATTTGATTTGTCTCAGTGTCTCAGTGACTGACAGACAGGCACATAAATAACATTTTGTGTTTATATTGCCAGGTCCCCAGGCTGGGGAGTTCCCTGTTGTGGAGCGCATCACTCATCACAAAGGTGGTGTCTGGAGAGCATCCTGGAAAAACACTTGAAAAGAGAACCAGCTCAAATAGTTCCTGTCTGCTTTGATTACATACAAGTGGGGCTCTATGACAGACTTGTTTCAGTTTTGAATTTTCTATGACCAATAAAGGGAGTGATCTGCATAGCACTCAAAGGACTGCTCTGCAACCAGACCTGATGTCCTCCTGATAGCCAGCTTCTCAGCGGTGAGCCGACAGAACCTGAGTCTCTCCTTTGCTGGAAGAAGCTGTTCTCCTGACCTGAAGCACCTAGAAGCCAGCCTGTCCTGCTGAAAGAGGAAAGGAGCCTGCCAACCCTGCAGGAGAAGACACTGTCCAAGAACATAGAGGTGTAGTGAGACCTCTGAGCAGGTGGGGCGTGCCACAGGGAGATAATGGAAGACAGCAATCTGCAAGCCCCAGGTGTTGGTGGGTTGTGGACTCTCTGACTAAGGGAAGACGATCATAGTGGCATGATTTGCACTGCTGTAACCAATAAGATGATCTTGGCCTGACCTGTTCTGCTGTGATACATAAAGAAGATGGTGGGATCTGTGAGAAGCCTTCTTGTCTAGAAGTTAGTCTGTGCAGGGCTCTAAAATGATTGATCTGTGTGAAGCAATTGCAACCTTAGAATACTTGTATATAGATTGCTAATTCCACAATTGCAAGCGCCCTCCCCCAGCCGCCAGCCAGTTCCAACCCCAACAACCTCCTGGACGCCCAGGAGGAGTCTTGCTGAAGTTGCAGTTCATGCTACCTGCCAGAAGCGGAAGACCGCTGCATGTCGATGAAGCCAGGCACCCGGCAGAATGCCAGAGGTATCACCCACCAGCCTCACCTGGTGCCAGCATATTTTGTGATTTGTGAGAAATTGAGCAAACTGTTATATTCAAAAGAAGGCAATATACACCTTAAACTAAATCACTCTATCTTGTTTATTCCTGAGACGGAATGATATGAACTTGGAGAGAGAAAGTAGCAAGTAGGGGCATAGACAGCAGCACCTGGGACACTAACTAGCCTCTTGCAAGCAGTGTAGATGTGTTATTTAGTTCTAGTGTACATTAGAGTACTTTGCCTGTTGACATTAAAGCACTGGGTTGGATAATCAGTTATTGTGCTGCTGCATGATTGTTGGGACTTTAGAATTAGCATTCCTACTCTACCTCACTGAAAACCCTGTGACTACTTCCCATCGCTTTCACTGAGAGTCAAGTGCTGAAGGGATTGTATATTGTTCAGTTTGTAGAGACATAGTAATGGCACCTGCTTGCCCTTCACCACCGAAAAGGGTCTGACAGGCTCCGGGTGTGAGTGGCAGAATTGAATCTCACACAGATAACTTGGGTGGAATTACACCATGTTCAGTTATAGGACTCGAACTGGGAATTACTAGGTCCCCAAACTCCAGACACATTTATTTTGCTTCACCCAACGTACTATCACTGCTGCAGTGGCTGAGATTCAGAATAGCCAGAACTTGGTGTGAGGATACTGTACGGAATTAAAGATTCTGCCTTCCTCTGTAGCATCACCAAAGTCAGGCCAGCCAATCTGGAGACAGATTTATTTAAGTAGGAGAATCAAAACATCTAGCCTTCTATGTCAGCTCCGCTTCCCTCCGCCTTCACGTTCCCCCCAGTTTGAAAGCAAACACGTTCAAATATTTTACACTCTAACATTCTTGAGAACTATGGCAAATACCTTCCCCTTTCACAACAAAGAAATGCAGTTAGATTGTACAAATAAATATACAGAAATACAGACCACTCTAATACTTCATAAACAATTGTAATAACAATAGAAAATAAACATATCAATGTAACACAACTTACTTTTTAAATAACTCATAACCAAATATAAAAATGTTGGTACTTAACAAAGTTTTAACTTCTAGGGTACACCCCTAACTATTTTGGAGCTTTCCCACTCTTTGAACTCCTTCTCAATTCCAATCTACTTTTGTTATCATGTGGCCTCAAATGATTGTTTTCTTCTTCTCCCACAACCAATATACCTATGTTGGTGAATACTCAATTAGGCCATTATACATGTCTCAGTGACATACATTGGCAGGCCAGGCTGACATGTACACATATGTGCTGGAACCTGACATACATGTCACTACTACATTGGTAAGTTTTTGCAATTGACTTCCTACTGCAGCATTATTTCAAGCATAGCTAATTGTAATGTCACTCTGCACATACATGACTCACAGGACACGCTCCGCCATGAATCCCTTTACTACTGTGTAATTTTGTAAATCAAACAAACATGACTATGCAACATACAGTCAGGCACTTAGTCGACATGGACACGTGTTCCAGGCAACCATGTACCCTTCCACTATCACTCCGTTGTGTTAGCATTGGTTCACATCAGAATTTATTGGCAAAACCAAGGGGGCAAGGACAGGAATATGACTTTTGTTGCCTTAATGGTGCAGTGCTGCCATTGTCATGGGTGCTTTTTTGTGCCAACACACTACTCACAACCCTGCCCTTTGCCTTAACTTGGTAAAGGAGGCCCTGTGTCTAACAGACATGTACTTGCAATTGTAAAACAGGAGTCAACCACATAGATCACCCACAGCTTCTCCGACCTTAGTCCCAGTGTGGTCAAGAAGGTCCCGTTCCTTGCTGATAATGTCTGCCCAGCGATGCTTCAGTTGCCAGGCATTGCGCTCGATTTGGAAGATTCTATTGATTTGCAACAGGACCTTTCCCCACCACAACTTCCGTGCCTTAGTCCGGTAGTCCTGAATGACACAGCACCCCGTGGCCACTGAATTGGGTAGGTAATGCATAACCAGCCACAGGAAGCCACCCAATCCCCTTCCCTCACATTACTTCACGATCACCCATGGTACCCTTAGGCAAAAAAATATATAGACCCAAACTACCCCCAACTAACTCAACGTATAAAACTACCCCAGAGACAGAAACCCAACAATACAATTACAGCACAATAGAAATAGCAAATGTACAGCACAAAACAGACGACAGGGACTATAATTGGTTAGAAGACAGCACAAAAGCACCTCTAACACCACTTAATGACACAACTCTCAGAAACACCTCCTCTCACCAACACAGACAAAAAGACTGTGCTTGTAAAAGAAAATGAAAGTGATTTTGCAGTTCCTGGTGTGCAGCATGGCAGATCCATTACCTCACTTCCTGTGATGAGGCATCACGTTTGTGATGATGCATCTTTTTTTTATTCCACGCGCCTGTGCGTTATTTTTTTATGTCACATGACTACACAATATTAGCCAGTTTTACACGTTGCACGGGATGTGTCATTTTTCGCAGATGCAATACCTTCAGAAAACATGCATTGCGGCAATGCGTTGAATTTTTAGATGCAAGGCTCGTAAAATGCTAAAAACGTATGATGTCCAATGGAAAACCTCTTTTACATGTATTCTGTCATGCCTAGGGTTGTGTTACATATGACTATTTCAACATACTCCTCTCTTTCATTTGTTCAAGGTATGTCTTGTAAGTCAACATGTGTGATGATACATTCCTTAATAGGACCAGGCAATACAGAGGCCACATTTCCCATGAGTCATGTTAATGGCAGCTTCATAGGGTGGCATCATGTCACAACAATGGGAGCCATTACAAGCCCCTTGCATACCTTTGAACCTCCATAGCGTCATTCAGTTTGATGCTATGGTGGCACTAAGCACGCCCTCACCAGCACCATATGTACAAAGTGGCGATATGCAAGCATTGTGCCACTTTGTAATCCCTATTGTGACACATACCTGTGCCAGGTATGATGTGTGCAACGAGGGCGTTCCACCGCAGGGAGGACCAAAAGCAATTGCACTTGGAAAGTTACAAGACGGCAATGTGCCATTCTAGCATCATTTTTCAAAGGCTGCCAATGGCAGGCATTAGGGTGACGTTAGTTCTATATCCTATGGGCCTTCCTGAGCTTAAATGGCCTGGTGCAACTGTTTTTGGTGCCAGCCCAGCAAAGCAACTCAACTTTGCCCACTTTTTTGGCATAGTTTAGTTAACGGATGCCATAGTGAACTGTATTGTGAATACAGCGCTACCATATTTCCTGCCAGGCATGTATGTGTGAACATCATGCAAAGTGTGGCAAAGTAGCCTAAGATGTATTGTCATGTATGTGGCTAATTTACAAACCCCTGTGCAACATACCAGGGCAAGAATACTCTTGCTGCACCACCTTGCACTACTGGCAAAGGTCAGCAATGTGCTGTATCTACTAGATATAGTGCATTTCTGTCTTCTGTCCCCTCACTGGCACAGAGCCAGCTGCCAAACTCCAACATAGGCACCCATGCACTATGGTGCACAGATGCCTGTGTTGTTGGTGTAATTGATTATGTACGGGAAGCTCCCTACAAAGGACCAATCAGTGATGGAGATTTAGGTGGTCATTCCGACCTAGGCGGGCGGCGGTTGCCGCCCGCCCGTCGGAATCCGCCTGAATACCGCCCCGCGGTCAATTGACCGCGAGGGGTATTCTGACTTTCCCGCTGGGCCGGCGGGCGATCTGATTCAGATCGCCCGCCGGCCCAGCGGGAAAGCGCCTTCCACAAGGAAGCCGGCTCGGAATCGAGCCGGCGGAGTGGAAGGCGTGCGACGGGTGCAGCAGCACCCGTCGCGCTTTTCAGTGTCTGCATCGCAGACACTGAAAAGCCTAGTTGGGCCCTGTTAGGGGGCCCCGCGACCCCCCCTACCGCCATCCTGTTCATGGCGGCTTTCCCGGTAGGGGGGGTCAGAATCCCCTCGGTTGCCGCCCGCCTGTCGGAATCCGCCTGAATACCGCCCCGCGGTCAATTGACCGCGAGGGGTATTCTGACTTTCCCGCTGGGCCGGCGGGCGATCTGATTCAGATCGCCCGCCGGCCCAGCGGGGAAAGCGCCTTCCACAAGGAAGCCGGCTCGGAATCGAGCCGGCGGAGTGGAAGGCGTGCGACGGGTGCCGCAGCACCCGTCGCGCTTTTCAGTGTCTGCATCGCAGACACTGAAAAGCCTAGTTGGGCCCTGTTAGGGGGCCCCTGCCGTGCCCATGCCATGGGCATGGGCATGGCAGGGCCCCCAGGGGCCCCGCGACCCCCCCTACCGCCATCCTGTTCATGGCGGCTTTCCCGCCATGAACAGGATGGCGGTAGGGGGGGTCAGAATCCCCTCGGCGGCGCAGCGAGCTGCGCCGCCTTGGAGGATTCTAAGGGTCAGTGGAAAACCGGCGGGAGACCGCCGGTTTTCCCGTTCTGACCGCGGCCAAAGCGCCGCGGTCAGAATGACCAAGGGAGCACCGCCGGCCTGTCGGCGGTGCTCCCGCCCCCGTTGGCCCTGGCGGTAGGGAACCGCCAGGGTCAGAATGAGGGCCTTACTCTTTCTATGTGTGCTGCAGAAGGCATAACACATAGGAAATTAGAAATACTTTGGTAAAATATTTTTCCTGGTTGCACCATGGTAATACAGTGTTTTTTTTTGGTGCTGCATTAGAATACCATTTTTCTATAAATGTTGGGCAGCGCCAAAAGGTAATGGGTGTTGTGGTGGCATGCCCACATCAACACCCATTGGACACATCTTTCATATTTCGTAATATAAGAAAGAGGTGCATCGGTTCCGATCCCCCTTGCCCCTCCTAACGACACCATGGTTGCAAGGTATTTACAATACAGTGCTCCATGGTGGTCATTACCATAACAGTCAGATTTTTTTATGCTGTTATGGATTGTTGCTTGACTACAGTCAAAAATGTTTATGCTAGTGCAGCAAAGGTCAGGGAGGCCCACATATTATAATGGGGGCATCAATTTGATGCCTGCACTGAGCAGGCATAAAAAAATGACAGAAAAAATTGCTAAGTGAAGTCTTGTAAATTTCACTATACCATTTTTTTTGGCATGCCTTCGTGGGAACGCTCCCCTTGCGTTCACTATGCCTGACGCAGCCATGATGCGGCGCAAGGGTTGCATCATAGAAATTACACTAAGGCAGCGCTAAGACAGCACATGGGACATGTAAATATCCCCCTAAGTGATGTGTGTGAAAGTGACGCATCTACAAGACAGTGGCTTGAAACCACCTTGTAAATACGGAGGTGGCATTGCGCCACTGAAGCATCAGTAAAAGTGATTCTCTAGTGGTGCTAGGGTCTTGCCAATAGGGCCGTATGTGAGGGTGATGTGCATTGGATGTGTGGAGTGATGCATGTTGCATATGTGTTGATCAGCAGTCATCCATCATTCACTATCCATGTCTGCAGAGTATGGTGTGTGCATTGTTTGGCCCATATGTCTTATTTGTTGTATGCATTATGTTGCACCTGCTAGATTACCCATGAACAGGCCATTTTCATATTGTCTGTTAGAAATGGGGTTTCTGGTTGGGTCGGGTATGCACCTAAGCCTGGCAGAACCCACCCACTATAGTCAGGGAAAGGGACTTTGGCACGAGCGGTCAGGCCAATCCCAGAGGCAATGTGAAAAGTGAGTGCACAACACACACAACACATGTAACACAATAAATACACCACAAAGGAAACACAACACCAAGTTAAATAAAAATAAACTGTATTGTACAAAACATCATTAGACCAATCACAACATGCCCGTAATACCCTGCTACACAAGCAGTTGTCAGAACATCACACAGTTAATAGTACTCTGCAAAAGCCAGCATTAGTCACATAAAACACATAGGTTACTGGTTATTCTGCAACACAAGCAGTAGTCAGGCTGTCATCATTGCTATGGTCAACTAAATGCCAAAACAACATCATGAATGCCGAGAAACACTTGTGGCATTATCATGCTGCATCATCATGGCTTTACCCAAAAGGAACCATCCCCCATAAAGGTATATGTCAGGCCCAAAGCAAATGCACATAGCATAAAAACATTATCACCGTGGGGGACACAAGTCAGCACAAAAAGTACACCCTCAGCGGCACAGGGGCAGCCGGGTGCAGAGCACAAACAGGCGTCGGGTTCGCAATAGGTTTCAATGGGAGACCCAGGGGTCTCTTCAGCGATGCAGGCAAGGGGGGGCTCCTCGGGGTAGCCACCACCTGGGCTAGGGAGAGGGCCACCTGGGGGTCACTCCTGCACTGGAGGTCAGATCCTTCAGGTCCTGGGGGCTGCGGGTGCAGTGTCTTTACCAGGCGTCGGGTTCTTTGAAGCAGGCAGTCGCGGCCAGGGGAAGCCTCTGGATTCCCTCTGCAGGCGTTGCTGTGGGGACTCAGGGGGGTCAACTCTGGCTACTTACGGAGTTGCAGTCGTCGGGGAGTCCTCCCTGTAGTGTTGGTTCTCCGCAGGTCGAGCCGGGGGCGTTGGGTGCAGAGTGGAAAGTCTCACGCTTCCGGTGGGAAACGTGTGGTCTTTGAAAGTTGCTTCTTTGTTGCAAAGTTGCAGTGTCTTTGGAACAGGGCCGCTGTCCTCGGGAGTTCTTGGTCCTTTTAGATGCAGGGTAGTCCTCTGAGGCTTCAGAGGTCACTGGACCCTGGGGGATGCGTCGCTGTTGCAGTTTTTCTTGAAGTGGGGAGACAGACCGGTAGGGCTGGGGCCAAAGCAGTTGGTGTCTCTGTCTTCTCTGCAGGGCTTCAGGTCAGCAGTCCTTCTTCGTCTTCAGGTTGCAGGAATCTATCTTCCTAGGTTCTGGGGGCCCCTAAATACTCAATTTATGGGCGTGTTTAGGTCTGGGGGGTTAGTAGCCAATGGCTACTAGCCCTGAGGGTGGCTACACCCTCTTTGTACCACCTCCCTGAGGGGAGGGGGGCACATCCCTAATCCTATTGGGGGAATCCTCCATCTGCAAGATGGAGGATTTCTAAAAGTCAGTCATCTCAGCTCAGGACACCTTAGGGGTTGTCCTGACTGACCAGTGACTCCTCCTTGTTTTTCTCATTATCTCCTCCGGCCTTGCCGCCAAAAGTGGGGCCGTGGCCAGAGGGGGCGGGCATCTTCACTAGCTGGAATGCCCTGTGGCACTGTAACAAAGGGGGTGAGCCTTTGAGGCTCACCGCCAGGTGTTCCAGTTCCTGCAGGGGGAGGTGAGAAGCACCTCCACCCAGTACAGGCTTTGTTCCTGGCCACAGAGTGACAAAGGCACTCTCCCCATGTGGCCAGCAACATGTCTGGTGTGTGGCAGGCTGGCAAAACTAGTCAGCCCACGCTGGAAGTCGGGTATGTTTTCAGGGGGCATCTCTAAGATGCCCTCTGGGGTGTATTTCACAATAAAATATACACTGGCATCAATGTGCATTTATTGTGCTGAGAAGTTTGATGCCATTATGGTGCTGTGGAGTTCGTGTATGACAGACTCCCAGACCATATACTCTTATGGCTACCCTGCACTTACAATGTCTAAGGTTTTGCTTAGACACTGTAGGGGCATAGTGCTCATGCACTTCTGCCCTCACCTATGGTATAGTGCACCATGCCTTAGGGCTGTAAGGCCTGCTAGAGGGGTGACTTATCTATGCCATGGGCAGTGTGAGGTTGGCATGGCACCCTGAGGGGAGTGCCATGTCGACTTAGTCATTTTCTCCCCACCAGCACACACAAGCTGGCAAGAAGTGTGTCTGTGCTGAGTGAGGGGTCCCCAGGGTGGCATAAGACATGCTGCAGCCCTTAGAGACCTTCCCTTGGATCAGGGCCCTTGGTACCAGGGATACCAGTTACAAGGGACTTACCTGGATGCCAGGGTGTGCCAATTGTGGAGACAAAGGTACAGGTTAGGGAAAGAACACTGGTGCTGGGGCCTGGTTAGCAGGCCTCAGCACACTTTCGAATCATAACTTGCAAGAGGGCACGAAAAAGACCTGCATCAAAGACAATAGGAATCTACACTGACAAAAGGCGTGATAAGTTGGACCAGTTTGCAACTCCTAGTACTTCTCGACTGCAGCTTATCCCGGACCAAAGAATGCTTCCCCCAGCAAGAGGGAACCCTATGTGACCAAAGGCAACATAAGACTGCCTTGGATGAGTGACACTAGTCCCCTCCCCCCACAGGTAAAAAAACATACTTACCGGATTTGCAGAAGAGATGGCCATTAGGTCCTCTGAGGGATCCCCCAAGGACAGGTGGTCCAGTGTATTATGGAACGTGTAGTCCAGCTTCCTGCCAAGTTACAACCAGCTACCATTTTCCACTGGACCTCCTGAAGGAAAGATAGCTTTAATTCCCCCTTCCCACTGCCACAGCTTGTTGTTGGACTATAAAGTCATCACCATCAGAATGTCACAAGTACCTCTTTTCAGCACCCGCAGCTCCCGCATTCAGCATCAAGAATGGATAGAGGCTGCTCCGGCTTCCCAGAAGGAGAAAGAGGCGAGCACTACTAAGGGTAAAATGAAAGAGTTCTCTAAAGATCATAAAACATCTACTCAGGAGGGTGGGCCTGATTCTCTTGCCAGTCCAAAGGAAACAGGTATCAAGGTAAGAACTCCGATCCCAAGAAGGCTGGGGTATGCTATGACTGTCAGCACTCAGGACATAAGAAAGGGGATGCAGCATGCCCAAAAAAGTCCCCCAGAGGTGGACAATCTAAGGGATTGTCCAGCATAGGAATGGGGTGGGAGTGTACTCTGGAGAAGCCAGAGGTTACACTGAGACTATTTCAGTTTCTCTGGGTGGGGATTAATATGGAAGCCCTGGCAATCTTAACTCCAAGTTTGGAGAAGTATAGACAAAGACCTAAAATCAGTAGGGTTGAGGTAGAGGCTCTGTTGGAATGCAGGTGCCAGTGCCACTCTGGCAGCTGCAAGACTGGTTTCCCCACACCAAATATACCTTGTGTAGGTCACAGGGTGACCCGTGCTGACAATGGGACTAAGCCCCATCCAAATCCCTATGGTCAGCTTAGAGTGGGGAGGAGTTACTGACCCAAGGAAGATGATTGTGTCTCCTGCCATCCCAGTAGACTGTCTGTAGGGAAATGGCCTCAAAACATTCGCATGGGCAGAAGTAGAAAGGAAGGCTCATGCAGAAATTTGGGATATCCCTGAGTCTGTGTGTGTGTGTGAGTGTGTGTGTGTGTGTGACAACCAGAATGACAGACTGCATGTCAGAGAAGTCAAGAAGACTTGGAGTCTGAAACAATGGCCCAAACATCCAAGTGCAAGTGAAATGGCAGGAAGACAGTTGAGGCAGCTTCACAGAGGTCACAGGAACAGGGGGAGAAGTTTCCTGAGGGGATGCCCTAAAGACTGAGGAGGGACCTGCAGTTGACATGGTTGTTAGAAATGGAGTCTTTGGTTGGCAGTCAGGTTACCCACTGTCCAAGCAAGGACCCTCACTCTAGTCAGGATAAGTCACACACAATCCTGTGCCCACCCTCTGGTAGCTTGACACTGAGCAGTTAGTCTTAACTTAGAAGGCAATGTGTAAAGTATTTGTGCAATAAATCATACAATACCACAATATAATACCACAAAAATACACCACACTTTGTCTTCGGATCCGACACATTGCCATCACTGCATGAGATGAATTGACGCATCACCTGGACTGTAGGCTTGACATCGATGTATCATTCGTCTGCACCCATAATGTTGCTGGTGTGATCAGGATCAAGGCACTCTCTTCACGGGGCCTCCTTGGCTCTTGTCCCTTGCGTGCGCTCCATTGTGGACGGGCCAAACAGTTGACTTTGCCCTGGTCCAGAGCGACCAGATAACCCCTATTGGCGCTTATTTCTTCTAAGTGCTAGAACTGTTTTTTTTTTTTTAAATGCAGAACTTGACTAATACTTGTTGGATTTTTATAGTTTTGGTCTTGATTTTTTAATACAATTATTGTCTATGTTTCTAACTGTGTGTGTGTGTGTGTTTACACATTCCCTCTTTATATGAGTCTGAGTGCTCTGTACCAAACCACCACAGGGTGAGCACAGGTTTTTTAGTGTGTATCAGACTTACCCTGGCTAGGATTGTGGTCCCTACTTGGACAAGGGTGCATACCTCTGCCAACCAGAAACCCAATTTCTAACAGATTCCTTTAACTAGCTCCAACCCACCCTTTGGGGTAATTTTCCCCCACCATATCAGGCAAAACCTGAGTGTACACCAATATAAATATATGTTGGATGCTGTTGACTGATGTACCAGATTCATATGGGTTTGGCCACAAAAGATTTCCACTGCTTGAGTGGGCATAAAAGACTTGAAGTGCCTTGTAGCCATGGAAGCATTCATATTATTTATTCAGACATTAGCCCTGCATTAATTGCATAGGCGTTCATGGATTCTATGTCTGCTCTGGGATCATGACTGCTATATTTGCACCCATTTCCGCCCAGAAACAGAATCATAGAATGTGCCAAAGGAGCGCTTAAATAAGACTTGGTTGTTAGGCTACTGTATGCAGGAGTAAATGTGCTACATAATCTGTATGGGGGCCAATCTACTTTAAGGATTATTAGATGGTTTAACACCAAACAGGGTATTATTGTGGAGTACCTTTGTGTCTCCCTGATCTTGAGGTCCCTGGAAATGTGACAGAATCAAAACCTCTTGCTATATCAATGCATTTGAATTTGTTTCAGAATATTCAAGATGTCATAAACTTTCTAAAATGAAACTCTGTGAGCCTGCCACCGGTTCTTAAAGCTGCTGATGAGTAGCTCCCGAAAGTGGGAGATTTAGTACAAGAAAACAAAATCCTGAAAAACAAGTATTCAGGCCATCATACAGACCCTCTGTTTCAGTTTTTGGTAGAAGGCAGTACAACTGTAATTGTACCACTGTCAAAACCAGGAAGATGTCAAAGATCACATAAGAAAAGACCTACGTGGTCAGTTCAGCTCACCAGACACCTCTGACACCAAGGTGCCTTCAGAATAGAACAATACATCCTCCTCTCCATACTTAATAAAAAATATCCAAACCATGCTGAAATCCAGAACCCCATTCCAGGTACTTTGGAGCCTGCTAATTCTCCAGCCTTATATCTAGTACTACTTTCCACACCAGAGCCAGATTCTATGATTTTAACAATCCCTAAAGTTGAAACACCTGCTGTGGTTTATTATGCATCAACCACTGAACCAACTGAACTGACTGAGCCAACATCAATTGAAAAGGTGTCCTTCCACGACTTTGTGCTATAAAAGAATGCTTCTGATGCAGATTTTGAAATAAGAGCATCAAAAACAAGGTGATGGATGGAGTGCTTGAATGAATCCCAGCCACTGGCAATCGCTCGGGTCGCATCCTTGTTCATTGTTTTTCAACCACTAAGCACATCAGTATGGACCCAGCCATGTGCATCTCAGTCTTGGCCTTGCACCAATGGGAACAGTCCAGACAGAACTGGTCATCATTTAATTTTCACTGTTTTAGCCCTTGCTTGCATTGTAACGTGCAAAATATCACCATAGCCTCCAAAGAAATCTAGCTCATTCATTTACCAGAAGCAGTGTGACCTAAAACTCACTTACCAGGTAGTTTAGGGATTGTGGAATACATTTAACAGTTCACCCTCTTTTGCTTTGAGATCTTTGTGAGAACCCCAGGCAAACAGCTACATTTGGTGGCTGCATATGTTTGTGTCTTAATGAGCCATGTGTACAGCAGCAGGTAATATTTTGCAGACACTCAAGTGAAGATGCAGAGTATGCAGAGGTACTGGAGTTGCCCTCACAGATTGTGGAGTGTAGGTCCAATCCTGCCAGGACTTGATTAACCATAAGGCAAAATAAGAACATGCTTAGGGCATGAAGGTTAGAGGGCACAGAAAACTTTCCATTGTCAGATTTATCATACCCATGTGTGCAAAACTGCAAATTGTGCTCCTGAACTTATACATAAAGTGGAAGTACACAAAAATAAGCATTATTTTCCATCTTACTGTAAGTTTTATTATTGTTTATATTTTGAATTAGATATACATGGGCGCACCAAACTCTTTTAAGCGCTTAGGGGCATATTTATACCCCATTTGCACCGAATTTGCAGTATTTTTATGACACAAGTTCAGCGCAAAATTAACTCCATATTTATATTTTGATGTTAGACCCGTCTAATGTAAAAATATTGGAGTTTGTACGATTTTTTAGATGTGTGACCCTACCGTGCTTCAATGAGATGCAAGATAGGGGTTCCCATCTAAAAAAAAGGGTGCTAACCTCATAGCCCTTTATTTATTTCCCCATGCTAAAATGATACAAGGGTGGGAGGAGGGGATAAATAATTGTGCAAAGCTTGCTTTGCACCATTGTTTAACGCCTGGGTCGGACCAGGCATTAAGGGACCTGTGGACCCATTTCTATGGTTAAACACCATGGAATGAGTCCAAAAGTGCCCTCCTCAAGCCCCAGGAACACCCCCACCCACACCAGAAGTACACCGGAGGGTGGGGGACCCCATCCCAGGTAAGAAGGGTAAGTATAGGGAAGTATTTTTTTTTATTAAAGTGCCATCGTGGCCCAACTTGAGGACCCCTGCAAGGCACAGGGTGCAATGACCATGCCCAGGGGACACTGGTCCCCTGTGCTGGCCATTGGGGTGGTAGGCATGACTCCTGTCTTTTATGAGACAGGAGTAATGTGGTATGGATGGTTTTGCGTCAGAAAATGACGCTAGGCTGGTTAGAGGCATTTTTTGGTGCAAACACCCTTTCTCCCATACCGTCACCCCCACCTGGCTAACGTCATTTTATTTTTTACGCTAGCCCACCGTTAGCACCAGCTTGTAGCATTCCATAAATTTGGTGCCTAGCTGGCGCTCTGGAATGACACAATCTGGCGCTATACTTTTTGACACAAAACTGCGTTTGCGCAGTTTTGCATCAAAAAGTATAAATATAGGCCAAAGTCTGTGGGCGTGTAGATCCGTCTTCCACTACTTGACACTGTAGTTTCTCTGCCACCTTTCCTGCTAGACTGTACCAACTATTTGACTTTCAAGTCCAGCTCTCTCAGGCTCAGTCCATGAGCCAGCAAGATATTTTTCTCTTCAAAGTCTCATTCAACTGGTTGTTCAGCCTGTGGATCAAATGCCCATGTGAAACCATTACTATCGCCGCTTGGAGTTGCTCGTTGACGTCTGGTGGTGAGGCTATCTTCCAGCATCTCAGTATACAGACGTTCCCTATTATGCAACAACGGAGAGGCAACATCTCATAATAAGTAAAAAATGAAGGCTCCAGATGTTGTGAAAATTAATTTATTTATTATTCTTTCAATTTTCTTCATAGAATACAGCCAAGCAGCCAATGCTTTTCAATGATATACCATAAGCTTCCTCAGGGCTGCTGTTCACAAAATTGCAAATCAGTAAAATCACGCAAATAATTACACATAAAAACTAGAATAGGAAACACCTATTGTAGCAATCAAAATGACAAACCATTAAAATCACAAATAATTACAAATAAAAACTAGAGTAGGACACACCTACTACAGCAGTTGCTTAGTGGTTGTGAGAGTCGGATTAGCTTGCTGATGGTGCAGAAAACATATTAATATATGTCTGGAGTACTCTGTGGTAGTCTGCGTGCCCTTTGAAACTCAACACCACTGCAGAAGTCAATCCCAAAGAGCATAGTTAGAATGTGCACCAAAATGATAAGCATGACATCACCTTCTTCAGTCTACAGCAGGCTTAATGGTGGATATTAATCCTTCGACTATCTTCTAGTTCCATAACTTTTCTCTGTAAATTCCCTAATTCTTATCCTGATTCCAGAGGTTCCAACACCTTCTTCTCTAAATCTGTTGTTCTCTTGCCAAAATGGTTCTTATACATTTCTATATGCATTGTTTTCACCTCTCAGATGGTCTCTGCCAAAGCATTTTCCATGCATGTTATTGAAGATTTGGTTTCCTCTAATTCCTCCATGGAGGTGTCTAGAGGTATGATTGACATACCTTGTTCCAAGGTCACAGATTGTGCTTTTTCTCCCTTTCATGGTAGTCACGACCCCTGTGAAAAAGAACTGCCTCAAAGCCTCATGTCCAGACATTTCTTACTATGAGAGAGAAACCATGTAATCTGCAAGTTTGGAATCTTCGTAAGATAATGGCAGCAGTATTCGCGCAGTTCAAGACTAACAGTGTGGCTGATCCTTCACTGAAGGGCTGTTGAAGAGGATGCTGTACTGTAACTAGACCCATATTAGCCAGAAAGTACGGGGGGAATGGTACATGAAACAACATCTAAACTCCAGTCCAACAAGATCACTCAATGCTCTACTTCAAAAAAGGGTAACAGCTTGACCTTGTTAAACATCCTAATTACCTAATGTCTTTGGAAGGAACTCCTTACTTTTTTACCCTCATTCTCTCTTGTGTTCCTCTCTCATTGACCCCTTCATGTAGAGGTGTTTGTTGTTTTGTAGATAGGTGCACACTCGCTAAGCACCATATATGCGAGCATGCAATGAATATGAGATGATGGTTTCTCATCAACTAGATAAGCTTCCTTATTGCCATGCTAAATGAATGGGCTTCTAACTCCTACGTCATGTGGAGGACCCAATAAAATATATAATGTTTGAGAACGAAAATGTCATATAGGCCCTCTTGAGACAGGAATGTTGCATATTGCTCAGACAGTGGACTATTGCCCTTAAATCAGTTTAGTAATTAGAGGCCTACTGGCTCACTCATGTAAAGTTACACTTCTATGCGCTACCCCAGATCCTAGCAATAACATCCCAAATGTATATTTTACGTTTGATTATGCGGCTTGAGTGGTACATGCATTGATTGTATAATTGTACTACTGAATATCAACACCAACTATATTGTTCCATAGTAATATTGACAATAGAATATTGAGGGACACAATATCAAAAGGTAAGTGCACATATTAAAGTATAGATTCCTAACTCCACATCTACGTACATTGAAGATATATGTACCGTGTAGGTACATATATGTGGGGTTAAGTATCGAAAATCTAGACTTACTTCCCTGGTGATATTTTATTTCTGATATTCTGTCCTCAATGTTCTCTGTTATCGGTTTTGTTGATTCAGTACTCAGGGGGCATACCATGTATATGACTGGACCAGTGTATGGATCCATTTTGGCATCTACTGATCAGGTGCCCAAGATGGAGGTGAGGAGACAGTAGGGGTGTACTGTTGAAATTCCTGAAGCTGCAAAAAGTGTGGATAGTGGAAACAATTCTTTGAAATTCAATTAGGCCTTTTCCTGAGAGGATCTCCTAGTTAGTCTTCCTGTAGCACTGTCATTTGATTTGTCTCAGTGTCTCAGTGACTGACAGACAGGCACATAAATAACATTTTGTGTTTATATTGCCAGGTCCCCAGGCTGGGGAGTTCCCTGTTGTGGAGCGCATCACTCATCACAAAGGTGGTGTCTGGAGAGCATCCTGGAAAAACACTTGAAAAGAGAACCAGCTCAAATAGTTCCTGTCTGCTTTGATTACATACAAGTGGGGCTCTATGACAGACTTGTTTCAGTTTTGAATTTTCTATGACCAATAAAGGGAGTGATCTGCATAGCACTCAAAGGACTGCTCTGCAACCAGACCTGATGTCCTCCTGATAGCCAGCTTCTCAGCGGTGAGGCGACAGAACCTGAGTCTCTCCTTTGCTGGAAGAAGCTGTTCTCCTGACCTGAAGCACCTAGAAGCCAGCCTGTCCTGCTGAAAGAGGAAAGGAGCCTGCCAACCCTGCAGGAGAAGACACTGTCCAAGAACATAGAGGTGTAGTGAGACCTCTGAGCAGGTGGGGCGTGCCACAGGGAGATAATGGAAGACAGCAATCTGCAAGCCCCAGGTGTTGGTGGGTTGTGGACTCTCTGACTAAGGGAAGACGATCATAGTGGCATGATTTGCACTGCTGTAACCAATAAGATGATCTTGGCCTGACCTGTTCTGCTGTGATACATAAAGAAGATGGTGGGATCTGTGAGAAGCCTTCTTGTCTAGAAGTTAGTCTGTGCAGGGCTCTAAAATGATTGATCTGTGTGAAGCAATTGCAACCTTAGAATACTTGTATATAGATTGCTAATTCCACAATTGCAAGCGCCCTCCCCCAGCCGCCAGCCAGTTCCAACCCCAACAACCTCCTGGACGCCCAGGAGGAGTCTTGCTGAAGTTGCAGTTCATGCTACCTGCCAGAAGCGGAAGACCGCTGCATGTCGATGAAGCCAGGCACCCGGCAGAATGCCAGAGGTATCACCCACCAGCCTCACCTGGTGCCAGCATATTTTGTGATTTGTGAGAAATTGAGCAAACTGTTATATTCAAAAGAAGGCAATATACACCTTAAACTAAATCACTCTATCTTGTTTATTCCTGAGACGGAATGATATGAACTTGGAGAGAGAAAGTAGGAAGTAGGGGCATAGACAACAGCACCTGGGACACTAACTAGACTCTTGCCATCAGTGTAGATGTGTTATTTAGTTCTAGTGTACATTAGAGTACTTTGCCTGTTGACATTAAAGCACTGGGTTGGATAATCAGTTATTGTGCTGCTGCATGATTGTTGGGACTTTAGAATTAGCATTCCTACTCTACCTCACTGAAAACCCTGTGACTACTTCCCATCGCTTTCACTGAGAGTCAAGTGCTGAAGGGATTGTATATTGTTCAGTTTGTAGAGACATAGTAATGGCACCTGCTTGCCCTTCACCACCGAAAAGGGTCTGACAGGCTCCGGGTGTGAGTGGCAGAATTGAATCTCACACAGATAACTTGGGTGGAATTACACCATGTTCAGTTATAGGACTCGAACTGGGAATTACTAGGTCCCCAAACTCCAGACACATTTATTTTGCTTCACCCAACGTACTATCACTGCTGCAGTGGCTGAGATTCAGAATAGCCAGAACTTGGTGTGAGGATACTGTACGGAATTAAAGATTCTGCCTTCCTCTGTAGCATCACCAAAGTCAGGCCAGCCAATCTGGAGACAGATTTATTTAAGTAGGAGAATCAAAACATCTAGCCTTCTATGTCAGCTCCGCTTCCCTCCGCCTTCACGTTCCCCCCAGTTTGAAAGCAAACACGTTCAAATATTTTACACTCTAACATTCTTGAGAACTATGGCAAATACCTTCCCCTTTCACAACAAAGAAATGCAGTTAGATTGTACAAATAAATATACAGAAATACAGACCATTCTAATACTTCATAAACAATTGTAATAACAATAGAAAATAAACATATCAATGTAACACAACTTACTTTTTAAATAACTCATAACCAAATATAAAAATGTTGGTACTTAACAAAGTTTTAACTTCTAGGGTACACCCCTAACTATTTTGGAGCTTTCCCACTCTTTGAACTCCTTCTCAATTCCAATCTACTTTTGTTATCATGTGGCCTCAAATGATTGTTTTCTTCTTCTCCCACAACCAATATACCTATGTTGGTGAATACTCAATTAGGCCATTATACATGTCTCAGTGACATACATTGGCAGGCCAAGGTGACATGTACACATATGTGCTGGAACCTGACATACAAGTCACTACTACATTGGTAAGTTTTTGCAATTGACTTCCTACTGCAGCATTATTTCAAGCATAGCTAATTGTAATGTCACTCTGCACATACATGACTCACAGGACACGCTCCGCCATGAATCCCTTTACTACTGTGTAATTTTGTAAATCAAACAAACATGACTATGCAACATACAGTCAGGCACTTAGTCGACATGGACACGTGTTCCAGGCAACCATGTACCCTTCCACTATCACTCCGTTGTGTTAGCATTGGTTCACATCAGAATTTATTGGCAAAACCAAGGGGGCAAGGACAGGAATATGACTTTTGTTGCCTTAATGGTGCAGTGCTGCCATTGTCATGGGTGCTTTTTTGTGCCAACACACTACTCACAACCCTGCCCTTTGCCTTAACTTGGTAAAGGAGGCCCTGTGTCTAACAGACATGTACTTGCAATTGTAAAACAGGAGTCAACCACATAGATCACCCACAGCTTCTCCGACCTTAGTCCCAGTGTGGTCAAGAAGGTCCCGTTCCTTGCTGATAATGTCTGCCCAGCGATGCTTCAGTTGCCAGGCATTGCGCTCGATTTGGAAGATTCTATTGATTTGCAACAGGACCTTTCCCCACCACAACTTCCGTGCCTTAGTCCGGTAGTCCTGAATGACACAGCACCCCGTGGCCACTGAATTGGGTAGGTAATGCATAACCAGCCACAGGAAGCCACCCAATCCCCTTCCCTCACATTACTTCACGATCACCCATGGTACCCTTAGGCAAAAAAATATATAGACCCAAACTACCCCCAACTAACTCAACGTATAAAACTACCCCAGAGACAGAAACCCAACAATACAATTACAGCACAATAGAAATAGCAAATGTACAGCACAAAACAGACGACAGGGACTATAATTGGTTAGAAGACAGCACAAAAGCACCTCTAACACCACTTAATGACACAACTCTCAGAAACACCTCCTCTCACCAACACAGACAAAAAGACTGTGCTTGTAAAAGAAAATGAAAGTGATTTTGCAGTTCCTGGTGTGCAGCATGGCAGATCCATTACCTCACTTCCTGTGATGAGGCATCACGTTTGTGATGATGCATCTTTTTTTTATTCCACGCGCCTGTGCGTTATTTTTTTATGTCACATGACTACACAATATTAGCCAGTTTTACACGTTGCACGGGATGTGTCATTTTTCGCAGATGCAATACCTTCAGAAAACATGCATTGCGGCAATGCGTTGAATTTTTAGATGCAAGGCTCGTAAAATGCTAAAAACGTATGATGTCCAATGGAAAACCTCTTTTACATGTATTCTGTCATGCCTAGGGTTGTGTTACATATGACTATTTCAACATACTCCTCTCTTTCATTTGTTCAAGGTATGTCTTGTAAGTCAACATGTGTGATGATACATTCCTTAATAGGACCAGGCAATACAGAGGCCACATTTCCCATGAGTCATGTTAATGGCAGCTTCATAGGGTGGCATCATGTCACAACAATGGGAGCCATTACAAGCCCCTTGCATACCTTTGAACCTCCATAGCGTCATTCAGTTTGATGCTATGGTGGCACTAAGCACGCCCTCACCAGCACCATATGTACAAAGTGGCGATATGCAAGCATTGTGCCACTTTGTAATCCCTATTGTGACACATACCTGTGCCAGGTATGA
The DNA here is from genome assembly GCF_031143425.1 of Pleurodeles waltl. NCBI lineage: Eukaryota > Metazoa > Chordata > Amphibia > Caudata > Salamandridae > Pleurodeles > Pleurodeles waltl. The sequence goes on from NC_090439.1 coordinate 1,143,867,849, forward strand.
TGTGTGCAACAAGGGCGTTCCACCGCAGGGAGGACCAAAAGCAATTGCACTTGGAAAGTTACAAGACGGCAATGTGCCATTCTAGCATCATTTTTCAAAGGCTGCCAATGGCAGGCATTAGGGTGACGTTAGTTCTATATCCTATGGGCCTTCCTGAGCTTAAATGGCCTGGTGCAACTGTTTTTGGTGCCAGCCCAGCAAAGCAACTCAACTTTGCCCACTTTTTTGGCATAGTTTAGTTAACGGATGCCATAGTGAACTGTATTGTGAATACAGCGCTACCATATTTCCTGCCAGGCATGTATGTGTGAACATCATGCAAAGTGTGGCAAAGTAGCCTAAGATGTATTGTCATGTATGTGGCTAATTTACAAACCCCTGTGCAACATACCAGGGCAAGAATACTCTTGCTGCACCACCTTGCACTACTGGCAAAGGTCAGCAATGTGCTGTATCTACTAGATATAGTGCATTTCTGTCTTCTGTCCCCTCACTGGCACAGAGCCAGCTGCCAAACTCCAACATAGGCACCCATGCACTATGGTGCACAGATGCCTGTGTTGTTGGTGTAATTGATTATGTACGGGAAGCTCCCTACAAAGGACCAATCAGTGATGGAGATTTAGGTGGTCATTCCGACCTAGGCGGGCGGCGGTTGCCGCCCGCCCGTCGGAATCCGCCTGAATACCGCCCCGCGGTCAATTGACCGCGAGGGGTATTCTGACTTTCCCGCTGGGCCGGCGGGCGATCTGATTCAGATCGCCCGCCGGCCCAGCGGGAAAGCGCCTTCCACAAGGAAGCCGGCTCGGAATCGAGCCGGCGGAGTGGAAGGCGTGCGACGGGTGCAGCAGCACCCGTCGCGCTTTTCAGTGTCTGCATCGCAGACACTGAAAAGCCTAGTTGGGCCCTGTTAGGGGGCCCCTGCCGTGCCCATGCCATAGGCATGGGCACGGCAGGGGCCCCCAGAGGCCCCGCGACCCCCCCTACCGCCATCCTGTTCATGGCGGCTTTCCCGGTAGGGGGGGTCAGAATCCCCTCGGTTGCCGCCCGCCTGTCGGAATCCGCCTGAATACTGCCCCGCGGTCAATTGACCGCGAGGGGTATTCTGACTTTCCCGCTGGGCCGGCGGGCGATCTGATTCAGATCGCCCGCCGGCCCAGCGGGAAAGCGCCTTCCACAAGGAAGCCGGCTCGGAATCGAGCCGGCGGAGTGGAAGGCGTGCGACGGGTGCAGCAGCACCCGTCGCGCTTTTCAGTGTCTGCATCGCAGACACTGAAAAGCCTAGTTGGGCCCTGTTAGGGGGCCCCTGCCGTGCCCATGCCATGGGCATGGGCACGGCAGGGGCCCCCAGAGGCCCCGCGACCCCCCCTACCGCCATCCTGTTCATGGCGGCTTTCCCGGTAGGGGGGGTCAGAATCCCCTCGGTTGCCGCCCGCCTGTCGGAATCCGCCTGAATACCGCCCCGCGGTCAATTGACCGCGAGGGGTATTCTGACTTTCCCGCTGGGCCGGCGGGCGATCTGATTCAGATCGCCCGCCGGCCCAGCGGGAAAGCGCCTTCCACAAGGAAGCCGGCTCGGAATCGAGCCGGCGGAGTGGAAGGCGTGCGACGGGTGCAGCAGCACCCGTCGCGCTTTTCAGTGTCTGCATCGCAGACACTGAAAAGCCTAGTTGGGCCCTGTTAGGGGGCCCCTGCCGTGCCCATGCCATGGGCATGGGCACGGCAGGGGCCCCCAGGGGCCCCGCGACCCCCCCCTACCGCCATCCTGTTCATGGCGGCTTTCCCGCCATGAACAGGATGGCGGTAGGGGGGGTCAGAATCCCCTCGGCGGCGCAGCGAGCTGCGCCGCCTTGGAGGATTCTAAGGGTCAGTGGAAAACCGGCGGGAGACCGCCGGTTTTCCCGTTCTGACCGCGGCCAAAGCGCCGCGGTCAGAATGACCAAGGGAGCACCGCCGGCCTGTCGGCGGTGCTCCCGCCCCCGTTGGCCCTGGCGGTAGGGAACCGCCAGGGTCAGAATGAGGGCCTTACTCTTTCTATGTGTGCTGCAGAAGGCATAACACATAGGAAATTAGAAATACTTTGGTAAAATATTTTTCCTGGTTGCACCATGGTAATACAGTGTTTTTTTTTGGTGCTGCATTAGAATACCATTTTTCTATAAATGTTGGGCAGCGCCAAAAGGTAATGGGTGTTGTGGTGGCATGCCCACATCAACACCCATTGGACACATCTTTCATATTTCGTAATATAAGAAAGAGGTGCATCGGTTCCGATCCCCCTTGCCCCTCCTAACGACACCATGGTTGCAAGGTATTTACAATACAGTGCTCCATGGTGGTCATTACCATAACAGTCAGATTTTTTTATGCTGTTATGGATTGTTGCTTGACTACAGTCAAAAATGTTTATGCTAGTGCAGCAAAGGTCAGGGAGGCCCACATATTATAATGGGGGCATCAATTTGATGCCTGCACTGAGCAGGCATAAAAAAATGACAGAAAAAATTGCTAAGTGAAGTCTTGTAAATTTCACTATACCATTTTTTTTGGCATGCCTTCGTGGGAACGCTCCCCTTGCGTTCACTATGCCTGACGCAGCCATGATGCGGCGCAAGGGTTGCATCATAGAAATTACACTAAGGCAGCGCTAAGACAGCACATGGGACATGTAAATATCCCCCTAAGTGATGTGTGTGAAAGTGACGCATCTACAAGACAGTGGCTTGAAACCACCTTGTAAATACGGAGGTGGCATTGCGCCACTGAAGCATCAGTAAAAGTGATTCTCTAGTGGTGCTAGGGTCTTGCCAATAGGGCCGTATGTGAGGGTGATGTGCATTGGATGTGTGGAGTGATGCATGTTGCATATGTGTTGATCAGCAGTCATCCATCATTCACTATCCATGTCTGCAGAGTATGGTGTGTGCATTGTTTGGCCCATATGTCTTATTTGTTGTATGCATTATGTTGCACCTGCTAGATTACCCATGAACAGGCCATTTTCATATTGTCTGTTAGAAATGGGGTTTCTGGTTGGGTCGGGTATGCACCTAAGCCTGGCAGAACCCACCCACTATAGTCAGGGAAAGGGACTTTGGCACGAGCGGTCAGGCCAATCCCAGAGGCAATGTGAAAAGTGAGTGCACAACACACACAACACATGTAACACAATAAATACACCACAAAGGAAACACAACACCAAGTTAAATAAAAATAAACTGTATTGTACAAAACATCATTAGACCAATCACAACATGCCCGTAATACCCTGCTACACAAGCAGTTGTCAGAACATCACACAGTTAATAGTACTCTGCAAAAGCCAGCATTAGTCACATAAAACACATAGGTTACTGGTTATTCTGCAACACAAGCAGTAGTCAGGCTGTCATCATTGCTATGGTCAACTAAATGCCAAAACAACATCATGAATGCCGAGAAACACTTGTGGCATTATCATGCTGCATCATCATGGCTTTACCCAAAAGGAACCATCCCCCATAAAGGTATATGTCAGGCCCAAAGCAAATGCACATAGCATAAAAACATTATCACCGTGGGGGACACAAGTCAGCACAAAAAGTACACCCTCAGCGGCACAGGGGCAGCCGGGTGCAGAGCACAAACAGGCGTCGGGTTCGCAATAGGTTTCAATGGGAGACCCAGGGGTCTCTTCAGCGATGCAGGCAAGGGGGGGCTCCTCAGGGTAGCCACCACCTGGGCTAGGGAGAGGGCCACCTGGGGGTCACTCCTGCACTGGAGGTCAGATCCTTCAGGTCCTGGGGGCTGCGGGTGCAGTGTCTTTACCAGGCGTCGGGTTCTTTGAAGCAGGCAGTCGCGGCCAGGGGAAGCCTCTGGATTCCCTCTGCAGGCGTTGCTGTGGGGACTCAGGGGGGTCAACTCTGGCTACTTACGGAGTTGCAGTCGTCGGGGAGTCCTCCCTGTAGTGTTGGTTCTCCGCAGGTCGAGCCGGGGGCGTTGGGTGCAGAGTGGAAAGTCTCACGCTTCCGGTGGGAAACGTGTGGTCTTTGAAAGTTGCTTCTTTGTTGCAAAGTTGCAGTGTCTTTGGAACAGGGCCGCTGTCCTCGGGAGTTCTTGGTCCTTTTAGATGCAGGGTAGTCCTCTGAGGCTTCAGAGGTCACTGGACCCTGGGGGATGCGTCGCTGTTGCAGTTTTTCTTGAAGTGGGGAGACAGACCGGTAGGGCTGGGGCCAAAGCAGTTGGTGTCTCTGTCTTCTCTGCAGGGCTTCAGGTCAGCAGTCCTTCTTCGTCTTCAGGTTGCAGGAATCTATCTTCCTAGGTTCTGGGGGCCCCTAAATACTCAATTTATGGGCGTGTTTAGGTCTGGGGGGTTAGTAGCCAATGGCTACTAGCCCTGAGGGTGGCTACACCCTCTTTGTACCACCTCCCTGAGGGGAGGGGGGCACATCCCTAATCCTATTGGGGGAATCCTCCATCTGCAAGATGGAGGATTTCTAAAAGTCAGTCATCTCAGCTCAGGACACCTTAGGGGTTGTCCTGACTGACCAGTGACTCCTCCTTGTTTTTCTCATTATCTCCTCCGGCCTTGCCGCCAAAAGTGGGGCCGTGGCCAGAGGGGGCGGGCATCTTCACTAGCTGGAATGCCCTGTGGCACTGTAACAAAGGGGGTGAGCCTTTGAGGCTCACCGCCAGGTGTTCCAGTTCCTGCAGGGGGAGGTGAGAAGCACCTCCACCCAGTACAGGCTTTGTTCCTGGCCACAGAGTGACAAAGGCACTCTCCCCATGTGGCCAGCAACATGTCTGGTGTGTGGCAGGCTGGCAAAACTAGTCAGCCCACGCTGGAAGTCGGGTATGTTTTCAGGGGGCATCTCTAAGATGCCCTCTGGGGTGTATTTCACAATAAAATATACACTGGCATCAATGTGCATTTATTGTGCTGAGAAGTTTGATGCCATTATGGTGCTGTGGAGTTCGTGTATGACAGACTCCCAGACCATATACTCTTATGGCTACCCTGCACTTACAATGTCTAAGGTTTTGCTTAGACACTGTAGGGGCATAGTGCTCATGCACTTCTGCCCTCACCTATGGTATAGTGCACCATGCCTTAGGGCTGTAAGGCCTGCTAGAGGGGTGACTTATCTATGCCATGGGCAGTGTGAGGTTGGCATGGCACCCTGAGGGGAGTGCCATGTCGACTTAGTCATTTTCTCCCCACCAGCACACACAAGCTGGCAAGAAGTGTGTCTGTGCTGAGTGAGGGGTCCCCAGGGTGACATAAGACATGCTGCAGCCCTTAGAGACCTTCCCTTGGATCAGGGCCCTTGGTACCAGGGATACCAGTTACAAGGGACTTACCTGGATGCCAGGGTGTGCCAATTGTGGAGACAAAGGTACAGGTTAGGGAAAGAACACTGGTGCTGGGGCCTGGTTAGCAGGCCTCAGCACACTTTCGAATCATAACTTGCAAGAGGGCACGAAAAAGACCTGCATCAAAGACAATAGGAATCTACACTGACAAAAGGCGTGATAAGTTGGACCAGTTTGCAACTCCTAGTACTTCTCGACTGCAGCTTATCCCGGACCAAAGAATGCTTCCCCCAGCAAGAGGGAACCCTATGTGACCAAAGGCAACATAAGACTGCCTTGGATGAGTGACACTAGTCCCCTCCCCCCACAGGTAAAAAAACATACTTACCGGATTTGCAGAAGAGATGGCCATTAGGTCCTCTGAGGGATCCCCCAAGGACAGGTGGTCCAGTGTATTATGGAACGTGTAGTCCAGCTTCCTGCCAAGTTACAACCAGCTACCATTTTCCACTGGACCTCCTGAAGGAAAGATAGCTTTAATTCCCCCTTCCCACTGCCACAGCTTGTTGTTGGACTATAAAGTCATCACCATCAGAATGTCACAAGTATCTCTTTTCAGCACCCGCAGCTCCCGCATTCAGCATCAAGAATGGATAGAGGCTGCTCCGGCTTCCCAGAAGGAGAAAGAGGCGAGCACTACTAAGGGTAAAATGAAAGAGTTCTCTAAAGATCATAAAACATCTACTCAGGAGGGTGGGCCTGATTCTCTTGCCAGTCCAAAGGAAACAGGTATCAAGGTAAGAACTCCGATCCCAAGAAGGCTGGGGTATGCTATGACTGTCAGCACTCAGGACATAAGAAAGGGGATGCAGCATGCCCAAAAAAGTCCCCCAGAGGTGGACAATCTAAGGGATTGTCCAGCATAGGAATGGGGTGGGAGTGTACTCTGGAGAAGCCAGAGGTTACACTGAGACTATTTCAGTTTCTCTGGGTGGGGATTAATATGGAAGCCCTGGCAATCTTAACTCCAAGTTTGGAGAAGTATAGACAAAGACCTAAAATCAGTAGGGTTGAGGTAGAGGCTCTGTTGGAATGCAGGTGCCAGTGCCACTCTGGCAGCTGCAAGACTGGTTTCCCCACACCAAATATACCTTGTGTAGGTCACAGGGTGACCCGTGCTGACAATGGGACTAAGCCCCATCCAAATCCCTATGGTCAGCTTAGAGTGGGGAGGAGTTACTGACCCAAGGAAGATGATTGTGTCTCCTGCCATCCCAGTAGACTGTCTGTAGGGAAATGGCCTCAAAACATTCGCATGGGCAGAAGTAGAAAGGAAGGCTCATGCAGAAATTTGGGATATCCCTGAGTCTGTGTGTGTGTGTGAGTGTGTGTGTGTGTGTGACAACCAGAATGACAGACTGCATGTCAGAGAAGTCAAGAAGACTTGGAGTCTGAAACAATGGCCCAAACATCCAAGTGCAAGTGAAATGGCAGGAAGACAGTTGAGGCAGCTTCACAGAGGTCACAGGAACAGGGGGAGAAGTTTCCTGAGGGGATGCCCTAAAGACTGAGGAGGGACCTGCAGTTGACATGGTTGTTAGAAATGGAGTCTTTGGTTGGCAGTCAGGTTACCCACTGTCCAAGCAAGGACCCTCACTCTAGTCAGGATAAGTCACACACAATCCTGTGCCCACCCTCTGGTAGCTTGACACTGAGCAGTTAGTCTTAACTTAGAAGGCAATGTGTAAAGTATTTGTGCAATAAATCATACAATACCACAATATAATACCACAAAAATACACCACACTTTGTCTTCGGATCCGACACATTGCCATCACTGCATGAGATGAATTGACGCATCACCTGGACTGTAGGCTTGACATCGATGTATCATTCGTCTGCACCCATAATGTTGCTGGTGTGATCAGGATCAAGGCACTCTCTTCACGGGGCCTCCTTGGCTCTTGTCCCTTGCGTGCGCTCCATTGTGGACGGGCCAAACAGTTGACTTTGCCCTGGTCCAGAGCGACCAGATAACCCCTATTGGCGCTTATTTCTTCTAAGTGCTAGAACTGTTTTTTTTTTTTTTAAATGCAGAACTTGACTAATACTTGTTGGATTTTTATAGTTTTGGTCTTGATTTTTTAATACAATTATTGTCTATGTTTCTAACTGTGTGTGTGTGTGTGTTTACACATTCCCTCTTTATATGAGTCTGAGTGCTCTGTACCAAACCACCACAGGGTGAGCACAGGTTTTTTAGTGTGTATCAGACTTACCCTGGCTAGGATTGTGGTCCCTACTTGGACAAGGGTGCATACCTCTGCCAACCAGAAACCCAATTTCTAACAGATTCCTTTAACTAGCTCCAACCCACCCTTTGGGGTAATTTTCCCCCACCATATCAGGCAAAACCTGAGTGTACACCAATATAAATATATGTTGGATGCTGTTGACTGATGTACCAGATTCATATGGGTTTGGCCACAAAAGATTTCCACTGCTTGAGTGGGCATAAAAGACTTGAAGTGCCTTGTAGCCATGGAAGCATTCATATTATTTATTCAGACATTAGCCCTGCATTAATTGCATAGGCGTTCATGGATTCTATGTCTGCTCTGGGATCATGACTGCTATATTTGCACCCATTTCCGCCCAGAAACAGAATCATAGAATGTGCCAAAGGAGCGCTTAAATAAGACTTGGTTGTTAGGCTACTGTATGCAGGAGTAAATGTGCTACATAATCTGTATGGGGGCCAATCTACTTTAAGGATTATTAGATGGTTTAACACCAAACAGGGTATTATTGTGGAGTACCTTTGTGTCTCCCTGATCTTGAGGTCCCTGGAAATGTGACAGAATCAAAACCTCTTGCTATATCAATGCATTTGAATTTGTTTCAGAATATTCAAGATGTCATAAACTTTCTAAAATGAAACTCTGTGAGCCTGCCACCGGTTCTTAAAGCTGCTGATGAGTAGCTCCCGAAAGTGGGAGATTTAGTACAAGAAAACAAAATCCTGAAAAACAAGTATTCAGGCCATCATACAGACCCTCTGTTTCAGTTTTTGGTAGAAGGCAGTACAACTGTAATTGTACCACTGTCAAAACCAGGAAGATGTCAAAGATCACATAAGAAAAGCACTACGTGGTCAGTTCAGCTCACCAGACACCTCTGACACCAAGGTGCCTTCAGAATAGAACAATACATCCTCCTCTCCATACTTAATAAAAAATATCCAAACCATGCTGAAATCCAGAACCCCATTCCAGGTACTTTGGAGCCTGCTAATTCTCCAGCCTTATATCTAGTACTACTTTCCACACCAGAGCCAGATTCTATGATTTTAACAATCCCTAAAGTTGAAACACCTGCTGTGGTTTATTATGCATCAACCACTGAACCAACTGAACTGACTGAGCCAACATCAATTGAAAAGGTGTCCTTCCACGACTTTGTGCTATAAAAGAATGCTTCTGATGCAGATTTTGAAATAAGAGCATCAAAAACAAGGTGATGGATGGAGTGCTTGAATGAATCCCAGCCACTGGCAATCGCTCGGGTCGCATCCTTGTTCATTGTTTTTCAACCACTATGCACATCAGTATGGACCCAGCCATGTGCATCTCAGTCTTGGCCTTGCACCAATGGGAACAGTCCAGACAGAACTGGTCATCATTTAATTTTCACTGTTTTAGCCCTTGCTTGCATTGTAACGTGCAAAATATCACCATAGCCTCCAAAGAAATCTAGCTCATTCATTTACCAGAAGCAGTGTGACCTAAAACTCACTTACCAGGTAGTTTAGGGATTGTGGAATACATTTAACAGTTCACCCTCTTTTGCTTTGAGATCTTTGTGAGAACCCCAGGCAAACAGCTACAGTTGGTGGCTGCATATGTTTGTGTCTTAATGAGCCATGTGTACAGCAGCAGGTAATATTTTGCAGACACTCAAGTGAAGATGCAGAGTATGCAGAGGTACTGGAGTTGCCCTCACAGATTGTGGAGTGTAGGTCCAATCCTGCCAGGACTTGATTAACCATAAGGCAAAATAAGAACATGCTTAGGGCATGAAGGTTAGAGGGCACAGAAAACTTTCCATTGTCAGATTTATCATACCCATGTGTGCAAAACTGCAAATTGTGCTCCTGAACTTATACATAAAGTGGAAGTACACAAAAATAAGCATTATTTTCCATCTTACTGTAAGTTTTATTATTGTTTATATTTTGAATTAGATATACATGGGCGCACCAAACTCTTTTAAGCGCTTAGGGGCATATTTATACCCCATTTGCACCGAATTTGCAGTATTTTTATGACACAAGTTCAGCGCAAAATTAACTCCATATTTATATTTTGATGTTAGACCCGTCTAATGTAAAAATATTGGAGTTTGTACGATTTTTTAGATGTGTGACCCTACCGTGCTTCAATGAGATGCAAGATAGGGGTTCCCATCTAAAAAAAAGGGTGCTAACCTCATAGCCCTTTATTTATTCCCCCATGCTAAAATGATACAAGGGTGGGAGGAGGGGATAAATAATTGTGCAAAGCTTGCTTTGCACCATTGTTTAACGCCTGGGTCGGACCAGGCATTAAGGGACCTGTGGACCCATTTCTATGGTTAAACACCATGGAATGAGTCCAAAAGTGCCCTCCTCAAGCCCCAGGAACACCCCCACCCACACCAGAAGTACACCGGAGGGTGGGGGACCCCATCCCAGGTAAGAAGGGTAAGTATAGGTAAGTATTTTTTTTTTATTAAAGTGCCATCGTGGCCCAACTTGAGGACCCCTGCAAGGCACAGGGTGCAATGACCATGCCCAGGGGACACTGGTCCCCTGTGCTGGCCATTGGGGTGGTAGGCATGACTCCTGTCTTTTATGAGACAGGAGTAATGTGGTATGGATGGTTTTGCATCAGAAAATGACGCTAGGCTGGTTAGAGGCATTTTTTGGTGCAAACACCCTTTCTCCCATACCGTCACCCCCACCTGGCTAACGTCATTTTATTTTTTACGCTAGCCCACCGTTAGCACCAGCTTGCAGCATTCCATAAATTTGGCGTCTAGCTGGCGCTCTGGAATGACACAATCTGGCGCTATACTTTTTGACACAAAACTGCGTTTGCGCAGTTTTGCATCAAAAAGTATAAATATAGGCCAAAGTCTGTGGGCGTGTAGATCCGTCTTCCACTACTTGACACTGTAGTTTCTCTGCCACATTTCCTGCTAGACTGTACCAACTATTTGACTTTCAAGTCCAGCTCTCTCAGGCTCAGTCCATGAGCCAGCAAGATATTTTTCTCTTCAAAGTCTCATTCAACTGGTTGTTCAGCCTGTGGATCAAATGCCCATGTGAAACCATTACTATCGCCGCTTGGAGTTGCTCGTTGACGTCTGGTGGTGAGGCTATCTTCCAGCATCTCAGTATACAGACGTTCCCTATTATGCAACAACGGAGAGGCAACATCTCATAATAAGTAAAAAATGAAGGCTCCAGATGTTGTGAAAATTAATTTATTTATTATTCTTTCAATTTTCTTCATAGAATACAGCCAAGCAGCCAATGCTTTTCAATGATATACCATAAGCTTCCTCAGGGCTGCTGTTCACAAAATTGCAAATCAGTAAAATCACGCAAATAATTACACATAAAAACTAGAATAGGAAACACCTATTGTAGCAATCAAAATGACAAACCATTAAAATCACAAATAATTACAAATAAAAACTAGAGTAGGCCACACCTACTACAGCAGTTGCTTAGTGGATGTGAGAGTCGGATTAGCTTTCTGATGGTGCAGAAAGCATATTAATATATGTCTGGAGTACTCTGTGGTAGTCTGCGTGCCCTTTGAAACTCAACAGCACTGGAAAAGTCAATCCCAAAGAGCATAGTTAGAATGTGCACCAAAATGATAAGCATGACATCACCTTCTTCAGTCTCTAGCAGGCATAAAGGTGGATATTAATCCTTCGACTATCTTCTAGTTCCATAACTTTTCTCTGTAAATTCCCTAATTCTTATCCTGATTCCAGAGGTTCCAACACCTTCTTCTCTAAATATGTTGTTCTCTTGCCAAAATGGTTCTTATACATTTCTATATGCATTGTTTGCACCTCTCAGATGGTCTCTGTCAAAGCCTTTTCCATGCATGTTATTGAAGATTTCCTCTAAGTCCTCCATGGAGGTGTCTAGAGGTATGGTTGACATACCTTGTTGCAAGGTCACAGATTGTGCTTTTTCTCCCTTTCATGGTAGTCACAACCCCTGTGAAAAAGAACTGCCTCAAAGCCTCATGTCCAGACATTTCTTACTCAGAGAGAAACCATGTAATCTGCAAGTTTGGAATGTTCGTAAGATAATGGCAGCAGTATTCGCGCAGTTCAAGACTAACAGTGTGGCTGATCCTTCACTGAAGGGCTGTTGAAGAGGATGCTGTACTGTAACTAGACCCATATTAGCCAGAGAGTACGGGGGGAATGGTACATGAAACAACATCTAAACTCCAGTCCAACAAGATCACTCAATGCTCTACTTCAGAAAAGGGTAACATCTTGACCTTGTTAAACATCCTAATTACCTAATGTCTTTGGAAGGAACTCCTTACTTTTTTACCCTCATTCTCTCTTGTGTTCCTCTCTCATTGACCCCTTCATGTAGAGGTGTTTGTTGTTTTGTAGCTAGGTGCACACTCGCTAAGCACCATATATGCGAGCATGCAATGAATATGAGATGATGGTTTCTCATCAACTAGATAAGCTTCCTTATTGCCATGCTAAATGAATGGGCTTCTAACTCCTACGTCATGTGGAGGACCCAATAAAATATATAATGCTTGAGAACGAAAATTTCATATAGGCCCTGTTGAGACAGGAATGTTGCATATTGCTCAGACAGTGGACTATTGCCCTTAAATCAGTTTAGTAATTAGAGGCCTACTGGCTCACTCATGTAAAGTTACACTTCTATGCGCTACCCCAGATCCTAGCAATAACATCCCAAATTTATAGTTTACGTTTGATTATGCGGCTTGAGTGGTACATGCATTGATTGTATAATTGTACTACTGAATATCAACACCAACTATATTGTTCCATAGTAATATTGACAACAGAATATTGAGGGACACAATATCAAAAGGTAAGTGCATATATTAAAGTATAGATTCCTAACTCCACATCTACGTATATTGAAGATATATGTACCGTGTAGGTACATATATGTGGGGTTAAGTATCGCAAATCTAGACTTACTTCCCTGGTGATATTTTATTTCTGATATTCTGTCCTCAATGTTCTCTGTTATCGGTTTTGTTGATTCAGTACTCAGGGGGCATACCATGTATATGACTGGATCAGTGTATGGATCCATTTTGGCATCTACTGATCTTATGCCCAAGATGGAGGTGAGGAGACAGTAGGGGTGTACTGTTGAAATTCCTGAAGCTGCAAAAAGTGTGGATAGTGGAAACAATTCTTTGAAATTCAATTAGGCCTTTTCCTGAGAGGATCTCCTAGTTAGTCTTCCTGTAGCACAGTCATTTGATTTGTCTCAGTGTCTCAGTGACTGATAGACAGGCACATAAATAACATTTTGTGTTTATATTGCCAGTGCCCCAGGCTGGGGACTTCCCTGTTGTGGAGCGCATCACTCATCACAAAGGTGGTGTCTGGAGAGCATCCTGGAAAAACACTTGAAAAGAGAACCAGCTCAAATAGTTCCTGTCTGCTTTGATTACATACAAGTGGGGCTCTATGACAGACTTGTTTCAGTTTTGAATTTTCTATGACCAATAAAGGGAGTGATCTGCACAGCACTCAAAGGACTGCTCTGCAACCAGACCTGATGTCTTCCTGATAGCCAGCTTCTCAGCGGTGAGGGGACAGAACCTGAGTCTCTCCTTTGCTGTAAGAAGCTGTTCTCCTGACCTGAAGCACCTAGAAGCCAGCCTGTCCTGCTGAAAGAGGAAAGGAGCCTGCCAACCCTGCAGGAGAAGACACTGTCCAAGAACATAGAGGTGTAGTGAGACCTCTGAGCAGGTGGGGCTTGCCACAGGGAGATAATGGAAGACAGCAATCTGCAAGCCCCAGGTGTTGGTGGGTTGTGGACTCTCTGACTAAGGGAAGAAGATCATAGTGGCTTGATTTGCACTGCTGTAACCAATAAGGTGATCTTGGCCTGACCTGTTCTGCTGAGATACATAAAGAAGATGATGGGATCTGTGAGAAGCCTTCTTGTCTTGAAGTTAGTCTGTGCAGGGCTCTAAAATGATTGGTCTGTGTGAAGCAATTGCAACCTTAGAATACTTGTATATAGATTGCTAATTCCACAATTGCAAGCGCCCTCCCCCAGCCGCCAGCCAGTTCCAACCCCAACAACCTCCTGGACGCCCAGGAGGAGTCTTGCTGAAGTTGCAGTTCATGCTACCTGCCAGAAGCGGAAGACCGCTGCATGTCGATGAAGCCAGGCACCCGTCAGAATGCCAGAGGTATCACCCACCAGCCTCACCTGGTGCCAGCATATTTTGTAATTTGTGAGAAATTGAGCAAACTGTTATATTCAAAAGAAGGCAATATACACCTTAAACTAAATCACTCTATCATGTTTATTCCTGAGACGGAATGGTATGAACTTGGAGAGAGAAAGTAGGAAGTAGGGGCATAGACAACAGCACCTGGGACACTAACTAGCCTCTTGCCAGCAGTGTAGATGGGTCATTTAGTTCTAGTGTACATTAGAGTACTTTTCCTGTTGACATTAAAGCACTGGGTTGGATAATCAGTTATTGTGCTGCTGCGTGATTGTTGGGACTTTAGAATTAGCATTCCTACTCTACCTCACTGAAAACCCTGACTACTTCCCATCGCTTTCACTGAGAGTCAAGTGCTGAAGGGATTGTATATTGTTCCGTTTCGAGAGCCATAGTAATGGCACCTGCTTGCCCTCCACCACCGAATAGGGTCTGACAGGCTCCGGGTGTGAGTGGCAGAATTGAATCTCACACAGATAACTTGGGTGGAATTACACCATGTTCAGTTATAGGGCTCGAACTGGGAATTACTAGGTCCCCAAACTCCAGACACATTTATTTTGCTTCACCCAACGTACTATCACTGCTGCAGTGGCTGAGATTCAGAATAGCCAGAACTTGGTGTGAGGATACTGGACGGAATTAAAGATTCTGCCTTCCTCTGTAGCATCACCAAAGTCAGGCCAGCCAATCTGGAGACAGATTTATTTAAGTAGGAGAATCAAAACATCTAGCCTTCTATGTCAGCTCCGCTTCCCTCCGCCTTCACGTTCCCCCCAGTTTGAAAGAAAACACATTCAAATATTTACACTCTAACATTCTTGAGAACTATGGCAAATACCTTCCCCTTTCACAACAAAGAAATGCAGTTAGATTGTACAAATAAATATACAGAAATACAGACAATTCCAATACTTCATAAACAATTGTAATAATAGAAAATAAACATATCAATGTAACACAACTTACTTTTTAAATAACTCATAACCCAATATAAAAATGGTGGTACTTAACAAAGTTTTAACTTCTAGGGTACACCCCTAACTATTTTGGAGCTTTCCCACTCTTTGAACTCCTTCTCAATTCCAATCTACTTTTGTTATCATGTGGCCTCAAATGATTGTTTTCTTCTTCTCCCACAACCAATATACCTATGTTGGTGAATACTCAATTAGGCCATTATACATGTCTCAGTGACATACATTGGCAGGCCAGGCTGACATGTACACATATGTGCTGGAACCTGACATACATGTCACTACTACATTGGTAAGTTTTTGCAATTGACTTCCTACTGCAGCATTATTTCAAGCATAGCTAATTGTAATGTCACTCTGCACATACATGACTCACAGGACACGCTCCGCCATGAATCCCTTTACTACTGTGTAATTTTGTAAATCAAACAAACATGACTATGCAACATACAGTCAGGCACTTAGTGGACATGGACACGTGTTCCAGGCAACCATGTACCCTTCCACTATGACTCAGTTGTGTTAGCATTGATTCACATCAGAATTTAGTGGCAAAACCAAGGGGACAAGGGCAGGAATATGACTTTTGTTGCCTTAATGGTTCAGTGCTGCCATTGTCATGGGTGTTTTTTTGCGCCAACACACTACTCACAACCCTGCCCTTTGCCTTAACTTGGTAAAGGAGGCCCTGTGTCTAACAGACATGTACTTGCAATTGTAAAACAGGAGTCAACCACATAGATTGTGTACTTACCCACAGCTTCTCCGACCTTAGTCCCAGTGTGGTCAAGAAGGTCCTGTTCCTCGCTGATAATGTCTGCCCAGCGATGCTTCAGTTGCCAGGCAATGCGCTCGATTTTGAAGATTCTATTGATTTGCAACAGGACCTTTCCCCACCACAACTTCCGTGCCTTAGTCCGGTAGTCCAGTATGACACAGCACCCCGTGGCCACTGTATTGGGTAGGTAATGCATAACCCGCCACAGGAAGCCACCCAATCCCCTTCCCTCACATCACTTCACGATCACCCATGGTACCCTTAGGCAAAAAAATATATAGACCTAAACTACCGCCAACTAACTCAATGTATAAAACTACCCCAGAGACAGACACCCAACAATACAATTACAGCACAATAGAAATAGCAAATGTACAGCACAAAACAGACGACAGGGACTATAATTGGTTAGAAGACAGCACAAAAGCACCTCTAACACCACTTAATGACACAACTCTCAGAAACACCTCCTCTCACCAACACAGACAAAAAGACTGTGCCTGTAAAAGAAAGTGAAAGTGATTTTGCAGTTCCTGGTGTGCAGCATGGCAGATCCATTACCTCACTTCCTGTGATGATTTTTTTATGTAACATGACTACACAATATTAGCCAGTTTTGCACGTTGCACGGGATGTGTCATTTTTCGCAGATGCAATACCTTCAGAAAACACGCATTGTGGCAATGCGTTGAATTTTTAGATGCAAGGCTTGTAAAATGCTAAAAATGTCTGGTGTCCAATGGAAAATCTCTTTTACATGTATTCTGTCATGCCTAGGGTTTTGTTACATATGACTATTTCAACATACTCCTCTCTTTCATTTGTTCAAGGTATGTCTTGTAAGTCAACATGTGTGATGATACATTCCTTAATAGGACCAGACAATACAGAGGCCACATTTCCCATGAGTCATGTTAATGGCAGCTTCAAGGGTGGCATCATGTCACAACAATGGGAGCCATTACAAGCCCCTTGCATACCTTTGAACCTCCATAGCGTCATTCAGTTTGATGCTGTGGTGGCACTAAACAAGCCCTTACCAGCACCATATGTACAAAGTGGCGCTATGCAAGCATTGTGCCACTTTGCAATCCCTATTGTGACACATACCTGCGCCAGGTATGATGTGTGCAATGTGGGCGTTCCACCGCAGGGAGGACCAAAAGCAATTGCACTTGGAAAGTTACAATATGGCAATGTGCCATTCTAGCATCATTTTTCAAAGGCTGCCAATGGCAGGCATTAGGGTGACGTTATTTCTATATTCTATGGGCCTTCCTGAGCTTTAATGGCCTAGTGCAACTGTTTTTGGTGCCAGCCCAGCAAATCAACTCAACTTCGCCCACTTTTTTTTATTTTTTTTATTTTTTTTTCGTCCTCATAATTATCACCCATGCTTTGGTAGAGGAAAAATGGTACCGGACGGGGGAAACGTAACCCTTGGGTCGTCCCGTTTGGTCTACGTTTTATTATTCTCCCAATCGTATGCCATCAACCAGGATATACTATTTTCTATGAAACCTAGTCATAACCAAAGCATCGCCCAGTATTGGGTAAGGGGAGTACTAATCATTGGACTTAAGTTGCACGAGGAGGAGACCAGACAGCAAAACAGTAATATACTATTGGTAGACATTTTCCCAGTTCATCCAGAAGTTATCCCTTCTAGAAAGGGGACCTCGTTGTTCCATTATGCACATTCGATTTACAGATATTTGCCAATCCTTAGAACGGGGGGGAAAGGGGTCAACCCATTTACGACAAATTTCTCGTCTAGCCAAAAGTATTAATACAAACAACAGGTGCTCCTGATGTGCTGACAATTTTTGATAATTCATACCCTGTTCACTGACCCCAAACACCACCATAGAAAGATCCAATTTTACGTTCACATTAAATATTATCTTTAAAGTGTTTCCTATCTCCTCCCAATATTCCCACAACTTTGAACATTGCCAAAACATGTGTATATCGTTTGCCTTATCGTCACCACACCTCGGACAGTTTTTCTGAGTTTTCCCGATAGCTGTTAATCTGGCCGGCGTCCAGTAAACCCTATGAAGTGTGAACAAATGGTTTTTCTTCAACTCTGCCGGGCTGGTCGTGAACCACAATTCTGAGCAGGACCTATTCCATAAAGATTTCACATCTAGAGTTGGAAAGATCCCCCCCCCACTTCGACAAGGGAAGGGATGTCCCATCCCTTGTTGCTTCCAACAGAGCATGGTACCACAGAGCAACTTCCTTATTAATGATTTTCTGGTTTAATTTCCCTTCCCATATATTCCTTCCTATTTCTCCTATTTGTTGCGATTTAACCCAACTAGCTATCTGAAGATACTTGAATTTGGAGACTGTGCCTCCAGTCCCTTCATAAAGTGTCGACCAGCTTAACAGTTCTGGTCCTTCCATTATCTGGCCCCATCTTACAATCCCACTCACTCTCAAAGGAATTGATAATTTATCAGTGAGGCATTCAGGAGTGCCAGGTGAATCCCAAATGGGGGAAGAGCTGCAAAAATAGGGTATCTCTAGCACCTTCCGAAAGTGCATCCAAATGTTGCATGCATGTCTGAGTGTCTTCAAGCGTACCTTCTTGAAGTACTTAGGATGGCCGAATTTATATAGAAAATGATCTGCTTTTTCCTCGAGGTGTGCCGTTAAGGCTTTCCACGCCGGATCATATTCTGACTTCTTATTCAATAGGTTTCTAATGTTTTTTAATTGAAATGCCAGATAATACTTGAAGAAATCTGGAGACGCAATGCCCCCCCACTCTTTTTTTTTACTCATCTTTTTCCACGAGATCCTTACTCCTTTAGAGGCCCATACAAACGAGGATAAATCCCCCTGTAGTTTTTTAAACCAGCAGTTCTTAAACTCTAGTGGAATAGTGTTGAATAAAAAGGTGAATTTTGGGAGAATACACATCTTCAAAATGTTGGATCTTCCAATTATGGAAAGAGGGAGAGCGGCCCACGTCTTTAGCAATTTTTTGGTTTCTCTGTATGTTATGTTAAAATTTAGTTTAGGTACCTCATTTAGATCATTTGTTAATCGTATACCCAAATATCTGATCTCTTGTTTGACTAAAGGAGAAGCATAAGTCAAATTCCAACACATTATTTCTGTCTTTTCTGTGTTTACGCTGTAACCAGAAAGTTTACCAAATTGCTCCATCAAAGTATTGAACGCTAGTAGGGTAGAACTAACATCCTTGGTGTATAGCATAAGATCATGGCAGGCATTAGGGTGACGTTAGTTCTATATCCTATGGGCCTTCCTGAGCTTAAATGGCCTGGTGCAACTGTTTTTGGTGCCAGCCCAGCAAAGCAACTCAACTTTGCCCACTTTTTTGGCATACTTTAGTTAACGGATGCCATAGTGAACTGTATTGTGAATACAGCGCTACCATATTTCCTGCCAGGCATGTATGTGTGGACATCATGCAAAGTGTGGCATAGTAGCTTAAGATGTATTGTCATGTATGTGGCTAATTTACAAACCCCTGTACAACATACCAGGGCAAGAATACTCTTGCTGCACCACCTTGCACTACCGGGAAAGGTCAGCAATGTGCTGTATCTACTAAACATAGTGCATTTCTGTCCTCAGTACCCTCACTGGCACAGAGCCAGCTGCCAAACTCCAACATAGGCACCCATGCACTATGGTGCACAGATGCCTGTGTTGTTGGTGTAATTGATTATGTACAGGAAGCTCCCTACAAAGGACCAATCAGTGATGGAGATTTACTCTTTCTATGTGTGCTGCAGAATGCATAACACATAGGAAATTAGAAATACTTTGGTAAAATATTTTTCCTGGTTTCACCATGGTAATGCAGTGGTTTTTTTTTGGTGCTGCATTAGAATACAATTTTTCTATAAATGTTGGGCAACGCCAAAAGGTAATGGGTGTTGTGGTGGCATGCCCACATCAACACCCATTGGACACATCTTTCATATTCCGTAATATAAGAAAGTGGTGCATCGGTTCCGATCCCCCTTGCCCCTCCTAACGACACCATGGTTGCACGGTATTTACAATACAGTGCTCCATGGTGGTCATTACCACAACAGTCAGATTTTTTTATGCTGTTATGGATTGTTGCTTGACTACAGTCAAAAATGTTTATGCTAGTGCAGCAAAGGTCAGGGAGGCCCCCATATTATAATGGGGGCATCAATTTTACGCCTGCCCTGAGCAGGCATTAAAAAATGACAGAAATAATTGCTAAGTGAAGTCTTGTAAATTTCACTATACCATTTTTTTTGCCATGCCTTCGTGGGAACACTCCCCTTGCATACACTATGCGGGACGCAGCCATGATGTGGCGCAAGGGTTGCATCATAGAAATTACACTAAGGCATCGCTAAGAGAGCACATGGGACATGTAAATATCCCCCTAAGTGATGTGTGTGAAAGTGACACATCTACAAGACAGTGGCTTGAAACCACCTTGTAAATGCGGAGGTGGCATTGCGCCACTGGAGCATCAGTAAAAGTGATTCTCTAGTTGTGCTAGGGTCTTGCCAATAGGCCCGTATGTGAGGGTGATGTGCATTGGATGTGTGGAGTGATGCATGTTGCATATGTATTGATCAGCAGTCATCCATCATTCTCTGTCCATGTCTGTAGAGTATGGTGTGTGCATTGTTTGGCCCATATGTCTTATTTGTTGTATGCCTTATGTTGCACCTGCTAGATTACCCATGAACAGGCCATTTTCATATTGTCTGTTAGAAATGGGGTTTCTGGTTGGGTCGGGTATGCACCTAAGCCAGGCAGAACCCACCAACTCTAGTCAGGGAAAGGGACTTTGGCACAAGCGGTCAGGCCAATCCCAGAGGCAATGTGAAAAGTGATTGCACAACACACACAACACATGTGACGCAATAAATACACCACAAAGGAAACACAACACCAAGTTAAATAAAAATAAACCGTATTGTACAAAACATCATTAGACCAATCACAACATGCCCGTAATACCCTGGTACACAAGCAGTTGTCAGAACATCACACAGTTAATAGTACTCTGCAAAAGCCAGCATTAGTCACATAAAACACATAGGTTACTGGTTATTCTGCAACACAAGCAGTAGTCAGGCTGTCATCATTGATAAGGTCAACTAAATGCCAAAACAACATCATGAATGCAGAGAAACACTTGTGGCATTATCATGCTACATCACCATGGCTTTACCCAAAAGGAACCACCCCCCAGAAAGGTACATGTCAGGCCCAAAGCAAATGCACATAGCATGAAAACATTATCACCCGTCACGAGGGCATGATAAAGTACTTAGCCTAAAGGGACTGAGGACCTCCGTCGAGGCTTCCCTCCCGCCCATGATCCACAAAGACAGCAAGGGGGCCCGGCGGAGGCCTCCGATGAAGCTTCCCTCCCACCCACGAGCCACAACAATAAGAAGAGGGCCCAGCGAGACGAGCCTCCTGGCTCAGGACCAGGCCGTAATCTTACTCAAGCTCTCCCTCGATGAGGAAACGCAGAAGCCACCACACAGCTACTGGCTTGGGCCTGTCTTCTCCTGGATGCCGCAGCAGCAGTGCCCCAAAGTAGCGGCTTGACGGTGTCCCGGGGCACACTCCACAGCACTCCTCACCCCGGGGGCACCACACCGAGCGCGATTGTTCCATACTCTGATTTCCAGCCCTGGCAGCCTCTCCACGTCCTGGAAAAGGGGGCACAATCACACAAACATAGGAGCGCTTCTGTGCACCGTGGGGGACAAAAACAAGCACACTTCACGTTTTTGGTGAGAGTAAGCCACAGTGCTCTCCAGGCACTGCTTAAAAAGCAATTTGTAGCACTCCCCTTGTGCTCACCAGCAGGAGCGTAAAAGTGTAGCGCTCTTCTTGCACTTAGTGAGAAAAATCGCTCCTCCAGCGCTGTAAGAAATACAATGTCAGGGGGACAGAGGACACAGCACCCAGCCCCTGGAGACAGCAAGAGGGGGCTCAGGGTGGTAGGGCCCAAGCAAGCAGGCCAGCACAAAGGGTTGCAGTCAGTGGCAGGTCCTCCTAGCGACCCAGCAGATCACAGGTCAGAACAACAACAGCAGTCCAAAGGCAGTTCCTGGCGAGTCCCTCTAACAGTGTCCTGTGCCCAGGTCAGTCCATTAGTGTTTCTCCTAACATGGGGAAAATCCCCTGTACTTATACTCAGTTCTGCACAACATTTACAAAAGGGGGGAGAAGAGGTTCCAACAAGTCCTAAATGCTTTTAGGAGTGTCCCCTCTCTCCTCCAGCACAGGCTCCAGACATCAGTGGGGGCAATACAGGCCCTTTGAGTGAGGCCATGACAAAGCCTTTACAAACGCAGGTGTGCCCCCCCTTCTCTCAGCCCAGGAAGACCATTCAATATGCAGATGTACCTCTGTGACACCTCCACCGTCCCTGTGTACAGGCTGTCTGAAAAGTATGCACATAGCCCAGGTGTCCAGACATGGACTGGAGTCATACAATTGCATTTATGTAATAGTTGCAAAAGTGAATATTTTACTGCAATTTATCCACTATATAGTAAGTGAAAATTATGTATGTCACTTAATATTCCAGGCTGCTACAGAACATTGCTAAAAGACATTGCCGTTTGCTAAACTAATAGCTTTCACACTGTGGATACCAATTGGATTTGCCAAAGCTTGTTTTTAGTTTGTATAGGAAAGAGTCACATATCTCATGAATGCGGCTGTGCCCAGATAGTGAGCTAAGAGCAAGCCATACATATTTTTATACAATTTACGTACATGCATGAGGTTCCTACTAGGCCCCATAGAATATTATAGGCCGCCAGCTGTCGCATCACACCCTGCAAAGAAAAGGCTCACCGGTGCTTAATTTGAGACAGTGGTTTCTGGAGCTCAGCACCAGGGCTATGTGGTGGCGCCGTCTGTCAAATTTAGAGATGAGCACAACAACAGTTGTTTCTTACCTAATATACGTTAAATTGGCTAATGGCTGCCACCCAAGCCGCTCTCCTAGCTTTGGGGGCGTGGCATAGGCTGAGCTGTCACACTTCTAGGTGTGTGATGGTTAGTAACTGTGTTGGCATTGCCTTTGGCAGCGCCGTCAGAGGCAATGCGTGGTGCAAGCCGCACTGGCCTCCTGACGAGCGCCCTGGCAATTACTTTGATACAAATTAAGCACTGAGGCTCACACAGATGGCATTGTCTCCATGAGAGGCAATCACAGAGTGTCTGGCTTACTTCATTAGAAGGCGCGTCCAGCCGAGTACCTGCTCAGGTCCTGTTACTCCAAGAATTCGAGGCAGCAGGGGGAGAATTCTTTGTTCACAGGTCAGTCACTAGGTGATTACATCAAAGCAAGGGATGAACTCTGCAAATGTGCATCTCAGCAGCCCCTTAACTGGTTAGTGGGGGAAAGGGCTATTAGTGCATGGCGGCAGGGGGTGCGAGAGTGATGGGAAGGGTTAGTGGGCTATTAAACCTGGCAAACAATCATTAAAACAGTTTATTTTAAATCATTGGAGCAAGGGCGCAGGGCGCTGCTGTTTGCACGACCTTGATGCAGCCAGCTTCCTGTGCCCCTCTGAAGATTGGCACCCGGGCCTGGCTCCAGCTCGCCCACGCCAAACGCCGACCCTGAACCCACGTACAGTGGAGTTTGGGCAGCCGCATCTCTTTTCATTTCCTTGTTTGGGCTTATGACGTCAGTGTGCTCAGGCTGTGACGGCATGGGTCCGCTCAGCTATTCTTTCATGGCTGCTCATCGTTGTTGTGTTACACTGAAGCCTACCTGGCGTCCAAAGCTCTATTGTCATGAAAGGCTTTTTATATTAAGTGCATACTTTCTTCCATTGTCGGAGAGTATACAGTAAAGTAGAGCTCACTTTGCTTATGCGTGACATTCCCAGTGTGTAGTACATTCATGTGTGACATCTCAAGCCTTATGTGTGACAGTTTGAGGGACACTTTAATATGAGAGAAATAAGATAGTTGCATTTATGTCAAGAGCTCATTTTTATAAAGTATGCCCTTTTCTCATACGTGGCGGTCATTAATGAGTGAATTGGCCCAGGGGCTCTTTACATGAGAATCAGATACGTCTTTATTCAGCAGGAGTAAGTCAGATGGTTTGCTCAGAATCACAGAAGGTTGAGCCGAGCCCAGGATTCGAGTCCTCTTCTATGGTTATAAAGTAGAAGGTTCTGGTCCCTGCGCCGCATTCTTGTCCCACCTCCACTCCTCCCTGTACACTTTTCCAAGTAGGCCGCTCTTTTTCCCGTTTAGACCCAACAAGTTTTTGGCCTAGACTTAGAAGCTTCAGTTTGCAGTTGGACATCCACATCTGCTTGATCCCATGGTCTGAGCAGAGGATGCTTTTGCGCATTGATAAGACGGATGTGTTTTTGTGTTTAGGTCTTCAAATCTCTGTGGTTCGTCTGGCTGGGATATGAGTTTCTGTGAAAGTGGGCTATTTCTTGTAATATATTGAGAATCCTACAACTCCCATTTTAAACCAGCACCACCTTGTGGCCTTTGATAAACAGTACTGGCAGCTTAACTTTTATACGTCTCAGCAAAGTGAGAAACTGGAACTACGCGGTTTTAGCGCACTTCAGGACACGCTTCTCTTACGTGAACATCTCAGGCATTGCGGTGATGCTGGAAAAATTTACCGAAAATGGGTTAATCTAGCCCGAGATGCACTTGGCAGGACTGGTGGGGGCTGCTCTTATTCAGAGAGCCTACACGCAGGTGTCTTTTGCCATGTATATACTTAAAACTAAGGGGCATATTTAAGAAAAGTGATGCTGCACCTAGTGCAGCGCTACTTTCCTTGCACCCCTTAGCGCCCCACTACCACCACCATGTGTGCACCGTATCTAAGATACAGCGCACCATGGTGCAAGGTAGAGGGCAATAGCGTCATTTTTATTGACGCTATTGATGTACTCTGCAGGAGAAGTGCCAAAATATTGGGGCTACTCCTGCAGAGTACACAGGGCCCATTCTAAAGAGTGGAAGCCCCCTTTTAATGGCTGCTCTGAGCAGGCATTAAAAGTGCCATCAGAAATGATGCAAGAAAAGCCATTTTTTGAGCTCCCCTAACCGGGGAACGCCCCCTTTACATACATTATGCCTGGCACAGGCATGATGTGGCGCAAGGTTTTACAAAGTGGAGCAATACATGCCACTTTGTAAATATGGCGTAAGGATTTTGGCCTCATTGGGCCACATTAGCGTAAAAACAAATTAAGCTAATGTGGCGCAAGGAGGCACTAGAAGCTTATAAATATGCCCCTAAGTACCAGTCAGATGCTGGTTCAAAACTTAAATTAACTTAAACTAACTTAAAATTAAATTATTAATTAATTATTAATTATTAATTAATTAATTAAGTTAATTATTGACCCCTCCCATTATAAAAGTGCCTCTGGTTCCTCCTATATATTCAGCCATGGGATTTCATCATTTCATCTTTTACTCATGTTACATCTATACATAGTCTGAATTTCCATCTCTGTTCTCTTTCATAAATGATCATGAGGTAATATCTATTTGTATCTTCAGTACTGTCCACCTGAAATTATCCAGTGTGTGTATCCTACACTGGTGTAGTGACTGGCCATGTTTGTTGTCATTCAGTTGCATCTGAGGTTGCTTCTATGTTCACTGGTGCGTTGCTTCACTTTCCTGCAGGTCATCCCTGTACACATTAAGTTGCAGGGACAGGTGATGAGATAAACCCTGTGCTCAATTAATTCTTGTACCCATGCATGTCCTGATCTCAGATCCACTTTTTTTGATCCTTGTTGTCAAATAGCATACCCTGCAGTTCTGACACAGATATCAACCTGTAACTTTTGGCGAAATTCCATGGGGGGTTGTGCTCTGCATCATAAGTGATTGGTTGTCTCTTGTGTGCACTACGATATCTCTGATGTTCTTTGCCCTTTTGTGTGCAAACAGTGGTTTCTCAAATCTCAGATGTATTTAGGAATCCCAATTGTTCGTTGATTGATTTCATGGCTTGATTGGATAGGACTGAATAGGTAGTGGCACAGGCCAGCAGATGGGTTTTCACATGTTTGTGTGTATGTTCTATCAATTGTTCCCTATTGTTGTTCTTCGCCCTTCTGAAGGAGCTGCCTGTTATTGCCCTGGTTTCCCCTTTGCCTTAATGCGTTGCATAGCTCATCTGCTGTTTTTTTAAGTCTTCCATATGGCTGTAGGTTCTTCTGAGTCTGAGAAGGTGCCCTAGAGGTAGGATTTCTTGCAGAAAATGTGGGTGGAAGCTGACAAATCTCAGAAGAACGTTCACATCAGTAGGTTTTCAGGAGGTGTCCATACTTAGGGTTCCTTTGTCATGGAATCCGTAATTTTAATAGAAGAACCCAAGCAAAATGCTGGCACAGGCAAATTGCAGCTAATTTTTTGTTTGACACACATCCATGAAAAAACTGGCAATGGCATATTAGAGCTAATACTTGGCATATGGAAAATCCATGGCAAAATGCTGGTACTGGGATAGCAGTTAAAAATTCTTGGCATGGGACACTGGTGGTAAAGTGCTGGCACTGGCACACTGCGGGTAATTCATGGCATTATGGAGGACAGTCGTGGCATATGGAAAGAGGCAACCAAAACAAAATGATGGCCCTTACATACTAGAGGCATATTTCAACTCATGGTATACTGATGGAATATGCAGGCAGATTTCTGGCACAGGCTTTTTGAATGTAAGCTTTGGCTTAGGAGGGCCACCATGGCATACACAGGGGGACACCAATGGTAAATGTCAGGCCCTGGCACAATATTATGTGTGTATATGTAAAGCACACTTTCACTGTGAGGGTATCCCAACTCTGAGCAGGTGTATGTGCCTAGCCCTGCCCACGGTAGGTTGGTTAATTGAAATGCCAGGTTGTTAGCTTCTTGCAGAATTCCAGAAGAAAGGAGGAGGCTATGATGTGGAGCGGGAGGTCCTTCTACACTTTAGGGGCGATTTAAATGAACACCGTCCTCCTGATGTAGTTCTGTGTGTGTGTGGGTTGTGTGCAAGAAGGAATCTTGTGGACCAGAGGTGACTGGGTGGTCGGAGGAAGGAGATGAGACTGTTTAAGTAGTGGGGCCTGAGTTGTGTAGTGCCTTGAATGTGTCTGAGGAGTTGAATTGAGTGCTTCTGTGTACCGGAAGCCAGTGTAGTTTCATGAGGTGTGGTGTGATGTGGATTCTCTATAGGAGATTTAGGATGTGTCTCGCTGTTGAGTTCTGGTTGGTTTGTAGTGTTCTCGTGAGTTGCTTGGTGACGTCTGAGCAGAGGGTGTTCCCATAGATCAATCTGCCAATGACTAGGACATGAATAACAGTTCTTCTGGCGTTGCTAGGAAGCCATTTAAAGATCAACCTCTGCATCATCAGGGTGTGGAAGCAGGATGCAGTGATGGTGTTGACTTGTGCGGTCCATGTCCAGTTGGCTGTTGATGATTGTTCTGAGGTACCTGGCATGGGTGCCGTGTGTGGGTGTTAGTTCGAGTTCAGCTGGCCACCAGTTGGAGTCTCATGGTGAGTTGTTTTTGCTGAAGAGCACTTCTTCTGTCTTGTTGCATTTAAGACAGCTGGCTTTCATCCAGTGAGCAACTTCAGTCATACAGGCAGTGAACTTGTTTACTGTGTTTTCTTGTCCAAGAAGGAGAATATGAGTTGTATGTTATCTGCAAAGGAGAGGATGTTAATGTTGTGTGTGCAGTTCATTTTGGCCAGAGAGATCATATATGTGTTGAAGAGAGTGGTGCTGAGAGAGTAACCTTGAGGCACTTCACTGATGAGTTTGCAGACACCAAGGAATAAGGGGCCGTATGTACGAACACATTTTCCCATAGACACAAAATGGGTAAAACCCTTTGCTACATCTGGCCCAAGGTCCTTGGCAAACAGCTTCAGGTCTATCTGCTAAAAACGAGCAGACCCAGTGGAGGGCAGGTTCTTGGATGCTAATCTCTTGCAGGTCGTTTAAGGGGATGGTGTGTGAAACTGTGTCAAATGCTGCAGAGAGGTCCAAGAGAGTAGGGGCTCATGTGAATGTGGTCTGTGTGCGGTCTGTTTCTGTACTGAGGCTGGGCCTCAATCCAGACTGTGGTGTTGAAGAAGGAGCTGGTGGTTGCTGAAGTGGTCAGTGGGGCACTTTTGCCGGGTATGATAGGAATGAGATGGGTCTGTAATTGTTTCTAGGTTTCTGGGATTGTGACTGAGTTGATGGAGGAATTGAGGATGGGTGTTTGTGCTTTTGCTGATCGGATGGAGTCCTTAAGTGGTGCGTGGAGGGGGCAAGGGTCAGATGAAGCCGCTGATTGGATGGTTTTCTTGGTAACAGAGATTTCAACTGTGGGGATGGCAGGCCAAGAGGTCTGCATTCGTTCATCGGCCAGATAGGAAGTTGATTTGCTATGGTGACGGGCTCCGGTTTAGGGTTGAAGTTGCTGTATGTGGAGATAATTCTGCTACATAAGAATTCTGAGAGCTTATTGCAAATGTTTTGTTAGGGGATGGTGTTGAGGGAGGCAGCTCGAGGTGCAGTGAAATCTTTGATGATGGCAAGTATTTTGTTGCTGCTGTTAATGCTGGCATTGATGTGATCTGCAAGAGCTGTTCTTGGTGTTCTGTATATTCTGTTGGTAGCGTCTTAGGGCTGGTATGATTATATTTTTATTTGCGGAAAATTGACTTTTTCTCCGTTTGCACTCAAGTTGCTTGAGCTGCTTGCAGTCGCGTTTCGTCAGCCTGAGTTCCTCCTCTACCAGCTGGCATGTGGTCAGTCTCTTGCCGCTGGGTTGCACTTGAGGGGAGCAGGGTGTCATCACATGTGATGAGCTAGCTGGTTAGGTGTTTTGATATCATGTAGCAGGTCGCTGGTGTGTTCAAGCTGATGCTGAGAGAGGACCGACGCCCACTCCTCGGGTGAGACGGTTTTCCAGCTGCGGTCAACAGTTTCTGTGGTGTTATGTCTGTGATGATGATGGGGAGTATGCTGAAACACAATAGGCGTGGTCTGTCTAGGTCATAGATGCTGGCACGTCAATGGTGAGGTTTCTGATTAAGGAACAAATAAGGTCCATAAGGTGTAGAGCAGTGTGGGTGGTTTCATTAACCGGTTCTGTGCCTTGGACGAGATGATCTCGTCCAAGGCTACAGTTCCCCTGTGCCTTGGACGAGATCATCTCGTCCTAGGCACAGGGGAACTTGGGGGCGCGCTAGCGCGCCCCCCCGTGCACCCCCTCCCCCCCCAGGCGGGGATGGAAGGGGAAGACCTTCCCCTTCCACCCCCGCCCCCCCCACGGCAATCCGATGATGTCAGCGCGCGCACAGCGCGCTGACGTCATCTAGTGTTGCCGGCGCGCTGGAAGCCATTTGCTTCCAGCGCGTCTTCGGAGCAGGAGCTCTAAGGTGAGTCCTCTCCGTTTTTGCGGGGCGGAGGGGTTGAGAAAACAGACACGGTGGGAAAGGAAAGGGTTTTTCCTTTCCCCCTGTGTCTGTTTTCTCAAGATTCCTGCTCCACGATCGCGGGCAGGGCCCGCGATCGTGGAGCAGGAATCTCCACTAGCCACCAGGGATTTTCTTTTTGCCTAAATTTGGGGGCGACCCCTTGGGCAAGGGTCGCCCCCCCCGGGGGCAATATTTATTTGTATTTCGCCCCCCTCGGGGGCAGATCCGCCGATTTTTCTGCGGATCTGCCCCCGGGGGGGGGGGGGGCGAAAACCACTAGACACCAGGGATATGTTTGTTTATGTGTGTTTTTGGGGGCGACCCCTTGGGCAACGGTCGCCCCCCTAAGGTGGGGAAAATTTGTATTGCCCATCTCTGCCCGTAATTTTGTAGGGCCATCTGCCCCCAAGGAGGGCAGAGACCACCAATACGGCAGGGATTTTTTTGTTTTGTGTTGTGCTGGGGGTGCCCCCTTTGGGAAGCTTTTTTTTTTCTGTTTCGGACCCCCCGATGGCAGACCAGCCATTTTTTGGACGATCTGGCCCGGGGGGGGGGGTGGAAGCGCACTAGGTGCCAGGGATTGTGTTTGGTGTGTGTTTGGGGGCACCCCTTGGGCAACGGTCGCCCCCCTAAGGTGGGGAAAATTTGTATTGCCCATCTCTGCCAGTAATTTTGTAGGGCCATCTGCCCCCAAGGAGGGCAGAGACCACCAATACGGCAGGGATTTTTTTGTTTTGTGTTGTGCTGGGGGTACCCCCTTTGGGAAGGGTCGCCCCCTGAAAGGGGGCACAGAGGTGTTGCCCATTTCTGCCCCCCTTGGGGTCAGATTGGCCAATTCTTTTACGCCCATCTACCCCCGAGGGGGGCAGGATCCACTTAGGTACCAGGGACAACTTCTAAGTTCTTGGTGGTGGGGTGTTTGTCAACTGGCAAAGTATTTGTATTTGTGATTATAACAATTTATTTCTTCTTTTTCTTCTAGTTCAACGCTTTTGCTTCCTTTGCTGTGGATCTTTGCGGTTTTGGCAGTAGTTGTCCTGTGGTTTGCATAGTTGCATGTTTTAGGTAAGTGAACTCAATTTACTCCAAAGGAGTATTGTTGACATGTTTGTAGGTGGTGTACTAAATGCAGTATTGTGTGTTTGACATTGTCCTTAGATTTGAGCACAGTGGTGTTTGTGTTGTCATATGTCTAAATTGCTTTTTTCTTTT
The DNA here is from genome assembly GCF_031143425.1 of Pleurodeles waltl. Classification (NCBI taxonomy): domain Eukaryota; kingdom Metazoa; phylum Chordata; class Amphibia; order Caudata; family Salamandridae; genus Pleurodeles; species Pleurodeles waltl. The sequence goes on from NC_090439.1 coordinate 1,143,898,127, forward strand.
TTCTTTTTAGTGGGATATCATTGGTGATTGCTGTCTGTGCAGAGTAGTTGCTTGGTGAGTAGCTATTTCAGGCAACTGTGTGGTATAGTTTTTTGTAGTACATAACTCTTTGTGATAAAGCTACACTTTGTTTATTACTTATTTTAGTGCTAGTTGTTGTTGGCAATCCATTTGTTGTTAGGATCATGGCTAGCCGCAAAGTGACCGCTCAGCAGGTTGTTCGCATGCTCTTTGAGTCTTCTTCAGACCATGATTACGACACTGACTCTGCATCTGAGGCAGAGGAGGAAGCAGGAGATTCTGGAAGTGAATTTTCTGTCCGAGAGTATTCTTCTGATGAGGAAGCTACTCTCAGTGCAGATGAAGTGCCTGTGTTAGAGGAGGACATTGATGTGCCAAGAGTGCAGCAGCCTGGGGCTGCAGGGTTTCCCATTGGAAGACCTGACACCTGGATTGCCCCAAACATGGAGCAGCCACAGTTACCTGCATTTACTGGTCTCCCAGGGTGTAGAGTTAATACGGAAAACTTTCTGCCTGTCCATTTCTTACACTTTTTTATGGACGATGTATTTTTGGAAGAGATTGTGGAGCAGACAAATGTGTATGCAGAGCAATATTTGCGGGACAACGCTGCCAGACTTAAGCCTCAGTCTGGAGCTACTCATTGGGTTCCCACATATCTGGAAGAGATGAAAAGGTTTTTAGATTTGTCTTTTTTGATGGGGTTGATCAGGAAGCCGTCACGGGCTTCTTATTGGTCTACTAGTCCCTTGATGGCAACTGCTATATTTCCTGCAACTATGACATGTAATCGGTATTTGCTTCTTCTTCGTATGCTGCATTTTGTAGACAATGCTTTAGCCTTGCCACGAGATCACCCTGATTGTGACCGCCTTTTTAAGATTAGGCCTGTCCTTGATCATTTTGTGGATCGGTTTTCAGAGGTCTGTGTCCCAGGCAAAGAGATAAGTGTGGACGAGTCTTTGGTCCTTTTCAAGGGGCGTTTAGTTTTTAAGCAGTACATTCCTAGTAAGAGGGCACGGTATGGGATTAAATTGTATCTGCTGTCAGAAAGCAGTACAGGATATGTGTATAATTTCCGGGTCTACACTGGTAGGGATTCCAGTATTGACCCTCCTGGTTGTCCGGCCACTTTTGGAGTTAGCGAAAAAATTGTGTGGGAACTTGCTAGACGGCTGTTTAACAAAGGTCACCATTTTTACGTAGATAATTTCTACACTGGAGTGCAGTTGTTCAAGGAGTTGTTTAGGGTGGACACTGTTGCTTGTGGCACACTCCGTTCTAACAGGAAAGGCTATCCAAGGGAGCTTGTCTGTAAAAAACTTGAGAGGGGACAGTGCAGTGCCTTGCGGAATAATGAGCTGCTAGCTCTGAAATTTTCAGACAGGAGGGATGTGTACATGCTATCGACCATCCATGATGAGAGTACTTCCCCTGTGGCTGTTTGGGGTCAGGTTGCGGAACTGCGCAAACCTGCGTGCATTTTGGACTACAATAGGCACATGGGTTGTGTTGATAGAGTAGATCAGAGGTTAGAACCTTACACTGCTCTTCGTAAGTCATATGTGTGGTATAAAAAGTTGGCCCTACATTTATTTCATTTGGCAACTTTTAATGCCTTTATTGTATACAAGGATTGTTCACCCGAGTCAAGGATGACATTTGTTAAATTTCAGGAGTCGGTGATAGAAAGCCTTATTGTGGTGGAACCGGCAAGAGTTCCTAGAGTAGAAGTGGTGGAGGATGTGGCTAGATTGAAAGATCGGCACTTTCCAGATCACATTCCTCCCACTCCCAAAAAAGACATGCCCACAAAGAAATGTAGAGTATGTGCCCGGAGATCAATCCGGAGGGAGAGCCGGATGTACTGCCCCGAATGCCCTTCAAAGCCTGGGCTGTGTGTGCCCAGCTGTTTTAGAAGTTACCACACAAGGAAAAACTTTTGGGAAATACCGTGAGCGTAAGCTGTCTGTTTTATATTTTCATATGTTTCACGGTTGGCATCTGTTGTGTATTTAGTTAGAGCTTTTGTGTTTGTAGTTTTGTGCTTATTTTATAATTAGTAGTTTCTTTGTTGTTTATAAATAAAAAAAAGTGATTGCGGTGTCCGTGGGGTGGCGCTTTGCTGGCGTTGTGCGTGGGGTGGCGCTTGGCTGGCGGTGTGCGTGGGGTGGCGCTTGGCTGGCGGTGCCAGCCAAATGGCAGTCCACACTCCCATTAGCTGGTGTGATTCTTGTATCAGGCATGTGGGCGTATGTAAGTGATGGGCCCTTGAGTGGCGCGGTCTGTCGATGTGAGTGTTGTAATGTGCTGGGCCCGTGGCTGGCGGTGTGAATTGTCTTGTGCGTGTCATGTATGAAAGGTGTGTGAATGGACTGTAAAGCGGTTGGTGCCTTGTCGCGGCTTTACAGCTCACGAGCTGTGAGTCATTGGTTCACTTTTTTGCCTTTCACTTATTAGCAGTGCATTTCATTTTTGTGAAATCTCTTGTTAATAAAATTTGATCCACTGAACCATCACTCACCCTCGTGCCAAATCCAACCAGTATGTGTTGTAAAAAATGACAAAACCTGCTCCGCTGTAATCAGGCGTCGCAGCACACCTGTGACACGCTAGGTGCCTCGGGTGGGACCCCGATGATGAAGCATGCCACCAACTTGGTTGGTGGGTGAGGGGTCTTCTTCACATAACCTAAGTGTGTTTCTTTTCACAATTTTTGTGTTTGGCACATCACGGATGTATGTGCACACATCAAAGTGATATATATTCCAAAAATACCTGTTTGGGGGGGAGGGCCCACCTATGTTTTTGGTCCTGGGTGCGGCCTTCATGTAGGGAAACCTACAAAACCCAGAAACTTTTTAAAACTAGGCACCCCAAGGAGTCCAGGGAGGTGTGGCTTGCGTGGCTCCCCTAACATTTTCTTACCCAGACTCCTCTGTAAACCTCAAAATTTGCATAAAAAAGCATATTTTCCTGATTTTTCTTAGTAGGATCACCCCTCCAGCACAAAATTCCTACTCACCCAGTTTTCCCCTCAGTCTCCCAAGTAAAATGACACCTCACTTATGTGGGTCCCCAAAGCAGAGTCCGTCTCAAGATGTATAAAAGAATATGCCCTTATAAACTTGCTGTGCTATCCCTTCTATCCCTTCAGGTTTTGGGCCTTATTCTGTTGCAGGCACCTGGCCCACCCACACAAGTGAGGTATCTTTTTTATCGGGAGACTTGGGGGAACGCTGGGTGGAAGGAAATTTGTGGCTCCTCTCAGATTCCAGAACTTTCTCCCACAGAAATGTGAGGAACATGAGTTTTTTTAGCCACATTTTGAGGTTTGCAAAGGATTCTGGGTAACAGAACCTGGTCCGAGCCCCACAAGTCACCCCATCTTGGATTCCCCTAGGTCTCTAGTTTTCAGAAATGCACAGGTTTGGTAGGTTTCCCTAGGTGCCGGCTGAGCTACAGGCCAAAATCCACAGGTAGGCAATGTTTTCTTTAAAAAAATGGGATGTGTCCACGTTGCGTTTTGGGGCGTTTCCTGTCGCGGGCGCTAGGCCTACCCACGCAAGTGAGGTATCATTTTTATCGGGAGACTTGGGGGAACGCTGGGTGGAAGGAAATTTGTGGCTCAGATTCCAGAACTTTCTGCCACAGAAATGTGAGGAACATGTGTTTTTTTAGCCAAATTTTGAGGTTTGCAAAGGATTCTGGGTAACAGAACCTGGTCCGAGCCCCGCAAGTCACCCCATCTTGGATTCCCCTAGGTCTCTAGTTTTCAGAAATGCACAGGTTTGGTAGGTTTCCCTAGGTGCCGGCTGAGCTAGAGGCCAAAATCTACAGGTAGGCACTTCGCAAAAAACACCTCTGTTTTCTTCCAAAATTTTGGATGTGTCCACGTTGCGCTTTGGGGTGTTTCCTGTCGCGGGCGCTAGGCCTACCCACGCAAGTGAGGTATCATTTTTATCGGGAGACTTGGGGGAACGCTGGGTGGAAGGAAATTTGTGGCTCCTCTCAGATTCCAGAACTTTCTGCCACAGAAATGTGAGGAACATGTGTTTTTTTAGCCAAATTTTGAGGTTTGCAAAGGATTCTGGGTAACAGAACCTGGTCCGAGCCCCGCAAGTCACCCCATCTTGGATTCCCCTAGGTCTCTAGTTTTCAGAAATGCACAGGTTTGGTAGGTTTCCCTAGGTGCCGGCTGAGCTAGAGGCCAAAATCTACAGGTAGGCACTTCGCAAAAAACACCTCTGTTTTCTTCCAAAATTTTGGATGTGTCCACGTTGCGCTTTGGGGTGTTTCCTGTTGCGGGCGCTAGGCCTAACCACGCAAGTGAGGTATCATTTTTATCGGGAGACTTGGGGGAACGCTGGGTGGAAGGAAATTGTGGCTCCTCTCAGATTCTAGAACTTTCTGCCACAGAAATGTGAAGAACATGTGTTTTTTTAGCCAAATTTTGAGGTTTGCAAAGGATTCTGGGTAACAGAACCTGGTCCGAGCCCCGCAAGTCACCCCTCCTTGGATTCCCCTAGGTCTCTAGTTTTCAGAAATGCACAGGTTTGGTAGGTTTCCCTAGGTGCCGGCTGAGCTATAGGCCAAAATCTACAGGTAGGCACTTCGCAAAAAACACCTCTGTTTTTTTCCAAAATTTTGGATGTGTCCACGTTGCGCTTTGGGGTGTTTCCTGTCGCAGGCGCTAGGCCTACCCACGCAAGTGAGGTATCATTTTTATCGGGAGACTTGGGGGTACGCTGGGTGGAAGGAAATTTGTGGCTCCTCTCAGATTCCAGAACTTTCTGCCACAGAAATGTGAGGAACATGTGTTTTTTTAGCCAAATTTTGAGGTTTGCAAAGGATTCTGGGTAACAGAACCTGGTCCGAGCCCCGCAAGTCACCCCATCTTGGATTCCCCTAGGTCTCTAGTTTTCAGAAATGCACAGGTTTGGTAGGTTTCCCTAGGTGCCGGCTGAGCTAGAGGCCAAAATCTACAGGTAGGTACTTCGCAAAAAACACCTCTGTTTTCTTCCAAAATTTTGGATGTGTCCACGTTGCTCTTTGGGGTGTTTCCTGTCGCGGGCGCTAGGCCTAACCACGCAAGTGAGGTATCATTTTTATCGGGAGACTTGGGGGAACGCTGGGTGGAAGGAAATTTGTGGCTCCTCTCAGATTCCAGAACTTTCTGCCACAGAAATGTGAGGAACATGTGTTTTTTTAGCCACATTTTGAGGTTTGCAAAGGATTCTGGGTAACAGAACCTGGTCCGAGCCCCGCAAGTCACCCCATCTTGGATTCCCCTAGGTCTCTAGTTTTCAGAAATGCACAGGTTTGGTAGGTTTCCCTAGGTACTGGCTGAGCTAGAGGCCAAAATCTACAGGTAGGCACTTCGCAAAAAACACCTCTGTTTTCTTCCAAAATTTTGGATGTGTCCACGTTGCGCTTTGGGGTGTTTCCTGTCGCGGGCGCTAGGCCTACCCACGTAAGTGAGGTATCATTTTTATCGGGAGACTTGGGGGAACGCTGGGTGGAAGGAAATTGTGGCTCCTCTCAGATTCCAGAACTTTCTGCCACAGAAATGTGAGGAACATGTGTTTTTTTAGCCAAATTTTGAGGTTTGCAAAGGATTCTGGGTAACAGAACCTGGTCCGAGCCCCGCAAGTCACCCCATCTTGGATTCCCCTAGGTCTCTAGTTTTCAGAAATGCACAGGTTTGGTAGGTTTCCCTAGGTGCCGGCTGAGCTAGAGGCCAAAATCTACAGGTAGGCACTTCGCAAAAAACACCTCTGTTTTCTTTAAAAAAAATGGGATGTGTCCACGTTGCGTTTTGGGGCGTTTCCTGTCGCGGGCGCTAGGCCTACCCACACAAGTGAGGTAGCATTTTTATCGGGAGACTTGGGGGAACATAGATTAGCAAAACAAGTGCTATTGCCCCTTGTCTTTCTCTACATTTTTTCCTTCCAAATATAGGAGAGTGTGTAAAAAAGACATCTATTTGCGAAATTCCCTATAATTCACATGCTAGTATGGTCACTCCGGAATTCAGAGATGTGCAAATAACCACTGCTCCTCAGCACCTTATCTTGTGCCCTTTTTGGAAATGCAAAGGTTTTCTTGATAGCAATTTTTTACTCTTTATATTTCAGCAAATTAATTGCTGTATACCCGGTATAGAATGAAAACGCACTGCAGGGTGCAGCTCATTTATTGTCTCTGGGTTCCTCGGGTTCTTGATGAACCTACAAGCCCTATATATCCCCACAACCAGAGGAGTCCAGCAGACGTAACGGTATATTGCTTTCCATAATCTGACATTGCAGGGAAAAATTACAGAGTAAAACGTAGAGAAAAATTGATGGTTTTTTCACCTCAATTTCAATATTTTTCTTTTTCAGCTGTTATTTTCTGTAGGAAACCCTTGTAGGATCTACACAAATGACCCCTTGCTGAATTCAGAATTTTGTCTACTTTTCAGAAATGGTTAGGTTTCTGGGATCCAGCATTGGTTTCATGCCCATTGCTGTCACTGACTGGAAGGAGGCTGAAAGCACAAAAAATTGCAAAAATGGGGTATGCCCCAGTAAAATGCCAAAATTGTGTTGAAAAATTGGGTTTTCTGATTCAAGTCTGCCTGTTCCTGAAAGCTAGGAAGCTGCTGAGTTTAGCACTGCAAACCCTTTGTTGATGCCCTTTTCAGGGGGAAATCCACAAGCCTTCTTCTGCAGCCACTTTTTCCAATTTTTTTGAAAAAAACAAAATTTTCACTGTATTTTGGCCAATTTCTTGGCCTCCTTCAAGGGAACCCACAAAGTCTGGGTACCTCTAGAATCCCTAGGATGTTGGAAAAAAAGGACGCAAATTTGGCTTGGTTAGCTTATGTGGACAAAAAGTTATGAGGGCCTAAGCGCGAACTGCCCCAAATAGGCAAAAAAAGGCCTGGCACAGGAGGGGGAAAAGGCCTGGCAGCGAAGGGGTTAAAGTGCTGGGTGAGGCCTATGTTTCAGAGGTTTTCTAGAATGACCGTAGAGTTTGGTTGAGTTTGGTGTTCAAGGTGAAAAAAGGTAAAATTTGAAATTTGGGGGCACCAATCTCAAATTTTGAAAAAAATGATTATAACTTCTGCAAAGCATGAAGTTTGATTGGCTTAGTACACCATGATTTAATTTGAATATTTATTGCTGGCCCATTTAGAGCCTATGGAGTTTGATCACAGTTATGTGAAATATATGTACTAGTTGAGCTGATTTTTTCCAAAATGTTCTCAGGAGGAGAACCCCCTCCACCCTAAACCCTTCAATGAAGTATTCAGACTCACTTGTTTTGCTTGCTCTGTACGTTTCAGGGAAAACGCAAAGCCCCAACAGATCAATGTTTAGAGATCACCGCCTGTCACTGCAAGAACAGAAGGCAAACGCTGGCCTGAGAAGCGAGGGTTTCTGAATTTTTTCGCTGGGGAGCTGACATTATGGTTTAGGTTTTGTAAAATAAATTCAGCAGTGCAAAGTGATTAAATAAAACAGTAACTAAAAACAAATACATTTTGAAACAAGTTGTTGTTGTGGTCCTTTATTCTGAATGCTTGAAAATGGTTTTAGAAAAAAAAATGCCTGTATGGTTGACAAGTGCCCAGCTAATGATCTTAAACCAAACTCCTTTACCAATAAGGATGAGTGTAATGCTATATGTGCCCCTCAAATCATTTGTCTCTGCTTCTTGCATAAAGGTAGTAAGAAACCTGCCGCACACCCCACCAGCCTTGATATATGCCCACCCATGCCCATCCTTAACACCCCAAATTGTAAAATAAATACTTGACCTGCCACCTATTACCACCCAGCTCAACAATGTCCACCCACACACAAATCTAAATATTAAATGCAAATACCTAGCCTTGAGGAAGCCACCCCAACATATGCCCTCTTCTCTCCCCGCATTCCACTCCCACCATCCTCTGAATATTGCCAACCAACGCCTGTAGTTAATTAAAAAAATAGAATACCTGGACTCCTTCCTCCCACCCACAAAACCCTCCAGACCATCCCATGCTCTCCCTGACCAATCCCTTGCTTTCCACTCTCCCATTGTGAGTGGTTAGCTACCACCCTGCTCACAGCGGCTCTGTGACAGAGTAAGGTCGTGGGGTGATTCAAGTACATTATTGGATGGAGTGGTCAGGAAGTGAAGTGGCGTTTGCAGAGAATGCTATGACTCCTCATTTCTCCTTCTTATATATTTAATTAACAGAAACCACCTCAGTATGTACAACCATTTCCAAATCTCTCCATGTCTATATGGAAATTTCTATGTATGTGGTAGTATGAGCACTGTTAACTTTCATTTCTTTTCAAACTTTATTTTAAAACTGTTGTAGGAAAGGCTAATGCAGCAGATCATGCAAATAAATATGAGACACTTAAGAGGGGTAATCTATACATTACTTTATTTCATCTTTAACATGCAGTGACACACATATATATACTATATATCAAAATAGTTCATCAGTTACACAGAGATGGGAGTTTTTATTCAGGTTTATTTCACGTCACATAATGAAATGCAAATATCGATCTTCATTCAGCAACAACACGCCCATCCCAAATCAATGAATTCAGTGTTAGGACAGTAAAGCACACATATTAATCTATATTAATTTATGACGTAGTGAGATGAACTGTAGTTTCAACTTTATTCAAATCGAGAGTGAGATAGTCTGCAATTATCATGATTTGCAAAATGAGAAGCAGTTTTTTTAAATTTATTTAATTGCAGTGTGAAAAAGTTGAGAATTATTAATATCTAGTTTTACAGTGAAGTGACATCCCATCTTCATCCTTCTTATTTAAAAGTGGTCCAAATCCATCTTCATTTATGGCAGAGAAGGAAAAGTGAAGCCTTTGGAATTTTCCCAGGGGTAAGGAATCAAGTAGGTCTGCAGAGAAGGGAAATCAAGGCCCATTAGAGCCATTAAAATAACAGTTATGTAAAGTACTGTACAGGGGTATCTTTCAGCAATAGTCTGGCATGGCATCGTGGACCATATAAACGTACAAGGTCTCGCCCATTGTCAGCAGTTACACAGTTTTTAGGAACTTACACAGATTTTTTATTTTAAGAGCAAAAGAAGAAACTTAAGTGCCTGAAAATAAACAGGTTTCATTTAATGACTCTAAATTACAGGCTTTTCAGTCGTGAATATTTCAGCATTTTGTGATAATCTATTAAAATGACTTTTCTCATTTAAGGTATCTTTGTATAGCATGTACAGCTTGTTAAATGAGAATCAGAGGAGCGGGTGGTTCATGGGGATCTTAGCAAAAAATACAGACGAATCTGACAGCCTGTTTAAAATCACCATTGTATCCTGAATACCTTACTTTCCTTAAAGATAATAAAGTTGGTAGATTTTCTATTGTTGTACAATTCATCAATCAGAGATTCAAACTTCATCTTCTGGTGAGTCGTATGAACAGTTAGCACCCATCTCTGAATCACCCCCAAAGTAGAGCTGCAAATGGCCCATGCTTTACAGAACCTTTCAAGCAAGCACCTAACAATAGGAAAGGAGAACACTTTTGGACTTTTACTGTGCGTGACTCTGACTACCTGAGTCTCATTCACTCTAAATTCTGAGAAAGTCGACTGAGTCCTGACTCTCAGTGTTCACCTATTAAGATAACACAGCTGCCACACAGCTGAGGTCAGAAGCTCTGGGCTGGCTACACGTGAACACACGTGCATCTATGTGTATGAGCTGAAAGTGTGGAAATACTTTTTAGCTCAGCCCAGTATCTGAGCCAGGGTAGTGTGTTGCAGAAGGGACCCCTCAGGGAATGTAAGTGACCTGGTGCAGACCCTATAATGTGAGAATACATACGTACTCTACATCTGTAGTGATGTCTGAAAAGTCAGTGTGCTCAGTGCGTTATACCTTGTGGACAACATCTGTGTAACTTCACCGTCAGTTATCAACTTTTAGGGTTATCAGGTACACCGCGTGCAGATCCACTTTCACTTTTGTGGTATCTGTGCTCTTTATAGCACTGCAAGAATTGTCTTATTTTCCTGACAGCCATAATCGGATTTCATGCATTTGTGCCCTGTACTGGGGCAAGTTAGTACTTTAGTGGCCAGCAGGAGGCTCAAAGGCCTCACCACATAACAGAGCTTACCCAAGTTACTGGGAAAGGAATGGGTAGGGAGGAAATCTGCATGTGTTAATTAAACCTTCTTACTGCACGTGACATGGGCATGCCCAAATCCATAGAAACAAAGGAAGAGAGCTAGATCTCAGAAGCCAAACACAAGTGGGGTTCCTGTTTGAAATTTTAGTGGGAAGGGACTAGGCAGTTATGCCATTTGGGGTGGGGCTCAGGCTCTCAGGGAAGGTCTTTTCATAGTGCAATTCAAATCTCCATCTTTAAATGTCAGAGAATGCTGTACAGGAGGGTTGAAGCAGGGGATGACAATGACGTGGCACGCTATGATTGGGCAGAGATGCCTACCTTTCAGTCCTTTCCACCCTCACATAAAAGCCCCTTGTGAGGACGTGTGGTGTATTACATGGTGTGGTTTTGCAATTTCACCGTGGAATACACTCATGAAACCAACTTGGGTTCAGTTAGGCTTGTTTGCTAAATATTAGTCCAGCTCTGGGTAACTGCAGCTTGGAAAAGTTAAGCTTAACCAAAGCAACAAGTGTGAAGTATTTAGAAGTACCAAAAAAATGAAATAAAAAAGTCGCTCAACACAAATGAAATTAGAAATCAATAAATAAAAAACAAAATGAACAAAATCCACCAGAAACTTCAGGAGATACAGGAGTGAAAAGTAAACCTCGGTGTCTCACTTAAAAAAGCAAACAAGCATTGATATGTGCAAAGTAAGCAAGCTTTGCAAAACTTATAAAGATTTGTGTAGCTGCTCGGTTTGCTTTGGGCAACCAAAGCTGACAGGAGGAAGGTCAGGTGGACCAATGAAGAGTAATAAGATAGTTACCTAAGCACCAAAGTAGCCTCAGTCCAGTTCCACAAGCTATCGGCAAACTGTCATAGACTTCAATGGAGTGGTCTTGGTGCAAGGGGTACAGGATGTTGAAAATGCTTTAAGATGCTGAGGATGCTTCGCGGTTGAAAGAGGTCTCTCTGGAGCTACTCTTCGATCATGGTCCAGGTTGGGCAACTTTGGCCACAGGGGTCAATGTCCCCTGAAGTCTTTTTTAGTCTAGCAAAATTCCAGTTGCCACTGGACTACTTGTCTCCGGTCACAGCAAAATCAGTGGTTCCCTTTGGGTGAAGGCTAATGTCCGTCTTGGGCAACCAAACCGCACTTTAACAATTCTCCCATGATCAGGACTCAGGCGTAATTGTTTAGCATCAGGACATCGTCTTTTGGACTGCATGTCACCACTGGTTAGGCGATTTTGGCTACTTACTGGGCACAGTAGGCTACTTCAGCTTTTGTGGCCCTGGTGGGGTAACAGCAAGTCAGCCAACTCGCTTTTGGAGTTCACCTTTTCTGATTGGGGCTCTAGAGTGACTTTTTATTGAGCCAGGCACCACAGTCACAGTCTTCCCTTTAATAGCACAAGGATCAGCAGATGCAATCCAGAGGTTGGTATAGCCTCTCTTGCCAGGTCCAGGGAACAACCAGCAGTCCTTATTCAGTTCTTGCTAGTCCGGTTGTGAGCTGAGGTATGGATGCCAAGATTGTCATATTTATGCCCAGAACGTGCCCATGTGGGATAGGATGGTTACTATCCCAAGGGCTACTGCGACCTTTCCCACCGATGAGGTCTGCTTGCACAGTGTGGCATCTAGGTATACTAGAATGCACTTTTCTGCCCACTGCCTAGATGGCTGGATACCTCTCTCAGGCCTATATTTATACTCGGTTTGAGCTGAATTAGCGTAATTTTGTTTTACGCTAGTTCAGCGTAAACCTAACTCCATATTTATACTTTGGCGCTAGACACGTCTGGTGCCAAAGTTATGGAGTTTACGTTGTTTTCTGGAGGGGAAAACCTACCTTGCATCAGAAAACCTACCTTTCCATCCAGAAAAAGGACAATATGGCCTTTGCGCCATATTTATCCCCCGTGCTAAAATCCAGCACAGGGGATGGGAGCCTTAAATAATGGGTCTGGGCAGGCGTAAGGGGACCTGTAAGCAGATTTCCATGGTCAGAGACCACGGAAATTGCCCACAGGTGCCCTTCCCTGTCCCCACCCACCCCTACCCACACCAGGAGGTCACTTAAGGATGGGGAAACCATCCAAGGTAAGTCCAGGTGAGTATTTATTTTTTCATCCAACACCGCTCAGGGGCCCTGACTTGGGGCCCCCTGCACGGCACTGGCCCCAATGGCCATGCCCAGGGGACAGCTGTCCCCTGGGAATGGCCATTGGGGTGGTGGGCTTGGCTCCTGTCTTTACTAAGACAGGAGCCAAGTCCATGGGGCTTATGCGCCAGAAAATGGAGCTACATTGCCTAGAGCCAATTGTTTTGCCTCTAAACAGTGTAGCGCCATAATTTGGCACCCAAGCCCTGGTTCCCCCTATGCCTCCCCGGCCCTGTTACCATCCTTTCCGAGGACGCTAACAGGTCCTTAGCGCCGGCATGCACCATTCCATAAATATGGCACCCAACTGGCGTCTAGGAATGGCGCTAGCCGGCACTATACTTTTTGGCACAAACCTGTGTTAGCGCAGTCTTGCGTCAAAAAGTATGAATATATGCCTCAGTGTGCAGAGCATGGTAGCCCACACTAGCGGGGTAGCTTCATGCCCCATGGAAGAAACGATTTGGCTACTGGCTTCCCCTCTCTGTTCCCGACGCCAACCTGTCTACTTCAACAAAACAACAGCCCCTCTTGTGTGTGTCCACCATTTTCCCTTTAACACCTTGGGTGCCAAGGATGTAATGGTTACGTCCGGTGGCACAACACTGGGGCGCCACAGACATAACCATTTGGTCCTGGTACCAGCCCATGGGGGGAGCACTAGCGCTCCCCCCATGGGCCTCCCACTCACCCCCCCCAGGGCAGGGATGGTAGAGGAATCACTTCCCCTACTACTCATGACCCCCATCTAATGGGATCAGTGCACGATCGCGCGCTGACATCATTAGAGGGTGCCAGTCATGCTGGAAGCCATTTGCTTCCAGAGCATCTTAGGAGAAAGAGGTAAGTGTCTCCTCCAGCCGGGGGGGGGGGGGATTCCTCTAAAAGAGGCATCAGGGGAAAGGAAAGGGATTTCCTTTCCCTCGATGTTTCTTTCAGCATTCCAGGAATGCCCACTAGACACCAGGGATTTAACTTTGATCAATTACTTGTATTCGGGAGCAGCCCCTTGTGCAAGGGTAGCTCTCCTTTGGGGGGGAACATTTTTTATGCCATTTCTGCCCCCCTTGGGGGCAGATCGGCCTATTAATTGTAGGCTGATCTGCCCCTGAGGGGGGCAGAAGCCACGGTGACACCAGGGATTAATTTTATTTGTTTTTTTTTCTGTTTGGGGGCTACCCCTTGGGCAAGGGTCACCCCCCCTAGAGGGGGCACACAACTGTTGACCATTTTTGTCCCCCCTTAGGGGCACATCGGCCTATTTTTTTTTAGGCCCATCTGCCCCAAAGGGGGGCAGAAGCCACTAAGGCACCAGGGATTCTTTTTGTTTCATTTCTTTATGTGGGGCGGCCCCTTGGGCAAGAGTTGCCCCCCCAAAGGGGGGCATATGACTGTTATCCATTTCTGCTCCCCTGGGGGCAGACCACCCTATTATTTGTAGGCCCATCTGCCCCCAAGGGGAGCAGAAGCCAGTGAGGAGCCAGGGATTTCTTCGTTTTTTTTTGTGGGGGAGGGCCCTTGGGCAAGGATCACCCCCCAAAGAGGGCAAACAACTGTTTTTGTTTTTGGACCACCTGCCCCCAAGGGGGGCAGAAACAACTAAGGTGCTAGGGATTGTTTTTGTTTCTATTGTTTTGTTTTGGGGGGCGGCATCTTGGACAAGGGTCGCCCCCTCAAAGGGGGCACATGACTGTTGGCCATTTCTGCCCCCCTTGGGGGCAGATTGGCCTATTATTTTTAGGCTCATCTGCCCCTAAGGGGGGCAGAAATCACTAGACACCAGGGGAAATTTCTAAATGTTTGGTGGCGGGGTGTTTGTCAACTGGCAAAGTATTTGCATTTGTGATTATAATGTTTTATTTCTCCTTTTTGTTTTAGTTCAAAGCTTTTGCTTCCTTTGTTGTGACTCCTTGCGGTTTTGGCAGTTATTGACCAGCAGTTTGCGTAGTTGCATGTTTTAGGTATGAAAAAACAATTTACTTCAAATTAATTGTGTTGCCATACATGAATTATTTTTTGTAACTGGTGTACTAAATGCAGGATGTGTGTGAAATTGTCCTTCGATTTGTGCACAATGATATGTGTTCTCGTATGTGTAATTTTCTTTTCTTTTTCCTTTTTAGTGGGATATAATTGGTGATTGCTGTTTCTCTGCAAAGTAGTTGGTGGTGAGTCTAGCTTTTTCAGGCAAGTGAGTGGTATTGTTTTTGAGTTTATAACTCTTAGTGATAATGCCACACAGTGCTGGTTGTTAGTGGTGCATTTGTACAGTTACTTTTCGTAGGAAGGATCATAGCTAGCCGCAGGGTGACTGCTCAGCAGGTTGTTGGTGTGCTTTTTGAGTCGTCTTCTGACCATGATTATGAGACTGACTCTGCATCTGAGGCAGAGGAGGAAGTGCAGGATTCTGGAAGTGAATTTTCTGACAGAAAGGAATCATCTGGTGATGAAGCCACTCGCAGTGCTGATGAAGGGCCTGTTTTAGAGGCGGACAGTGATGTGCCAATGGTGCAGCAGCCAGCGGCTGAAAGGCTTCCCATTGAAAGACCTGAACTCTGGGTTGCCCCAAACATGGAGCAGCCACAGTTGCCTGCGTTTACTGGTCTCCCAGGGTGTAGAGTGAATACAGAAAACTTTTTGCCTGTCAATTTATTTGCTTTGTTTATGGATGATGTATTTTTGGAAAAGATTGTGGAGCAGACTAATTTGTATGCAAAGCAGTATTTGAGGGACAACGGTGCCAGACTTAGGCCACACTCTAGAGCTAGCCGGTGGATTCCCCCAAATCTGGAAGAGTTGAAAAGGTTTTTGGGTTTAACTTTTTTGAGGGTGCTGATAAGGACACTGTCACTGTCTTCATATCGGTTTACTAGTCCCTTGATGGCAACTGTTATATTTCCTGCAACTATGAGTGGTAGCCCTTATGCGCTTCTTCTTCGGATGCTGCATTCTGTTGATAATGCTTTAGTCTTGCCACAAGATCACCCTGATCCTGACCATCTTTTTACGATTAGATCTGTCCTTGATCAATTTCGGTTTTCTGAGGTCTATGTTCCAGGGAAAGAAATAGCTGTGGACAAGTCTTTGGTCCTGTTCAAGGGCTGTTTGTTTTTTAGGCAGTACATTCCTAACAAGTGGGCACAGTATAGAATTAAATTGTATATGCTGTCTGAAAGTAATACAGGATATGTTTATAAATTCCTGGTCTACACTGGTAGGGATTCCAGTATTGACCTCCCTGGTTGTCTGCCCACTTTTGGAGTTAGTGAGAAAATTGTGTGGGAATTTGGTAGACGACTGTTTAACAAAGGTCACCATTTGTACCTATATAACTTCTACACTGGAGTGCAATTGTTCAGGGAATTGTTCAGAATGGACACTGTTGCTTGTGCCACAATCCGTTCTAACCGTAAAGTCTATCCAAGGGAGCTTGTCTGTAAAGAACTAGAGAGGGGACAGTGCAGTGCCTTGCGTAATGAGGAGCTGCTAGCTGTGAAATTTGCAGACTGGAGGGATGTCTACATGCTGACTACCATCCATGGTAAGCGTACTTCCCCTGTGACTGTTTGGGGTCAGGTTGCTGAAGTTCACAAACTTGCGTGCATTTTGGACTACAATAAGCACATGGGTGGTGTAGATAGAGTAGATCAGAGGTTGGAACCTTACACTGCTGTTCGTAAGGCTTACCTTTGGTACAAAAAGTTAGCTATTCATCTTTTCCATTTGGCAACTTTTAATGCTTTTGTTGTGTTCAAGGATAGTTCTCCAGAGTCAAGGATGACATTTGTGAAATTTCAGGAGTCTGCCATAGCGAGCCTTGTTGTGGTGGCAAGAGTTCCTAGCGAAGCAGTGGTGGAGGATGTGGCTAAATTGAAAGATCGCCACTTTCCTGAGTACATTCCTCCCACGCCCAAAAAAGACTTTCCCGCTAAGAAATGTAGAGTCTGCACCCGAAGAGGTATCCGGAGGGAGACACGAATGTACTGCCCCGATTGTCCTTCAAAGCCTGGGCTGTGTGTGGCCGGCTGTGTCAGGAGTTACCACACCTAAAATAATTATTGGGAACTACCGTGAGCGTAAACTGCCTATTTTATATTTTCATATGTTCAGTTTCACTATTGGCATTACTGTCATGTATTTAGTTAGAGCTTTTGTGTTTGTAGTTTTGTATTTACTTACAATTAGTTAGTGGTTTCTTTTTTGTTAAACAAAGTGTGTTTTTTTGTTTAAAAAAAGTGATGGCGGTTTGCGTGGAGTGGCGCTTTTCTAGCGGTGTAAATAGTTACTAGCTGTTGGCCACTACAACACACTGCCAGCCAAACGCCAGTCCACAGACTCTGTCAGCTGGTGTGATTGCTTTGTCAGGCATGTGGGCGTATGAAAGTGATGGGCCCTTGAATGTCAGTGACTGTTGATGCGAGTGTTGTAATGCGCTGGGCCCGCGGATGGCGGCCTGAATGGTCTTGTGCATGTCATGTATGAAAGGTGTGTGAATGGAGCGGTTGGTGCCTTGATGTGGCTTGACAGCTCACAAGCTGTGAGTCATTAGTTCAGTTTTGTGGCCTTTCGGTTATTAGCAGTGCATTTCATTTTTGTGAAATCTCTTGTTAATAAAATTTGATCCACTGAACCATCACTCACCCTCGTGCCAAATGCAACAAGTATGTGTTGTAAAAAGGAAAAAACCTCCTCTGCTGTAATCAGGCATTGAAGCACACCCGTGACATGCTAGCTGTCTCGGGTGGGACCCCGATGATGAAGCATGCCACCAACTAGGTTGGTGGGTGAGGGGTCTTTTAAACATAACCTAAGTGCGTTTCATTTCACAATTTTAGTGTTTGGATCAACACAGAAGTAAGAGTGTTTGTAGTGTGTTTACTTCTTCTCTAGGGAAAAAGTACCAACTCTAGATTAGTTTGAAAACTGGCCACCGGTGGAGTCCGGGGAGCTGTGGCTTTGTGGATCGCTCAACATTTTCTTGCCCAGACTCCTCTGCAAACCTCAAAATTTGCCTTAAAAATCATTTTCCTCACTTTTCTTTGTAGGATCACCACGCCGGCACAAATTCCCTACCACCCAGCATTTCCCTCAGTCTCCCAAGTAAAATGATACCTCACTTGTGTGGGTCCCCAAACCAGAGTCAGCCTAAAAATGTATAATAAAAAAAATTGTGCTTATCAACTTGCTGTGCTAGCCCCTCAATCTCTACATGTTTGTGGCTCTTCCCTGTTGCAGGCAGCTGGGCCACTCACACAAGTGAGGTATAATTTCTATCGGGAGACTTGGGGGAACGCTGGGTAGAAGGAAGTTTGTGGCTACCCTCAGATTCCAGAACTTTCCATCACCAAGATGTGTGGAAAAAGTGTTTTTTTTGCCAAATTTTGAGGTTTGCAAAGGATTCTGGGTAATAGAAACTGGTGAGAGACCCACAAGTCACCCCATCCTGAACTCCCCTAGGTGTCTAGTTTCCAAAAATATACAGGTTTGCTAGGTTTCCGTAGGTGTCGGCTGAGCTAGAGGCCAAAATCCACACCTAGGCACTTTCCAAAAAACACGTCTGATTTCAATGTAAAAATGTGATGTGTCCATGTTGCGTTTTTCTGTCACTATGCCTACCCACACAAGTGAGGTACCATTTTAACCATTTTAACGGGAGACTTGGGAGAACACAGAACAGAAGAACAAGTGTTATTGCCCCTTTTTTTTCTATACATTTTTCCCTTCAAATATAAGACAGTGTGTAAAAAAGACATCTATTTGAGCAATGCCCTGTAATTCACATTCTAGTATGGGATTCCGGTATTCAGAGATGTGCAAATAACCACTGCTTCTCAACACCTTATCTTGTGCCCATTTTGGTAATACAAAAGTTTCCTTGATACCTATTTTTCACTCTTTATATTTCACCAAATGAATTGCTGTATTCCTGGTATAGAATGAAAACCCACTGCAGGGTGCAGCTCATTTATTGGCTCTTGGTACCTAGGGTTCTTGATGAACCTACAAGCCCTATATATCCTCACAACCAGAAGAGTCTAGCAGACGTAACGGTATATTGCTTTCAAAAATCTGCCATAGCTGGAAAAGGGAATAGAAAAAAAGTTTAGACAGAAAGGGCTATTTTTTTCACCTCAATTTCATTTTTTTTATTTTAGCTGTTAATTTCTGTAGGAAACACTCAAGGATCTACACAAATGACCCCTTGCTGAATTCAGAATTGTGTCTACTTTCCAGAACTTTTTAGCTGTCCAGGATCCAGCACTGGTTTCACACCCATCTCTGTCACTAACTGAAAGGAGGCTGAAAGCACAAAAAATAATAAAAATGTGGTATGTGCCAGTAAATACTTACTACTAAATCAAATATGCCAATCAGGTATAACCAATCGTAGACACAATTTACACTGGGAGGACTTGCACTTTAGCACTGGTCAGCAGTGGTAAAGTGCCCAGAGTACCAAAAATCAGCAAAAACGAAGTCCAGGACACAGTCAAAAATACAAGAAGCAGAGGCAAAAAGACACACCAAGGATGCCAGGTCTAGCAAGGAGCATCCCACGATACAGATGTGCCTCCTGGGTTTTGTGACACGAACCAAGCAGAAAAACCATGCGGAAAAGGTGCTGGAATTAGGCCTAGCCATTGCTAAAAAAAAAATTCACAGCTCAATGCTGGATGACCAAACGGTCTCCTACCAGGAAGCAATGGCTATGGGAATTCACACAGTGGATAAAAGCAGAATGCGGAGTCTGTGATCAGTTGATATACAGTGGGAACAATCAAGGAGGTAGACGGGAGTGGGCAAGGATGGAAATCCGGATACAGCAAGAGTCCAAAAGATTGAATGCGGAAAACGCACAAGATGCTGGGGAAGAGTAGCCCAGCAATGATCCGAGAGTAACAGGGGAGATGGGATGTACTGGGTACAGTAGTATCACTAGGGGACATATGTAGAAGGATTGTCACAGGATGAATGCTGAGCTCTGGCTCGATACAAACAACAACAATGGAAATGTGACTGTCCACTGGCTCTCTGAAGGGGGGATTGGGGGCTGTTACTATTGTACTGTGTCAATGTTAACTTGAAAATCAATAAAGGAAATATGAAAAAAATATAGAACCCTTCATAAGTGTTAACTCTGTTACACTTTATCCAGCCCTCCAGTGACTTCACAAAAGCATCAACAAAGTCCACCCATATCTGTATAGCCCCTTTGCGAGTGTCCTTAAACATTTGCTTGCACTCTTCCTGAGTAAGACTAAACAACTCAAAGAGTGCCTCCTTAATGTGGAGATAAGATTCCACTACCTCATCCTCGAGTGCTAAGGCCCTAGCCATCCACACTGTTGGGACCAGTTTCCACAAAAGGGACCCCCAGTGTCGGGCACCCACCCCTCTCATCCTTCAAGCCCTCTCACAGGATGCTAGCCAACTTTTCCTCTGTCAAGGCCAATTTCCTCCCCTCAAAATCCAGGAGACTTATACGGACCTCAAGGTTTTTGGGCCCCCTTTCTCTACTGAAACTCTTCTCACTGCCAGATGGGGAGGGCCTCCTTGGACAGATAGGAGGGGTCAGGCTGTCACTGAACCCTCCTCATCCACTTCTTCAATTACTTTTCTGTCCTCCTCTTCAGGAGTGATTTCATGTTCAAGTCATTCTTGGGCTCTCCTGGTTTCTTCCTAAGTCCTGAGGGTCTTCTACGGGTCCACACTTTTGGCAGAGATGGCTCAACTGATTTTTCTTTCCTTGCACAGTGCCCTCAGGTCATTGATCCTCATAAAGGGATTTGTGTACCTTCACAAGCTTTTAGGAAACTTTTTTTCAAATTTTGGAAACTTGCTTTGGATATTCAGAACTTGGAAAAACTTTAAAAAGTTCTTCTTAGGTGTCGAGTTGGTGGATTTTTCAAGTGGCTACTAACTTATTAATTGTCTGCTACTGCTAAACATATCTTCTGGATCCCACCGGTATGTGAAGAATTGTGATGTATTATATTGTGTGGTTTTGCGCACTCACTGTGGATTACACTCAAGAAACCAACTTGGGTCTGTAAACTATTTGCTAAACCTTAGCTCAAGGTACCAACTTTAGCACTTCCATTCATAAGGTAGCACTGTACTCAGCAGCTAGCTTTTCTATAATAAAAATGACAATTTGGGGGTTTACTGTTAGGACATATAAAAATACATGTCCTGCTTTTTAATATACAGCACCTGCCTTAGGACTTGATAGGCCAGCTTTAGGGGTGACTTTACATTAGAAATGGGGCTTTGGGCTACAGTGCTGATGGGACTAATAAACTTGCAGGTCCTGAGCACCTCAGGTACTATATATCAGGGACTTATGAGTAATAATATTTGAAGAGTACTCTGCAAGATTTAGTTCCACTCCTGTCAGCCACATACTAATACGCCAAGAGTACTCATGTTTCAGAGCTGTGCCTGTAAGCCACATACTAATATTCCAAGAGTACGTCTCAAGATTTAGAGGAGCACCTACCAGTCATGTACTTATATTCCAAGAGTACTCATCAGATTTTAGAACAGCACTTACCATCTACATACTAATATTCCAATAGTACTCAGGGTTTAGAGCCACACCTGTCAGCCATATACTAATATTCCAAGAGTACTTCTCAGTTTTCAAAGCCTTCTTACCACCCAAATAATAACATTCCCAGAGTAAACTTCAGAATTTAGTGCTAGACCACCAGCCATATACTAATATGGCACGAGTATTCTCCAGATTTTGCAGCCCCTTTACCAGCCACATACTAATATTTCAAGAGTATGTCTAGGTTTTAGAGCCCTCTTACCAGCTATACACTAATATTACAAGAGTATTCCTCAGGTTTTGAAGCCAGTCATGTGAGCATCCTACTAATATGTCAAGAGTACTTTTCAGGTTTTAGAGCTGCACCTACCAGCCATGAACAAATATTCCAAGAACACTCCTAAGGTTTTAGAGCAGCACCTGACACACATTAATTCAATGCTTGGTCTCTCAGGCCTAACCCACAAGCAAGTCAAGCCAAGTCCATTTCAAGTTTTGCATCTATTAAGAGGTCCACAGAAACAACACAATACAGTGAATTCATGATTAATACAAATTTATAAAACTTCTACAAAATTCAAATATTTTAAAACAATACATTTCATTCACTGGTGAAAATAGCAACTGTTGGGCTTCTGCAAAAGATCACACGTTAGGTTTTAAAAATTGACAAAGTAAGTGTACTGCTGCACATATAAAAACAAAATATTTAAAAACTTGGATAACATTGTTACATGAATCACAAATTCTATCTTTAGCTGGCATGTTTTCCCAGGTATCTGTTAAGTATCTGAGTGTAAAATATTCATTCCTAGTAGAAAAAAACAAATGGCTAATTCCATGGTCTAAATTCCAGGTTAGAAACTGTTGAGGTCTATTCTGAGTTAGAGAAACAGCAATTAAATTAAATATATACATTTTTGGGCAGAAATCACTATTGAGCACACAACTAAAATTACCTACACATTTTGTCAACAGACTTTTGAATTGCCATCCAGATCTTTAAAGTATCTTGTTAAGTCTCCCCAATACATAAGACAAGTTTCCCCTAATGAATCACCGCCAATAATACCTGTGCTAAAGACTAACCAGACCGCCTTTCAGCCTAAGAGCTTGGACGGGTGCGTGAGTGTTCAGAGAGCACAATCTTCGTAAAACTTGACCCTCAGTTTTATCCACGAAGCTTAATTTCCCTACTTTGACTATTTCCGTGGTATATGAAAGGGTCAAAGGGACCTTTATACGATGCACCACAACCCTATAGTCAAAGTGTTCAAAGAATTATAGAGCAATCGAAGGACATCAGCATGACAAGCAGTCTTCTCCAAAGATGTCCTACATGGTCTTTTTCATGTAGGGAACTCAAAAAAAGTTTCCCTACGTATGGGTACTTGTTCACTACCTCAAAGGTCTCATTATCTTACATTGCCTACACCCCAAGCAGCCACAGTATATCAGCAGCATGGGACAGGAAACTGTCTCTCCTGCATCACATGAGCCCTGGCCCCCCCATGTACTGGTTTAAGTCTACAATATGTCTCTGTTGTGTGAATGCCTCTAGTAATGTACCACAGTCAACTACTATCTATCGTTTTAAATACAGCACCCATCACTGTACAAAAAACTCTGTGATAGGAGAACTGATGCTGGGAGGAAATTCGATATTTGATTCGGGCATTTTTGGCAATCGTTACTTTAAACACCCCCAGCCTGTCCATTCTAGGGAGACTGTGCCAAACCTTCAACCCATTTACTTAGAGTCAACCTCTCAAGACTACTGGTTACAACCCACTTTTACTACACTAATAAAATGAAAGAGCTCCAAAGAGATACAAAATGTTACCAAATACAACAATATCTATCACTGAACAGTGTTGGGGGTTAGCTTCATTATTGTATAGTAGACTTGATATTCACATGTGAAACAGTAAATACATATGTAGGAAACAGTTCCTGCTCCTCATTTCATCATTCCAGGTGTCTTCCTGGACCAACAGCCCCTGCTTTGAGTCCCAGAAAGATGTTTTAGAAGTTAATCCACAGTACAACTCTTTTTGACATTGGTGACTACAGTCCTCATGAACAAGCCAAGGCACGACTATTGCTTGGTGGCAACTGATCTATCATCAGGAGGTACAATCGGTTTTACTCGAATGAAGGATGATCTTGCAGAGAGCTGCTGCTGCCCAAGGTGGGGCATCCTGCCACTAGAGATTATGGCTGATACAGAAAGAAAATTAAATGGAATACAAAAGATTTTGGATGCTTTTAAAGAATGCTTCTGAGGGACCTGATGAAGTTCATGTGGTAGCGTGTTCTACTTTGGTGCCACACAAGAGAAAGCAAAGCCACCAAGTCTTGATTGCTTGACCCGGGGGACTTTCAATAGTCTAGACTATGAAGATGTGAGAGCTCTAGTATACGCCTAGGGCAGGATAAAGCTCCGGAGGTATTCTGGCCCTTTACTGTATAAGGCACAGAAAGTAAGTACTAGTGCCTTAAAGATGATTTTTTTTCTGATTAGGCAACCAATGGAGGTATCTGGGCCATGAAGAAATAGAGTGGTGTTTGGGTAGGTTCAAAATGAATCTACCTGCAAAATCCACAGACCCAGGATAAGATACATAGAGAGCTCCAAATATAGGGCGCTCCTGAGGTTCAGCCTAGGTGTGATTAATGAATGGACTATAGTTTCCCGAGTAGAAGGAGGCGGAATGTCAAATATTTCCCTTAATGCTTTCAGCAGAGTGAAGCATGGCAGAGATAGACACAATCTGGTATTTCAAAGACATATCTTGGTCAAATGTGGGAGTTAGGATTCTAAGTGCTCTGCCTAAGGTAGGGGCATTGCCTAATTCCGAGGGCCACCATGCGGAGGACCTGAAATTGGATGTGCAGATAAATGTATTTTATTCTCTTTACCATTTAGCTTAAGATAGTTTTCTTACATCCGCCGCTAATCTGGGGACTGTCTGACATCCTCTATGGAGACTGGCTAACTGCTTTATGTGCAGAGTGAATAGGGTGGGGCTTAAGGAGTAAATATGGGAAACAGCATATCTTAGTTGCCTAGCAAAAGATGTAAAGGAAGCAAGAGCAACTATCTGAAAGTGATCTAAGAGGAATGATGCAAGAGCAGGACTTCCTATTCCAAGCTGATGCAGATGTCCCAGCACATTTGGTGAGAGACCGTATTGAAGGCTGCAGAGAAGTCAAGAAGGACGAGTGCCGCTGCAACTCCGCAGTCCAATACTGAAGAAATGTACTGCTAAAAGAGCACATAGGTCAGAGTCTCGAATGAGAGACACTGAGTAACTAAGCTGATTCAAAGAGTGATACTTATTGGCTAAATTATTTTTTCAATGCCTTTAAGGCAAGAAAAATTTGAGTGCTGGGCCTAAAGTTTGACAGTTCTTAGGGTCCATAACAGGGTTAATGAAGTAAAGATACTCTTAAGAAGTCTATTTTCCACAGTGCAGCAACTATTGCCAAGCTAAAGATAAATATAGGAGCTGACAAAGGTAGGTGCTGATACAATCCAGACCTAAATTCCTGACTGAAGAGAAGCAGGAGCCCATGGGAGAGACTGACGTTCTCTTGGCCAAGGCTAATCTGGTTTCCTCCATTGTAATCAGACTAAAATTGTAAAGCCACTGTAGTGAAGACCTGAGGCTGAGAAAGTACAGATAAGGGGTTTTCTGAAATAATTTGTGAGAAAAAGGTATCAGTAAAGGTGGAGGTTTTAATAGAACAGGGTTATCACATAATTCATTAGAAGAATGGGTGGTCTTTTAGAAGGCTAGGGGACGAAGAAAGGAGTTAATTATGGTGAAAGTGTTTTTGGGTGAGTTTCTGTTATAAATGGGTTCTTTGGTTGGCAGTCAGGTTACCCCCTGTCCAAGCAAGGACCCTCACTCTAGTCAGGGTAAGTCACACACAATACAAAGTATCCTGTGCCCACCCTCTGGTAGCTTGGCACTGAGCAGTCAGTCAATCCTTAGAAGGCGATGTGTAAAGTATTTGTGCAATAAATCATACAATAACACAATATAGCACCACAAAAATACACCACACAGTGTTTAGAAAAATAGATAATATTTATCTGGGTATTTGCAGGTCAAAACGATAAAAGATGCAGTAAGAAATTGTAGAGCTATCACTGAAAAGTGATATGAAGTGTCTTAAGTCTTTAAAAAGCAAACAAAGTCTCTTTCAAGCACAAAGTACCTGGTTTGGACTGACATATCTTCGCAAAGGGTCGCAGAGGAGGAGATGCGTGGAAAAATGGTGTGTGCGTCGGTTTCGCCCCTTCACACACGGACTTGCGTCGTTATTTTTCACGCGGGGAAGACGTGCGGCGATTTCCGCTACGCGGACAGGTCTCCTCTGTGGGTCGCAGGGTTTTCAGACGCCCCGAGGTCTGTGCGTGGAATCCTGGGCTTGTTGACCGGCTGCGCGTCGTTCCGGTGGGCTGTGTGTGGAATTTTCTTCCTCACGGCAGGCGCTGCGTCAATTTCCCCTCTGGAAGTCGGGCGGCGTTGTGCTGCGTCGATTTTCCCTCTGGCAGTCGGGCGGCGTTGTCCAGACAGGCCACGCGTTGCAGTTCCGGTTGCACCGCAGGCGCCGCATCGATCTTTTCCCCGCGAAGTCGAGCAGCGTCTTTCCGATTCGGCGTGCGGTGAATTTGTCATCGCGGAACAAGCTGTGCGTCAAATTTTTCGTCGCACAAGGGGTCCAGTTGAAAGAGAGAAGTCTTTTTGGTCCTGAGACTTCAGGGAACAGGAGGCAAGCTCTATCCAAGCCCTTGGAGAGCACTTCTGCAGCAAGGCAAGGGTTCAGCAAGGCAGCAGGGCAACAGCAAGGCAGCAGTCCTCTGTAGAAAGCAGTCAGGTGAGTCCTTTAGACAGCCAGGTAGTTCTTCTTGTCAGGGTGCAGGTTCTGGTTCAGGTTTCTTCTCCAGGAAGTGTCTGAGGTGGTAGGGCAGAGGCCCTGTTTTATACCCAAATGTGCCTGTGAAGTGGGGTAGACTTCAAAGAGTGGCTTAGAAGTGCACCAGGTCCCCTTTCAGTTCAATCCTGTCTGCCAGGGTCCCAGTAGGGGGTGTGGCAGTCCTTTGTGTAAGAGCAGGCCCTCCACCCTCCCAGCCCAGGAAGACCCATTCAAAATGCAGATGTATGCAAGTGAGGCTGAGTACCCTGTGTTTGGGGTGTGTCTGGGTGAATGCACAAGGAGCTGTCAACTAAACCGAGCCAGATGTGGATTGTAAGGCACAGAAAGATTTAAGTGCAAAGAAATGCTCACTTTCTAAAAGTGGCATTTCTCAAATAGTAATATTAAATCCAACTTCACCAGTCAGCAGGATTTTGCATTACCATTCTGGCCATACTAAACATGACCTTCCTACTCCTTTCAGATCAGCAGCTACCACTTCAATATTGTATGAGGGCAGCCCCAATGTTAGCCTATGAAGGGAGCAGGCCTCACAGGTACATATCCTGCCTTTTACCCACACAGCACCCTGCTATATGGGTTACCTAGGGCACACATTGGGGGTGACTTATATGTAGAAAAAGGGGCGTTTTAGGCTTTGCATGTACTTTTAAATGCCAATTCGAGGTAGCAGTGAAACTGCACACACAGGCCTTGGAATGGCAGGCCTGAGACAAGGTTAAGGGGCTACTTAAGTGGGTGGCACAACCAGTGCTGCAGGCCCACTAGTAGCATTTAATCTACAGGCCCTGGGCACATACAGTGCACCTTACTAGGGACTTATAGGTAAATTAAATATGCCAATCATGGATAAACCAATCAACAGTACAATTTACACAGACAGCATATGCACTTTAGCACTGGTTAGCAGTGGTAAAGTGCTCAGAGTTCCAAAGCCAACAACAACAGGTCAGGAAAAATAGGAGGAAGGAGGCAAAAGGTTTGGGGATGACCCTGTAAAAAGGGCCAGGTCCAACAGTTTCTAATTGCTGCTTCATATAGGATTCTAGAATTAGGGTCAAAGCTTATCCTCCACTGTCATTCCATTCTTCCACAATTTTATTTTGCTTCCTTAAGTACTTGCACCTCAGTGTGGAGACTATCTCTTGACTCCTTGATACAATCTCTGAGTGTGAGAGGTGTTTGAAAGTATTCCTTAGATATATTTAATGTAGTGTTGTGTCAAGGCTGAATATGCTCTCAGGTATGATAATTAATTATGAGAGCTTTGGTTATCAACACGCTCAAGTTAAGGTTATTCAAACCAATTTTATTTTATTTAAAGTTAATGTATAATTATATTAAGGTTGAATATTTTATTTATGTAATCATAATATAAAGAAATGTTTGGCTGTGGGGTAACAGTGGGATTAAGCAAAAGTTAATAATTAAATGTTATTTCGTCCATTATTCTTGGAATAAATATAATTAGTTTTAGTTTTTAGTGGCAAAGATGTAATGGTATGTCAGATTAAGTTTACCTTTCAGTAATAAGGGTAACACTTATTAGAGATTTAATCCTGTCAAGGACAATGGTAATCATGTATCCCTATACAGACCCCTGCTAGGGGTCAACTGTGGAGCAGGAATACCACATAAACTTCAGTGCCAAAGATAGACTCCATGTTCAGCAGTAAAAAACAGACGTCTTACCATCTCATTGTCCCTCAAGAACTCTGCATCCAATAGTCAAGATGAGAATGTGTGATGATCAAACCATTCTCTTCATAACTGAAAGACCTGTTCTAAGCAGCAGGAAACACCCACCCACAGCCACAGATAACATACTTCTCTTGTGGTGCCATATATTTGACACCAAAGTGTAAGATGACCGCACATGAACTTCATGTGCAGCAGCAAAGATGAGCATATCTTATTCTGTACCGACCCTGCATGGCATCCACATCCTGCAGGCGTAGGGGGGCATGCCTTACGCTGCATGTGAACTGCTCTTCCCAAAGTATGACTTGGACCATGTCAGCAAGCTCTCCCTTTCCTGTGTCCAAAGTTAACAAGGTCTTACAACCTCTTCCTTACCTTTGGAGTGTGGCTGTTTTGAAAAGGATGATATAGACTGTTTTCATGCCAGTTATGTGAGGTTTCAAGAGAAAGAGGTGTAGAAGGATTGAGAAGACAGTGGTATGCTCCTCTGTATCCCTGATATTGTGGTGATGACTCTTGCGCCTGTAAATTGAAAACAGGAAAGGGTATTAGAGAAGTTCGTACAGACTTTTATCATTTTCAGCATAATGTGTTAGATATCTGTTACTTGCATTACAATCTAGAGCATGGGCAGAACTCAGTCGGAAGCAGAGCCATGAAATATTTGATGTTAGAAAATGAGCTACAAGTATTTTGAACTGTGCCGTGAGTGCCAGCAGCAACAACTGGTGACTGCACAGGAAATGGAAACCCATGTAAAACTGCATTTTCTGTTAACCCATTTCTCTATAATCCATCCCTTCATTCCCTGTGGATAGCACTGCGTGATAGTGTGTTTATCTCACAGGTGATAAAAGAAAGCTCAGCATAGGACCAGACAGGAAGTAAGACAAATGCCCTGCACTCCCACCTATGTGTTGTTTCCCTTAAATCCTACCCTCAAAATATGAACGCACTAAGACTAGACAGTAATCCACCCTTTAATACTACATCTAAGGCTCCCCAACTTTCAGAGCTGCAGTGCCAGGGACAGACTAATATTCAAAGCAATGCTGCCCAGGTTTTAGAGCGTCACCTGGGTCTTCCACGCCAAACCTACATGCAGGCAGGGAATAATAACCATCTGCTACCAGCCCGAGCAATGGAATCAGATAGTCCCCCACACAGTAGCAGCACGTCAACCATTGTTTCAGTCTGCAATGTGTCTCCTTTGTACCACTGATTCTAGGCACCGTCAAACCCTCAGCATCTCCAATCTTCCTGGTCTAGGGACTGACTCTTCTTACAGATATAGTAAAAATACTCCACACACATATCGCTCAAACACCAAAACTTCTACTTTCACCTTGTTGGACTAGCCCTCTCTGCAAGGTCATCCCCAAACTGTTTGCCTTCACCCCTCCTGTTTTCTGAACTTGATTCTGTTGGACTTTAGGACTCAGTGCACTTTACCTCTGCTAATCAGTGGTGCTTGTGCTCACTCCCTAAAAAATGGTCAAATTGTATTAAACCTGATTGGCATATTTAATTTACTTATACTTACCTAGTAAAGTAGTATACCATATACCCAAGGCTGGCAAATACATTAAGGCCCGTATTTATACTTTTTTTGCGCCGCATTTGCGTCGTTTTTTGACGGAAAAACGGCGCAAACTTGCAAAATACCATTGTATTCTGTAGGTTTGCGCCGTTTTGCGTCAAAAAGCGGCGCAAATGCGGCGCTAAAAAAGTATAAATACGGGCCTAAATGCTACTAGTGGGCTTGGAGCACTTTTTGTGGCACCCACGTAAGTAGCTCATTAAAACATGCCTCAGGCCTGGCAGTGCAGCCTGTGCATAGTGTTAAACTGCTAATAAGACTTTGCAAATTAAACCCCCTGCAAGACCTAAAACACCCTTTTTATTACATAGGGTCACCATTAATGTAGACCCAAAACAGTCCTTAGGGCTGGGTGCATTGTATTTAAAAGGATAGACATGTACTTTTAAGTTTTACATGTCAGGGTAGTGAAAAACTCCCAAATTTGTTTTTCACCACTATGAGGCCTGCCTCTCCCATAGGATCACATTTGGCTACCTTATTTCATTTAATAAGTGATAACTTTTGTTTGGAAGCAGGCAAAAATGTCATGTTTGGTGTCTACAGAATTGTAATTGTATATCCTCTTTAATGGGAAAATTGAATTTTAAGCTACAATTCTGAAAATGCCACTGTTAGAAAGTTGCAAGAAGAACAGATGATGGATAGAATGCTGAACAAATTAAACATTGACCCCTGTCACAGATCTGGGTTAAATCTACTGTGCTTTTGCTCGCATTGCCATTCCAGTTTGACCCAGCCATATGCTAATCAATCTTGACCCTACTCCCCCTGGGAACAGTCCAGCCCAAACTGCCAGGCTAGGTCCTCCCTGGACCAGAAACAAGTAGCCTGGGACCGGTTTCAGGGAATCACCCCTCATCAGCCAGGCTAGATGGAATATGGGCCATGACATTCTAGTATGACCCAGCAATATGCAAATCAGTCTTGACCCTGCTCGCTCTGGGAGCAGTCCAGCCTGAACTGCCAGGTCAGGTCCTTCCTGGATCGGAAACAAGCATCCTGAGACCGGTTTCAGGGTCTCACCCCTCATCAGTAAGTGTAGCTTGAATTCGGTGGCATAGCAAGCACAGGACCCACGTCTGGGCATACCCTTCCCACTTAGGGCAACACATGCAAAAAGAACAGATGATGGACGGAATGCTGAACAAATCAAACATTCACCCTCAGATGCAGATCTGGGTTAAATCCATCCTTATTTTGCTCGCCATGGCATTCCAGTTTGACTCATCAATATGCAAATCAGTCTTGACCCTGCTCCCCATGCAAACAGTCCAGCCTGTACTGCCAGGACAGGTCCTCCCTGGACCGAGAACAAGCATCCTGGGACCAGTTTCAGGGTATCAACCTTCATCAGCCAGGCTAGTTTGAAGCCGGTGGCATAGCGAGCATGGGATCCACGTCTAGGCATACCCTTCCTATTTAGGGCAACAAATGCAAAAAGAACAGATGATGGGTGCAATGCTGAACAAATCAAATATTCCCCCACGGTCACATATCTGGGTTAAATACATTGTTATTTTGTTTGCCATGCCATTCCAGTTTGACCCAGTCATATGCAACTCAATCTTGACCCTGCTCCCACTGGGAACAGTTCAGCCCAAACTGCCAGGCTAGGTCCTCCCTGGACTGGAAACAAGTATCTTGGGACCGGATTCAGGGTATCACCCATCATCAGCCAGGCTAGCTTGAGTATGGGCCATGTCTTTTTAGTACGACTCAGTCATATGCAAATCAGTTTTGAGCCTGCTTCCTCTGGGAACAGTCCAGCCCGAACTTCAAGCCGAGGTCCCCCCTGGACCAGAAACAAGAATGTTAGCATTTTCTTGTCCTAACCAGTTGGTGTCTGCAGCCTATTTCCTGGGTAACATGACTAGGTGTAGTTGGCAGCTGAGCTTTGTGTATTCCTTGCAGACAGCCACACAATAAAGGGACTGGCTGTTGTCAGGATGGGCCATCCAAGCATGATGGGTTGGGCGAAGCTGTGCACAGTACAACTTGTGCTTCAAAGACAGTGCCTCAGCACACAACAAACACACACACAGGACTGGCTTTCAACTAATGGGACTATCATGCACTGCATTTACCACAATGCATCTGGGCAAATTGTGCACTGCTATGCCAGGCAGTCTGCTTACTCTCTTTGTTGTGCTTAGAATTCCTGGCTATGAAAGGTTCACTGCCACTCAGGTCCATTTGGCTTGAGGATCAGAGGCAATCAGGGGCTGTTTTTCGGCTCTTGGTTCCTGGGTAGATAAGGCCACAGGAAGCAGGGGATGAGCAAACAGCCCATCACCTGTTTGTAAGAGTGTACCAGCATTCATGTCATAGGCCACAGTTCTCTGCTCACAAGCCTTCTCCCTCAAGCTGCAGGCTGACCTTCTGTAACTAGCTTCATCCAGGGAATGTGACCAAAATGAACCTTGTGTTTCATTGAAATTCTCTCAGTCTAAAGCAGCACATACAGCAAGGACAGGTGGGAATGGACAGCAGTGCAGGGGACATGCATGGAAAGAAAGACCACCACTCCAACTAACACCAAACATCTGGAAAGCCACACAGACTTAGAGGGGTTATGGAGGATACCACACCTCAAGTATTCAATTACTGTTTCACACACACCTCACAGCCTCAAAGGGCTTCAGTGGCACAGTCATTAGCCTATACAGATTTCCCCAGGAAAGTACATATACAATCTCTTTCCTAGGATGAAAGTAAAAAGGCCTGAACCCCACACCTATAATTCAGCTGTCACCATAGCGTAGCCATGTCATGGTGCACTCACAGTCTGGAAAGAGGGATGTGTGACGGAACAACGATAGCAATTATAACAAATGCTTTTAGAACGAAATTCAAGTGTCTTTACAGCGCAAGTCTCCACAACTATTGTTTTTTTTACAACAAATGTGCCTTTACAACCAATTCCTTTACCATGAAAATGTAAGCATTTTACTGGTTAGTATAAAACCCTTTTTAAAATATATATATTTGTATATTGGGTTTATACTTACTTATGCAATTTCTGCTCCTTTCAGTTGCCAGCACTGCTGTTTCTCCTCCATGCCCGGGCACCCCGGGACATAGCAGAAGATGTCCCTGGGAGGTGGCAGTCCCCAGGGCCAACCCTTGCTCTTCAAGGGGGGGCAGCGCCCCTCTTCCAATGACTTGCTCCAAGGAGGTGGTAGTACCTGGGGCTGCGGCCCTGCATCCACTTTGATACGTGCCCCAGGCCCCCCACATCCATTTTAACAAGTGCCCTGGAAAGGTGGTGGTCCCTGGGGCTGTGGGGAGCTGCACGGCCCTCCTGCACTATATTTCAAGAGAGCCCCAGGGACGTGGTGGTCCCTGGGGCGGCGGGAGGGCCTGGACACCCCCTGTGCAAAATATAATTGCCCCCAGAACCTGACTCATCAATGGGCTGTTTACAAAACAAGTGTGGGAGCCAGCACTTGTTTTTTTTTTGTAATTTTTGGCAGATCTGCACCAAAAGTTTTTTTTAAAGTGCTTTTTAAGCCCTGGGGGTCCCTCTGGGGCCCCAGCATCAGAGCTAAGCAGTCATGGTGTCCCTACCCTTACAACCCAAAAACCCAAACCCACCCTAAACCCTAAAAATCCCCTTACCACCCAAAAAACCATACCCACCCTAAACCCAGTGTCTGATCTCCAGGGCTAAGGCCACAGCTCCCCAGCCGCTCCGTAGTCTTTCCTGCCAGCGCAACTTAATTTGCAAGCAAGAGCTTTTTCCTGTCCAGACTCCCGCCTCCCATGCAGACCCCACCCACTCGTGAGGACAGATAATGCCAGTCGTGGTGCGGCTGCTCATTCGTGGCGCCGAAGGCATGCCAAAGGCAAGCCCATTTGCGTCTGTCCATGCGTGGACCTCGTATGATCTGCTGCTACACTACCAAGGAACTGCAGACACTAAACCCCGGACCCTGCAACAACTCCTGTGGCACAGCCTCCCCATGATTAACCAAGAGACCTTTCAGTTGCCAGCACTGCTGTTTCTCCTGCAATGCACCCCAGCCAGTGCACAACAACATCCCCAGAGGATCAGCACACAAGACAACTATAAACCACAAACCCCTTCAATGCTTCCTGCTCAACGCCCCCTCTCTATCCATCACCACTCTAGTCACAGACATTGCATTCAGCACCGAAACATTGATCAATCCTTCCTGAGCCCCGACATCACCACAGTAACCCCAGCCAGTTACAAGATGCTTCACTGGGACCGCACTAACAGACGCAGAGGGGGTCTCGCCATCATTATCAAGGAAAACCAGCCACTATACCATCATTGATGATGACCAAACACCCCTCATGGAACACCTTAAATTCCGGATCCAGACCAACACAAACACCACATCCCTCGCCATCGACTCCCCACTTTATCTCCTACTGGGTGACCTCAACTTCCACCTCAAAGACCCCAATGACACCAACTCAACCACACTCCTGGAAAGCCTCAGTAACGTCAGGCTCCCCAAGCTGATCACTAAGCCCAAACAATGCTGGGCACACACTAAATGCAATCTTCGCATCCAGCGATCAAATCGATTTCACCCATGTCACGGACCTCACGTGGATAGACCACTGCATCATCCATTTCTCAATCGCCGATGCCCACCACTCCATTGCCAAGCTCCACAGTGGCCCCTGCCACAGCTGGGGAAAAATAACCGGGGGCCTATGGACTCAAACCCTAGATGCCTCACAGCATGCACCCTCAACAGGCTGTAAAGATCTGCACCACCTGGATAACCAGTTGCGCCAACAAAGTTGCACCTCTGAAATCAGCCAAATCTAACAACCCAATCAAGCAATCCAGCTAGTACACCACAGAGCTCAGAAACAACAAATGCAGCTACTACAGACAAAAAAAAATGGTGCACTACCAAACACCCATCTGACAGAGCGGCCTTCAAGGAAGACCCCAGCAACTACCACAACCTCATCAAGCCAACAAAGAGAGCAGCCATAACCTCCTGCATCAACACTGCAGCCAACCACTCCAAGGATCTATTCAAAATCATAAATGAATTCACCAATACTGCAGCCACAGAAACCAAATTTGACCAATCCCAGGAACTCTGCGACTTCCACTCAAACTACTTTCACAGCAAAATCACCGACATTTAAAACAATTTTAATCCACCACCTCCGACTTAGACATCCTCCCTCAAGCAACATCCTCAGGCCACGCCCTGACCACCTGAACCCCATTCACCATGCAGACCACTGACAACATCATGGCCTCCACACACTCAGGGACACCCTCCAACCCCTGTCCCACCACCTCTTCAACCTTGGATCCAGTTCTATCAGCTCAGTACTAAACAGAATCCTCAGCACCTACATCCACATGGCATCCTTCCTGGACTTATGGAAGCATGCAGAGGTCAGATCCCCTCCTCAAGAAGCACCCTCCGCTGACCAAAATGACCTCAAAAACTACAGACCCATTTCTCTGCTACCGTACCCCGCCAAAGTCATAGAAAAAAGCTCACGAACACCTAAAACAAAACCACCTGCTCAACCACTCCTAATCAGGATTCCAAGCAAACCACAGCACAGAGACGGCACTAATCACAGCCACGGATAACATCAGAGCCCCTGTAGACCAAGGAGAAACAGTAGCACTAATCCTACTGGACCTCTCTATCGCTTTCGACATGGTCTCCTACCACACACTTCTCAAGAGAGTCCATAACACTGGTATTCAACAAGATGCCCTCAAGTGGATTGTCTCCTTTTTCTCAGGCCACAGAAAAATCATCCGCATTCCACCCTTCACCTCCGCACCCAAATCCATCAACTGCGGTGTACCCCAAGGATCAGCCCCACTCTCTTTAACTTTTCAGCTGACCACCCTTGCAGACATCATCACCTTACAAACTCCTACACTGATGATACACAACTGATCTTATCGCTCACCAAAGACCCCCAAAACACCAAGACCAATTTCCATAATGCAATGAACAATGAACGACAAAGCTCCTCAAGCTCAACAATGACAAAACCCAGGTCCTGATTTTTGGGAGCAACCCCAGCATTTGGGCCCACAGCTGGTGGTTAGCGGAACTCAGACCAACGCCCAGCCCAGCGGACCACACTCACAAACTTGTCATTATCCTAGACAACCAACTGTCACTGAGATGTCAAGTAAACTTGTTAGCCTGCTTCCACTTACTCTGGATGCTCCAGAAGACTTTCAACTGGATCCCCATCAATGCCAGAAAAATGGTCATGCATGCCCTTATTACCAGCTACCATGACTACTGCAACACTCTCTACATCGGTATCCCTTCCC
The DNA here is from genome assembly GCF_031143425.1 of Pleurodeles waltl. Taxonomy (NCBI): domain Eukaryota; kingdom Metazoa; phylum Chordata; class Amphibia; order Caudata; family Salamandridae; genus Pleurodeles; species Pleurodeles waltl. The sequence goes on from NC_090439.1 coordinate 1,143,933,593, forward strand.
AGCTATTCAAAACACTACAAACTCTACAGAATGCAGTGGTCAGACTCATCATGAACCTTCCTAGACGTGCCAGCATCACCCCCACCTCAGAGAACTACACTGGCTACCAGTTTGTAAGAGGTGCCGTTTCAAAATCCTCACCCTGACCTTCCAAGCCACACACAATCTAGGTCCGGCACACATCAACCACAGATTAAACTGCCACAACCCCACAAAACATCTACGCTCTGCCACACTCAACCTCGCACAACCCCCCGCATCCAGCATACCTGCAGCGGCGGACGATCTTTCTCCCACATCACAGTTAAGTCATGGAACAGTCTACCCTAGCACCTCCGAACAGCCCCCTTCCTAGTGGTATTTAAGAAAAGGCTCAAGACATGGCTCTTGACCTGAGACACAGCACTCCCAGTGCCCAGAGACCCTTAGGGGTGACAGTGTTGCGATGAACAAATGACTGATTGATTGATTGATTGATAAATATTCACTTACTAACCAAACCCCATACCAACCCTAAACCCTAAAAAGTATCTTTCTACCCATAATCCCATATCCCCTAAACCTTAAAAAAGTCCTTACCACCCAAAAACACATACCCACCCTACCCCTAAAAATTATCTTACCACCCAAGTCCCATAGCCACTCTAAACCCTAAAAATATCATTGCCATCCCAAAATCCATGGCCACTCTAAACACTAAATTTACTGTTACCACCAAAAAAACAGTACCCATCCAAAACCCTAATATATAATATTTGTTGTAAAGGCATGCGTGGTAAAAGCATACTCGTGGTCAAATATTTTGTTGTTAAAACAGTTGTTGTAAAGACTGTTTCGTCGTAAAGCATTCATTGTAAAGGCTTCCATGGTTCCACATTTGTTAATAATTCGGTTTCCCTGGCTGGAGAGAGGGGTCCAATATCAGCCTCTCAAAGAAATGAAAGTGAATGTGAAAGCTGCATGGTGCATAAGGAGAGAAAGGTTTGTTCTGCACCACCTAGGATTCTGGATATGGGGGAATCTATCGTCCAATGGATGGACTGGCAGCAAAAGGCTTTGCTATGTTTAAATGCTTGCCACTGACATTGGTGTCATGGTACTCACCAGTCGCACATGAGGAGGGCTCATTAAAGCCTTTCCTCGTTTCAAGAGGAATAAAGGCTGTTTGGATGCAACTGCCAATAGTATACTTTGCTAGCAAAACTGTGATGCTAAAAAGCAAAACATGGTATTATTCTCGCCGCTTCCTGGGTAGTGGTGATGCAAAATCTTTCAAATATAATTAAACAGAAAATCCCTGGGGATAAAATAGTTGAAGATAGGAACAAATCTGTTATAACAGACCAAGCCTATTTGTAGACCACACATCCACCTCAAGGAGGTCTTTTGGCACTTCTATCAGACAAGAAATGTTATTGTTACACTACCTATTGGCACTCATTTTATTGATCTCAGACTGGATGCATGAGTCTACTGCTACACCAGTTGCAGTTACAGCCTTAAAGGAAATACTGTGGGCCTCATCTACAAGGAAATGCGTAGCGCGGTGCGGCTAGCATTCTTGCTGCACAAAGGTGCGTCATTTTCAAAATTCAGGGATGCACTGAATTTGAAAGAATATGATGCATCCTCATTTTCCCCTGCACCGGGGCTAAATTGGCTGCCTAGCACCAACGGAGCCAAATGTGGGCGAGATTGTTGTTGTGCAGGAAGGGATTTGCTCCTTCTATGTGTGCTGCAAACTGCAGCACACATTGAAAGAGCAAACAATGGGGAGAAATAAAAGTATTTCTCCTTGTTGTGCCACTCTAATATCTCCCCTGGGGAGGCATTAGTTTTTGTCACTGCCTCAAGTTTACGATTTCTCATAAATCTGAGGCAGTGTCAAAAAGAAATGGGTTATGCGTGGGTACGTCCACAGCGACACAGATTCCACGCCCCTTAGCCGCAGAAAACTGCATCGGGCAGAAATATCTACAAGGCTGCATTAAGCCAGGAAAAGTGGCTTAACACCACCTTGTAGATATGGTGCACTTCACAGCACCACGGGAGCGTCGCAAAAAGTGAAGCTCGGTGGCCCTTGGGCTTCGTAAATGAGGCTCTTACTTTTCTCACTATCTAGACCTTGCAGGTCCTATTTGTCATAAATTGGTATGCTCCGGCTAGTTCCTTTTGCAACAGGTTTTAGACAGTATTGGAATGGTTAAACACTGATACTGTGTGTAGGGCAAAAGAATAAAACATGATAAAAACAGAATCAACACTCAGAAGAAGGACAATACATGTAGGAGATAGCCAGCATACCTTGTTAAATACATGGTAGAACAATCCGGCTACTCCTGCGGCTACTGCTCCCACACCTTTTCCAATCTTGTGTCCAATAAGTGCTAAAAGAGGTGTTTGGGAAATGCCTCCTAGAGCTGCTCCAGCCAGTCCTCCAAGTACTGCTACTCCCACCTTGAGTCCGATTGGTCCCGGAATCATCTGGCCAAGACTCGCTCCTTTTGCTGCACCCAATAAGGCCCCTGCAAGGGGACAGCCAGTATCTGGTACAATGCAACGTACAGCTGCAACTATAGAGTTGCAAATGAAAGACTCCGCTTCGTTGCGTACATTTTCTACTTTTCTTTGGTAGACAAAGTCATTTTGTCTCCTTTTCCACCAAGCTCTTTTTTTAATTTTCTGTAGTTGGTCTGGTTTTATTTGACCTTGGTTTGCTTTCTTTATCTTATTAATTAATTTTTGGGATTGGGATAATATTTTTTTATCTTCCCTTTCCTTCTCTTCTCTGATATCAGAGATCATCTCTGCCTCTACTTTATTCAGGGCAACCTCAGTCTCCTTGTACATTTCTGCAGAGTAACACTCGCCACCGTTCACCTGGATCATTGCCTCTACCATCGCTATCAGCTCACGCCTCTGGTTTTCCATATCTTCTCCAGTGGATTTATTGTTGAAAGCACAATAACGGTTCCCGCAATTTTCAACCAAATCCTTGAGTTTTCTTTCAGAGTTTGCAATGTAGGCATCTAGGGGAGGCATGTCTGGGTCCTCATCATCCAAATCCTCTTTGTGGGTGAAGAGCAGAATCATGTACTTCACAGCCTCTTTCCCAAAGAGATCTTGGATTATTTTAGTCGCATTCGCTTCTTCTTCAGTGAACCGTCCCATGCAGATCACAACGACAATAGCGTGGGCTCCGGGAGAGCTGAGGACAACACATTTAGAAAATTCCTTAAGGACCTCCTCGGTGCACACCTCAGTGTCAAAAAACCCAGGAGTATCAACCACCACAACATTTTTGTCATCAAGGTCACAGCTTCCCTTCTTGCATTCCTTGGTCAGAGACTTAGACTGCATCTTTGAAATAAATTCTTTCTTCCCCAGGATGGTGTTGCCGGTGGCACTTTTTCCCACTCCGGTTTTGCCAACAAGGATTATTCTCAATTGCTTTCTTTTTGGATCTTTACTACAGTTAGGAAAATCTGTAGACAAAAACAGGTAAAGGAATTCAAATCTGACAAAGAGACCGTAATTGCTAAGACTGTTAGAATCATTTCAGTAGTGAATAAGATGTAAAAAGCATTGGCAAAGCTACTTTGATTGGCTGTTTGCTTTGTTAAACAAATTATTTTGTCCCTGACTTCCAAGTTTGTGTGCCTTTTTGAGTAGATGATTTGGTGAATATGGACTGTTTAAAATCTTGGATTAATGTGTATTTGCTTAAATTGATAAATGGGCCATTGCATGCTGGATAATAAATGTGTTAATGCATGGATGCATTACTGAACAGGGAAATGCACAGATGAATCAGGAACAAGGTTGTGAATGGATGGATAGCTAAATAAAATGGTGACAGACTGAATGCAGACAATGCTAGAGACCAGAAACCCTATAGAAGCCATATTAAAATGCTAAGACTTACTAATATTATGCATGTGCAAGTATCACTCTAGGACTAGGCACCATTGGGCCAATCATGCTCACAATATACAAACAAATGACACAGCAATGGCAATGCCATGGGTTTCAGTTGTATCTTAGGAACTGTTACCAATATGCCATACCAGCACTGTACCTGGGTGGGCACAAGCACCCATGGATCACCAAGTTCTGTTAAAAATGATCACCTTTAGGCCAGGAATTGCTGTCATAATATCATTATACCGTAAGCGGCTACCATCCGTCATGGATGTCCACAACTACCATCATTCACCAAAGCTTGATTTATGCAATTGGTGGGCCCCATCATGCCATGGATGTCAACAATATACCCACATGGGGTAATTCATACTCCTCCTACTAGTCACAGTTAAATCCACATTCATTGAAGGAATGTGTAGCGTGTCAAAAATACACCAACATTAACTTTCTATAGTATTGGCAACACATCATTTCCTAAACACTCAAAAAGTTATAAAAAAACTTGTGCCACTTAAGTCCAACAATAGGACCTGATTTATTACACTGTTTTAAAATGCCAAAGGAGTGCCAGCTGAAGCCAATACACAACACAAAATCAAAATAACAATGTACAACACTGCCTCTCACAAATAACACATTAGAAAGATACAACATAAACACAACACAATAACAATTCAAACAACACACTATAAAAATAACACAACCTACCATCGCAAAACACACAAAGCACTTGAATTGTTGTGCTGTTTTGTTGTCTTGTGTTGTATTGTCTTTTGTGTCATTGTTATATGTTGTGTGGCTCTTGTCGTGCATTCCTCTTTTGTGTTTTTGTAGTGGTGTGTTAAGTCGTTATTTCAAGGTAGTGTGAGGGGACACTGGACTGTTGTTATTGTGTTGTGCTAATGTGTTGTTGTTGTGCACTTAATGTTATGTGCTGTACTGTAGTTATTGTGTAGTGCTTAATGCCGGCTGTTGTCTGTTGGTTGTAATGTTGATATGATGTTTGGTTATTGTGGTTATATTGTGGGTTGTTGCTTTGTATTATGGACTATTGTATTTTCATGTTATGTGTTGTTGTGATATTGCAATCTGGTGGAGCTGTGTTTCGACATTTCTATACCTCAACTGTTTAGGGGTGGCAGGGCATTAAACATGGTTATTTAGTCAGTGAACTGATAATGCAGTGAGATAGCATAGAGGAGGAAGAAGTTTGTTGTTGAAAGTTGATAACATGGTGCTATTAGATGCATTGCTGGGCATGGTACTATAGTGGATGGTAGCAAAGTGTCAGGATTTGGTAAGTGGTGATGGTGACTGGCATTGTAGTTCTGTTGGGTGGTAGTACAGTGGTGAAGTCACAGTACAGTGATGTGAGTGTGGCAGTGAGGTGGTGATGAACACATTCTCCTATGAGGTGGTTTTGTGGTGTTGGTGATAACTGTATGAAGGGCTTGATAGTTTGCTATGTTTTAGTTTAGTTGTGCTATGGGTGGAGTGGAGTCTAGAATTATGGATTTGTTTGTATGTTGTCAGTGGGCTTGAGGGAGGACTTACATTTTGTGCTTTGTACTGTGGTTATCGGTAGTGGAAGATCAGTAATATGACGTGGACTGCAGTGATGTGGGGTTAGAACGGTGATGGAGTAGATGTGTGGTGCTGAGAGGTGGTAGTGCATTTGTTGGGGTGTGGTAGTGTGGTGATGGTAAGGTAAAGACTAGTGTAGAAAGCAGGAGGGTAGGGCAGAAAATGTGGGTGGTTTTGTGGTACAGTGCAGTACCACTGAGATAGAGTGGTGATGACGGGCTCATAGGGAGTAGTATGGGGTGGCCAGGAGGTGGTATTAGGAAGTGGTGCAATGCTGTGCTTGTTGTGCTATGTGTACACTGATAGTAGTGTATAGTGAATGTGTCAAGGTGTGAAGATTGGCTGTAGACAAAAGATTCCTGTAGCCAGATCTGTAGTGTTAAATAGAACCTGTTGGAGTGCCTCTGAGAATTGGTGAGAGTTGACCGTATGACTCAGAAACATATCTGGCAGAGTGGTGCTACACAGGGTAGTACAACTATCACTTAGCCGTCTTCATACTTATTTCTCTTTCAGCAGCAATAGACTTCAAGCTGGTCTTATTGTTAGAAAGGCAGGCCCAGACCCACATATGCTGCACTAAAGGCAGATCCTGAGTTTGGGCTGCTTTGTTTGGTGCTGTAACCCACGTCAAGGTCTTTCCCAGCAGTATGAGCCAACAATGCATGCACCATGTTAACAGCTCTCTGTTGCGCACAGCTGCAATGGACCGTAGGTTGTTTACACCGCTACTGCCATCTATAGTGGCGCAATACTTACTGATGTCTGTTCTGCCAAAGCAGCATTGGACTGCAGGTGCACGCACACTTCTACTGCCATCTATAGCTGCACCATACGTACTGCAGTCCCTTCTTCATAAGCAACATGTGACCATCACAGCGAGTGTTCCTACCGCTAGCAGTCAGTATATCATGTTTATTGTTGTCCTTTAAAAAATGTTCGGATGGACCACCACCGTAAATGCTTTTTTATGCCAACAAATGGGTGGGCCAAGCCGCCAAACTCGCTACTGTCTTTTTTGCATAAGGACCATTTACTAACCCCACTGAACGGAATGATATTTTCCCAAGAGCAGCTTGTGGCCTTCATTAGCTTGGAGATGAGTCTCATACAAATGAGATGTTCCCATAACCACCCAAGCACTATCCTTTATGTAGAACACGAAAGATGAACCAGGCCCTCTCTTAGGAGCCGCAACATGCTTGTCACTAACAGCTTTTCATCTCTCTTGCATTTTTAAGAAATTATGTTCTAGGCTTACCAAAGGTCAAAAAATACCATGAATCATTAAGGCTATACAGATAGTGCCCCTTCAAATTACAAGTCCACTAAAAATTACTAGAATTCCCCAACACAACTAAAAGACACAAGATACAGCACTGAATCCTTATCCCATCTGCCAGCATCCCAGCCACAGCAACATCAAAGCAACACACTAGAGATGCCATCAACACACTCCCAGCAACCAATACAGCACAAAAAGCAAAAAAATAGTCTAAATCATTGCTTTCTAAAATGGCTCAATACAACCAGAATGCCCCAACTCATACAAAATAACTCAGAAACTAAAGACAGAGCATTGACCGCTACAGCAGAGAAACAATGCAGTCAACTCAACTGAAGCACAATTTCACACACTAAGAACAGTACAGAGAGGTTGTAGAAATGTAAAATTGACTCAGACAAAGGCAGTCCTCATCTTATCCAACACAAAAACAACAGAAAACAATGCAGCACTTAACTACCTGAAAACACCCAAAAGTACACCACTACTCTTCAAGACGTCATGGAAACTTACAAGATGATGGATAATCATCAACTTGAAAGAAAACAAAATGAAACAGTTCAAGTCTTCAAGCTTACACACAAATACATCCATAGGCCATATCAGCCTTGCCTATACATTATCAGACACAGCCAACCATCATATAATGAAGCCCATTATTGGTCCACCAGCCCACCAAAGGAGCTCTCAAGCAGATGAGCACTACTGATCATTCCTTGGCTACCCGACCCAGCAAAAATTTCTCAAGTAACACTAGAAACAATAAAACTCTGAAAACCACACTCCATTGTGCAGAATCCATGCTGAACCATACCTTCAAGACATCGCAGAGCACTTAAAAGTGGTATCAGTGTCCTATGTGTGCTATGCCTAAAATCAGTGAAGACATGAATAATGTTGCCAGAGTCCTAATCTTATCATCGGGTTCACCCAAAGCAGACAGAACCACTCAACTCACATCTGCTAAGTCCAGCATATTTTGTTCATCCAAGACATGGTTGTGGCCCTTCTTGGAAGACGTGTAGTGGAGAAGGTGCACTATAGCGAACAAGGGGAATGGACAGATGTGATGAGGAGACTTGGTCTAGGTATCTGGCATCTCAACAAGTTCTTACTATTATCTGGCATCTCAACAAGTTCTTTCTATAAGTACAATTCCAAATAGTCATGAATCAATCAATTCCCCTTTTCTCAATCCGGAAGACGTGCTCTCTACAACAGACGTATAGATGCATACTGCCTCTTCCTGGTCAGGAGAAGTCATCACAAATATATCCAATGGTGGGGGATTCCCACTACCAATTCAAGGTTCTAACCTTTTGTTAGAATCTGCTTTGAGGATCTCTTTGAAATGCCTTGCAGAGATGTCTGCACAATTCAGCAGCAGAGAGTGCAAGCCTTCTCAGTGCCAGCAGCTCCCAAACGTTTGCATGTCACCTGAAATCTTCTAAACACCCTAGATTGCTCAGAGGCTTGGGAGAAATCACCTTTGATTCTTCAGAATGAGGAACAGACACTAGCGATAGAGACAATCCCTTCTGGTCAGGAAAGTTTTCTTTCTGCTCCAACTGATGTCTAGTGCATCTTCTTTATCCCATGAAACCTGCCTGCACATGAAACAATTTTCGTCAACACTCTTAAGTCACGCAGCTTGTGATGTACACCAGGAACAAAGAGATGGTGCTTGCTGGAGCTCCTGAGCCCCAGATGGATACTTCCCTAAAAGACTGGGTAGTTCATCTAGTGGAATTTTTTGTTCATGTCCTGTGGTCACTCTGGAGCCTCATTATGACAGAAACATCTTGAGATTGAGAGAAATCAGACTAGCACTTCAGGCCTCCCTCCTAATGCTTCAGGGAAAGCATTCATTGGAATGGGCTGATTACACTATAAGCATGATCCCTATACACAAGCAAGGGCGAGTAACGTCAATCATTTTGTCAAAGAAGGCTTAGCAGCTTTAGCTTTGAGCAATTTGCTACAACTTACATCTGTTGCTCCTACAGCTTTCAGATGAAGAGAGAATGAATAGGAGTGACATCTGAATGCAGGGTATCGGGTAATCAAATCTTGGGTGTAGCCCCTTAAAATCTTGGAGCCCCTTTAATTAACTTTAATTCCTGACAGCAAAATCTAAGTACAAAGAAAGATGTAGTCTTACACACACTGTTCCTAATGCTCTTCTAGGGTTATCCAAACCTGGAAGGCACCTTCGTCCTTACCTGATCCAGACTCAATACCGAAGGAATCTAGGTCTGCAAAAGACTGATCTTCATTAAAACTGTACAGGGAATCCAGATCATCCAAGTCTTCCATTTCAGAATCTGTAATAAAGAGAAGACGGTTACTGATAATCATTCATGCTTTTGTCTGTGAAAAAGATGATATAGGAATAAGGGGTTGATGAACGTGCACAACACCGAGGAGGTGTGGACCTTAGTAAAAGGCAGCCCAGGTTTAAGTAGTTTGTAACTCAGCAAAGTCTACATGCACCATTGTAGTTAAAAAAAGTTCTCATGATCTAGAGGTACGGTGTGAAAACCAAGTACGCATGGGGTCTTTGTGTTGACCAACCATGGTGTTGCCAATGAAAATTCAAGTGTCCATGGTAATGCTAGAGATTCTCCTAAATTCTCCTAACGAAGCACAGATAAGTGCTGATTTATAATTGTCATGATACAGAAGATGAATGACCCACCTGACCATACAGTGGAAAATAGAACAACATCGATGCACTGTACATACAGACATAAATGGACACAAACGAGGCAGAAATTAGGGAAAATGCAGGTATTAGCACACAACCTCTCCATGCAGACAGCAGCACTGGATAAAGACCATCTAAAGCAATTTTAAGTTTACCTTTCTGTGAAATACAAAATTCTGTAGAAGTATTCCCTAGCAGTTCCCAACATACCCCCCTTACATTTCCTCATCAGAGCTTAGATGTCTTAGCAACCAAACATGAGGTAGCAACAAGGAGAAGTACAACTATCCTCTGACACTCATGCAGGGGACAATGAAATGTGACTAGAGCATATGTGTAAGAAAACAGTAAAATGAAATAAAAGACGTAAAGAAAAAAAATGGCAAACCTTCCTGGGCTAGGCAGGCAGTTAATATAAGTATTGATCTTCGCTTGAGTAGAACAGGTACTGTGAACGAAGAAGGAAGATCTGGTACACAACCAAAAGCAGACAAAGATGACAGGTAAACTTTCACAGTACCCTTTGCAAAGCCTTGCCAGGGAAAAAAGATCACAAAACATCAGACAATTGCCCCTTGAGCGGATCCACTATTTTTAGAAACATCATGCAACAAAACATTGTCAATGGGTGGAATAAACTCTTTTTGAGGAGGGAAGAGAGCAGCAATTATGATATTCAGAAACTTTGATCTAAACGGAAGCCACTCAAATTGCATTGTTCAATCTTGATTGATACTCTGAAGATTCAGTTAAAAGACCTGCCCTCCATCTACATCCTCTTAGAGCAGAAGAAAAGGGCAAGGAGAGAAGCAAAGCAGCTCTGAAGACTACTGCTTTCAGGTTCAGTATGGCTCAAGCAGGATCACCTGCACACTGTCCAACCTTAGCCTTCTCAGAACAGGATGAGCAAAGGGTGTGAGAGGGAACTCAGTGTGAATACACTGAATACACTGGCTAATACCCTCAGTCTAAAACTGCACAGTACAGAACAGCAGGCAGTGAGCATGTTTGTGAGTGACAAACAAGTCCACCTGTGGAACACCCCAGAGTGTGTGCCTCAGCTGAAACCACCATTTGTAATTGCCAAAGATGATGACTGTTCAAATCATCCACCCACGTATCAAGGGATCCTGTCGAATGACTGCTAGACAGTGAGAGATTGTGACTTTTCTGACAGTGCTATACCTTCAGTGCTACCACACAGGAGACGAGTGCCCACACCTCCCTGTTGCTTGATGTAGCAGGTAACAGTCATGAAGACTCTGAGGTCTTCAAATGCTCAACCATGACCAGAAGGCAGAAGCGCCTTGAGGACCAACTAAGCCACCAGCAGCTCTAGAATGTTAATGTGGCACCTCCTATCTACAGCAGACCAGGAGATAAACCCCTACCTGAAACACCGCCACTATAACCTGAATGTTCCAGACAGAAAGACAAAGAACACTCATAGACATCACAGAATGAAGCACTGGCACTGGATGGGTAGGCGGTGCGAGGAGGGGTAGCTGATCAATAACCTTATGCTAAAGATAATGGCAACCCTGCTTTGAAGGTGGCTGAACACCCCGCTGCAGTAAGCCTGCCTTCTAGACGGTAGTCATGTTACAGGTTATTGTGTATCCCTGACTTGTGAAGGTGACCACAACCACGGAGAGGACCTTTGTAAAGAACAGAGGCACTAATGTAACAGCAAACAGAAGCACTGCACACTGGTAGGGGGTGTAGCCCACCACACATCGCAGCTACACCTTGCGCAACCATATGATCACTTTCTGACAATAATGCACATGCTGAAGATAGAATGAAAACAAACAGTTTCAGGGCTTCAAGGGCAACACGACTTTGGGTAAGTGAGAGCCTCTTGAACTTCTCCTTGCAGAGGCAAACATTCTGATTCAAAGGCCCTCATACTAACTGGGGACCAGAAAGTAGCAAGACTAACATCCCTATCTATTTCTGCCTCAGAGACAAAATCTATGGCCACCTTGCTTAGAAGAGACAGCATCTCTTTGAGTAGAATATATTTGTGCTGACATGGAAAAACAACCAGATGGAATGTAGCAGTAAGGCTCCTGAAAGGCAGGACATAACTATTTGTCAGTGATGCTGGTGGTAAAACTGGCATGCTAGAGATGCCAGACCCAAAGGGAAGATCATGGCACAGGTTTGCGTGGAATCTGCTAGGGCTGAGCAAGCCTTGTTATCAAAGAGCCAGGATTCATCTAAACACATGGCCATTAGATCATATCCAGACATGTCAGTGGATCCCTATGGATATGCCCATTAACCGGGCTACAGAATAGTCCATGTCTAGTTTGGAAAGGAGGAAGTGTATTTTCGCACCCCAGCCATCATTCATCAGTCTGAAAAAAGGGCCCCCTCATGTAACACCACTCGCCAACTGAGCCACACCCCAACAAGCCTGTGACATTCGAGGAGTGCAAGAACCAGCACACAGACATTTATTAATGCAGTGGTTATGAGCTTGGACTCCTGATTGGGGGACTGAAGGGGAAAGTGTTGGGGCTCTGCTCAGAAGAGGAAGACTGCACCACCAGATTCCCAGTTGAAGGCCGAACAGAAAGGAGTTCTAGATCACCTGACATCAAGGATGCCAGGCGTAATGACTGCAGGACTTGTCCCAGATCACAAGAATGGGGCTCTAAAAGGTAGCAGCAGTTCTGCAGAACACTGATGCTTTTCTGCCTGCATGTTTGCCTTGGTCTCATCGATAGGTAGTTCCAGAACTTCAGCCACTTTATGGATCACAGCTCTAAAAAAATCTAGCCTTCTCAGAGGGAGGGTGAGAATGACAGCTAAATCTCACATAGATGAGGTGTCCAGGCCAAGGGTATTCTGCTGTGCAACGTCAAGGTCAAGATCGGTGTTATAAGCATGAAGGAGATTGCCAGCTGCACTGTCATCATTATCAATGTATGGAAAAAATGGCGGCATTTAATTCACATTGTGTCAAATATCTCATCCAGCCTATTGGTCTATTGGGCGTGTGGCAGAGGTTCACACAAGGAGAAATCCTAAAAGACAGCTTGATTTTATCACCTGTTTTGACCACAATAGCCAGTATTTCTGAGACAGAAAGAGTCAATTCTAGCATTGTTGTAATCAGTGTCGAGTGGTGTGCCAAAACTGGTTGACAGATGATCAGTTGAAGTACCTAAAAGCAGTACCATTAGCATTGAGCCCACTGCTGACACCAGCGCTAGAGCACCGATAACATCCTGAGGTAGGAGCCGCTGATGGAAACTTGGCCAAAGAACCAGATGGATCCATGTAGCCACAAAGTATGCTGGAGGGTGTCTGAAAGAAGGGAATAGAAGGCACATGGCCTGAGTGAAGGTTGTTTTCTGCAAAGGATTAGCAGATGTCCCAGAAAATTTGACACACAGCTTCCCCAGCATGAAAATTGGTTTAGATGATGCCAGAATCAAAAAACTATGCTGTTTCCCCCTCAATTGCTCAGACCTTTCCCTGGAACAACAAGGCCAAGGGCAGAAGTACTCTTGGTTGTGATGTCTTTTGTGCTTGCTGAAAGAAGAATCTTCCTGGGAATGCTCTTGCTTGGATGACTTACTGTCGAAGGAGATCTGGAGAATAAATGGTTTCAATGAATAGAGTGGTTAATGGCACAATTTGTGCAAGATCCTGAGTCGAGGGAGACAACATGGCGGCACTTCTTGAAGCTTGCGATCTTTGAAAGCAGCATTGCCCTAACTGTACATTCCCAAAAGTGTAGAATCTAAAAGAAGTCAGCAAAAACGATAGAGAGGAGCTCTGGATCTGCATCTAAGAGAGTATGGAAAAAGATGGAACTGACCCCAGAGCATCAGGTGGTGCCTTATACAGCTCCATGAGATGAGATCCAGGGAAAGGGGTAAAGCCGTGGCTTGCATGGTATGGTGTGCACCCTGTCAAACCTGTGGAGCTCTTCTGGATTCTGTTTGGGACTGCTGGGGATTCACATATTGAGGAATCTGAAAATATTAGTATTCTTCAGAATATGTATACCTTGAATTACACAAGCTTAATTTGTTCTCAAAATACTAATATCAGGAATCATTGAGAGGTTAACATGGCAGCAGAGCTTGTGTGGAAAAGTACTTCAGGCAAATTCTCCTGGCCTGAGAAACTTGGACAATTAGGCAATCAATGCATCCTTGTACATGGGACATGGGACCGCAGATGTCTGCAACTACTGCAAGCTTGCTGAATAGTCAAGCACCTTTTCTTCATCCAATGTACTTCAGTCGAACAGTTAAGGCTTACCCTTGGATGGTGGCATGGTGCAGAGTGGCTACTACACAAAATGCATCACTTGCAATACATAGGCCCTCATAAAGAACATGGCGGTCTGGACTGCCACGCCAGCGGTGGCGGTCATTGCTGCCAACAGCATGGAGGTCCAGACTGCCATATTCTGAACGTGGCTGAACCGCCACGGTGGAAACGCCGCCACCGCCAGGCTCCCACCACCAGGCAGCCTGGAGGTGGCAGCGTTTCAGCTCTGCCAGGGCAGAGCTGCAAGCAGTGCTGCCCTCTGGATAGTGAGTCACATTCCACTATCCTTTCCTTGGCAGTTTACACTGCAAGGCAAAGGCTGGCAGAATGAGTGACTCCCCCCCCCAGGGGGCCCCTGAACTGCCCATGCACTTGGCATGGGAAGTGCAGGGGTCTCCATGCACAGCTTAATCGCGCATTTCACTGCCCGAATTATGGCCCTGTTTCCAGCTGGGCAGAAAAACTGTTTCCACCCGCCGGACCAGCGGGAAGTTCATTATGTGGCTGGCGGGGTTTCTTCGAGCTGGCGGTCTTCTGTCGAATGTCAGTGCAGCGTACCCCACTGAGATCATAATGAGGGTCTTAATGTCCAGGCAGTGATGTGTATTTCAAGAAGATGAGACCTTATTCAACTGTATTTTTATCACTCACTGATAAGGTTCTGTGGTTAATCTGTAACAAGACTAGGGGCCTGATTTATATCTCATTGGATGGAATACGATCTCCATAGGATGGTATGGGATCATAATACGGCGGGTGGGATATCCATCACATTAGCAATGGAGTATTCCCTTCCACTAAGGTCGTGGAGAGGTCTTATGGTCCAGCTGGAGACGTTTGGTGAAGGTCTTGGAACTGGCACACAGAGAAGGGGACCACTTGGAAACACACTGCACAGAGGGACTTAAAGGTAAGTCTGCCGGGTCCCCTTGGAGGGAGAAGGTTGCAGGGGCTTGAGGACCACAAGGGCATAGCTGGTTGGTTGGAGCAGGGGCCAGAAAGGCCTAATGCAGCACAGATAGGTCAGCCAGACTTCATGCATCTTGGAGTCCTCGTGGTCAGTGGCAGGCAGCTTTGAGGGTGGCTTGCAGGTCAGCAGGGCCACTCAAGGGGTGGATCTAAAGTGTCCTGAAGTCCCTTGATGGGTGCTTGCTCCTGTACGTTTGGGGGGCGGGAAAGGATTCTGCTTCTGGGTGTCCAATGGTCGGTGTCCAGTACCCCAGGCACTGGTACGCCACAGCCCTAGAAAGTCCTAATGCCACCAAACTTGGCTCAGTGGCAGGTCTGGCACTCTGAAACTGCTGTATGGTTTTTGGCTGGGCTGCTGGGTTTGATTTGTTGGTCACTAGCATGTCAGTAAACCGGACTTCACAGGTTCCTTGCCAGCAGGGTGCAGGAGAGTGATACCTTCACTCTGAGGGAGGTCCTTGTCAATTTTTAGAAGGCTAGAGGTGCTCTGGGGTTTTGTAGAGTCCTTCAGGTTTCTGGGTGACACTACAGCAATGCTTATTGAGTTCTTGGAGCAGCAGGCAGGGTTTGGCGCCTTTTTCTTTGTGCGGCAGGGCTTGAGTTCTTGTGCCATGGGTCTTCTTTGTTCCTGGTCTTCTGGTGTTCATCGAATCTAAAGTCTTGGTCAGGGGATGCCCTCTAAATACTGTATTTAGAAGGAATTAGGGCGGTACCTTGTAGGGGCCAAAAGGCACCTTACCTTAGGGTGGCTTCTTGTGGGAAGGGGACACATCCCTGAATCTGATTTTTCCCACCATCCAAGATGGAGGAAATTAAATGGACTAGTCACCACATCTGCCACACCTGAGGGGTGATGCAGGCTGAGTGTGGCCACTCCCCCTATTCTTGCTAAGTTTCCCGGCAGTTTTCCCACCTATGGTGGGGGTAAATCCATTGGGTTGCCTTCTCCTGATAGCAGCAGAGGTGGCTGTAACATTTCAAAAGCGGCAAGGCCTTTGAAGCTGACTGCTGGAGCACGGTGCCTGCCTGCAGAAAGAGGTGTTACACCTCTGCCCAGGAAAGGTTTTGTCTTCCAGCTCCTGAGAGCAAAGGCTGTCACCCCAGGAGTCCAGAATCATGTCTGGTGGTTATCAGGCTGGTTGGGCAGGGGGCACCTCTGGGTACATTTTATAATAAATCCCAAGTGGGGATTTATTATTCTGAGTTGTTTGAAAAAATCCAGGGTTCATGTAGCTGGAGAACTTGTAGTGACCAGTGTCCGGCACATGCATTTGCTATGGCTTCCCTGTACACTATGCCTAAGAATTAACAAACACACAGTAAGGGCATATCTGCTCATGCAAATGTGCCCACACATGCATTATAGTGCATCCTGCCAGAGGGGTGACTTACTGTTGGACCTGGCCTTTTTGACAGGGTCATCCCCAAACTTTTTGCCTCCTTCCTCCTATTTTTTCTGACCTGCTGTTTATGACTTTTGAACTCTGGGCACTTTACCACTGCTAACCAGTGCTAAAGTGCATATGCTCTCTGTGTAAATTGTACTGGTGATTAGTTTATCCAGGATTGGCTATTTGATTTACTTGTAAGACGCTAGTAGAGTGCACTATATATGCCTAGGGCCTGTAGATTAAATGCTACTAGTGGGCCTGCAGCACTGGTTGTGCCACCCACTTAAGTACCCCATTAACCTTGTCTCAGGCCTGTCATTGCAAGGCCTGCGTGTGCAGTTTCACTGCCACTTCGACTTTAAAAGTACTTGCCAAGCCTAAAACGCCCCTTTTTCTACATATAAGTCACCCCTAATGTGTGGCCTGGGTAACCCCTAAAGCAGGATGCTGTGTGGGTAAAAGGCAGGACATGTACCTGTGTAGTTTATATGTCCGGGTAGTTTAAAACTCCTAAATTCGTTTTTACACTACTGTGAGGCCTGCTCCCTTCATAGGCTAACATTGGGGCTGCCCTCATAGAATGTTGAAGTGGTAGCTGCTGATCTGAAAGGAGTAGGAAGGTCATATTTAGTATGGCCGGAATAGTAATAAAAAATCCTGCTGACTGATGAAGTTGGATTTAATATTACTATTTTAGAAATGCCCCTTTTAGAAAGTGAGCATTTCTCTGCACTTAAATCTTTCTGTGCCTTTCAATCCACGTCTGGCTGAGTTGACAGCTCCTTGTGCATTCACTCAGACACACCCCAAACACAGGGTACTCAGCCTCACTTGCATACATCTGCATTTTGAATGGGTCTTCCTGGGCTGGGAGGGTGGAGGGCATGCCCTCACACAAAGGACTGCCACACCCCCTACTGGGACCCTGGCAGACAGGATTGAACTGAAAGGGGATCTGGTGCACTTCTTAGCCACTCTTTGAAGTCACCCTCACTTCAAAGGCACATTTAAGTATAAAACAGAGCCTCTGCCCTACCACCTCAGACACTTGCTGGAGAAGAAACCTGAACCAGAACCTGCATCCTGCCAAGAAGAACTGCCTGGCTGCTCAAAGGACTCACCTGACTACTTTCTACAAAGGACTGCTGCCTTGCTGTTGACCTGCTGCCTTGCTGAACTCTTGTCTGGCTGTAAAAGTGCTCTCCAAGGGCTTGGATAGAGCTTGCCTCCTGTTCCCTGAAGTCTCAGGACCAAAAAGACTTCTCTTTTTCAACTGGACGCCATGTGCAGCGAATAATTCGACGCACAGCTTGCTCCGCAGTGAAAAATTCACTGCACGCCGATCCGGAAAGACGCTGCTCGACGCGACGCCTGCGGGGCGACCGGAACTTCGATGCACGGCCTCGCATGGACAACGCCGCCCGTCTTCCATAGAGGAAATCGACGCAACGCCTGCCGTGAGAAAGAAAATTCCACGCACAGCCCCCCGGAACGACGTGCAGCCGGATAACAAGCCGAGGAATCCACGCACAGACCCTGGGACATCTGGTAACCCCGCGACCCATAGAAGGAGACGGTCTGCATGCCGGAAAACAATGCACGTCTTCCCCGAGTGAAAAATAACAACGCAAGTCCGTGTGTGAAGGGGCAAAACCGATGCACACACCATTTTTCTTCCTGTAGAACGACGCACGTCTCCCTGCGTGAAAAATAACGACGCAAGTCCGTGTGTGAAGGGGCGTAACCGACGCACACACCATTTTTCCACACATCTCCTCTTCTGTGGCCCTTTGCGGAGATTTTCCACTCCAAACCAGGTACTTTGTGCTTGAAAGAGACTTTGTTTACTTTTTAAAGACTTAAGACACTTTATATCACTTTTCAGTGATATCTTTACAAATTGATATTGCATCTTTGATCGTTTTGACCTGCAAATACCCAGATAAATATTATATATTTTTCTAAACACTGTGTGGTGTGTTTCTGTATGATTTATTGCACAAATGCTTTACACATTGCCTTCTAAGTTAAGCCTGACTGCTCAGTGCCAAGCTACCAGAGGGTGGGCACAGGATAATTTGGTTTGTGTGTGACTTACCCTGACTAGAGTGAGGGTTCTGGCTTGGACAGGGGGTAACCTGACTGCCAACCAAAAACCCCATTTCTAACACTTACCTATATTGCATGCAGTGTTAGTGGACATTGTACCTATGGTGGGTGCCATGTAGAGTTTGCAACTTTGGGTACACCTTGTCATGCACTTGCAATGGCAGTTTGCATGAGGCTGGTGTGGGGCCTCTCAGAGAGGCACAATTGGTGCTGCAGCTCTGTGGCACACTCTTCAGTGGCCAAGCCCTAGACACTAGTGGTACCATTTAATAGGGACTTACAAGGGTGGCTGAAGTGCCAATCACAGTATAATTTTAGGGGAAAGGGGTCTGGCCCTGGAAATATGTTTAGCAGGGGTCCAGGAAACTTACAGTTTGAAGTCCATCATGTTCCAGGCAGAAAGTGGGGGGCTAACCATGTCAAAAGAGGTTCTTGCTCACATGGCCACTGGGTCTCAAAAATCACATCAGCAGAAAAGGCACAAAGGGAAAAGAGGGGTGGTAAACACCAAGTCGGATGCACACAGTACTGCATGCTATTCCAGTATTTGCAGCAGGGGGACACAGAGATGCAGTGGGGGTGCCAGAGGAGGGCTTGTTTCCAAGGTTACTTAAAAAAAAAAAGTTTTATTAAATGTATTGTATAGTTATTGCATTTATATAGTGCATACTACCACAGATGAGGTGTTGAAGAGCTCTACAATGGTTAGTACGCTACTCTGGAATGCAAAATTAGTGGTTAACCCAGGGGTTATTGATTATAGTCGGTTGCTGGAATTATCACAGGGATTATGGTTTACTGTTGGTTGCTGGGTTAGCCCCGGGGTTGTTATTTATTGTTGGCTGCTAGTATTGACACAGGGGTATTGAATATTGTTGGTTGCTGAGTTTGACACAGGGGTTATTGCTTATTGTTGGTTGCTGGGATTAACACAGGGGTATTGATTATTGTTGGTTGCTTAGATTGACACAGGGGTTATTGCTTATTGTTGGTTGCTGGGATTAACACAGGTGTTATTGTTTATTGTTGCTTGCTGGGATTGACACAGGGGTTATTGTTTATTGCCGGTTGCTTAGATTGACACAGGGGGTATTGTTTATTGTTTGTTGCTGGGATTAACAGAGGTGTTATTGTGTATTGCTGGTTGTAGGGATTAACACAGGGGTTATTGTTTATTGTCGGTTGCTAGTATTGACGCAGGGGTTATTGATTATTTTTGGTTGCTGGAATTGACACAGGGGTTATTGCTTATTGTTGGTTGCTGAGATTGACACAGGGGTTATTGTTTATTGTTGGTTGCCAGGATTAACACAGGTGTTAATGTTTATTGTCGGTTGCTAATATTGACACAGGGGTTATTGATTATTGTTGGTTGCTGAGATTTACACAGGGGTTATTGATTATTGTTGGTTGCTGGGATTAACACAGGGGTTATTGATTATTGTTGGTTGATGAGATTGACACGGGTCATTGTTTATTGTTGGTTGCTGGGATTAACACAGGCGTTATTGCTTATTGTTGGTTGCTGGTATTAACACAGGGGTTATTGATTATTGTTGGTCGCTAGGGTTAGCATGTGTTATTGCTTATTGTTCATTGCTGGGATTAACACAGGGGTTATTGTTTATTGTTGCTTGCTAAAATTGACACAGGGGTTATTGGCTATTGTTGGTTGTTGGGATTAACCCATGTGTTATTGCTTATTCTTGGTTGTTAGGATTGGCACAGGGGTTATTGATTATTGTTTCTTACTGAGATTAACACAGGTGGTATTGTTTTGTTGTTGGTTGCTGGGACTGACACATAGAGTTTTGCTAATTGTTGGTTGCTGGGATTAACACTGGTGTTATTGTTTATTTTTGGTTGCTGGAATGAACACAGGTGTTATTTTTTATTGCTGGCTGCTGGGATTAACTCATGGGTATTGTTTATTATTGGCTGATGGGATTAACACAGGGTTATTGGTTGTTGTTGGTTGCTGGGATAGACACAGAGGTTTTTGGTTATTGTTGGTTGCTGGGATTAACACAGGGGTTATTGATTATTGTTGGTTGCTGGTGACTACCAGTGAAGCCATTCCATGTATTTATTCCAGTTTCTTGTTGGTAGATGAATATGAGTTCAATGTGTTCGTTAGAATGGGCTATTTGGGTTTGTACAAAGAGTTAGTGGAGTGAATTAATTGGGTGGAGGAGATCACGAAATGTTATTGGGTTACAGAGATGTGGTTTCAAAGAAGGAAATGGTGTGGTCCTTGGTGGGGTGTGAGTAACCTGCAGAAAATATTAGGAGGAAAGGATGGAGGGGAACCATAAAAAAAGTTGTGGTTCAAGGTCAATTTCTCATGCAGGGTTTTAGGAATACAGTGGAAGGAGCCTCCTTCAGATAACATGCAGTGTGAGAATATACAACTGTAAAAGATATGTCATACGTAGACGTTAATGACCCATCATGGTTTTTTGCACTTGAAAATTCAATAACCCTACTGTGAATTGTTTTGAAATTGCATTTATATAGCGCTTATTGACTTTAGTTCCTACCCCAGTAGCAAGTAAACTGTGATCGGATCATAAGATTTTGATGGGGTTAGGATGTTATGTTCCAGGATCAGAGCGTATAAAAATACAAATGTATCAGGGGTGTGCAGCAATATTCCTAAAACGAATGGGTCTGTAAAACTTGCATAATCACAAAGAAAAACTTTTAGACAAACTATTTTTCTGTCCACATTTGGAAAACTGTGTTGGAGCTCTGTTAGAAATGGGGTCTTTGGTTGGCAGTCAGGCTACCCCCTGTCCAAGCAAGGACCCTCACTCTAGTCAGGGTAAAAGAGAATCACCCTCTGCTAGCCCCCGCTCACCCCCTTGGTAGCTTGGCACGAGCAGCCAGACTAAACTTCAGAATGCTAGGTGTAAAGTATTTGTACCAACACACACAGTTATTCAGTAAAAACACTACAAAATGACCCAACACAGGGTTAGAAACAAAGGAAATATTTATCTAAATAAAACAAAAACAAAACGACAAAAATCCAACATACACAAGTCAAGTTATCAATTAAAACGTAAAAAGAATCTTCATGTCCTTTTAAACACAACGCTAACGCTGTTAGCGTGAAAAGTACCTGGGTAGCGTCAAAATTACACGCACGGGCGAGTGTGCGTCGAAAAAGGTTAGTGATGCATTGATTTCTCACTCGCAAGCAAGACTGTGCGTCCTTTCTCCTCCTCCGGTTGGGTCGGTGTGCGACGTTTTTCTGCTCCCAGCGATGTTATGTCGAAATCTGGCTGCACGGTGTCCGAAAACCCCGCTACGTGGGTTGCGATCGCACCAGCCTCTGTCTGCAATGCTGTGCATCGTTTCTCCAGCCGCGTGTGTCGATCTTTCAGTCACGCTGCAGGTGTGTGCCGATTTTCAGCCACGAAGCCGGCGGTGCATCAATGTTTCAGCAGCGGATCGGAAGTGCATTGAAATTTTCCCCGCATGGCGTTTGTCCGTGGATTTCTTTTTCTTGTTCTGCCAGCTTCTCCTTTCAGGGTCCCAGGAGCTGGATGGGCACCACTTTGCAGGGTAGGAGTCTCAGCAGAGGCTCCAGTTGTTGGCCGAGAGAAGTCTTTGCTGTTCCTGAGACTTCAAACAACAGGAGGCAAGCTCTAAATAAAGCCCTTGGAGATGTCTTCTTCAAGCAGGAATATACCACAAAGTCCAATCTTTGTCTCCTAGCACAGGCAGAAGCAGCAACTGCAGGATAGCTCCACAAAGCGCAGTCACAGGCAGGGCAGCTCAGCTCTTCAGCTCCCTTCCAGGCAGAGGTTCCTCTTGGTTTCCAGAAGTCTTCTAAAGTCTGTGGTTTTGGGTGCCCTTCTTATACCCATTTTGCCCTTTGAAGTAGGCTTACTTAAAAGAAAAGTCTCTCTTGTTTGTGAAATCCTGCCTTGCCCAGGCCAGGCCCGAGACACACACCAGGGGGTTGGAGACTGCATTGTGTGAGGACAGGCACAGCCCTTTCAGATGTAAGTGACCACTCCTCCCCTCCCTCCTAGCACAGATGGCTCATCAGGATATGCAGGCTACATCCCAGCTCCCTTTGTGTCACTGTCTAGAGAGAGGTGCAAACAGCCCAACTGTCAAACTGACCACAAACAGGGCAGGGCCACAGAATGGTTTAAGCAAGAAAATGCTCACTTTCTATAAGTGGCATTTTCAAATTCACAATCTTAAAATCAACCTTACTAAAAGATGTATTTTTAAATTGTGAGCTCATAGACACCAAACTCCACATGTCCATCTACTCCCAAAGGGAAGTTATACTTTATTCATATTTAAAGGTAGCCCCCATGTTAACCTATGAGAGAGACAGGCCTTGCAACAGTAAAAAACGAATTTAGCAGTATTTCACTGTCAGGGCATATAAAACACATTACTGTATGTCCTACCTTAACCATACACTGCACCCTGTCCATGGGGCTACCTAGGGCCTACCTTAGGGCTGTCTGACATGTAATAAAAGGGAAGGTTTAGGGCTGGCAAGTGGGTACACTTGACAAGTCGAATTTACAGTTCAAAGCTGCAGACACAGACACTGCAGTGGCAGGTCTGAGACAAGATTACAGAGCTACTTATGTGGGTGGCACAAACAGTGATGTAGGCCCACTAGCAGCATTTAATTTACAGGCCCTGTGCACCTATAGTGCACTGCACTAGGGACTTACTAGTGAAATCCAATATGCCAATCATGGAAAACAAATAACATACACATTTTATATAGAAGCACTTGCACTTTGGCACTGGTCAGCAGTGGTAAAGTGCCCAGAGTAACAAAAACAGCAAAACCAGAGTCCAGCACACATCAACAACAAAGGGAAACAGAGGCAAAAAGTTAGGGGAGACCACGACAAGGATGCCAAGTCTAACAAGCACCATCTGGAAGGAGCTGGGCCGCAGATTCTGGATGTAAAGCAATAAAATACTAGAATCTTGCATAGATCCAAACAATGGAACTGATTGAATTGAATCCCCAAAGCTGTTTTTTCCAGCCAAGAAGAGAGGATTGCGGCTGGCCCAGAGAGTGGTGGAGATTCATGAACACAAGGAAGAGAGCCAGCCCAGCAGCCACAAGGACTAACAAGACCGGCAGCTCAGCTGAACAGAACCAACATCTACACACCTCAATCTCACATTGTCTGGGAGGTCAGCTTGCCTCCTACGATGTGAATCTGACAGTCCCCGCATGCTGCCTTACCTTCCGTGGTGGCGGGGCGATGAGGCAGTGAGTGTGTGGAGACTGTGGGCAGACTAACACTTGATTCCTCCTGTATCACACCTATGTTCCTGGATATCAAAGTGCTGTGCATCACTTTTGGGGTTGCCTGTATTTCCTTTCCCCACACTGAAGACCCCAGGCATCACTACCAATATGTGGGAAGGTCACACTGGTCTACAGCAGGGTCTCTTTGCTGCTAATGGTGATCCATGTGCACCGCTGAAAATGCAGGGCATGTGGCCTATACACAGGCCCATGACGTTATGAAGACACCTGTGTGACAACATTTGGAGCCACTTTATCAGCCATCACCAATGGCCATCTCTTCAATGACATCTGCATGTTTGTGCCACCATGAAACTGCCGCTGATTTACCCAACGCCAACCACTTGTCCCCCACCCGACGCCTCATACTTCATACAGGGCCTTGTTTCCAGGTTTGATGGTAGCAGGGAAAAATGTGCTGAGTTTTAGCTTGCGTCTTCTTCCAACCGTAGCAATTAGCGGAAAGGTCAGACAGATGGAGATACCTGGTTATAGAATCTGATCTTGCCT
Organism: Pleurodeles waltl; assembly: GCF_031143425.1. NCBI lineage: Eukaryota > Metazoa > Chordata > Amphibia > Caudata > Salamandridae > Pleurodeles > Pleurodeles waltl. Next base: position 1,143,957,676 of record NC_090439.1, read on the forward strand.
GTGATTTGTTGACTAAGTTATTCCTTTGATACTGAGTTTTACACATTTGGAGATACTATAAAGCAGCGGTTCCCAACCTGTGGTCCGGGGACCCCTGGGGTTCCACAAAGCCTCCTCAGGGGGTTTCCGTGACTGCTTAGAAAATAAAAAAATGTTAACAGAGTAGGTCCCCAGCTTTCAGTAATGACTCAGTAGAGGGTCCCCGGATTCCAATTATAATTTAGTGGGGGTCCCTGGGTTCCAGTAATGTTAAAGTGGGGGTCCACAGAAATCAAAAGGTTGGGAACCACTGCTATAAAGGCTTCAAAAGTCTTTGCAATCACTGGACAATAACTTTATTGTTTGATAGTTATGAAGCCTTTGTTTTTAAGAGCTATAAAATCGATACAGGCTGCATTTCAGTCCTAAAAGATGCTAGGAATTTTGAGCCTTATATTGGTACAATGCATTTCGCTAAAGTGATTGTCATTTGTGCACTGACTTTTACCGAATGCGTTTGTTATTTGTGAACCAACATTTGTTCAAACATGTTTGTTAACAAAATTCCGTTTTGAAGGGGTTCGCAATTTGACCTACCTCATTAATATGCATGAGGCAGGTTGTTAATTGTGACCCACAACAAATCGCTGCCATCATCATGAACGTGGTTCCTTTAAAATGAAGCAAACTTTTCTTACAAACGCAGCCTGCTTTCCTTAGAGGAATACAGATGTATTTAAAAAAACAAGAAAAGTTTCAAAAACGTTTTTGAGGAGGGAGCAGTGGTCCCAGACACTACTGCCCAATCATAAAAATGTTTTACACAGTTCAGACAAAGTGAGTGGGTGACCACTCTCAACCCATTGGTACATAACATAAAAAGAACAACAAATTGGAAGGGATGCCCTAAACACAGCATTTTTATGTATGTAATTGCAAACCTATTTTGCAATTGAGTAACAAGTTACTGAATTGCAGTTTGGGTTTTGAACATACCTAAAACTGTTTTGCACCCATAAAAGGCTCTAATTTTGTGATTCGGAGCCTTTGTGATTCCAAAATAGCTTTGATCTTAAGGCCTTATTATTAAAGTTTTTTCATTATTTTTTCTTTTGCATTTAAGGATGAAGACTAACTTGGAGGACATCAGTGACACGGCATCTGACAAAAAATGCAGATGTCCAACTCACCCTGCTCTCTGCTCTGCTGGGCCTATGGGAGTCGATCACCCACAAAGTCCATGAGCCAGACTGACTTTCTAGTTTCAAAACTAAGGCCCCTATTTCCTAAAAGTACTTGGCCCAGGCTTTAATACACATCATGAATCAGTGTGACAAACCAATCAGGATGCTCAAGGCTTTAATTAGGCAGCTGCTACCTCGACAAAAGAAATGGACAGCGGTGCACATTCCCACACAAACATGGAGTGAAGTTGAGCTGCCAACAAAAAAATGTAGATTAAGATAAATGTGAAAAACACTACATAAAATATTCAAGACTATGTATGCCCCACACTAAGATGGAAAAATGCCTTCTAGCAGGAGAATTTCACCATCTCCACGGGAAGTGCCATCACTGGTTTCCAACAAAAAACATCTTTAAAAGAAGCATCCACGCAAGAGGACCTCATGTCCCATCATTCATCTCCGCAGGAAGTGGCAATACTCCATTTCCCATCATCCAGATTACAGCAAGTGATATTACTTCTTGCCTTCTCCCATCTTCAATTAACAAATCAGGGTTCCATCACCAGGGCATCCCCAGCAAATGTAAGTCACAGGCAAGAGTACTGATGGTTTGGACCTGGTAGGATCAGGAAGGGTCTTGGACTACAACTCTTGCTTCCCTGAAACTTACAAGGTAAGATATAACCTTGTCCCTCACCAGCATCTCACACTGTCAATCAGAATCACACACAGATATAAATTACCCTTAAACCAGATCCACCTTCAAACTCATGCTGATTGACGCTATTGCTGCAGTACTCCACACAACAGATATTACAGACTTTATCATCTATCACAGGCTTGATGCCCCCTTCATCATGGTAGCATGGTGCATCCCACATCCATGGAGCCTAGTCATACGTCTTCATACAGGCTACAGTAGCCTTTGTGTGGTCCGCACACATAAGAAAGAAGGAGATATCACCAACAATCCTACGTCTTCTTGTTCCTGCACCCAAGAGAAGCAAATGACACTAAACTCCATGGAGCTGCTGACATGCCATTTCCCACTTTCTACAACTCAGACCACCACCTTCCATCTCATCTACAGGCTTCCAGAGCAGAACAAGGTCTTCATTGATGAATTTTCAGATATCTTAGCCACCTAGCCACCTCATCTATCTGACAATCCCAAACCACCCTCTAAGGTGCCTTTAACCTAAAAGACAACCTAAGCTTAAACAAAATAAGAGACAACATCCTCAACCTCCCTGCCACACTACAGCTTGTCACACAACCAAAACACTTGTCTTCTCAACATCACCAACAATCCAATGTAAACCTTCCATGCCCCTGGACCTGACTAACTATTTTGCCTCAAAAGACAAGACCAAACCTTCACCTTCACCTTCTTCAAACACTTTTCCATAGACCTTCTAAATTGTGAACTGATCTCTCGACCTATCAACTCCAGATCCAACACCAACATCCTTCTAAACAACTTCAACAATGTTTGGAAAGCTATGTGACAGTCTACACTCCAATTACAATACGCAAGTGAAAGCCAAATCCTTCAGCACCCTAGTACTCTAAAGACCTTGTTGACATTAAATGAGCCATATGCAGACAGAAAAAACAATAGAAGAAAAACAAATGTCGTAGTGACCTTAGGATACTGAAATGTCTCCATGCTGCATGTGGACAGCTCACCACATCAGCTAAAGTAAAGTACTATGTCATCACCCTCAGTGATCCCACTAATAGAATCAGAACGCTTTTCAAGACAATCAAGCACTGCATCAACCACCTGCCAGGACACATATTGCTCAATCCACAGAAAAATGCAATGGAATAAACCTCTTCTTCAGAGAATGCAGAAGATTCAACAGCACATCAACAGCACCAGTCCTGCTTCATCTCTTATGCCATCCGTCAAAAACCTTTCTTTCCCAATTTGCACCAACATAGTCAAGTCTGTCAAAGCCTCTTCTAATGTCTTTGTTTGTCATTTATGAGAGCTATCTCTGGGAATACTCTCTAACACCTACTCACCATTGACAATGCCCCCATTACTCCAGGCATCTTCAAATGGGGCATATCATTCCACACCTGAAGAAACTTACAGTAGTCCCTGGATACCTTGCCAACCCCCAGCACATCACTTACCTTCCATTAAAGTGCAAGCTCACAGAAAAAGCAATAAGTGCTTAACTCCAAGATCACACCAGTGCTAACAATCTTCTGCATGGCTGCCAGCCTGGCTTTAGATCAGGCTGCAAAATGGAAACAGCTACCTCACACATCGCAGACGATGCCCTCGGCACCACACACCAGGATGAACCCTGCCTCCGGATATTGCTGGACATCGTAGCTAGCTTTCACACCTTGACCATTCTACCCTCAAATGCATCCTGGAGTCTCGAAAGGGATGCACTGGAGATGCCCTTCACTGGTTCTCCTCTTAAGTTTCCAATCAACACCAGCATCACCAAATGGGCACTTTCAAGTCCCAAAAGATCCCTATGAAATGCAGAGACCCCAAGAGTTTCGTACTTTCCCCTATCGCCTTTAACCCCTACATGAAGCTGCTTGATGCTCTTCTCACAGACAACAGCATCACGATTCACTAAGAAGCGATTGATATAGAACTGTATCTGAAAGTCTTCTCTTCTTCAGACATCCAGTGTTGCACACAAAGCCTTCACATTATTCATACTTGGATGTTTAGCCCCTACCTGAAGCTCAACCCAACCAAGGCAGAATTCCTGCTATTTACCAAGAACAAAAAACAAGAAACAGTACAAAGGAGGTTGAATGACATGAGCTTTAACTGCAAAAAAGCACAAAGATGACCTGATTTAGCTCCCCACCTTAGTACCCCTTAAACCTAGATGCCGCAGCACATCTCATCTTGGTTTGTAGAAATATGATCCCTCCCCCCTAACTTCGTGGAACTCCATTGGCTCCCTTTGCCAGATGCAACATTTGCAATGCCATCTTGACCAGCATCCCTATCTATCTTGAAGACAAGCTCACTATCTCTGATGGTGCTCAGCATTCCTGCAGCCAGGACTCCACCAGACTGCAGTCTAACCAGTGTGAAAAAGTAAAATTAAGGCAGCAGGCCTTTTCAATCTGTGCATCCAGGATCTGGAACAACACACTCATGTCCATTAGCGCCAGTTTAGGAACGAGTTGGAGACACACCTTGTTAAGGAACACAGCATTACAATGCGTTAACAGTCCACAAACCAGCTACCTCTCCTATCACTTGTTGCACTTTATGCTGGACTTCGACCACATACAGAGCTCTGCTCCTTTTTTGGATAGGGCCCCACTATAGAAAACCCTCAAACATATATATGAGAAGGACTTTGCACTCTCTGTCATCCTATTCCAGGAGCTCCTGTCTCTTTTGCCCAGAATCCGGGGGTCACAGCACAACTTACCTGATTCTGATTCACTGTCCATGGACAGATTTGAAGTCAGTATGTGCTGGATGTGTAAATCCCCCAGACCTGCATACCGGGGTTGGAAAGAAAGAGAAGAAGGTTAGTGTGAGTAAGACAGTAATCCTATTATCTGTTACAGAGATGAGAAAGGGATATATTGCTTTGGCGGGCAGACATGAACAGCCGCAATAACATTTCTGATAGTATAAAAATATAGTTAGGGTTTTAAGCATGATTGTGAAATAAGCAACGTGAATCTACATCTTTAGATTGAACTAAGGACTAGATGTGCACAGCATTTTTGCATTAGAAAACGTGTTGTCAAATTGTTATTTGTTTTCTTTTCTCCAGCGGACCCCCTTCCCCTTTCAGAATGGTTGAATGCAGGAGGATGGCCTGTTTTTTTTTACTGGGCACCAAAGCTACTTACACCTTATACCATGTCCAGTTATCCCTTATTAGTGACCTGTAGTCAGTGTCTAGCAGCCAAGCTGTCTAGGGGTAGCTGTAGCTGAGCAGCTAAGGCTGAACTAGGAACCATGCAAAGCTCTTGCAATACCACTTTAGTCACACAGTACATGAAAGAAAATACTCAGTGTTACAAAAAATAAAGGTATTTTATTTTGGTGACACAAATGCCAAAAATACCTTAGACACTATACTCCCGTAGGAGGTAAGTAATATACATAATATATACTCTAGTTTTCAAAAACAAGTAAGTAAACATTTAGAAAACTGTGCAAATAGTGAAAATCACAATAGGTTGCAATGGGATTAGGGGGAACAAAAACCATATACTAAAATATTGGAATGCAAAAGTCGGTTTCCCACCTAGGCAAGTGCAGTGTGTAGAGGGGTGCTGGGAGTGTAAGAAAACATGAAAGGTAAGTAATAGACCCCACCACAGAGGCCAGAAAAAACAGGAGTAAATCACAGTAAGTTTCCTGAATCACACAAGAAGTTGTGATAGAAGATTATGCAAGAACCAGAAGTGACTGCAAGACACCAACAATGGATTTTTGGACGTGAAGACCTGTGGAAGAAGGGGACCAATTCAAGAAGCACTGAAGAGTCCAGGGAGAACAGAAGCCTCTGCTAACCCAGATGAAGGTGCAACAGAAGAACCACCGGTGGGAAGACAAAGTCAGTTATGCACCCAGGAAGACAGATTCGGGTTCCTGGTTGGTGCAGATGATGTTCCATGCCGGATGGATGATTGCAGTCTGGCTTGCGTCGCTGGATTACGCCAACAAGCCTTGTCACATGCAAAGCTTGCGGTTAGCGGAAAATGGCACTGCCCGGGACCAGAAGGGACCTGGTGGCCTCTACCCAGGTGGGGGAGACAGAGGGGGCTCTCAGCAACTCAGAGAGCCCACAGACAACCAGGCAGCATGCACAGGAGTCCACACAGCATGGGAACAAAGAAGGTGCAAATAGAGACCCACACAGCATGACACAAAGAGATCCCACGCCGCCGTAGAACCACTCAGGAAGCTGTGAGTCGCAAGATGGAGTGCTCGGGGCCTAAGCTGTGCTGTGCACAAAAAAACGTCTTGGAAGGTCGCACACAAGCCTTGGCAACTGCAACTCACGCAGTGCAAGGGGGTATTGTCTTGCATGGGGAGGTAAGCTCTTCCCTCCACCAAAGTTGGACAGCTAGACTTTGGGTCTGTCTGGGTCACTTTAGTCTACCACCTGTGTTGCTGGATCCACACTCATCGTCTGGAGAGGAAATCCACGCCACCGGTTGTCACTGCAGAGAGGTGTCTGCTGAAGCAGGGAAGTCACTCCACAAGAGATTCTTTCAGTTTTTCTTGTGCTGGCTGAAGACAGGCAGTCCGCGGAGGATGCACAACCTGGAAACTGTTGCAGTTGCTGGCAGGAGCTGAGGATACAATGTTGCAGAAGCCGCCCTCACTTCTTTGTTGCAATTTGTAGAGTTCCTGGAGGGTTCAGCTGCGGTTTCACCGGTAGAAAATGAAGTAAAGGATGTAGAGGATTCCTGCTGGAGTCTTGTATGCCAAATCTGAAGAAACACCCAGAGCCCAGAGGAGAGACCCTAAATAGCCCTGAAAGGGGGGATTGGTCACCTAACCAGGTAAGCACCTATCAGGGGAGAGCTCTGACATCACCTGCTGGCACTGACCACTCAGATGCTTCCAGAGTGCCCCACCACCTTGGAATCCAAGATGGCAAAACCCTGGGCATTTCCCGAGGCTCTGGGAGGCTACCCCTCCCATGCCTGTAACACCTATTTCCAAAGGGAGAGGGTGTAACACCCCTCTCCCAAAGGAAATCCTTTAATATGCCTTCCTGGGCGTGAGCTGCTCAAGCAACAGGAGGGCAGAAACCTGTCTGTGAGGTGGCATCAGCTGGGGCCGCCTGGAAAACCTCAGAAGGCTGGTTTGGCAGTACTGGGGATCCACTGTGGAGTCCCCAGAGTGCATGTAATTGTGCAACCAATACTAGAATCAGTATTGGAGTACAATTCCGAGATGTTAAATACCTCACATGGCCATATTCAGAGTTACCATTGTGCAGCTGGACATAGGTATTGACCTATGTCCAGTGCACGGGTAAAATGGCGTCCCCGCACTCACAAGGTCTGGGAAAATTGTCCTGGATGACGTGGGGGCATCCCTGCTAGAGTAGTGGTGCCCTCACACACAGATACTTTGTACCTAGCCTTCAGGGTTGGAAGGCCTGACATATAGGTGACTTATAAGTGACCTGGTGCAGTGTAAATGGCTGTGAAATGGTGCATGCACCATTTAATGCAGGCTGCAATGGCAGTCCTGCAGAAGCCTTTGCATGAGCTCCCTTTGGGTGGCAAAAGTAATGCTGAAGCCCATAGGCATCCCCTGGAACCCTAATGCCCTGGGTACCTAAGTACCATATACTAGGGACTTATAGGGGTGACCAATTTGGGATGAAATACAGGGGTTACCAGTATGTAGTGATCAATTTTAGAGGAGAGAGAGCGTAAGCATTGGGGTCCTGGTTAGCAGGACTCCAGTGACACAGTCAAGCATACTTTCAAAAACAGTGAAACATGCTGACAAGCAGGCCACAAACCATAAGCACTGGGGTCCTGGCTAGCAGGATCACAGTCACCCAGTCAAAACACACTTACAGCAAGCAGAAATTGGGGGTAACATGCCAAAAAGAGGGTACTTTCCTACACTGAACAATATTTTATAAGAGCAGGCATACTGCATACTCTTTACAAAAAAAACTTCAAAAATTACTTTTTTTGTGAATATATCCAGTTTTCCTTTAAGCAAAATGGGCTGCATCAAACAAAAAACGATTCCTTTATTTAAAAGCAATCACAGACATATTGCCTGCTGACCACACCAGGCTACCATCCCTGTGATAGCAGTAATGGTAGTGGGTCACAAATTGTGGCCTACCTCATTAATATTTATGATGTAGGTCTTTTTGTGACCTATTATGTTATTCTATTTGAACTTGTAGAGCGCCTGACTACCAGGAGGCCTCGCAGCGCTAAAGGACAGCAACAGGAGCCAGAGCAGGGAACTAAAGTTTAAAAAGCCAGGTTTTGATTACTTTTCGAAAATTACGTTTGTGGCTTGCTAATGAAACTCAAAAGTTCCATACATTATGAATCAGATTTAGAGGGAGAGTGCCACAAGGCTCACTGGAAAGGGTCAATCCTCCTCACTTCTATTCAGGGTTCTGCTCTTCAAGAAGCACGGCTGCCATCCCCAATACGCAGATAAAACACAACAATAAGTAAGAATTTAATCAGCCTATTAGTTTGAGTAACAGAGAGTCCTTCTGTTACTTCTCTCCACCTTCTGCAGCCGCACCCTCTACTTGTATCTCAGTTGCAATCTTACTGTCGAGCCACCGTGTTCGCAGCTCCGACAGGGCACAGGGTGAGTGATTCACCAAATCCATCTATATCTGTGACCCCTTTATCCAGCGAGCCCAATAGTATCCGTGCCTCCAATGTGTTGCAATCCGGTGGTGCATCAAGCACCTCCCGGTGACTTGCTAGGGCTTACCGGAGCTCAAAGTAACAGAGAATTCAGTTTGAAGGGTAATAAAGGATCTCAAATGGTTGCACCTCGTACATCAATGCCTCGAAACTCTATCCAATCACTTGAAACCCTCTAGATCCGACACCCAGTGCAGCCATCTACCAGTCACCCTTACATTCTCACCCCTCTCCCGTTCTGTCCATCGCAGCATCACCCTCCAAGCTCGGAAATACCCTGGTTGTTTCGGGAACGTCTCAAGGTATTGGCCTCCCATATAACAGAACGGTTGGGATATCAAGACCGATTAGCAAGACCTCCATTCTAAAGGCACGGTCCTCCCATCCCCCTTAACCCACTCATTGGAATGTGGACTTAACTCAGTTATCAAAGGTGATTCTGGGGGTATTACTGGCCTATATATATTTGTGTGCCATGGACGTGATAGTGTCAAACCAGTGCTTTGTGATGGAAAAGGGAACGTTTTGGAGAGAATATAAGAAATGTTGAAGGATCATCATTTTATATAAGGCCATACTTCCCAGCTATCTAAGTCCTCCTGAACTGCATGGGCTAAGGGTCTTTGGTTAAGGCTCCAAGTCATTCTACTAAGTCAGGTAGGTCACCAGATTTCTGAATCTCAGGCATTTGATAGGAAGGTCTGCTGCCAGATTGTGTCTCCTTTGTTTCCTCACAGAGGGGCCAGAAGAGACTTATGGCCTGATTTAGGTCTTGGCAGAAGGGAATACTCCATCACAAATGTGACGGATATCCTGCCCACCGTATTGCAATCTCCATCGGAGATAATGGGATTGTACCTCGATTGGAGTTAAAGCCACACTTGTCTGGATGGACCAGTTGAGTTAGGACATTGGTGATCCATCTAACCAGCGTCTTTGCTTTTTTTCCCTCTGTGTGTTGGGGTCTTATAAGGGGCAGGGGTGTGATGGGGAGAAGAGACACGGACAGGGGCAGTAAGGAGAGGGGGAGGAAACACAGGGATGAGGTGGCAGTGGTAGAAGAAATAGGGACGGGCAGGAAGAAAAGCTAGGCACACTGTGCGCGGGAACAGACAACTACACGTTAGTTAACAGGGGTAAAAACTAGATCACCTAATGATCTAATTTGTAAGGTAGCTTGGTCGAGCAGTTAGGCCAATCTTGGGGAAGTGCAAAGCATTTGTTGTTTTCACAGCATCAATCTAACAATTCAAACACTCAAAGGAATGACTTGAGACCAATTTATACAAATACTTCAGATTTTAATATAATTTTTAAGAAAAAGATTATCAAAATTCCTTAAGTACTTTTTGAGATATGAATTTTTGAACTTTAATGAAAATAGTATTTTTGTGCGTAATTACGCACCATAGGAATCAATGGTGGATCATCTTTAAAAATACACATAAAATCATACAGTTGGTTTACCCCGTTCTTCTTTTGCAGGTTGGTTGTGGTTGTCGGTGGGCACACTGTGTCAGCTGGAGAAGTTTGGGCGGCTCCCGGTTCCGGCGGGGTACCACTGGGAAAAGCACAGCACCGGTAAGTTTAAAGTTTGCTCTTTAGAGTCACCTTAGAGTCTCAAGGTTGCGAAGGGTGGGGGACCCTAAGGGCACTGCAGGTTCTTAGGTGCAGGGCGCAGGGCAGCCAAGTGCAGAGCAAATTGGTAAGCCAGGAGCTGTGCGCAAGGATGCCCTCTAGAGCAGGACGTAAGTTGATTCAGGGGTTGTGTGCAGGACAATGGGGGCACTCTGGCGGGAGGTGTGGAGTATTCCTGAAGTCCCTCAACTCAAGCTTCCTCCTGGTCCAGTTGCAGGCTCAGGTTTTGCTCGATATCCAACATTAGCTGACTGATACCCATCGTCGGTTTGGCCTCTAGGGGTTGCAGTGCCACCACACTTGGCACACTGGCAGGGTTTGTCATCGCGCTCGTCGGGATGAAGTTTGGGCCAGCTGCGACATTCGGTTCGGGAGTAAGTGGCTGGTCAGTGAAGTGACCCCTACTGGCTTGCTGTTTTCTTTGTGCTGTAGAGTGGTATCACCACTCTGAAGGGAGTTCTAGGGTGATTTCTGAAGCCTGGAGGTCCTCTGGGGTTCTTGGAGAGTTGTCCAGTTATCCAGCAGCTCCTCAGCAGTGATTGTCGGGTCCTGGGTGCAGCACCTTTTGGCACCTTTTCTTGGGTGCAGCAGGTCCACACTTCTCGTGCTTAGGATCTTTTTGGTGCTGGTCTTCTTTTTTACATTGAACCAGATTTCCTGGTCTGGGAGTGCCCACTAAATACTGTATTTTGTGGGCATTTTAGGGGGATCCTGGTAGTGACCAATGGATCATCTACCTTTGGGTGGCCACACCCACTAAAGTGACCACTTCCTGTGGGAAGAGTCACTTCCCTATTCCTGATTGGCTATTTTCCTTCCATCCAAGATGGAGGAAAATGAAATGGAGTGCAGGCAATACCTTAGGGGTGGTGCATGCCAGGTGGGGCCACTCCCCCTACCCTTTGTTGGTGTTTCCTACTGCTGTTCCCGCCAGAAGTGGGGGGTTGCACAGTGGTTACCATCTGCTGCTAACAGCAGGCCTGAGGGTTGAGTTTCAAAGGTGGTTAGCCCTTTGAAGCTTGCTGCCAGGGCAGTGCACATTCCTAAGGGAGGGGGTATTGGCACCTCCACCAAGGAAGGGCTTTGTTCTACAAACCGGAGGGATGGATCTCTGCCCCAAGGTTTGTAGATTGGCTGTCTGGAGGTGGCAAGCCAAGGTAGTTAGCTTTTGCAGGGGGCACCTCTAAGGTGACGCCTGGGTACCTTTTATAATAAATACAACACTGGCACCAGTGTGAATTCATCATTCTGAGTTGTTTGATACCAAACAGCCCTGGGTTCAGAGTGTCCATCATGTAGCTGTGAAACTCGTACTGACTAGTGTCCAGCACATGTATAAAGATGGCTGCTCTGTTCACTCACTATGTCCCAGGTTTGGCTAGGACAAGGTGGGGGCATATTGCTCATGCAACTATGCCCTCACATACAATATAGTGCACCCTGCCTTGGGGCTTAAGGCCTGGCAGAGGGGTGACTTACCTATTTGGTAGGCAGTGTGGTGTGGGTAGTGCATACAGGTAGTGTGCCATGTCGAATTTTCACATTAGGTTTGCACGGGGCACTCAGCCTGCAATGGCAATGCTGGATGCACCTGGATGCAGGGCCCTAGAGGGTGGCACAGTGCTGCTGCCCTCAGGAGCCTACCTTTAGTACCTCCTGCCCTGGACACCTAAGTACCATTTACTAGGGGCTTATAGTGGCTGCCAAGGTTGTCTCCAATTGTGCCAATGCATCACAAGAGTTTAGGAAAAGAACTCTAGCCCAGGCAACCTGGATAGCAGGAGCCATGGGCACCATCAACTTCTAGGCTACATCATACACCAGGCAAAAAGTGGGGGCTAACCATGTCAAAAGGAGACCTTTTCTCACAATACTTTCCTTTGAAAGCTTCTTTTTTACAAATCAGTGGAAAGGTACATTTAATAAACAAATTCCACTGTGACAATTGCCTTTCCACAGACAACATACTTTAACTGAAAACATTCAATTGAGCCACTAATGCTTTTCTGAAGCAGTTTTCGGACAACTACCCCCATATAATTCCGTTTTGCAACCCATCTGCTTACAAATGCAAGGTTCACTGCTCAGCAGACTTGCTTTAGAGGTCAGGTATCTGCCATTGTCAAGCCACAATAAATCTTGTCTAAATGCCCTCTAGTTATATTGGGGGGAAACACGGCAATGGGAGGTAGGGCAACACGAAAAACATGGTGGGAGGGAACAAGCAAACACAGATAAAGGGAGTGTGGGAGGTAGCAGACGACAGAGACAGCTACAAAATATGCACTCCTTAGAGTGGTTCAAAAAAA